>NC_082709.1:14572466-15181504 GCF_030144855.1 Hypanus sabinus | reverse complement strand
TAAACACAATCTGCTACATTTCAGCCTAACACATTGATATCTCTTGGTAGTCTTAACTACATTTCAAAAATCAACAAATTTTTGTATCATTCACAAGCTGACTGATTGTGCCTCCTACATTCATAATCAAGTCATTGATGTATATTACAAGAAACACCAACATCAGTCCTTGTGGGACTCTCCTATTGACAGGCATACAATTGCAAAACAACCCCCTATCATCACTCTGTCTCCTATTGTCAAGCCAATATCAGACCCAATTTGCCAACTTGCCCTGATCCCTGAACCCTAACATTTTGAATATCATGAAGACAAGCCAGTTGTGGATGGATGCCCACTATAGAACGAGTTATTGTAACTTAGATGAGAAAGTGTTGGCTAATGTAAAAAAAACAAAGTCATGCTTGCCACCTTTAGTTTCCATAGACCCATCTGATAATTACATCAGAACAACTGCTACCTCTTAACCAACCTCCTCTCTATGACAGAATTGGTTCTGACCCTCAACAAATTTTTACTTTGGCCCCTTCCACTTTCTTTAGATTCAGGGTAGCCATGGACACCCGCATAGGCCCCGGCTCATAGATCAGCCCGTGTTCCAAGCCGTCCTCGGTAATGCTCCCAACTGCTTCATGCTCCCATGCTGAGCTCGTCAATTTCATCAACTTTCCCTCCAACTTCTACCCTGTCATTAAATTCATTCCTGATGCCTGCCTCCCCTTTCTTCATCACTCTGTCTCCATCTCTGTAGACAAATTGTCAACTGACATCTTTTATAAACCTGCCAATTCCCACAGTTATCTTGACTATACCTCTTCCCACCCTGTCTCCTGTATATAAATAAAAAAATGCCATTGCTTTTTCTCAGTTCATTCGTCTCTGTTGCATCTGATCCCAGGATGTGGCTTTCCAGGACTTCACAGATTTTCTCTTCCTTCAGAGAACGGGCTTTCTCTTCCTCCACTATTGATGCTGCCCTCACCTACATCTCCTCCATTTCCCAGGTATCCGTGCTCACTCCATCTTCCTGCTGCCTTAACAGTGATAGGAGTTCCTCTTGTTTTTACCTACCACCCTGTACCTCCACATCCAACACGTCACTCCGCAACTTTTGCCATCTTCAAATGGATCCTCTCCCTCTCCACCCCCCACAACTCTGAGCTTTGCACTCCTTCTATGATTCCCTTATCCATTCATCCCTTCTTACTAATCTCCTTTCCATCACTAATCCTTGCAAGCAGCTAAAGTGCTACACTTGTCCATTCACCTCCTTCCTCACCTCCATTCAGCATCCTAAACTGTCCTTCCAGGTGAGGCAGCACTTCACCTGTGAATCAGCTGGGGTCATCTATTGTGTCCGCTGCTGCTGATGTGGCCTCCTTTTATTCCATTTGGATAGCTTCCAACCTGATGGCATGACTGTCGATTTCTCCTCTGGTAAAAGAAAATATTTCCCTCTCCCCTCTTCTATTCCCCAGTCCGGCCTTTTACCTATCACCTCCTCTTGGGGCCCTCCTCCTTCCCTTTCTCCTATAGTCCACTCTCTTCTCCTATAAGACTCCTTCCTGTTCAGCCCCTTACCCACCTGGCTTCATCTATCCCCTTCCAACTATCTTCCTTCCCCTCCTCCCCACCTTTTTATTCAGGCATCTTTCCCCTTTATTTCCAGTTCTGAAGAAGGATCTTGGCCTGAAATGTCGACTGTTTGTTCATTTCTATAGCTGCTGCCTGACCTTCCGATTCCTCCAGCGTTTTGTGTGGCACTTTAGGTTTCCAGCATCTGCAGGATCTCTTGTGTTTATGAAATGTAGCTTCTTAATCGAGAGTAGTTTTCTAACCCACATTGTTAAGGTTAATTTACAATACTTTCTGTATTTGGTGTTCTTAAATGCAATGTAGCTTTTCCAATAGGTCTACTCAAAAGGAAGAAAGCATTGACGTCTTTGTTTTGTTTTTAATGTACTCAAGATGTTAAGGAACTTGGATGTAAGAAAATGCTTCTCGATTTAGAAACAAGCATTTTATTTGTCAAGCGTTCTAAGACATGACACAGCTTGGAACAAGCGACCTATATTTGATCAACAAAAGAGCATCCCAATCTACAGAATCAGTTATCTTCAGTTAACGTGTAATAACTTAAAAACTGAGCAAGTAAAACACAGATTTCCTTTCAATCCATTTCTGTGCCTTCTAGTTCTCTTTATGTATCCAATTTGTTTTTATTCACTCTATTTACTTTACCATTGTTCTTATCTAGTGCTTAAACCGATTGATTAGAGTCAGGTTTATTATCACTGGCCTTTGTTGTGAAATTTGCTGTTCTGTGGCAACAGTACATTGCAATATATAATAACAAAAAACTATAAATGACAGTAAGAAGAATATACTATACTGTCCAAAAGTCTTAGGCATATTTAAATACATAATTAGGATGCCTAAGAGTTCATCACAATACTGCAGTATTTTTATGTATTGCACTGTACTGCTGCCGCCAAAAAAAAAGCAAATTTCATGACGTGTGAGTGATGATAAGCAGGATTCTGATATGGGATTCTCTTGTGGACTGAAGGTGGGAAGGGGGCAGAGAGAGGGGAATCAAGGTTGGGGAAAGGAAAAGGGAGAGGGAAGGAAACAGGAAGCATTCTGTAATGATTGTTAAATCAGTTGTTTGTAATTAAATAACTTTGCCTGCACTGGCCTGGGTGTGACTGTGCCCACGCACCCCACCCCACCCCCACCTCTGGGATTCCTTCTCTCCCACCTGTCCCACAACTCTCCCACTGCACACTACCGTCACTGTTCCCAACATCCCTTGGTCTCTGCTCCACATTGACAAATACCCTATTATGCAAACACGAGGAAATCTGCAGATGCTGGAAATTCAAGCAACTCACACAAACTGCTGGTGGAACGCAGCAGGCCAGGTAGCATCTATAGGGAGAAGCGCTGTCGATGTTTTGGGCCGAGACCCTTCATCAGGACTTAAGATTTAAACTTCTTCAGTGTAGGCATCACTGGCAGAGGCTTCGCAGTAGTGAATTTAAAAGGCAAACACGAGGAAATCTGCAGATGCTGGAAATTCAAGCAACACACACAAAATGCTGGTAGAACACAGCAGGCCAGGCAGCATCTATAGGGAGAAGCACTGTCGACATTTCGGGCCAAGACCCTTCATCAGGACGAAGGGTCTTGGCCCGAAATGTCGACAGCGCTTCTCCCTATAGATACTGCCTGGCCTGCTGTGTTACACCAGCATTTTGAGTGTGTTACGCTATTATGCAGAAGTCTTAGGCACCCTGGCTATGTATATGTGCCTCGAACTTTTGTATGGTACTGTGTATATACACAAGTTAAATTAAATAAGTAGTACAAAGATAGGGATAAAATCATGATGTAGTACTTATGGGTTCATTGTTCATTCAGGAATCTGATGGCGGAGGGGAAGATGTTGCTTCTGAATGGCAGGTTAGGAAAATGGGCAAAGAAATGGTGGGTGGAATACAGTGTATGGTCATGCACTTTGGTAGAGAAAATGAAAGGGTAGATTATTTTCCAAATGGAGAGAAAATACAAAAAACTGAGGTGCAAAGGGACTTGGGAGCCCTTGTGCAGGATTCTCGAAAGGTTAATTTGCAGGTTGAGTCTGTGGTGAGGAAGGTAAATGTGATGTTAACATTCATTTCAAAAGTACTAGAATGTAAAAACAAGCATGTAATGTTGAGACTTGAATATGAAGCACTGTTGAGGCCTCACTTGGAGCAATGTGAGCAGTTTGGACTCCTTATCTTCAAAAGGATGTGCTGAAACTGGAGAGAGTTCAAAGGAGGTTCACAAAAATAATTCCATGATTCAACGGCTTGTTATATGAAGATCATCTGATGGCTCTGGGCCTGTATTAACTGGAATTCAGAAGAATGTGGGTTAACATCATTGAAACCTATCAAATGGTGAAAGGCCTTGAAAGAGTAGATGTGGAGAAGATGTTTCCAATGGTGGGAGGGTCTAAGACTGGAGGACACAGCCTCGGAATAAAGGGGTGTCCTTTTAGAACAGAGATGAGGAAGAATTTCTTTAGCCAGAGGGTGGTGAATCTGTGGAATTCTTTTCCACAGGCAGCTGTGGAGGCCAAGTCTTTATGTATATTTAAGGCAGAAGTTAATAGATTCTCAATTGTTCAGGGCATGAAAAGATGTGGAGAGAAGGCAGGAGATTGGGGCTGAGAGGAAAATTGGATCAGCCATGACGAGACGGTGAAGCAGACTTGATGGGCCAAATAGCCTAATTCTGCTCCTATATCTTATGGTCATATGAAACATTACATGTGTCTTCAGGCTCCTGTACCACCTCATTGATTATAGCATTGAGAACAAGGCGTGTCCTGAGTTATTGGTGTCCTTATTGTAGGTTGCTGCCTCTTTGGGGCATTTCCTTTTGAAGGTGGCCTCAGTAATGGGGAAGTAGTGCGCGTGACGGTGCTGGCTGAGTTTACTCCTTTCTGCAGCTTTTTCTGATCCTATACAGTGGCCTCTCCATTCAAGATGGTGATGCAACCGGTTAGAATGCTCTCCATGGTACATCTGTAGAAATTTGCAATTGTCTTTGTCTTTGACTTTGTCTCTTTAAATTCCTGATGAAATATAGCCACTGTTGTGCTTTCTTTTGCATCAATATGTTGGGTCCAGTATAGATCTTCAAAGATGTTGACACTCATGAACTTGAAACTGCTCACCCTTTCCGCTGCTGATCGCTCGATGAGGACTTCCTTCAACTTCCCCTTCCTGAAGTCCACATTCAGTTCTTTGGTTTTAGTGACGTTGAGTGCAAGAATGTTGTTGCAACACCACTCAACCCGTTGATCCATCTCATTCCTGTAGGCGCCCTCATCAGTATTTGAAATTCTGCCAACAATATTGTGTCATTAGCAAGTCTATAGACGGTGCTTGAGCTGTGCCTAGCCACACAGTCGTGGGTTTAGAGGGAGAAGGGCAGTGGGATAAGCATGCATTCTTGAGGTATGCCAGCGTTGATTGTCAGTGATGAGATGTTTTTTCCAATCTGCACAGACGGTGGTATCCCTGTGAGATGGTTAAGGATGTAGTTGCGCAGCCCCTTGTTTTTGGAGCTTATTGATTAAATCTGTGGGTATGAGTATGTTGAACACTGAACTGTACTTAAGAAACAGCAGCTTCATGTAGGTATTGTTATTGTCCAGGTGATCCAAGGGCGAGTGGAGAGCCAATTAGATTACATCAGCGGTAGACCTATTGTGGCGATAGGCAAATGGCAGTGGGCCCAGGTCCTTGCCAAAGCTTGAGTTGATTGAGTTTGACCAACCTGTCAAAGCACTTCATCTCTCTAGATGTGAGAGCCACTGGGCATCTATGCAAAAAGAACAGTCGACGTTTTGGACTGAAACCTTTCATTTCACCTATTGCCTGGTGTTCCTCTCTCCCCTCAACCACCTTTTAAATCTACTCCTCTGCTTTTTTTTCCCAGTCCTGCTGAAAGCTTTCAGCCCAAAACGTAAACTGTACTTTTTTTCCATAGATGCTGCCTGGCCTGCTGAGTTCCTCCAGGTTTTTGTGTGTGTTGCAGTGACGTTGTGTTCATGGGTTCAATGTCCATTCAGAAATCAGATGACAGAGGGGAACAAGCTGCTCTTGAATCATTGAATGTGTGCCTTCCAGCATCTGTACCTCACCCCTGATGGTAGCGATGAGAATAGAGCATGACCTGGGTGATGGAGACACCTATGACCTTGCAAACTCCTTCAGTTCTGTTGCTCCCAGTATTAACGACCTATAATTCAGGCTTGCTTATGAAGAATAATTACTGGAAAGAAATTGAAACCTATCTGATACTTCTAGAATATGGGTCAGCATGCCCCAAATAAAGAGGACATAATAAATGTTTTTAGATTTCTAATTCACTAGCTGAATTTTTAAATTTACACATTTCATTTATCTATAATATAACATCTTAAGTCATTTTGTGTGATGTATGGTATAATAGAAGGAAGCTGATCACACCATTGTATCTATGGTAGCTTAAAAAAAGAGCTATTGAGTAATTCTATTTTCTAGCACTCAGTCCAACAGCTTAAATGTTACAGCTCATCAAGTACTCAATGTGACAAGAGTTTCTGCCTCGACTGCTGTTTCAAGGACTGCGTCACAGATTCTCATCACTATTTGGTTAAAATAATTTTCTCATCTGTCTCATCTTGTAGATGTCATATTTCCTTAAAATATGCTTTTCATAGACAATAAAACCATAAAAACATAAGACATAGGAGCAGAATTAGGCCATTTGGCTATTGAGTCTGCTGTCATTTCATCACAATGATCCAATTTTCCTTTCAGCCCCAATCTCCTGTCTTCTCCCTGTATACCTTCATGCTTTGACGAATCAAAAACCTATCCACCTCTGCCTTAAATAAATATAAAGACTTGGCCCCCACAACTGCCTGTGGTAACAAATTCCACGGATTCCCCAATCTCTGGCTGGAGAAATTCCTCCTCATCTCCATTCCAAAAGGACACCCCTCTATTCTGTGTCCCCTCTGGTCTTAGACTCTTTTGCTGTAGCAAACATCCTCTCCATGTCCACTCTATCAAGGCCTTTCATCATTTGATAGGTTTCAATAAGCTCAGCCCTCATTCTTCTGAGTTCTAGTAAATACAGAGCTAGAGTCATCAAACGCTGTTTGTATGAAAACCCGTTCAAACCTGGAATCATTTTCCTGAATCTTCTTTGCACATCCTTTCTAAGATAAGGTGCCCTCAACTGCTCACAATACTCCAAGTGAGGCCTCACCAGTGCTTTATAACGTCTCAACTTTACATCCTTGCTTTTATATTCTAGTCCTCTTGAAATGAATGCTAACATTGCATTTGCCTTCCTCACCACCGACTCAACCTGCAAATTAACCTTTAGGGAATCCTGCACAAGGACTCCCAAGTCCCTTTGCACCTCAGTTTTTTGTATCTTCTCTCAATTTAGAAAATAGACTACCCTTTCATTTCTTCTACCAAAGTGCATGATCATACACTTTCCAAAACACTATTTCATCTGCCATTTCTTTGCCCATTTTCCTAATCTGTCCAAGTCCATCTGTAGCCTCTCTACCTCCTCAAAACTACCTGCCCCTCCACCTGTCTTCATATCATCTGCAAACTCTGCAACAAAGCCATCAATTCCATCAACCATATCGTTGACATATAACGTAAAAATAATTGGTCCCAGCACAGCCCCCTGTGGAACACCACTTTGCCGCCTGTCAATCAGCCACTGCTTTATCTATACTCGAATCTTTCCTGTAGTACCATGAGCCCTTAGCTTGTTAAGCAGCCTCATTTGTGGCAATTTGTCAAAGCCCTTCTGAAAATCCAAGGGCACAACATTAACTGATTCTCCTTTTTCTACCTTGCTTGATATTACTTGATCATTCTATGATTCTTAGAACTTTTCTGTTCATTCTATCTTGTAATTTAATAAACCTTGATTAAATCATCCAGCAGCTTGCTTCTTTATAAAGAAAATACCCCAAGCACTGCTAAATATTGCCTCATAAATAACTAAATCTCTAATTTGACAACGTCCTCATAAATCTTCTCCAGAAGAAATATTCCTCCTAGTAATATGTTGACCCAGATATACTGTGGCTTCTTCAGAGTTTTATCTAGCTATAGAGTTTCCTGCATTTTATGCCTCGGTTAATAAAGGGAATTCCAGTTGCCTCTTTAACTATCTTCCTGCTTTACATTTTTAAGCAATTATCAGTATCCATTCTACTTCATTTTTTAAATAATTCTTAAAGTCTGCAAGAAATTTACCGGAGTCACAGAATCATAGAGTAATGAGCATATAAGCAGGCCCATTAGTCCAACTCATCCATCCTGACCAAGGTGCCCGCCTATGCTTGTCCCATTTTCCCGCATTTGGTTCATATCCCTCTAAACCAGGGGTTTCCAACCTTTTTTTATGCCATGATCTTATCATTAACTGGGGGGGGGGGAGAGGTCCATGGACCCCAGGATAGGAACCCTCAATCTTAAGCCTTTCCTATCCATGTACTTCTAAATGCTGTCATTGCACTTGCCTCAACTAATTTCCCTGGTGGTTTAATCCATATGTGCACCAACCTTTGAGTGAAGTAGCAGCTCCTCAATTCTCTTTTAAATCTTTCCACTCTCACCCTAATTATATGCGCTCAAGTTTTGCTGCAGCTTGCTAAAAATACTGTGCATTCTCCCTTTCTATGCTCCTCATGATTTTACATACCTCACCGTGCAGTCTCCAACATTGTAAATTCCTAGCCTATCCATTGTCTCCCTGTAACATAAGCCCTCGAATTTTTCCAATATTCTTGTAAGTCTTCTCTGCACCCTTTTCAATTTAGTGGTGGCCAAGACTGTAGACAATACACCAGGCAGAACCTCACTAGTATGTAGTGCATCTGCAAGATAATGTTATAAATCCAATATACAATGCTATTATTGATAAAGGCCTGTATATAACCACCAAACTGTCCACCTGCGACATCACTTTTAGCAAACTATGTACATGTATCCCCAGGTTTCTTCTTCGTAGCAATCCCCAGGGCTCTACCATTCACTGTATAAATCATACCATGATTTGATCTTCCAAAATGCAACACCTTGAATTAGCCAAACTGAAAGCCATTTGCCAATTGTTGGCCCACTCACTTACCTGATCAAGATCCCTCTGGCATTTTTGATAACTTTCTTCACCAACTATGATACCACCTATTTTAGGATCATCTGAAAATCTACTATGCCTTGCATATTTTCATCCAAATCATTTAATTACAATAATGACAAGCAAACGTACAAGCACCAATTCCTGTAGCGCACCACCTTCAGTCTGAGAAATAACCTTCCACTATCGATCTTCTCCTTCCTACCATCAATGCAGCTGAATCGATTTAGCAAGCACTCCCTGGATCCTGTACAACCTAACTTTCCAGACTAGCCTACCATTTGGGATTTGTCAAAGGCTTCGCAGAAGTCCACTCAGATGACATCTAATGTCATTTATCCTCTTGAAACCTCTTCAAAAGACTCTTACAGATTTGTCAGGATATGCCATGCACAAAGACTTTGCCTAACTAAATGTTGGTTAATCCTGTCCCTCGGATCTCCACCAGTGATGTCAGACTACCCTTCTTAAATAATGGTACAATATTAACCATCGTCCAGTCTTTAACGACTTTACCTTTGGCTACAGATGAGCAAGGATCTCTACAAGGCCTTCCACAATTTCTTTCCCAGCTTCAGACAAAGTCTGAGGATGCAGGTGCTAAGACTGAGTCACTGGTGAGGAAGACAGATGCAGTGTTAGCATTCATTTCAAGAGGTCTGGAATACAAGAACAGGGATGTGATGCTGAGGCTTTATAAGGCACTGGTGAGGCCTCACCTTGAGTACTGTGAACAGTTTTGGGCCCCTCATCTTAGAAAATATGTGCTGGCATTGGAATGGGTCCAGAGGAGGTTCACAAGGATGATTCCAGGAATGAAAGAGTTATCATACGTGGAACGTTCGATGGCTCTGGGTCTGTACTCGCTGGAATTCAGAAGGATGAGGGGGGATCTCATTGAAGCCTTTTGAATGTTGAAAGGCCTAGACGGAGTAGATGTGGAAACAATGTTTCCCATGGTGGAGGGAGTCCAGGACAAGAGGGCACATTCTCAGAATAGAGGGGTGTCCATTCAAAACAGAGATGTGGAGAAATTTCTTTAGGCAGAGGGTGGTGAATTTGTGGAATTTGTTCCCACATGCAGCTGTGGAGGCCAGGTGGATGGTATATTTAAGATAGAGATTGATAGGCTGTTGATTGGACATGGCATCAAAGGTTGCGGGGAGAAGGCCGGAAAATGGGGTTGAGGAGGAAATAGGAAAAAAAGAATGATTGAATGGCAGAGCAGACTCGATGGGCCAAATAGACTAATTCTGCTCCTGTGTCGTATATATTTGTATTTTTTTTAACAGAAACCCATTCTTATCATTGAAAAACAGTAGTGCCCTTAACACATAGGCCAATTATTGAACTTAAGGCAACAAAGAATAATAGTTGCCATTTTGTTCACAGGGTGAAAATATTGCCATGAAAAGACATTCACAATACTTATTTTCTTAACAGTTGCAAAGGGCTGCACAATTTGTATTCCTGCCAAAAGGTGGTGTATTACTTTGTGTCCTCAATTTCCATAATTTTATTTTTTATGTATTTGTCTATAAATTTGTCTTACATCTGCCATTGCTTTTTCATACCCTCATTAGTCCTCACATGTTTTCTATGTCTTATTTTCATATTTATACCTACCTCTAACAGGCTCAACTCTTTCTGCTTCTCTTACTTCTTTCTTTTTGGCCCATTGAAAGCTGGAGGGAAGACCTCAAGACATGCTGAAATCTCTCCTCAAAGAGCTGCAGGTGATTCATTGTTTATTCCCATCACTTTCATGTTTCTGATGTACTCTAGTGTGAACACTTTTGTGGCTGTGATCCCTGATCAGCACTGCTGGTCAGTGTTGAATACCATTGTAGCTTTCAGGTAATGGGATTTATTAACTAGTGGGCCCATGCAATCTCCCACCAGAGCAATCCATTAACTAGTATGCACCCCCGCTTTATTTCCTTTTGGCTCCGCAACTTATTCTCCCTCATAAACCCTTGATTCTTTCTCTACATGATTATACTGAGTGGTAAATTATAGCAGCTAATTAACCTATGATCGTGTCTTTGGGTGGGAGGAAATCAGATCACCCAGTAAAAATGCATATGTCATGATGAGAATGTGCAAACTACACATAGACAGAACCTGAGGTTAGGATTAATCCCTTGTTTTTGGAGCTCTGTGACAACAATGGTGACTATGTCTTCCCTATAATAGTAAATAGCCTTTAGGTTAAGGGTATTAATAAATCCCTAATGCATTATGTCAGGACAATGTATTCATTGTTTTCTAATTAGGTGCCTTTTGCTTAATAAATGTTTTTGTGATTTTGTAAGGTGTTGAATTGTATCACAGAAATACTATTGTGAATGACTTGCACAGTCTAATTGAATGATATTGAATTGAGAGATTTTCCAATGAATTAATTTATTCTGGTTATATTGTTTGCAATATGATAAAATCAATTGTAAGGATTCTGTTACTCCTGAAGGACTCTAATGCTTTTCTGTGAATCAGGTCACATGATCTCTCCGCAATCTGCTCCTGCTCATCTGGAAGGCAAAACTGACGTCAGTCGAGAGAACAGCACTGTTGATTTTAGTAAGGTGAGTTGCTTCTGTAAGAAACAAAACAATTCCAACTGCAACATGCAAATTACTTAACTGGTATTAATACGTTGTTAGTTCAGACTTTTGAAGTTTGTTTTCATAAATGATGGAACAGTTTTCTTTTGTTATTCAGGGGAGACCCAGACTACTTGAAGGGGGGGGGGGGGGGTTGTCCTCACTCTTTGCCTCTGTCCCATGAATTCCTCATCTCTCTGTGTTCGCTCTACCACCACAATGACAAATCAGCATCTGAGATACTTGGTGCTTGCCTCCAATCTCTCCCTTCTAATTAGTTCCTACTCAGCTACCGAATGCTACACAGTAATGGCTGAAGTTGAACCTTGCTACTTTAAGCATCCCAGGCATTATTATTGTGTAGTACAGGTCCTTTACCAGTGGTGCCATAAATTCTGAAGTTACATTGAGATATGACCACAGAAGACAACAAATTGCGCTGCTTTTGCATATCTCAGTGGAGATCTTTGTACATCAGATTTTCTGTGCGTTTCGTGCACTTTCTATACACTGATGAATGTTTATCCATCCATTTGTTTCTGATTATGTAAATTAATCTTGCCCAAAACTTAGTTTACCTTGCTCACTTCAGTCTCAAATTCATTTTGGGTGCAAATTTTAAAATCTGCCCCTAGTAGAAACTGTGGGAAGTTTTAAATGTAGAAGATTAATACAGTATTCTGCAGTGAGTTGTATTTGCTAAGTCAACATTCTAAGCTTGATGGAGCATGAATGAAATGAGAAAAGCACATTCCATGCTTTTAACAAATTTGTTATAATGCATTAGAGAATGTTTGCTGTTTTCCAGAGTACAAATTAAAGAACATGAATGTATGGGACAGAAATTTTTAACAAATGGTATTGCTAAGCTTTTTGCAGATTTGATTTTAAGATGGATAGAAATAATTGTAATTGAAATAAAATGTCCTGTTAGCAAATGTGACTTTCAAGTCAACCCACATTAAGCAGCTTCAAATCGGGTTTATTTTAATCCCCTTTTATATTTGTTCATACAATAACCCAAAGCACAGACATTCTTAGTGGTATTTTGTTCAATGAATGGTCTAGTTAGAGAAGGGGATGTATTATGCTTGCTGCATGGTTTGGATAAATACCATTCATTGCAAACTAAACTAGGACTCAGACCTTTTATCTGGAGCATCTTTTAAAGAGGCATCTTACTTTCTCTAAAGTACTTTTCTTTTGCCTTTCTAATCTGCTGTCATTATTACTTGGCTGTAAAGTCAGGCAGGTGTTCTTATACTTAATCTTTGTTAATTCTCCTGGTAAAGTGAGTGCCAAGGGTTGCATCTGATCATTATAATTTAAACTGCATTCTTATTTTTGCATTTCATTTTTGAAAGTGGATTTGCGACATGTACTAACATTTACTCCCTTCCTAGAAATAACTTGTGCAAGCGTGGTTGGTCAAAAATATTGCAATTGTTAACTACAATTACAGTATTTTGTTAACCCTGCAAAATACCTTTAGTTGGATATACCATAAGATGAAATAGTTCGGTATATATGAGGTGTTGCTTATCAAATCAGGAAAAGGATTGAATTTTGGCCATTCCATTTTGTCCCTTGCTGACACTTGCCAGGTTCAGAACACATGCTAATGACATCTAGCTCTACATCTTTTGCCTCTCCATTGTCTCTGCACCATCAAATTTCACTGTATAACAAAATGCCATTGAATAGATTATTGACTGAATCTTGATTACTGATGGAGCTGGCTTGAAATGCTTCTCCAACCCCATATTTGCTAATTTGATAACCCTGCTGTAGAATGCTCAATTTTTATGTGAAATAATATTAAAAGAATTGAAGAGGTCTCTTTACTTGTAAAGTAACTTTGATGACCATCTATAGATGTGTAGTGGAGAGTATATTGACTGGCAGCATCACAGCCTGGAATGGAAACACTAATAAATCCTACAAAAAGTAGTGACACAGCCCTGCTCACCACTGAGCACACCTACATGGAACACTGTCATAGGTAAGCAGCCTCTCATCAACAGGGACCCCACCACCAACCAGGACATGCTCTCTTCTCACTGCTGCCATCAAGAAGAAAGTATAGGAGCCTCAGCATTCACTCTACTAGGTTCAGAAACAGTATTATTCCTCAACCATCAGGCACTTGAACCAAAGGGATAACTTCACTCATCTTCACTTGCCCCATCATTGAAATGTTCCCGCAACCAATGGACTCACTTTCAAGGACTCTTCATCTCATGTTCTCCATATTTATTGTTTTGTATTTTCACAGCTTGTTATCTTCTGCACTCTGATCGAACACTTAAGTTGGGTGGTCTATTGATTCTGTTATGGTTATTATTCAATAGATTTATTGAGTATGCCTTCAAGAAAATGAATCTTAGGGTTGTATATCGTGACATATATATACTTTGATAATAAATTTACTTTGAACTTCAATGTCTCTATTACTCCCCCATTCAGAACTAGTTCTCTCCTTGTGGCCAGCGATCTGTTTCTATGACTCAGTGCATCTCATATCAAAACAAGTTCACTCTTGTTGATCCCACTTGCGTGTCATTCTCAAAACAGCCATTCTTCAACTTATGAAAAGGATAAGATCGAGCATAGAACAGCACAGTGCAGTATGGGGTCTTCGGTCCATGATTTTGTGCCATCCTTTTAATCTACTCTTCAACCAATCTAACCTTACCCACCTACACAGCCCACACCCTCCATTTTACTTAACTAGAGTATCTTTTAAATGTCCCTAATGTAGAAGCCCCTACCACAACCACCTGCAGTGCATTCCAAGCACTTAGTAGAGGTAGGCCTCAGTAAGTCAAGGTCGACCATGGATATTACATCCTAGCTGTCCTTATATGCAAGTCAGGTCAGTACAATATGGAGAGCAAGCTGTTGCTCATGTAGCAGGCTCCTCCTCTCCACGCATCTGACGAACCCAAAGGAATGGCAGGGGCTGATGCATTTTGGCACCAGCAATGTCGCAGGAATTGTCTGCCACTGTTAAGCTCAACAGAGGACTACCTTAGAAGCTCCAACTCTGGATTTTTCCTTTGGGGTTTACTCCCAAAGCCTTCCCCATGTGTGGATATAGCTGCCAGGCAGCGGAGATCAGAATTTTCCATCTCCTAGTTGAGTGCCTACCACAACTGACAAGCCCCATCTGCCTGAAGTGACTGTTTTAAGGTCCCAGGAACTTGTCTCTGCCTCTTCTGTAAGTAGAACAGTTCTGCCAGGCCTCATACTAAGCCACATGTGAAGGCCAAGAGCTGACCATGGTTGTCAGAGGATATTTGAGGCACACACTATTGGAAGCATTTAAAAGGTAGTGAGAACTTATTCTCATTACCACCATGGCTCCAACAACCTTAAGAAACCAAGCAGTTATTCTGTAGGGGGACAAAGAAAACTATCTCTGACATACCCCTACACCACCTCCAAACACCTTTTATCTTTGCCATTGCCATCCTGGGAAAAAGACACTGGCTATCTACTCTATCTATGCCCCTTATCACCTTGTACACCTCCCCAAACTGACTGCATCCTCCTTCATTCCAAAGAGAAACATCTGAGCTCACACAGCTATAACTCATAAGATGTGCTCTCTAATCTAGGCAGCATTCTGGTGAATCTCCACTGCCGCCTTTCTATAGCTTCCACATCTTTCCAATAATGAAGCAACCAGAACTGAACACAATATTCCAAGTGTTGTCTAACAATGGTTTAAGAGAGCTGCACCATTACTTTTCTGCTCTTGAACTTAATCCCCTGACAAATGAAGGCCAACACCATATATTTTATTAGCCACCCTATCTACCTGTGTGCCAATTTTGAAGGATCTACGGACGTGAATCCCAAAATCCCCTGGTTCCTGCACACTGCTAGGAATCCTGCCATTAACTCTGTACTCTGCCTTCAAATTCAACCTCCCAAAGTAATTTACTTTACACTTTCCTAGTTTGAGCTCTATTCACCACTTCTCAGCACAGTTCTGCATCCTATCCATGTCCTGGTATTACCTGTGGCAGCCTTCTACACTATCCACAACACCATCAATCTTCATGTCATCTGCAAACATACTAACCCACTCTTCCACCTCCCTGCCCAAGTTATTTCTAAGAGCAGAAGTTCCAGAAAAGATCGCTGCAGAACACCATGGTTCACCAACCTCCAGGCAGAATACACTCCATCTACTGATTTCTGCCTTCTGTGGGCAGGCAATCCCAAATTCACAATGGATTATGACTTTCTGGATGAACTTAGCATGGCAAAACTTTTCAAAGACTTTACTAAAATCTGCGACAAACGGAGAAGATACTTACCCTGAGGTATATGCTTCATATATTGTGTTCAGTTCTGATCACCTCATCATAGGAAGGATGTGGAAGCTATGGAGAGGGTGCAGAGGAGATTTACCAGGATGTTGCCTGGTTTGGAGAACAAGTCATATGAAGCAAGGTTAGCAGAGCTGGGACTTTTCTCTTTGGAGTGTAGAAGAATGAGAGGGGACTTGATAGAGATCTACAAGATTATGAGAGGCATAGATAGGGTGGATAGTCAGTACCTATTTCCCAGAGCATCAATAGCGAACACCAGAGGGCATATGTATAAAATTAAGGGAGAGAAGTTTAGGGGAGACATCAGGGGTAAGTTTTTTTACACAGAGGGTTGTGAGTGCCTGGAATGACTTGCCAGGGATGGTGGTGGAGGCTAAAACATTAGCAGTATTTAAGAGCCTCTTGGACAGGCACATGGATGAAAAATGGAGGGTTTTGGGGTAGTGTGGGCTTAGTACTATTTTTTGAGGATTATATAGGTCAGCACAACATGGAGGGCTGAAGGGCCTGTACTGTGCTGTAGTGTTCTATGGTTCTATATCACTGGCTACATCTGTAAGTGTATGGACAACACCGCTACCTCAAGAACAGTAATCCCGCAGCCCTGACTAAACACAGATCTGCACTCCCTACTAAAAGCATAGGACACTGCTTTCATATTGGGAGACAGAACAGCTCTCAGTGCAGCCAGAAGAAACCTCATCTTAAGCACCAAGATGGCAAAGACTGTCTACAAACAAAAAAAATTCAGGAATACCTCTGTAATAACTATCCTCGGTGTATCTGGCTGGGCATCAAGGGCATTGCTGACTAGTTAAGGAAAAACAGCCTAGATGGGCACCAGCGACTCCCTCCTCCCTGACACTCTATAAACAATTTTTACGGCATGCTTCGATGCATGCAGCGCAGCACCAGCCACGAAAGCTAACCCTCCCCCCAGGTGAGCAAACACTGTCTGTAGCAGCAGCAGACATGAGAAGAACTGTAGAGTGCCAACCCCTGTGAGGCTGCTGGGCCAGACAACACCCCAGGCTGAGTACCCAGAGCTCGCTGACATCTTCATGGATATCTTCGCCACCTCGCTGATCCAGGCTGCTGCCCCCACATGCTTCAAATCAGCAACTGTCATCCCTGTGCCAAAGAACCCTACACCTTCAGAACAAAATAGCTGACACCAATCATCAAGAAGAGCTTTGAATGGCTGCTAATCGCACGCACCAAAAATTCTATTCCTGCCACACTGGACCCTCACCAATAAGTTTACCGACAGAACTGCTCCATGACAGATGCCATAGCGTCTGTCATGCACCTGTCCCTGACACACCTAGAAAAAAAGGGACTCTTAAGTTGTGTATTGAATATTTCAGTAATGTTTGAGTAATCTTGTGTGTGTGTGCATATATCTGTGTGCCTATATTTTTTTGATTAAGCAGGTTTGTTCATTTAAATAATTCATTAAGCATTATGTGTATAAATACACAAATTGCATAAATCATCATGCTACCATGTGATACTAGTGCACCTCGCTTAAAGTAAAGAACGACGTTACTCACATTTCAGACTCTTGTGTTTTCCTTTGAATTTGCTTCATGTTTTGAAGTCATAACTTATGTCAGAATGTTGCTTCTGGATTTCAGTTCAGTATTTAAGACTTTTCAAGATTATTCAACAGTATTCATGGTCTAACAAACCTTGGTGAACAAACTCCTACCCCTCGGTCTAAATACACCACAGTACAACTGAATGTTGAACTTTCTAACCAGAGAGTCCGGATGCACAGTGCTCCTCCCTCCTCCTCGTTCTCAACACTGCTGCCCCTTCCCCCCCATGACGGCGTACAGACCTCACTGCTGTACACTCTGATCGCCCGTGACTGAATGACCCGAGGAATCGCATTGTCAAACTCGCCGATGTGGTGACGGTGTTGAGGTTCATCACAAACAACAATGAGACAGCCAACAGAGGAGGTAGAAGAGCTCAAGGCTGGGTGCAAGGAAAATAATCTCTTCCTCAGTGTCGACGAGTTCAGGAGAACTTGCATCACTCAGACTCCACTTTACAGCGATGGCACAACAGTCGAAACTGTGAGCAGTTTCAAACTCCTGGGAGTGCATATCTCACATAAACTCTCGTGGTCCCAGAACACATCTACATTTTCAAGAAAGCTCACCATGGCCTCTACTTTCTGAGGAGGCTGAAGGGAGCTGGAGTGTGCACATCTATATTCATGACCTTCTTCCGATGTGCAGTAGATAGCATGCAAAAATGCTGCATCGGTGCATGGTACCAAAACTGCACAGCAGTGGAGAGGAAAGCTCTGCAACGGGGAGTCAGAACTGCGCAATGCATCGCTGGCACTATCCACGGCGTATAGACCGAGAGGCGCTGGGAGAATGTCAGCAGTATCATGGAGGATTCCCCCCCCCCCACATTCTGCTCACGGACTGTTTGTTCCACTCCCATCAGGGAGGAGGCTATATCGCATCCACGTCTAGACCACCGGACTCAAAAACAGTTGCTGTTCCCAAGCAATAAAGCAGAAAGCTGATCAACACCTCCACCCACTAACTCACCCTGCTATACTCCCCCCACCACTATCCTTTCCTGTCAGAGTCAACTTAAGTACAAACACTCCTGTGCCTACCATCACTTATGGACATACAATTGAGCTATGTTTATAAGCTACCTTACCTATTTATATTTGTTGTGCTCCTTATTATTATGTTCTTTATCTTTTTGTGTTTTTTTTTGCGCTCCATCAGATCCACAGTAACAGTTATTCCATTCTCCTTTACTCTTGTGCACTGGAAATTGCATTAAACAGTCTTGAATCTTAAATTCAATACATCCACCATTCTACTGTCATCAATTTTTGTTACTTTGAAAAAGTCAATCATGCCCATGAGGTCACTTGTCCTTCATAATGCTATACTGACTAACTCTAATCAGACTATGCTACTCCAAATGCCCATAAATACTGTCCCTAAGAAGGAAAAAATCAAAAAATCGGAGTGAAGTAGACTCTGGATATTTTGGTGCAGTGTATTCCCATGGGTAGAAAGTGTAGCTTTATAGGAAAGTTTTTTTTTGAAAAGTGGGGTGGAGATGTGTCTCTGCCAAAGGAGTTGTAAAGCGCTCCTTCCCTCTGCTCGCCTACAGGTCACCCTTGAACAAGGTTTAGCACCTACTTAGCCCCCACCCCAAATCAGGGTCATGTGAAGTCATGGGAGCAGGTGGTGATTGGTTGTATCAGCAGCTGGTGCATATCACAATCCTAGTTATGTGACCGCTGATGTCAGACAGACAATCTCTGAACAGTATTGATAATGGCTGTGGTCACGTGTCTTGTAAAGACACTGCGAAGAAGGCAGTGGCAAACCACTTTATAGAAAATTGTCATGGAATGACCATGATCACCTAGGTCAAATGACACAGCACATAACAAACAAATGATTTTTTTTCCATAAAGTACCTTATTTAAGTTACATTAAGGCATTCATATAAGAAATGGAGTGGTCTACTTCTGTTTCTAACTTGTATGTCTGTGTAGGGGTAAATAGATTTTGGATGAAAAGACATGGAGAATTAAAATTAAATTTTAATTAAATTCCTTCATCATTCCATACTGGAATAAATCAAAGGATATACAGAATGCCATATTACTTTAAGCGTAGAAGAAAAACATAGAAGACAACACAGGAACAGGCCCTTTGGCTAACAATATTGTGCTAAGCTAATTAAATTAGAAATCAACTGCCCAGCTCAGCTCATTCCTTCTGCCCACATAATGTCCTTTCATTTGCAATATATTCACATGCCCATCTTAGGGCCCTTTGAACAGCCGCTAACGTATCTATCTCCATTACCATCACAAGCAAACACATTCTAGGCATTCCCTCTGTGTAAAAAAAAACAGGAAAACAATTTGTCCTCTGCATCTCCTTTGAACGTTTTCACCTCATCTTCAATGCATTTCAACTCAGGGAAAAAGATACTATCTGTTCCTTCCATAAACATTTAATCCTCTATCAAATTTCCCATCAGCCTCTGCTGTTCCAGAGGGAAAGCAACCCAAGTTTGTCCAATCTCACTTCTTAGAACGTGTCCTCTCATCCGGGAAGCATCCTGAGAAAAGCCTCTTTTGCACCCTCTTCAGAGCCTCAACATCCTTCCTATACCGGGGTGACAATCACTGAATGTAATACTCCATTTGCAGTCTAACTAGAATTTTATAAAAGCTTCAGTATAACTTCCTGACTTTTGAACTCAATTTCTTCACCAATAAAGGCCAGCCTACCATATGCCTTCTTTACCTGTGCAGCTGCTGGTTGGGAGCTATGCAACTGCACCCCATGATTTCTCTGCTCATCAACACTGTTAAGAGTCTTAACAGTGTACTGTCTCTTCACAATTGATCTCCCAGGTGCAACACTTCATATTTGGCTGTGGTTAAACTCCATCTGCCATTTCTCTACCAATATCTGCTACTGAATTATATCACACTGTATCCTTTGCCAGAATTCTACACTATCTTCCTATTATCTGCACTCTCACCAACCTACGCATCCACGTTTTAATCCCTACAGAAAACCACTAGTTACAGAGCTTCAGCGAGAATAAATCCCATCAACCACTACCTTATGTCTTCTCAGGGCCTGTATGAGTCTCCCTTGAGGACCTTGTCAAATTCCTTACTAAAATCAATCCATAGACATCATTCTCAGCTCTACTTTCATCAGTCATCTTTGTGTGAGGCAAGTTTTGTCCCTAACTGAGTTTTTTGAGGAGGTGACAAAGCCATGCTGGTTGCCATTGATTAGGTCATAGATGTCCAATTGCTCATAAATCTTATCCCTAACAATCCCCATGACTGATATGAGATTCACCAGTCTATGATCTCCAGGATCATGCTTGCTTCCTTCCTTGAATAATGGAACTACGGCAGCTGCTCGCCAGTCCTCCAGGACCTCACCTGTATTTCGAGGGAACACAAAGATTGGTTAAAGCCCCAGTAATACCCTCTCTTCCCTCTCAAACTCCTGGGGTATATTCCTTTAAGCCTTGGGGGATGCATCTACTTAAAGTTCTTTGAGACCCCACACTACCTTCTTCTCTATCTTGAAATGCTGTAGGAAATTAAGACATTACACACTGATCTTCCTGACCTCCATGTCCTTCTCCTTGGTAAATACTGAGGCAAAGTACTGATTTAGGACTTCACCCACACCCTTTGCTTCCAAGCACATGGTCCTGTTTTATACTTGAGTTGTATGACCTAGATATTTTCTTGCCCTTGATGTATTTATAAAATGCCTTGGAATTCTCTTTAATTCTACTTGCCAGGGATATTTCTTGGCTTTCTTAATTCTCTTAGTTCTTTTCTGGCTTCTTTATATTTCTCAAGAGTTCTGTTTCATCTTATTTTCCTAAACTTACATGCATTTCCTTTTTTGCTTGACTAAATTCACCACCCCTCTTAACATCCAAGGTTCCCTGTCCTTGCCATCCTTGTCCACCCTTCTTTTGGAATATATCTTTTGTGTACTTGGTGGAGTTTGTTCTCCAAGTACCTTCCATATGTCAGATGTGGGCATGCCCAAAAAGAGCTCTTCCCAATTAACTTTCTCTAGTTCCTGGCTAATTTATCCTGCTCCAATTTAATACCCTCCCACAAGGTCCATACTGATCATCTGTTATCATCATCATCATTATATGCTGTGTCATATGACCTGGGCGATCATGGTCTTTTCTCTATCCACGACCGTGTCAGAAGGCATTATCTAGAGCTGTCCTAAAACTGAAGGAGTTGTGATCACTATTCCCTAAATGTTTTCCCACTGACTCATCAGGTGCAGTAAGTCCAATCACCTGGTTGTACCTCTTCTCCCAGCATGTAGACAGAGACTAAAGACTGCAACAGCAGTGGTGAGGACCACAAAAGTATGGTTAAGAGAGGTGGAGGAGTGCTGACAGGACTACTTTGAGTCAGTGGACTGGACAATATTCAGGGATTCATCTTCAAAACTGAATAAAAACGCCACAGTTGTCACTGACTCATCAAGACCTGTGTGGATGAGTCTGTGCCTTCAAGAACCCGAACCAAAAACTGTGGATGAACTCAGAGATCTAGAGTCTGCTGAGGGCTCGATCTGTAGAATGCAAGAGTACAAGAAGTACATATATGATCAATGGAAGGACAATTTAAGAGCTAAAAATCAATTCCAATTGAGATTATAGGCAGAATCAGATGCACATCAATTCTGGCTGGGTTTGGAGGTCATTACTTCCTACAAAGCAAAAAGGAGCATCATGAATGGTTGTGATGCTTCACTCTCAGATGAGCTCCATGCATTTTATGCATATTTTGAAAAGGAGAATAAAACTACACCTGTGCGACTCCCTGCGGCATCTGGTAACCCCGCGATCTCTGTCTTGGAGGCCGATGTCAAAATTTCTTTCAAGAGGGTGAACCTTCAGATGGCGGATACAATCTCACTGGCTCTCCACTTGGCCTTGGATCACCTAGACAATAGTAATACCCAAGTCAGACTGCTGTTCATTGATTACAGCTCAGCATTCAACACAATCACGCCTTCAGTTCTTAATCAACAAGCTCCAAATCCTGGGTCTCAGCACCTCCTTCCGCAAGTGGATCCTTGACATTCTCAACTGGAGTCTGAGCAGATTGGAAATAATGTCTCTTCCTCACTGACAATCAACACTAGCGCACCTCAAGGATGTGTGTTTCGCCCACTACTCTTTCTACACCCATGACTGTGCCTGTTATAAATTTGTTGAAGGCATAATTATTGTTGGCAGAATTTCAGGTGGTGATGAAGAGGCACACAACAGTGAGATAGATCGGCTCGCTGAGTGGTGTTGTAGCAATCAATGAGGAGGCATAGGAGCCTGAGGACACATGCTCAACGTTTCAGGAACTGCTTGCTCCTCTCTGCCATCAGATTTCTGAATGGACCATGAACACTTCCTCACTATTTTCCCCTCTCTTTTTGCATTATTTATTTGATTTCATTTTTAATTATATATCTACTTATTGTCATGTATAGTTTTTTATTGTTCTGTATTGGAATATACTGCTGCTGCAGAACAACAAATTTCACAACATATGCCAGTGATATTCAACACAGTTATTTAAGAAACCCTCCTGGATACACATGACAAATTCTATACCCCTTGCACTATGGAGCTGCCAGCCTATATCAAGGAAGTTAAAGTTTCCCATTACAACAACTCTATTGTTTTTATACCTCTCACAACATGATCCTCAATATCCTAGTGGCTTTTAGAAGGTCTTTCTTGGTTTTGAGTTCTTGCCATTTCGACTGATGATCTGGAGTCAGCTGGAACTAATTTAATCTGGAGTGGATGAGCCCTTGATTATGTTTCCTCTGACTGCAGTTGTGTTCTTGTCCCTGATTAATCTTGGAATTTCACTCCTCCATCACTTTTACCTCCTCCTATACTTATTCTAAAACATTGAAATCCCGGAGCTTCTCTCAACCAAGTATCTGTAATGGTCACAACATCATAGTTCCACCAGCTGCAAGTTCATCACCCTTACCCATAATACTCTTAGCATTAAAATACGCACACTTCAAGCTGCCTGTCCCATTGTGTCTATTAATTCATTCCTGTCTGTTTTTACTGGACATGACATCTAACTTCCTCTCAATACCAACATTTTCTGACTGTGCTCTAGCTGCCAACCCCCTGCCAATGAAAATGGTAAAAGCAAAGGTTTTTTTACATGTATGAACTGCTTTAGCTGAAATCAACATCAAGTTTGTCACAAATGTGGATGCGTAGAAACGTAGCCTGTGCATTATTAATATTGTAAATATCAATATGATGCTGATAACGTACATGATGTAATATGGATGTATGATGAGATAATGAAACAGTAAATGTGTGGAGGTTCTGTTCCCATTAATGCACTTAGGTGTCAATATTTATCTGTAGATATGGGAAATATTATGTGATGTATAAACTAATTTCTTTTGGAAGAGTTGTTCTACAAAGCAACAGAAGATTCAAACTCACATAAAGCTGGTTAACAGAGGAGGGATTGAATATTTGAAATAATTAGAAAGGAATTAATAAAGACTCAAGCCAAGTGCACAGTTAATTAAGACAGAATTTAATCCCATACACTCCTTGAGAGAATGCAGCACAGTGTTGCAATTGCAGTTTTTAAGGCTAATTTAGTATAAACCTTTCAGGCATTTCACTATTGTAGTTGCCAGGACAGCCATTCTACTGTTCTCTTTGCTGTGACTGCCACCTTATGTTGCTGTTTTTGACGCATTGCAGTAGATCGTGAAAGATGAACAGCATATAAATTAAGTAGCATTTTTATGTGAATGTAAAGAAGAGGATGATCCCCATTCCATGCAATTATGATAAATTGTAAACTGTAAAATACAGATTTAGAGATTCTTTTGACAGAGGGAGTTATTTTGTAGTTTATATCTATTTAAAGTAAATTTTCACTTCAATAACATTACTAAGCACAAGTACATATTCCCAGTAGACTTGGGTGCCATTTGTTAGTTGGAAAACATGATACTAAAAATAATCCTGGTGTTTATGCTGTGTAAGGGATAACATTAGGGGTGCACAGTGCACTGACTGAATATAGATCAGATTTTATTTTTATCCAGTATTCTTAAAAATTACCTTTGAGCTCCAGGAACTAATTTCATAATTCTTCATTCTTTTTTAATGCTGCAACTAAGTGGACATTTTTTGACATTTGAAATGTATTTTTAAAGTATTTAATGATCTGTCAAATTGCAATATTAGGTTGACAGTGTGGGATTGAGTTGCACCTTTCTTTATGAGACAAGGGCTCTTTCAGCTGGCACTCTGAAGTGGGGCACCTTTCAGCAGTATTCTGTGAGATGGGGACAATGAATTGGAATTAATGTGGTGAGTAAATTGCAAGATAGGGCTGCCCCTTTTACAACAGGAAAAGCTATTTTTCAGTCAGAAATGCAAAATCTCCACAGTCTTGACCCCTATTTCAACAACCGAATAACAGGACAGAGTACTGTTGATTTTGAGCCAGAAGTTGTCAGGGGCACTATAGATTTACAATACTGACCACTTCTAAGACTCACAAGAAAGATGTTTTATTGCAGCAGTGCATAACAGATGCTGATTTTGTTTTGGTTATATTTTTAAAAACACAAATACCAATGTTCTCAGTTCTATATTGGAGATATGTTCATGTTTTCTTCGCTGCCTTCTGGCTGCGCTAGTTTCTATCACTTTATTCCTTGCATCCCTTGTCTGCCCACTCACTGTATCACTCATTTCCCACCCCCCCCCCCGCTGCCACACTCACTGTTCCCCTTTCTATCTCACCTTTCTCCTCCACTATCTACATTGCTTCTTTCCACCTGACCAATGAAGTCACCATCTGCCACAAACCAGGAAATGCTGAAAATACTCAGCAGGCCAAGAAGCATTTGGCCTGAGGTTGTCAGCCTTGTGCTTGAACATGGAAGCAAAATTAACCTAAAATGCTGACTGTTTCGTCTCTCAACTTACCATCTATCTAAAACTAGAATTTGTCTAAAATTATAATAGAGTGACTTCTTATAGATCATATTTGCCACTTATTCAGATATGACTTATTGATCCTAATTACATAGAATCATACAAAGACAGGCCCATCAGCCCATCTAGTCCGTGCTGAACCACTTAACCTGGCTGCTATCGACCTGTACCTAGATAACTATTTTTTTTATTATTATGTTGTTCTCTTTTAGGTGGATATGCACTTTATGAAAAAGATACCTCCAGGCGCAGAGGCTTCAAATATCTTAGTCGGAGAACTTGAATTTCTGGATCGATCAATTGTTGCATTTGTTCGTCTATCTCCAGCTGCTGTTCTATCTGGAGTTGCTGAAGTTCCGATCCCAACACGGTCAGTCTTGCAGATGCACGTTGCTTGTTACTCTCTGATAAGCAGCTGTTCATAATGAACGTGCTGAAACATCAATTAGAACCCAAAACATTTCAGCTGATAAGGACCGTTAGCACAATATGTTCTCTTTTAAGTCTAATCTTGGAAACTCAAATATTTTAGATCATTTGGGAACAAATTGCTAAGGTGAAAGATATTAGGCCCTCTGCTCACACCAATGAGAAATTATTGTTTATTCCCCTAACACCAATGAAACTATCAGGGATTGGTGGACTGCTTTGACTCTAGCCTCCCTTATAGCTCCACTTATTTTATGTCAAAATGAGACTTCTGAGCCCCTGTGGCTTGAATTGAACAGAATAGAAAATTTTCTTGAAAAGAAGGTAAATCTTTGTTCATTCTTTAGTTATGTGCAGTGTCATATGACGTGGTTGATCATAATCTATGACCATGATTGTTCTTGGCAAATTTTTCTGCTGAAGTGTTTTGTCATTGCCTTTTTGTGGGCAGTGTCCTTACAAGACGGGTGACCCAAGCCATTCTCAATACTCTTCAGAGATTGTCTGCCTGGCAGCAGTGGTCGCTAAACCAGGACTTCTGATGTGCACCAATTGCTCATACAGCCATTCACCACTTGCTCCTATGACTTCACATGACCCTTACCCGGGGGCTAAGCAGATAATACACCTTGCCCAAGGGTGACCTGCAGGCTAGCGGAGAGAAAGACTGCCCTACACCTCCTTTGGTAGAGATGTATCTCGACCCTGCCACCCATGGAAAATGTTTACGTTTCCAAAAATTGATTTTTTTTTCCTTTGTAAAATGTTCCCTTAAAGTTCTCCTGTGTTGCTAAGTTGCTTCATTTTCCCACTTACGGTTGATTTGACGAAAGCGGAAAACTACTTTTTAAGAGGATAATTTTTTAGAGTCCATCGAAAGAAGTGTTATCCTTGTTCAAATCTAGTTTACAATATGATTCTGGGTGTAAGGAAATAAAACTCGGAGAACTATAATGAGTGTGGTGGTGAGGTTGGTGACATTTATTAAGACAGAGGTTTTGCAATGAGCTCATGAAGGATCGCTGCTACATTAATATTCACGGAGATGAGAAAAGTTTAATTATTAATGTGGCATTGATAGATAAAGTTACTTGTAGGATACCTTCTATGTTACAAGCGCTTCAATGTTTTGGATGTAAATAATCTGACATAAGGGAGAAACATTTGTATTCTTTAAATTTTTTTTCCCCATCATAGATTTTCAGACCACAATTATCGATGTTGACACAGAAGAATCGTGCTCAGCTGAGTCATCGTCAGTGTCAGAAGCATTTTTAATGATGTTGCTCTTAATGCATTTAGCATGTTTCTCGTGAGAAAGTAGGTCATGTTAATCCACAATGTGTCTGCTGCTGGTCAATCAAAACTAGTCAGGTTTTAGTACTTCTGCATCTCTCACAGTTCATCTTTTAAAGTCTGAGCAGTCCTGAACGAGAATGAGGGAATGGGAGACATGCAAGTCCCATTTAATATACTTCTACAAAATGCTGGAGGAACTCAGCTGGAGGAATTCATTAATTCCATTAATGAATCAGGCATTGATGGAAATGAATAAACAGTTGAAGTTTTGGCTGAGCCCCTTCCTCAGCCCCAAGACATTGACTGTTTGTCCGTTTCCATAGATGTTGCCTGACCTACTGAGTTCCTCCAGCATTTGACGTGTGTTGCTCTGCATTTCCAGCTCTGCAACTTTCTTGTATTTATTTCCACTATGTGTCTGACAAGCCTATCCTTTCCTCTGTAAGGAGACCGAAATTTAACTCTGCTCTTAAAGTGCAGCCCTTTCCAGTAAATACTAACAAATTTGTCATCTTAATTCCATGGGACCATGAGGAGCTGAATTAAGCCATTCAGCCCATCGAGTCTGCTCATACTTTCTGTACCTTCCTGTTATCTATGTATATTTGACTTTTTTTGTTCAAAGACAATTACATATGGAGATTATGTATGGTGGGCTGAGATACGTCTACCAAAAGAGGTGTCAGGCACTCCTTCCCTCCACTAGCCTGCAGGTCACCCTTGGGCAAAGTGTAGCACCTGCTTAGCCCCTCTCTCCTGATCAGCGTCATGTCAAGTCATGGGAGCAGGTGGTGGATGGTGGTATGAGCAGCGGGTGCATATCACAAATCCTAGTTATGTGACCACTGACGCCAGGCAGACAACCTTTGAGGGCCCTGGTGAGACCACACCTGGAATATTGTGTACAGTTTTGGTCTCCAGGTTTAAGGAAGGACATTCTGGCAATTGAGGAAGTGCAGCGTAGATTCACTAGGTTGATTCCTGGGATGGCAGGGCTGTCTTACGCAGAGAGATTAGAGAGATTGGGCTTGTACACACTGGAATTGAGGAGATTGAGAGGGGATCTGATTGAAACGTTTAAGATAATTAAAGGATTTGATAGGATTGAGGCAGGAAATATGTTCCAGATGTTGGGAGAGTCCAGTACCAGAGGGCATGGATTGAGAATAAGAGGTCAGTTATTTAAAACAGAGTTGAGGAAGAGCTTCTTCTCCCAGAGAGTTGTGGAGGTGTGGAATGCACTGCCTCGGAAGACGGTGGAGGCCAATTCTCTGGATGCTTTCAAGAAAGAGCTAGATAGATATCTGATGGATAGGGGAATCAAGGGATATGGGGACAAGGCAGGGACTGGGTATTGATAGTGAATGATCAGCCATGATCTCAGAATGGCGATGCAGACTCGAGGGGCCGAATGGTCTACTTCTGCACCTATTGTCTATTGAGACGCTGCCCAGAAGAAGACAATGGCAAACTACTTCTGTAGAAATATTTGTCAGGAACAATCATGGTCATGGATAGACCGTGATCGTCTACGTCATATGACACGGTACATAATGATGAAGATCGACATTTGCCAGGCTTCCATCATCTACAAACGTTGATTTTCCATTCTTTCTACCCATTTTCCCATCTCCCTCTCCTTTGAAACTTCCTAGCCCCCTTACCTAAATTGTCTCTCAGAATGCTGATGAACATGTTGACTCTGTTTCTCAACCACACTTGCTGCCTGACCTGAGCATTTTTGGTACCGCACACAAAATGTAGGAAAAACTAAGCAGGTTAGGAAAATGAATAGTCCACATTTCAGGCCAAAACCAGGGTATTTTAGCCAAAACATTGACTGTTCTTTTCCCTATATATATGCAGCTGGAGCTGTTGAGTTCCAAACTCCAAAATCCAAAGTAAATTTATTTTCAAGTTACATATATGTCATCATATACAATCCTGAGATTCATTTTCTAGCAGGCTTACTCAGTAAATCCAAGACACATATTAGAATCAATGAAAGACTGTACCCAACAGAACAGACATGCAATCAATGTGCAAAAGGCAGCAAACTCTTCAAATACAAAAGAAAAATAATAAACAATAAGCAATAAATAGAGAACATGAGATGAAGAATTCTTGAAAATGGGTCCATACTTGTGGAAACAATTCAGTGGTAGGGCAAGTGAAGTTATCCCCACTGGTTTAAGAGCCTGATGGTTGAGGGATAATTCCTGAACCTGGTGGTATGGATTCTGGGGATTCTGTACCTTCTCCTGATGGCAGCTGTGTGAAGAGAGAGCATGGTCTAGATGGTGAGGGTTCCTTGATGATGGATGCTGCTCTCTCTTGTGAGAGAGCTCTGTGTAGATGTGCTCAGTGGTGGAGAGGGCTTTACCCATAATGAACTGGGCCATTATGTTTGTTGAATTTTCTGTTCAAGAGCAGAGGTGTTTCTGTACCAGGCCGTAATGCAACCAGTCAGTATACTCTCCACCACCCACCTTTGTCAAAATGTTAGGTGTTGTGCCGAATCCTTGCAAGATTCAATGGAAGTAGAAGCACTGCTGTGGTTTCTTCATAATAGCACTTGTGTGCTGGACCCAGGACAGGTCCTCTGAAATGATAAAACCATCCAGCATTTTTGTTTTTCAAGATGGTCTGTATTGGCAGAATCTCTTGTGTCTGCGCATTTTTGATACTTTCTGTTTGATTTTGTATTCCTTCTTTCCCACTGAGGTTTGTAACACAAGCAGCTTTTGCATATTGCAGTTACTCCTGCTTCATTGGTTGTTGGTTAGAGTTTACTGTGTCACAGGGACGCAGGGTCACGGGTTTGCTAAGTGAGACGGAAGACACTGATTATAAGTTCCACATTGATCATTTATTTACAAAGAGTAAAGCTTTTGACCAAATTTCCAAGTCCTGCCAAGTTACACTGACCAGTCAACAAACAGATACTTAGCTAAGCATGTGCGTACGCCCTGCTGTATCTGCAGTGTACTTTCTCAATGGGTCTTCAGCACTGGTCGTGACCTCAATGTGAAAATTAGTGCCCTGAAGACAAAGGAAGGGCACCTGTAACTGGATACTGGTGCCATGGCACAGAAGGCAACCAATGGGAAAGTACTGCTGCATCCTTCAAATAGGCCAATCGATGACTGGCATGATAGAAGCAGCTTTACAACTGACAAACTAGCCAACCACCATTTCTGTTTGCCACCATACACATTTCTGTACATTAACTCATCACCAAATCCCAATCGCATGAACTCTTACCTAATGTCACAGCCCTCGTGTGAGAGTTTATGAAAATCCTTGGAAACTTTGAATATGTTTCATGTTCACTGGTTTTCCCATTAACTACCTTGCTAGTTACATCTTTAGAAAATATTTATAAAGTAAAATCATAAAATAGTTATCAGAGAGAATGAAGACATCTAGCTTTTTGTGAGAGTTAGTTCTCATGGCCCTTTCTTTATGAATTTTTCCTCATGATCTCTATGCCTGATTATTTTCTTACAATTAATTCTCTTCCCCTTATACTTGCAACCACTAGTCCTTGATCACCAATGGTAACAGCCTTCCACTGTTCCAAACCCTTCATTATTTTATATACTGTGATCAGACTTCCATTCAATCTCAGCACCTACAATTTACCGTTGTAACAATAGTCCCTCATCTGGGGATGATTCTTATAAATCTTTCTTTGGACCTTCTGTAATGTCCTATCCTTCCTATGATTCAATGAACAGAATTGAACACAATACTCCATTTAAGTTTGGATTGGTGTTTCTAATGATCTAAAGCATGGTTTGAAAGGGAATTGCTTATGGATAAATAGATACATCTGGGAGGAGGTACAGAAGTCTGAAGACCCATACTGGGTGTGGAACAGCTTCTTTCCACCTGCCATCAGATTTCTAAATGATCCATGAATACTGACACATTATTCCTTTTTTTTTTGCACTATTTATTTATTTTATAATTTATAGTAAATTTTATTTATTTGTGCTATACTACTGCCATAAAACAAAAGAAATTACTTCATATTAACCAGTGATAAAAATATCTGACTCTGATTTTGTTGGGCTTTGAAGAATGGAATGAAATTTTCAGGTGAATTGATTAAGAAAAAACAACTTGGATACTGGTGATTTGCAAACTGTCTGCGAATAAAATCTGGATAGAATTTAGCAACAAAAAGTTTGACCAAATGATAGATTAGGAGATTGCTGTTGAGGTGACAGGTGCTTTTGATAGTTATGATAGGACATATTCTGGAGTTAGGGTATATAACAAATATTAAGTTTAACAGCAGCTATTCTTCAGACATGAATATGGATTGTAGATTAGATTTAAGATGCAGCCCGGAACAATAGTTTTCCTAAATCTGTTAACACTAGCTGATTGAAAACCAAATACTGATGATTAACTTTCATTTTACGTGTATGGTGTGTGGGTGAGAACAAGGAGGTGTGTGACAAATTTATGTCGTTCAAAGGAAGCATTGTAACTATAGAATTGTCCTGCTGTTAACACTTAATCTTTAGCATATAAAATGTCATGGAATATTGGGTTGAGGAGGCCTCTTCCTCCGAGAGTGTCTCATTTTGTTGAATAAAACACTTCTCTAAACACTAGCTTCAGTGTCTCTCCGTTGACGTTACAACAGTTATAGGGTGTCAAGTTTGAATACCAGATCTGGATCAAATGATTTGTCAGAGTTTTGTATAGTTTGGAACAACAGGTCTAAGGTAGCCCAAATCTGTTAAGAAACTGACAACTTTTTATGTGAAGTTGTGGCAGAAGAATTGTTGGTTGGGTTTGTGGAATGGAGTTTGTTCAGGTTTTTTCTCTCTGCATTTTGAACTCTTTGAAGTTTTAAAAAAAACTTGTTGTCCTCAGTGCATGAGCTCCTGTTATGGAAGGGTTTCATATTCCACTTCATTGTTTCCCTTTTTATGCCAGTTACAGCTTCTGTGTGGCAAGCAACCATATGCCTTTTCACTGTCACATGACTGCAGTGTAACATGCACTACAATTATTCGATTGTGCATTTTATGTTCAGTGAGGCATTGCCCTAGAGACTAATTATACGATGTTGCTTTCTTTGTACAGACAATTGCAAAGTTTTACTGCCCTGTGGTTTATGTTCTTTGTTGTGTGGTTAGGGGTTCCATGGAACTAACATCTTTTCTATTGGAAACAAATAACCATATTTCCCAGGAGGGTCTCTTCAGTTTTTTGTTTACTTCCAAGTGGTCAGGGAAGTGATCAATTTCTTTGTAGAAATGTTTTTGAAAACATTTTGCTGGCTGTGTGTGCTATTGAAGGACAAAAAAAAAAATTCAGTAGTAATCTCATTTCAATTGAAAGGGAGCAAATAACCAGGTGCAAAAATGGCAAACTGAGTATAGCTGCTGAAACAGTGGGAAGTTTGTCTCTGGCTACTGTTCTCTGGTCATGTTCAACTTTATTTTTGCTTGCATTTGTGAGAGTGTGTCTGTTACTTTGCTCATGTGGAAATGATCTGGGATGTAGTGTCATGGAAGTTTCATTGTTATTGAAAGTACCATTCAAATATTATCCCATGGAACAGTATCATTGCAGCAGCTGATAATAGGTCAGTAATTGTAGTGGTTAGCACAAGGCTTTACAGTGCCAGTGACCCGGGTTCAATTCCTGCCACTGCCAGTAAGGAGTGAGAGAGTGTGTGTGTGTATTATATATATATATGTAGAGGGAGAGGGAGGGAGAGAGAAAAACAGCTCATGTATAGTTTGACCTCCTAGTGAGCACCTTTATGCTATTCGCTCAGCACTGAAATCAGAGCAGAAAGTACTGGAAAGACTTTGCAGATGATGCAACATTGTTGAAACAGAAATAGTCTTTTCATGTCGAAGATATTTTGAACTGGGTAATCAGTGTTCTAAATGCTCCTCCCTCAATTTAATTCTGCATGGAAAAGTTTAATTTTGCAAATCACCTCAAATTTTTGACTTGGTTTTAGATCAATAGCATAGTTAGAGATATACTATCCTAATAATTTGTAAACCTTAAATATACAAAGTTGCCATTCATTGCATAATAAACAAAAACACATTATAAATATCGGATATATTTCTTTACAAAATCAAATTGAGTGAGAAATGTAATATTTCCTTTAGTACCAGCCCTATGACATCCCACCAAAATGTGTGATAGGTTTAATTATGAGAAAATCTGTGAGACACAGAACAAACAGTACTTTCCTATATTCCATAAGACCATAAGATATAGGAGAATTAGGCCATTTGGCCCATCGAGTCTGCTCTGCCATTTGATCCTGGCGGATCCATTTTCCCTCTTAGCCACAAATTCCTGCCACACCCACCCCCCCCCCCCCCCCATATGCCATGACTAATCAATAATCTATCAACGTTTTCCTTAGGGATACATAAAGACTTGTACTCCACAGCTGACTGTGGCAACAAATTCCACGGATTCACCACTTGCTGGCTCAAGAAATTTCTTCTCAACTCCATTCTAAAGGGACACCCCTCTATTCTGAGTCTGTATCCTCTGGTCTTAGACTCTCCCACCATAGGAAACATCCTCTCCACATCCACTCTATAAATGCCTTTCACCATTCGATAGGTTTCAATTGGGTCACCTCTCTTTGTAACAATCCAGAGCCATCAAATGCTCTTCATATGACAAGCCGTACAATCCTAGAATCATCTTCCTGAAACTCACTAGAACGCACTCCAGTTTCAGCACAATTTTACTAAGATATGGGGCCCAAGACTGCTCACAATACTCCAAGTGAGGCCTCACCAATGCTTTACAAATTCTCAACATTACATCCTTGCATATTCTAGTCCTCTTGAAATGAATGCTAACATTGCATTTGTCTTCCTCACCACAGACTCAACCTGCAAAGTTAACCTTCAGGGAATCCTGCATAAGGACTCCCAAGTCTCTTTGTGCCTCGGATTTTTGTATTTTCTCTGGATTTAGAAAATAGTCAACCCTTTCATTTCTTTTACCAAGGAGCATGACCGTACACTTCCAACACTGTATTCCATCTTCCACTTCTTTGTCCATTCACCTCTATCTGTTTTCGTATTATCTGCAAATTTTACAACAAAGTCATCAATTCCATCATCCAAATCATGGACAAATAACATAAAAATAATTGGTCCCAACAGACCCCTGTGAAGCATCACTAGTCACCAACTGCCAACCAGAAAAGGCTCCCTTAATTCCCACTCTTTGCCTCCTGCCAATCAGCCACTGCTTTATCCATGCCAGAATCTTTCCTGCAATACCATGGGCTCGAAGCTTGTTAAGCAGCCTCACGTGTGGCAGCTTGTTAAAGACCTTCTGAAAATCCAGGTACACAATATCAGCCTTTAATTCTCCTTTGTTTATTCTGCTTGTTATTTCTTCAAAGATTTCTAATAGATTTGTCAGGCAAGATTTTCCCTTGAGAAAACCATGCTGTCTGTGGCCTATTTTATTATTTGCCTCCAAGTACCCCAAAACCGCATCCTTAACAGTAGACTTCAACATCTTCCCAGCCAATGAGGTCAGAATAACTGGTCCATATTTCCTTTCTTCTGCCTCTCAAGTCAAGTCAAGTCGCTTTTCACTGTCATTTCTACCATAACTGTTGGTACAGTACACAGTGAAAATGAGACGTTTTTCAGGACCGTGGAGTTATATGAAACAGTACAAAAACTATACTGAACTACATGAAAACAACACAGAAAAAAGAAACTACACTGGACTACAGACCTACCCAGTACTGCATAACAAAACAGTGCAGGCATTACAATAAATAACAGACAAGACAATAGGCACAGTAGAGGGCAGTAAGTTGTTGTCAGTCCAGACTCTGGGTATTGAGGAGTCTGATAACTTGGGGGAAGAAACTGTTACATAGTCTGGTCGTGAGAGCCTGAATGCTCTGGTGCCTTTTCCCAGATGGCAGGTGGGAGAAGAGTTTGTATGAGGGGTGTGTGGGGTCCTTCAAAATGCTGTTTGCCTTGCAGATGCAGCGTGTAGTGTAAATGTCCGTAATGGCGGGAAGAGAGACCCTGATGATCTTCTCAGCCTGACCTCACTATCTGCTGCAGGGTCTGGCGATCCAAGATGGTGCAATTTCCGAACCAGGCAGTGATGCAACTGCTCAGGATGCTCTGAATACAACCCCTGTAGAATGTGATGAGAATGGGTGGGGGGGGGGGGGGGTGGGAGATGGACTTTCCTCAGTCTTAGCAGAAAGTAGAGATGGTGCTGGGCTTTTTTTGCTATGGAGCTGGAGTTGAGGGACCAGGAGAGATTCTCCGCCAAGTGAACACCAAGAATTTTGGTGCTCTTAACAATCTCTACTGAGGAGCTGCCGATGTTCAGTGGGGAGTGGTCGCTTCGTGCCCTCCTGAAGTCAACAACCATCTCTTTTGTGTTGTTCACGTTAAGAGACAGGATGTTGGCTCTTCACCAGTCCGTTAGCCGCTGCACCTCCTCTCTGTAAGCTGACTCATCGTTCTTGCTGATGAGACCCACCACGGTCGTGTCATCGGCGAACTTGATGATGTGGTTCGAGCTGTGTGTTGCAGCACAGTCATGGGTTTCTCCCTTCTTGAAGAGTGGAGTGACATTTGCATTTTCCCAGTCTTCTAGAAACATTCCAGAATCTAGTGATTATTGAAAGATCATTAGGACCTCTGTTACCAGGAACTTGCATCATACTGCTAGGGTCTTCCAGAGTGAAGACTGATGCAATATACTTATTCAGTTTGTCTGCCATTTCATTGTTCCCCCATTACTACCTCTCTAGCATCATTTTCTAGTGGTTTGATATCTCTTTTACACTTTATGTATAAGAAGAACCATGGCTGACAAGAGAAGTCAAGGCTTTATGGTGTTTTTGACTTCCCTTGTTAGCCATGGCTGTGTCATCTTGCCTTTAGAATACTTCTTCATCTTTGAGATGTAGATATCCTGTCTTGCCCGAATTGCTTCCAAAAATTCCAGCATTTGCTGCTCTGCTGTCATCCCTTCCAGTGTTCTTTTCCAGTCAGTTTTGTCAACTCTTCTCTCATGCCTCTGTAATTCCTTTTGCTCCAGTGTAATACTGATACACCTGACTTAGCTTCTCCTTCTCAAACTTCTGTGTGAATTTGATCACTTTTCCCTAGTGATTCCTTTACCTTAAGCTCTCAATTTAATTCTGGTTCATTGCACAACACCCAATCCAGAATAGCTGATCCCCTACTGGGCTCAACCATGAGCTGCTCTAAAAAAGCCATCTCTTAGGCACTCTAGAAATACCCCCTCCTGGAATCCAGCACCAACCTGATTTTCGTAACCTACCCGCATATTGAAATCCCCATCACTATTGTAACGTTACCCCTTTGGCATACATTTTATATCTCCCATTGTAATTTGTAGACCACATTCTTCTACTGTTTGGGGGTCTGTATACAACTCCCATCAGGGTCTTTTTACCCTTGCAGTTCCTTAGCTCTATCTTCAATGGTTCAACACCTTCCGACCCTATGCTACCTCTTTCTAATGATTTAGTTTTGTTTTTTTACTCCCTCTGTCTTTCTGTCTGTCCTGCTGATACAATGTGTGTCCTTGAACGTTAAGCTCCCAGCTATAATCATCTTTCAGCCATGATTTAGTAATGCCTACAACATCATACATACCATTCTGTAACAGTGCTGCAAGTTCAACACACAAAATGCTGGAGAAACTCAGGTCAGGCAGTATATATGGAGAAGAGTGAGCAGCTGACATTTTTGGCCGAGAACCTTCCTCAGGAAGAAGGGTCCAGAAGCAGTCCTAAAGAAGGGTCTCAGACAGTTTCGACTGCTTACTCTTCTCATATGACGCTGCCTGACCTGTTGCGTTCCTTCAGCATTTTGTGTGTGTTGCTTTGGATTTCCAGCGAACTGCGAACTTTCTCCAGTTTGTGATTTACTTCACCATATTAATTTTTCTATTTGTTACAGCACTGACATTTTTTCTTGCAGTTTTAGCATGGATTTAGCTAGCATGGTTTAAAGAAGATTTTAGGAGTACGAATGTCTTTTACATTTATGAAATACCTGTTGCTGATCAAAGAAAAGCTAGTTTAATGATTATTTGGTCTTCAGTCAGACATTAAGGAAACTATTAATATTGAAACATTGATATTCTCAACACGAGTGCCCCCCCCCCCCCCCCAGTGCTGTGTGCTCAGCCAACTGCTGTACACCCTGCTCCTGCCTTCACATGACCACATGGTCAAATGTTCGAACAATCATGTCGTCAAATTTGCCGATGTCATGATGGTGATGGAGCTCATCACCAACAATGATGCAATGACCTCCAGAGAGGAGGTGGAAGACCTCGAAGTCTGGTGCCAGTCAAATAACTATTATCTTAATGTCACCAAAACAAAGGAGGTGGTTATCTTCTTCAGGAGAACTTGTACTACTCACACTTCCAATTACATCGGTGGTACAGCAGTGGATCAACAAGATGTTTCAAATTCTTGGGTGTACACATCACATACAATCTCTCATATGTGGAAGAATACAAATGCACCAAAGCAAGGTTGGTCATTACCCTCACTGAATCTGAAGGTACTGGGGAGAAAGTGGACCCCATCTGAAGCCGTTCAGAGTGCTAGGTCTGCTCTTCACTTCAGGGATGTGGGTGGCCAAGTCCAACATGGGAGAGCCAGTCTCGGGCTTATCCCAAAGGCTCCTCAATGGCACAGTGCAGGAGAAACGGCTCGTGGTGGAGGAGGTGAGGAGACAGGAGGAGGCAAAGCGACATGCCAGAGCTGTTTCAGTGGCCAAGCAGGGCCAATGGACTAATTGGGAGAGCCTGGAAAAGAGGAAACTCAGTTGGCCTGACTTCTGGGAGATGGAGGGATCTCGACTAAGTTTTGTCATCAGAGCCACTTATGACCTCCTCCCAACACCTTAAAATCAGAACCAGTGGTGGGAAGAAGACCCCACTTGTTCTCTTCATCAAGCACCTGGATCACTAAGGCACATTTTAACAGGATGCACCATGAGCCTCAGCCAGGGGTGGTACACTTGGCGGCATAACCAAGTTCTCAGACAGTTGGCATCAATCTTGGAACAGAAGCAAACAGAACCATAAACGCTCTCCCACAAACATCGGCAAGAAATATCCACATTACATGATTTGTACCAGCAGGCCAACCTCCAGAGCACCAAGTAACATCAAAGGATATAAGCATTCTGCATGTTGCTCGGGATTGGAAAATGGACGTGGACTTGGAGAAAAAGCTTGTGTTTCCCCCAGACATTGCGGCTACAACACTCACTTTGTTACGAATTCCCGTAACTGGATCACTTACCAGCAAAGATAGAGAGGTCCGTTGAAGTCTGATGGTATTATTTTTAAAAGTATTTATTGATAAAGGGCACAAAAATAAGATTAATGCAAACATACAGATAATCTAAGCGCGGGTATAATAATAACCAATAAGAAATAGCTCTATCGTTGTCTCGGTGTTAATGTATTGTCCGATGGAAAGATAAGTCACTATCAGTTCGTTCAAGCTGCAGTGTTGTTGGGTTTAAAAGTGATGCGGTTTAAACTTGCCCCAGGTCTTTTATGATGCCAATCCATTGAGTCAGGGGAGCGGGCTTCCCCGTTGTTAGCTAAAAGCTGTTTTCCGTGGTTCCAGCCACCAATTCCAGCAACGGAAATGAACGCACGTGGCTTCCTTCAGATGACTTCCTGCTGTTACGTGGTTGCTTAACGTTTCTTCTGGTGCGTCTGAAGGGATTGTTCCCCAGACCCTCTTTTATACTTCCTCACAGGGCCTCAGATGTCAATCAGGTTGGGGGTGTGCACTCTCTCCCTCAACCAGCCCACTTTGCCTGAGGGCGTTCACGTAGTATAGTAGCTCAATCCACAAATTGGTCTTCCGGAGACAATGGCCATGTCCCGTAGCTTTACATCGCTGGGGAAACGAGCCAGCCTGCACGTCTCTTTTCCCCTTTCCTGGGCCCCTTTACCTAACCCAACAGTGATCTTGCGATTCTCACAAAGAAGGGGGCTACGGATGTAACACCCCCTTCCTTCAGTGCGTTTTTTACCATCGGAAAAAAGCTAATTAATACAGAGTCTTACAGGGTGTTAGAATCTAACACAACACCAAAGTTTTTTTTTTCTACAGAGTACTGCAGTTATACACTCAATTCAGCATCTAGATAAACAATCCGCGAGCACATTATCACTTCCTTTAATATGCTGTATCTTAATATCGAACTCTTGGAGCATCAGACTCCAACTCAATAACCTCCTGTTTTTATTTTTCATATTGGCCAGGAATACCAACGGGTTGTGATCTGTATAGACAACTACGGGTTTTTGCGCTGGACAAATGTACACTTCAAAATGTTGTATCGCCAAAACAAGGGCCAACAATTTTTTTTCCACGGTAGAGTAATTCCTCTGGTGTACATTGAACTTCCGAGAGAAATATGCTACCGGGTGCTCCACTCCATCCCCTGCTTGCTGTAAGAGGACCGCTCCTGCAGCCTCATCACTCGCGTCCGTCGCCAAGGAGAAGTGTGCTAACAAATCGGGTGCTTTTAACACCGGGTGATGGCACAACATGGCTTTTAACTTTTCAAAAGCATTCTGACAAGAATGACCCCACTCAAATTTTTCCTCCTTCCGTAGGAGTTTTGTAAGTGGGAGAGCAAAATCCGTGAAATTTTTACAGAATTTCCGATAGTATCCCACCATGCCCAAAAACCTCCTCAGGGTCCTTTTATTGGAGGGTACAGGGACCTCAGAAATAGCCTGTACCTTCGCCTGCACAGGAGCCAACTGCCCCTCTCCCACCACATACCCCAAGTGTGTGATCGTGGCATGACCAAATTCACTCTTTGCGAGGTTTACCGTAAGTTGGGCTGCCGGCATTCTTTTAAACAGATTTTCTACCGCCTCCAGGTGCCCCCCCCCCCCCAGGTGTCACTCCAAACTACCACATCGTCAAGATAAGCCTTGGTGTGGGTTACCCCTTTATCACAATGTCTATCATCCGCTGAAATGTCCCTGCTGCATTTTTCATCCCAAACGGCATAACATTGTACTCGTACAACCCGGATGGGGTGACAAAGGCTGAAATCTCTCGAGCCCTGTCCATTAAAGGAACGCACCAGTACCCCTTTAACAAGTCAATTTTAGTGATGTACCTCGCCTTCTCCATTTTATCAATGCAATCATCCACCCTGGGGATAGGGTAAGCGTCTGTCTGGGTGACAGCGTTTACCTTTCGGTAATCGGTACAGAATCTTATGGTACCGTCCGGTTTTGGGACAACCACGCAAGGAGAAGCCCACGCAGAAGAGGATTCGCAGATTATCCCAGCAGCTAGCATATGTTCAATCTCCTTTCCTACTAGCTGGTTCTTTTCGGAATTCATCCGATAAGGGGCCTGTTTTATAGGCGGTGTCGAGGTAACTATCACATCATGTTTCATCCCACGACACCTTCTTGGGACATCTGGACATAAGTCTGTAAGCCGGTTAATGAGCTGTGTTACCCGCTCCCGCTATTCAGGCTTTAAGTGGCTAACTTTATCCGCAAGGCTTGCTAATATAACAGAGTTCTCCAATCGGGTGGGTACGATACGTATCTTTTCAAACTGATCCGATTCCTCCTTACCACCCCCCTCTACCTCATCGGTTTTCATGACCGCACCGACCACCGCGGGGGTGGTTTCATGGTACCCTTTCATCATGTTCACGTGAACTAACTGGGTCGGCTTTCGCCAATCATGTAATTCAGCGAGTCTATTTTCTTACACACTGTATATGGTCCTTGAAACCTCGCCTGAAGGGGGTGGGTAATGACTGGGTAAAGGACCAAAACCTTGTCGCCCATGTGAAACTCTTGCTCTCTCGTTCCTTGGCTATACCACTTTCTCATTTTTTCCTGGGAGTCTTTAAGGTTTTCTCTTGCCAAGGCACATACTTTATGCAGCCTTTCCAGGAATTTCAGAACATAGTCGATCACACTGACTTGGACGGTCGGACTAGACCATTTCTCTTTAAGTAGGGTTAGAGGTCTCCTGGGCCTGTGACTGAAAATGAGCTCAAACGGACTGAACCCCAGTGAGCACTGGACTGTATCCCTGACAGCAAATAACAGAAGGGGTAAAGCATCATCCCAGTCCCGAATGTTTTCCTGACAATAAGTTTTAATCATGGTCTTTAGTGCAGCGTGGAATCTTTCCAACGCTCCTTGGGATTCCGGATGGTATGCAGAGGCTAAAATTTGTTTGACCCCCAGCTGGGTCATCATCTGCCGAAATGCTCTGGACATGAATGTACTCCCCTGATCCGACTATCTCCTTAGGCAGCCCCACTGTGGTAAAGAATTTAATGAGGGCCTTCACCACTACAGAGGTCCTAATATTACCCAGAGGCACAGCCTCTGGAAATCGTGTAGCGGCACACATCAGGGTCATGATATACTGCCGCCCACTCGCAGTTTTAGGTAAAGGACCCACAAAATCCACAATGATTCGGGAGAAAGGCTCCTCACATGCGCGGATGGGTCGGAGGGGTGCCTTAGGGATAACTTGGTTCGGCTTACCCACCACCTGACATGTATGACACCTTTTACAATACTCAGTAATATCTTTTCTCAAATTTGGCCAATAGAACTCTCTCATAACCCGATCCACTCGACCAGACATCGTCCTGTGGTCCACAACAGCCAAGCTGGCATATGTTGTGGAATTGACAGTACCATGGGAAGATGGCGTTGAAGCTTATGAGAGGAAAAAGACCAAGTACTCTGAATTGGCAACTGAAGCTACTCAGAACGGCTGGAAGATCAAGATTTTCCCTGTAGAAGTGGGATGTAGGGGATTCATTGCTACATCTACGACCAGTCTATTGAAGAAGGTGGGGTTGAGGGGTGTCTCCCTCCGACAAGCAATCAAGTCCTTGTCAAACGCAGCAGAGAAAAGCAGCAATTGGATTTGGATTAAAAGGAAAGACAACAACTGGGCTGCAAGGTGAAGACAGGAGGGTATGGAACTGAGGGGGGTGTATCTGGGATGCCAGGTAGCACTGCTGAGCCCTCTGGAGACATCGTGGGTTTGTCAACGAAACGTCAAAGAAGGAGGGTGCCCTCCTGATGACCCCGATGATGTAGCTATCCTCCCCGTCACCACTCCAATCCACTGCCAACATCAAGAGTGCCAACTTTATCATTGGGATTGAAACATCAAGTCCTCGTAGCTCTACTAATTCTACTTAGATTTACTGTTTATGCCTGAAGAAAGATGAATATTGTATATGGTGATATATACATACTTTGATAACAAAATTAATTTGAACAATGTACAGGAATAATCCTGAATCTTAAATTAAGTTTCTGTAGACAAGATGATAGAAGTCAAGTTATTATTATATATGCACAGGAACAAGCATAGTGCTATAATAAGCTTATCTGCAGCACCATCACTCACACATAGCATTAGTAAGATAGCATTCAAAAGAGAAACATAAATTAATATCACCGGCATATGTTGCTGGTTGAACAAACTATACAAAATTATCCAAGAAAGAACATAATTAGAACAATAAAAGAAGTCTATTGTAATGCATAGCAATCGCAGAGTTGCTATTCTAAGCTGGTGGTTCGGGTTATGCAGTTTGGCTGAAGGGAAGCAACAGTTCTTGAAGCTGCTGGTGTGGGACTTCAGGATCTGTCTGATGGTAGTTGTGAGAATATGACTTGGCCCTGATGATGAGGATCTTTGATAGACTTTTCCTTCTTGAGGCAGAGTTGATCAATTAGCATTGGATGTTAAACTCTGAGAGCAGGTACATGTTAAATTTAGAGAGTTATGCTGAATGCTTTAATAAATACAGTATCGTGGAAAAGTCTGAGGGGCATATATATTGCCAGGGTGCCTAAGATTTTTGCACAGTACTGTAGTAATTTTATGTATGACACTGTACTCCTGTCGTGAAAACAAAAACACGTCATGAGATATCTGAGTGATGATAAACCTGATTCTGATATGGGTCTGCATTGTGGACTGAGAGTGGGAAGGGGGCAGGGAGAGGGGAATCATGATTGGGAAAAGGGGAAGGGAGAGGGGGAGGGAGCAGGAAGCACCGGAGAGACATTCTGCAATGATCAGTAAAGCAGTTCTTTGAAATCAAATGACCTTACCTGATGTATTAGGGCTGGGTGCGTCTGCACATGCATCACCTTCTCTTCCCCCCCCCCCACCCCCCACCTTGCCCTGGCACTCCTTCTCAGCCACCTGTCCCATACCCCTCACCATTACCCACATCCTTTGCACCTGCCAGATTTACAGCCTCACTTTCTGCTCCACATTGACAAACACAGTACTGTGCTAAAGTTTTAAGCACCTTAGCTATATATATATATATATATATATGTGTGTGTGTGTGTGCCTGACTTTTACACAGCACTGTAGATACACGTATAAAACAAGTCATTTTAACAGCAACTTGGGACCAATGTCAACAAGGCAAGCAACTATGTATCTGAGGTTCACTGTTTCTGAACTAGTAACTATCATTTGGAATATTTTATTCAATCTAAAAGAATGCACAATAAAGAGAGGGAAATAAATTTTTGACTGAAGGAAATAAAGGAGACTTTAAGGAAAACTCTTGTATTTCAACTTTTATTTCAATTTATCAGTTTTTTAAAAAACTAACAATAATTAAGATTAGAAGCAGTGAAACTACCATTTAGATGAGGGGCTACAATCTTTGCAATAATTACTAAGTCTCTTGTGCAAGTTATCCATCTTCATACCTTCACCTTAGAATATGGTGTTAGAGAAATACAGTGCAAGATTTGGATGTAAGAACAACATAATGCAGAGGAGAACTTTGCAATCGTTTATGGACGGTACAGGAAGGAGGTACAGAACACTGAAGCACACACACTCAACGATTCAGGAACAGCTTCTCCCCCTCGGCCCTCGAATTTCTGAATAGACATTGAACTCATGAACACTACCTCACTACTTTTCTATTTTTATCTTTGCACTACTTAGTTAATTTAGCTATTTTATAGATATGTATATAATATTTAATTATGTATAGTGATATTGATATATATCTATTATTATGTAATACATTGATCTGCTGCTGCAAAAACAACAAATTACAACATTATGCCTGTGATATTAAACCTGATTCTGATTCTGACACCCCTATGTTTGCTGTCCAATTTACTCTTGAATATCGATGACTTCTGAAATCTTCGTTATTACATCTAGTGCAGAATTTATGCCACTTTTAACATAATGTTGATAAATCTGAATTATACATGGGATAATCTCAAAACTTATTTATTTTCCTGGAAGCATTCATTTTCTAAATGGGTAATTGTACGACCATGAATTCAGCAGCCGGAACAGATAGAGCAGGTCAATGCGAAAACACAATATTGTGTTGTGTTCATTCTCTGACCCACTTCTCCTCAATTGCAATGCTATGCTGGGAGCGAAGGATTATAGAATTAACCATCTGGATTTGAACTCTTGTAGTTTGTAGTTAATGAATTGCAGAAGAGTGGTGTACCTTCATTAAGCAAAACTGTGAAACAGTTTGATAAATTAGCTTTGTTTACACATATTTCATGGAAACGGTGCCTTTAGTTAATTTGATATTTTTTAAAATATTAGGGAGTGACTGTAAGTTTGTTAAGTAGATTATATTAAATAGAGAAGATCAGATTAGTTTTATTTTGTCACATGTCCATTAAAATATTGAAGCATTCAGTGCAATGAGTCGTTTTTGCATCAGTGACCAACGTAGACTGAGGAATGCGCTAGGACAGTCAGCAAAAGCCGCTACGCTTCCAGCGCCAACGTGACATTCCCATAACTCACTAACCCTAACCCTGCTGGAATGTGGGTGGAGACTGGGATGCCTGGAGGTCGCAAGGAGAACATACAAACTGCTCACAGACATCGGTGGGGATTGAACCCGCATCGGTGATTGCTGATGTTATAAAGTTAACACACTAACCACAGTGCTGTATTTGTGGAAATACAGTTCATACTTGAGAGATTTAGTTTCAACATCATAAAACACTACCAAAGGACAAGGCAAGATGGGGAAAACTGTTCTTTCCCATTAAGGAAGTTTGAACAATCAGTCTAGTTTACTTGGACAGGGAAGAGAAATTATTAAGTTGATTGATTGGGCAGGCAGTGGATGTATGCTGTGCGCTGTAATCTGAAAGTCTTGCAAATATACAATTACTGTTCGCAAATTTTACTGGGAGAATGATGGAAATATGGACATGTTAGTGCTTGAAATAACTGAGTTGAAAAGAATGGATGAAATACAGCCAGATAAGTTCACCCATGTAAGGGAAATAGGGAGGATGTAAAGGTGACATGTGGAAGGAGATTTGTGTAGTCAGTAGCCCATTACCAGCATGGATCTGTCAGGCTATATTCCTTGTATCAGCACTGTAATCTTGTGGAATTACTAACAAAAGTGTGAAAGTATAGGAAGATGATAATATATTCTTCACGGTGTTTTGTCAGATTTCCCTGTAGCACCAACAGACTGCTTAATTCATTAATTAAAGATAAATAAAATAACCATTTAAATAATGTATGTTACAAACATTATAGTATGCAGACAGTAAATTTCAGATGACTTTATAATTGAATGTGTAAGCATCTAGCAATGACTTGATAACTTGATTATAGTGTCATTCAATGAAAGCAAAGGATTTAGTATGTACCTAGCATGAATTATTCTGTAGTACTGTTTATGATTATGGTTCACAAATAATGCTGTTAGAAAATAAATGATCAACAAATAATAACCACAAGAGTCTGTAGATGCTGGAAACACACACAAAATGCTGGAGGAGCTCTGCAAGTCTGGCAGCTTCTATAGAAGGGAATAAGCAGTCTGCCTCCTCTCTTCCCAGTCTTGATGAAAGGTCTCAGCTTTACATGTCGACTGTTTATTCCCCTCCATAGATGCTGCCCAACTTTTTGTGTACCTCCACCATTTTGTACATGTTGATCAACAAATAATGTTTCCAGTGGAACTGACCAGTGTAAAAAGAGATTAGTACCTGCCAGATTTAAAAAAAAATTCAATGTTGATTACTTACATCACTGTTTCTTTCTCCCATAGATTTTTGTTTATTCTCTTGGGTCCTCTTGGTAAGGGTCCTCAATATCATGAAATTGGCAGGTCGATTGCAACACTGATGAGTGATGAGGCAAGTGCTTAACTAATATTGTGTCCTTCCGATATCTGTTGTACATTTTGATCGTTCATTGAAATTTTGCTAATGTGATTATAGTCTAATTTTAATACATAAAATATATATAGATTATTAATATTGGGAGAAAAGTGAGTAGAATAAATTTTCAACTTTGCTAGAATTTGAACGAGGCTATGTATCTTCATGCAGTGAGTATGCACACTTGTTATATCTCTTGTTCTGAGTAATTAGCACTTATAAGAAAATTTATCAAATTAGAACATTAGTTGTTGCATGGGAAAGTGCTATAACAAGGGATATGAGTTGTGACACTTGTTCTTTTAGACACAATCCGGAGACCCGGTCAGTGTTCCAAATAAGCTGCATTTTTTCCATATTGCAATCATAGTACACAACGTGGAGGAACCAATAGTGCATTTAGCTTCAACCTATCAGAGGTATTTCCTTAGTCCTATCCACTCCTACCCTCACTTTCTTTGCAGATTAAAGTCCAAAATTTATTGTCAGAGTACATGTATGTCACCATATACAAACCTAAGATTCATCTTCTTGTGGGCATACTCAGCAAATCTATAGAATAGTAACTGTAACAGGATCAATGCACCATAGTACAAACTGTGCATTTGCAAATATAAACAAATAGCAATAAATTATGAGAAAATGAGTCCTTGAAAATGAGATCATTGGTTGTGGGAACATTTCAATGATGGGACAAGTGAAGTTGAGTGTAGTTATCCCCTTTTATTCAAAATCCTTATGGTGAAGGGTTAGTAACTGTTCTTGAACCTGGTTGTGCAGGTCATGAGGCTCCCGTACAGTACCTTCTAGCAACGAGAAAGGAGCATAGCCTGGGTGGTGAGGATCTCTGATGATGGATGCTGCTTTCCTATGACAGTACTTTATGTAGAGGTGCCCACAATGGTTGGGAGGGCATTACCTGTGATGTAATGGGTCAAATCCATTACTTTTTATAGGATTTTCAGTTCAAAGGCACTGGTGTTTACATACCAGCCTGTGATGGTGCAGTTCGATATAAAAAGAAACTTTCCTGTTTTTCTCAGTTCTGACAGAGCCCTTGACCTGAAATGTTAATTCTGCTTTTTCCACAGATACTGCCTGACTGGCTGAATGTTTCCAACATTTTTATGTTTTTATTTTAGATCTCCAGCAACTGTATTTTTTTTTTGATTTGTGCATTAAGATTTACACTCTTGATTCCTTTACCATAAGAAATTAAAATAAATTCTGCAGTCTTGATTTTTAAAAATAATTATTGAGATACAATGCAGAATAGGCCCTTCTGGTCCTTTGAGCCACACTACCCAGCAGCCCCGATTTAACCCTAGTCTGATCCCAGGACAAGTTACAATGACCAATTAACCTACCAACCAATTCGTCTTTATACTGTGGGGGGGGGGGGGACTGGAGCACCCGGAGGAAGCCCATGCTGTCTTGGGGGGAATGTACAAACTCCTAAAGACAGCAGCAGATTTTGTTGCTCAGCAAACCTTTTTGGAGGATTGTGCTGTCTCCTTCAAAAGGCTGAGCAACGCAATCCTTCAGACCAACTTCTTCATCATCATCACCATCCTCATATGCCCAGGTTTTTATTCCATTCATCTGCCTGAATTTCTTTGTAATTGTTGCCCATCTTCACTACTTACTTTTTGCATCTGCTGCAAACTTTACCTTTGCCATTTAATGACATTGAGATGATCTATAGCGGGGGTTCCCAACCTTGTTATGCCATGGAGCTTTATCATCATGTGAGGACACTCTGGACTGCAGGTTTGGAACTCCTGATCTATAGTTCCTCAGCTTGTCATAGCCAGATGAGGTAGTGGGCATGAACTCCCATTACCTATTAAATGCTCTCAATGCCTTGTGTCTCAAATAGCCTCTAACAACCAAGTCCAGCTCCTGGTCTTCACATGTGGCTTATCTACTAAGCCAAGTGGAAGTGTGTCTACTGGGGCAAAGGTGAGTTACTGGCACCTTAAAACCAGTTGCTTTGGGCAGATGGGGCCCAACAGCCATGATTGGCAGCTCATCTAGGAGAAGGAAAACTCTGATTTCAAACCATAGTGGCTATAACTACTCTGGGCTAAGGCTTCAGGAGTAAACTTCTAACATCACTGAGTACATCTGGCTCTTTTCTTTGAGAGTCTTATAATCCATAGACAACAGGTTCATCTGGGTTCCAGTCTCAAGCCTGAATGGAATTACTGTCTCATTGACAATCACTGGAACAATCCATTCTGTTTTACCAGCAGCAGCAGCAATCTGCAGAGAATTTACAAAGACTTCCTCCATTTCCTCAGCAACCGTATGCACTTTTCTTCTGGTAGTCCCAGCTTTGTAGCACCTTGCAAAATGATGATTCTTCTCCCAATTATTCCAGAACTTTCCATAAGTAGGACACATCTCTGGATTGCACCTGCCTCCACATTTGCGGTTTAAGCCCATCTCGTTGCCATGCTGTTGCTTTGGGAAGCCCCTTGTACTCTGCCCCTGTATTTTCATAGCATTGACTACTGTTTTTGCTCTATGCAGCTCCTTAGCTGGTGCTCGTGTGATCTCTGCTGCCCTACACATATTCACAGCCTTTTCTAGTGTTAAATCTTTTTCATGGAGCAGTCTTCCTTTAAGAACATTATCTGGGATTCCACAAACTATTTTGTATAGCATCTCTTTCTTAATTGCTTGCACTATTCAGCTAGGCTTTGTATTTAGACCTCATACTGACTTCTGACACCATGTTATATTTATTCTTTAACAAAGACAAACCTGCACAGGTAAAAATGCTAGATCTATTTTACTTACAGATTTACAGAATGGCTTAAACTCAACCACATTTCTCTTTTGACCTCCATCCCACCAAGAGCGTGTGCGACCCCTTCACCATCTTCAGTTCCTGTTCCAGCTGAACAGCCCACATTGCACACTGGGAATTGATGTTCCTGATTATGTATCAATGTTGTAACACAGGAGGGTAAGAGTGCCTTACACTTCCTTTGGTAGAGATGTATCCGTACCCTGCCTCCCTATCTTTAAGTAAATAGAACCTTTAAGTGCGGCAATAAAAAACAAACAGAAACTCTAGATACGGAAATCTGAAATGAAACAAAAAAAAACAGAGATATTCCCTAAGATCATCCCAACTTCACCATATCTCCTTTCTTTTTCAGTTCCAACAAGGGGTTTGGGCCTGAAATTTTAACTCTTTCCCTCTCCAGAGACTATCTGATCTGTTGTGTGTTTACAACATTTTTTGTTTAAGAGCCAGTCATTTTTTAATTAAACTCCAGGCAATGTATAACTACATAAAACAGTGCCATAAAGCAGTACTAACTCACTAATCTTAAGGTAGCAATTCCCTTCGTGGGTACAAAACACTCAACTCGATATCTCTGCTATAAAAGGAAAGAAGCAAACTGTGCTGGGCAATCATATTTACAGAAGATGCTTGTGTACACTTACTAGTCAACATGGATTCATCATGAAATTAAATAGATGTATTAAAAATAGCAACGTTTCATGGGCTCATATGAAACTACAAAAATGGTTGCAGTGCCGTGACTTCCAGTTTCTCCTTGAACTTACTTCCCTCTTCTGGATTCATGAGTTCATCTTTTTTTTAACCTTATGTGTTAATTGTAATAAATATTGTCAATATGGATAGGGTTATTAATTTTGTTTCTTGGAATACTAATGGTTTAAATCATCCGATCAAACGGAAAAAAAATATTCAAAGTATTCCATAGAATGAATGCTAATGTTATCTTTGTACAAGAGACTCATGTAAGGAAGGTGGATAGTCAACGCTTTTTTAGGTTTTGGAAGGAACAACAATATCACTCTAATTCTCAAGCCAAAGTAAGAGGCGTTTCCATTTTTATAGATTCTTCAACCTCCTTTATACATCATGAAACAATTTCAGACCCACAAGGTAGAGTTTTGCTTATTACTGGTCTACTTTTTAATCAAAAAGTTGTTTTAGTTAATGTTTATGCTCCAAACACTGACACTGATTGTCCTGAATTTTTTAAGTGTTTATTTACATACTTTCCCAATTTGAATCAGTACGGACTGATAATGGGTGGGGATTTTGACTGTTGTTTAAACCCTTCGATGGATAGATCCAAGCCCACCCAAGTTCTTCCGAATAAATCGGCCTCTCTTATCAACCCCTTTATGACCGATTCAGCAATTTTCGAAATTTGGCATTTTTTACACTCCAATAACAAAGAGTTTTCATACTTTTCTCATGTTTATCATAATTATTCAAGAATTGATTACTTTTTCATTGATCACAGTTTACTTACAGATGTTATCAATTGTAAATATGACTCTATTACCATTTCTGATCATGCACCTTTGAAGTTATCTATTAAGATAATGGATTCATCTATTAATGCTAAATCTTGGCGGTTCAACTCTATTTTATTGCAGGACTTAGACTTTGTCAATTTTATCAAACAACGAATTGATTTGTTTTTCTCGACAAATTCTACAGCAGAGATTTCTAGTAGAATTTTATAGGACACTTTTAAAGCATTTATTCATGGACAGATTATTTCATACTCTGCTGGAGTTAGGAAATGAACTAATTCTAAAATATTAACATTGGTTGATAAAATAAAAGCAATTGATAAGATTTATTCAGTGACCCCCAGCAAAGAACTTTATAAAGAAAGAGTGGAACTTCAAATGGAGCATAGTTTGTTATTATCCTCTTTGATTGAAAATCAGTTAATTAAATCTAGAACCCAGTTTTATGTATATGAAGATAAGTCTGGTAAATTATTGGCTAATCAATTGAAAACTGCTTCGGTTAAATGACAGATTACTAGGATTCGTAAACAAGATGGCACTCTGACGATCGACCATAAAGAGATAAATAAAGCCTTTCAAGATTTTTATAATTCCTTATATCAATCAGAATTTGCTGAGGATTCTTCCATAATAAATGAATTTTTAAGGAAATTGAATATTCCAAAATTAACAGTAGAGGATAATGTATTTTTAGATATACCTATCACGGAAACTGAAATAAAAAAGGCTATTTTTTCAATGAATTCCAGTAAAGCTTCTGGTCCAGATGGTTATTCTGCAGAATTTTAAAAATCCTTTTCCTCTATACTTTCTGCTTGGCTTTGTAAAATTTTTAAAGATGCGTTAATTATAGGCAAATTGCCACAATCCTTTTATGAAGCTTCTATTTCTTTAATTCTTAAAAAAGATAAAGACCCTATTGAATGTGCATCCTATCAGCCTATATCCTTGCTGAATACGGATTTTAAGATTTTTAGTGAAATTTTGGATACTAGATTAGAAAATATATTACCTCTGAAGATCAGACTGGATTTATTAAAAATCGCTATTCATCTTTTAACATTAGAAAATTAATTAATATTATTTATACTCCTTCACCCAAAATACCAGAATGTGTCATTTCTTTTGATTCTGAAAAAGCTTTTGATAGAGTTGAATGGCCATATTTATTCAATATGATGCAGCATTTTAATTTTAGTTCAAAATTTATATCATGGATTAAATTAATATATCATAAACCCTTGGCTTCGGTTTTTACCAATAATCAAAGATCTCCTTTTTTTCAGTTATTCCGTGGTACAAGGCAAGGTTGTCCTTTAAGTCCTTTACTATTTGACATCGCTTTAGAATCTTTGGCTATAGCCATTTGTGAATCACCTAATATTTTGGGTGTTACTCGTGGGGAGGGGACGTATAAGTTATCATTATATGCTGATGATTTGTTACTATACATATATGACCCTGAAAGATCTATTCCTGCTATTTCGTCCTTGCTTGCTCAGTTTAGTAACTTTTCTGGTTATAAGTTGAATTTTAATAAGAGCGAATTATTTCCATTAAATATGCAAGTTCCAATTTATAAACATTTACCATTTAGAGTTGTTACAGATTATTTTACTTATTTAGGTATTAAAATTACTAAAAAACATAAAGATTTATTTAAAGCTACCTTTTTACCCTTAATTGACCAAATTAAGCAACTTGCTATCAGGTGGTCTCCACTATCTTTGTCATTGGTTGGTAGAATTAATGCTATTAAGATGATGGTATTACCCAAATTCTTATATCTATTTCAAGCATTACCAATTTTTATTCCTAAATCTTTTTTTGATATTATTGACTCCAAAATATCTTTTTATCTGTGGCAGAATAAAAATCCTAGACCAGGCAAAAAATATTTACAGAAGCCGAAGAAGGAAGGCGGTTTGGCTTTGCCAAACTTAAGATTTTACTATTGGGCAGTTAATATACAATATTTAATATTTTGGACACAAGAATTGACTACAGCTGCTTGCCCACAATGGGTAAATTTGGAATGTAAATCTGTATAAGACTTTTCATTGTTTTAAATTTTAGGATTTTTACTTCCTTTTTCTTTATCTAAATTGAATAAACAAATAACTAATCCTATAGTCAAATACACATTGCAAATTTGGTTTCAATTTCGTAAATTTTTTGGTTTGAATAAGTTTATCTTATCATGCCCTATAATATCTAACTATTTCTTTCGGCCCTCTTTTATGGAAAACAAAAGGTATAACATGTTTTCGTGATTTGTTTTTGGATGATAGTGTTATGTCCTTTGAACAGCTATCTAATAAATATAATTTACCTAAAACCCATCTTTTTTAGATATATGCAAGTTAGAAATTTTTTGTATAATGAGTTATAGTCTTTTCCGAAACTATGTCCATTGGACATTGCGGAAAGAATTTTAGCTCTGAATCCTTGTCAAAAGGGTTTAGCAGCTGTCATTTATAATATGATCATGAAAATACAGCCAGATGTATCAGAAAAAATTAAGAAGGAATGGGAAGAAGAACTTCATTGCCTTATATCCACTGAGCAGTGGGAGAAAATTTTACTATTAGTCAATTCGTCCTCTATTTGTGCTAAACATGCCCTAATACAATTTAAGGTTGTACATAGAGCTCATATGTCTAAGGATAAACTTGCTCGATTTTATTCTTATGTTAATCCAACCTGTGACAGATGTCATTCTGATGTTGCCTCATTGACCCATATGTTTTGGTCTTGCCCTTGTTTACAAAATTACTGGAAAAATATTTTCAGTATTATTTCAAGAGTTTTGAATATCAATTTCCAACCGCATCCTTTTACTGCAATTTTTGGTTTACCAATGATGGATAATAGTCGTTTATCCTCTTCATCTCGACGATTGATAGCACTTGTTACATTAATGGCTAGAAGATCTATTTTATTGAATTGGAAAGAAATTAATCCTCCAACTATATTTCAGTGGTTTTCTCAAACTATCTCTTGTTTGAGCTTAGAAGTGTTGTTTTTGACCCTTCAGTTAAATTTGAAGAAACTTGGAGACCATTTATTCAACATCTTCATATGAGTTAAATTGTCTTTTCCTAAACCTTACTTTTATTATCCTTAATTATTTGGATGGAGGTTTGAAGTTATTGGCACTACTGTATGTACTTAACATTATGCAACGGCCCATGTTGATTAGTGTTTTTTTTTCCTTCTCTTTTTTTGTTATTTTTTCTTCTTGTTTCTTTTGTTCATAAATACTGTGAGTTTGGGAGGCTATATATATTGATTATTATATATTTGAATGTCTACTTAAACTATCAATTATGTACTCTCAAACACTTTGTATTCATGTTTCATTTATGTTTGTTTAAAAATTAATAAAAAGATATAAAAAGAAAGAAAGAAAAATAGCAACGTATAAACTTTGATTATCTTGCTGAGAATTTGTATGCAGAATACACACACAATAACATATTTGGTCACCACACTCATAATAAAGTTACATTCATAATCTTAGTGTACATGAAAATGATTTTAGAACTTTACCTAAGACTTAAAAGTAAATTCAGTTAATCTTATATGAGTTGTGTACAATATCACTGTATTTCCAACCGTGAACCTTAAAATGTTAACATTCAAACCTGCAGCTGATTAAATATGTGTAGTCCACTTTTGAGTCAATGAACACTACAGCACAGAAACAGGCCTATCAATCCATCTAGTCTTTGTCCCGTTGACCTGCACCCAGATCATACCCCTCCATACTCCTTCTATCCATGCACTTATCCAAATTTCTCTTAAATGTTGAAATTGATCACCCTGCATCCACCTCTTCACTGGTAGCTCAATCCACACTCTCATCACCCTCCTGTTCCTCTTAAACATTTCATCTTTTACCCTTAACCCATGACCTCTAGTTTTAGTCTCACCCCACCTCAGTGGAGAAGACCTGCTTGCATTTACCCTATCTATCTGAGGCCTCAGTTCATTAGGGTTGACTATGGATGTGGTGTCCTCACTGTCTAGATACGCAAGCCCAGGCAGTACAATTTGGAGAGCAAGCTGTTGCACACGTAGCAAACTCCCCCTCTCCATGCATCTGATTAACCCAAAGGCGTGGCGCCAGCAGCATTACGGGAATTATTGGTCAGTGTTGAACTCAACATAGGACTACCTTGGGAACTCCAGCTCCAGATTCTTCCCTCAGGGTTTACTCCCAAAGCCTTTCCCATGAGTGGGTATAGCCGTTAGACAGCAAAGGTTTGAGAGCAGAGTTTTCCTTCTTCTGGATGAGTTGCTAACCATGGCTGATGAGCCCCAACTGCTTGAAGCGAATGCCAGTAAACCCCCCCCCCCAACCCTTTCATCCTTCTGTCTATAGAAATGGTTCTGCTATTTAGTAGCTAAGAGAGCCTGTGGGATGTCAAATTCCGGGTGTACAAATAATCTTTGGGGTACTGCAAGTTTGTGTCTTTGCTGTTGCTTTGCTCATGCTTGAGCACTCGATGGCGAGTGCTGATGCTTTTTCTGGCCAGTGTGGGGAGGGGGATTGTTGCTTGCTACTGCTTGTGTGTGGTAGGGAGAGGGAGCTAGGGGGGATCTTTGGGGTTCTAACATTTAACTGTCATTCATTCTTTGGGGACACTCCTCTGTTTTTATGGATGGTTGCAAAGAAAAAGCATTTTAGGATGTATATTGTATACATTTCTCTGACATTAAATAGGCCTTTGAAACTTTTGAAGTAGCTAAGCTACACACAAAGGTTGGGAGCTGGTCTTGGTCGTCAAAGGCTATTTGAGATGCACACCATTGGGACCACTTAATAGGTAGTGGGAGCTTATCCCTATTACCACCCTAAGCTATAACAACCTTAAGGAACCAACCCTACCCTATTTATACCCCTCATAATTCTGTACACCTCTATCAAATCTCCCCTCAGCCTTCTATGCTTTAGGGAATAAAATCCTGACCTTTTAAAACTTCCTCCATAACTTCCAACTTCCATTTGCTTTAGGTGGAAACCATTATTGTTTTGTCTAATTTTGAACTCTAGTATAAATATGAAGTTGTTTCAATAATACAATAATAATGCCTGTAATTTGTAAAACTTCATCTGAATTTTGTTTACTCCATTTCACTGTATATGCTGATTGTCTTGTCAATGGTAGCAGTTTCTTTGGAGTGTGTCCCTCACTGAAGGCAGCTGCAGCTTTGTCTTTCTTTCTTTTTCAATCTTTTTATTATTGTTATTAATATCAACAAAATAAAATTGATACATGGATAATGGGATTACAAACATACGCATTTCAACTGAACATGAAAGAATACATAAGCAATGATTACAGTATAAATGGGTATTCCCAAATCATAGACGATACAGTATACAAATAAACAAGGCAAACTTAGGTATATCATAATATATAATAAAAAAAACAGAAAAAAGAAAAAAAATTATGCAAAAAAAATATAATCTAATAATCTAATGACTAATAAGGAAAAAAAAACTAAAGAAAAAAGAAAAAAAGAAAAAAAATAGAGAAAAAAAGGGCTGTTTATAATATCTCACAAAAATACAAAATCATCAGTGTCGTCAACTCCGATCCTCTCAACATATATAAAATCAAAACTGGAAAAACAAATAGGCCTGGAACAGGGTCATATTACATCATATGAAAATATTGAATAAATGGTCTCCATATCTTTTCAAATTTAATAGAAGTATCAAATACACCACTTCTAATTTTTTCTAAATTTAGACATAACATAGTTTGAGAAAACCAATGAAATACAGTAGGAGGATTAATTTCTTTCCAATTCAACAAAATAGATCTTCTAGCCATTATTCAAACCAAAAATTGCAGTAATAGGATGAGGTTGTAAATCAATGTTCAATACCGCAGAGATAATATCAAAAATATCTTTCCAATATTTTTTCAAAAGTGGACACGACCAGAACATATGGGTTAAAGTCGCAATCTCAGACTGACATCTATCACAAATAGGATTTATATAGGAGTAAAAGTGAGCCAATTTATCCTTGGACATATGAGCCCTGTGCACAACTTTAAACTGTATTAGTGAATGTTTAGCACATATGATGTATTAACTAATTGAAGAAATTTATCCCAATTCTCAATAGGGGTAGTAAGGTTAAGTTCTCTTTCCCTATCATTTTTAGTCTTATAAAAGGACTCTGAACATATCTTCATAATTATATTGTAAAGTTTTGATATTTGCCTTTCCTGAAATAATAATGGACTGAGAGGACAGCCTTGTCTAGTGCCCCAAAATAAACACAAAAAGGGAGATCTTTGATTGTTAGTAAGCACCGAGGCTACCGGAGTATGATATATCAGTTTAATCCAGGAAATGAATGTCGGACTAAAATTAAACTTCTCCAGCACATTAAATAAGTATGGCCATTCAACTCTATCAAATGCTTTCTCTGCATCTAATGAAATAACACATTCTGAAGTGCTATGTGAAGGAGTATAAACAATATTCAACAGTCTTCTAACATTGAAAAAAGAATAGCGATTTTAAATAAAACCGGTTTGATCTTCCGAAATAATTTGGGGAAATACCTTCTCCAGCCTGGATGCCAGTAACTTGGAAAAGATCTTGGAGTCTACATTCAATAAGGATATTGGTCTATAGGATGCACAGTCAATAGGGTCTTTATCTTTCTTCAGTATTAAAGAAATGGAAGCTCTATAAAAAGATTGTGGCAAATTGCCCAATCTAATTGCTTCTTCAAAAACCCTGCATAACCAAGGAGAAAGAGTAGCGGAAAAACATTTTAAAAATTCTACTGTATACCCATCTGGACCTGGTGCTTTCCCAGAATTCATGGAGAAAATAACCCCTTTAATTTCTGCCTCTGTAATAGGAGTTTCTAATATTGAAAGATCATCTGATGATAATTTTGGAAAATCCAATTTCCCAAGAAAATTACACATGGTATTATGATCTTGAGGGAATTCAGAATGATACAGGGAGGTATAAAAATCTTGAAATGATTTATTTATCTCATCATGATTAATTGTCAGATCTCCATTCTGCTGACGGATTTTAGTTATTTGACGTTTAACCAAAGCATTCTTCAATTGACTAGCTAACAGTTTACATGATTTATCACTATGTATATAAAAATCAGATCTAGTTTTCATTAATTGATTTTCAATCGAAAATGTAAGTAATAAACTATGTTCCATTTTAAGTTCAACCCTTTGTAAAGCTCCTTACTAGGAGTGATCAAATATTTCTTGTCAATCTCTTTAATTTTATTAACCAATAAAAGAGTTCCCTTCTTGATGCGTTTTCTCAGACCAACAGAGTAAGAGATTATCTGTCCATGTATATATGCTTTAAAAGTGTCCCAAAGTGTTCCGCAAGAAATATCATCCGTGGAATTAATTGAAGAGAAGAAGTTGATCTGTCTTGCAGTAAGGTAGAATCAAATCACCATTGTCTAGCATTAGAAGCTGTATCCGTAAAGTTAATAGAAAGTTTTAATGGAGCATGGTCAGAGATGGCTATAATATCATAATTACAACCAATTACCAATGGAATAAAACAAGAGTCAATTAAAAAATAATCAATTCTCAAGTAGGAATGATAAACATGTGAGAAAAAGAAAACTCTTTGTCCTTAGAATGCCGAAATCTCCAAGTATCAAAAATTCCATTATCAGTCAAAAAAAGAGTTAATACAAGTGACCGACTTATTGGGTAAAGTCTGAGTAGATATAGATTTGTCCAACAAAGGGTTTAAACAACAATTAAAGTCTCCACCCATTATTAACTTATATTCATTTAGATAAGGTAGAGAAGTAAATAAGGACATAAAAAAATCAGGACAATCCACATTTGGAGCATAAACATTAACCATAACAACCTTTTTGTTAAAAAGTAAGGCACTAATTAACAAAAATCTACCATTCGGATCCGAAAAGATATCATGTTGGACAAATGCAATAGAGGTGTCAATAAAAATTGAAACTCCCTTTACTTTGGCATTTGAATTCGAGTGATACTGTTGATCCTTCCAAAACCTAAAAAAGTGATAATTGTCCTCTTTCCTCACATGAGTTTCTTGTAAAAAAAATTATATGAGCATTAAGTCTTTGGAATACTTTGAAAATCTTCTTCCGTTTAATCGGATGTTTTAAACCATTAGTATTCCAAGAGACAAAATTAATGGTCTGAGCCATATTTCTAAAATCAACCCTTTGGTATATAAAGGGTTAACCAAATTATAAACTCATGCACCCGGAAGAGGAACAAAAATAAGGAGCGGACCCGGAAGTGATGACATCGCGGACATATTTGTAGTTCAAAATCAGCCCAAATGAAAAAACTGAAAAAAACTGGTAAAAGAAACATAAAATTTAGAAAAAGATCTCCCACCCCCCACCCAAGAGGAAAAGAAAGAGCACCTCAGCCAAGGATAGGCTGGGAAAAGGGAAAGATGAAACTAAATCTACCCCCATTATCAGCCGAAGACAACTCCGTATATAAAGGATATTAAAAAAATCCACCCAAACTCTAAAGAAATTATAATCACTATACTAAAACCAAACTTCTTAATATAATTGGTAGTTAAAAAAAACCCAAAAAGAATATAATCACTAGTAACTTATAAATTGGGTTAAAACCCAAACAAACCATTAAAAAAATTTAAACTGTGATAAGAGATGCATTATAGGGAAAAAAATGGCAAAATCATAAAAAAAGCCAAAAATATTTTAGAGAAAAAACCGCCATCTTAATAAAAAAATATTCACCTTCGAAGTATTAATAATAATAACCAAAGATAAAGTACAGTGGTTGAAGTAAGTAAAATAAAAAGATTAGTATGTCAAAAAAAAAACTTTAACTAGAGTATAAAATATAGAGTAAACCTACACCAATAGCCAGAAACAAAATGTGGTTTTGGAAATAAAAACCATCTTGCACGATCAAAATCACTCATTTATTAGAAATGAGTGTCTGTAGCAGTAGGGAAGTTCTCCTTCAGAAAGCTTCTTGCTTAAGATGTAGAAAGGAAAACCCGCCGTGGAGCATTCGGAGGCGATATTCTGAGCTTCGCAGGGTATAAGAGCGCAGGTTTTAGATTTCTCTCATAACATTCAGACATTAGAGGTTTAAAAAGAAGCCTTGCCTTCATTACTTCTGGACTAAAATCTTCTACTAAATGAAAATTGTGATCTTGAAATTTGACCATCCCAACACGCCGAGCCACACGAATAAGTTGCTCTTTAACATGCACATAGTGAAATCGGACAATTACAATCGGTGGTTTAGCTGAAGCACTCGGTGATCAACGCATAATTCTGTGAGCGCGATTGAGTAACGGAGGACTGTCTGGGAATACAGAAGGGAACGCATCCTTTAAAAGTTGAGTGAAGTACTTCGAGGGGTCCCCTTGTTCAATACCCTCCAGGAGACCGAGTATATGTAGGTTCTGTCTTCTGGACCGATTCTCAAAGTCGACACTCTTAGCTTTAAGTGTTTCCACTTGTTTAATCGTCAAAAGTAAGTTCTGCTCCAATTTTTCAATTATCAAATCTCGCTTCCGAGCGTCCGCTTGCAGAGTTGCGATTAGAACTTGTTGCTGGTTAACTACTGAATCCATCTTATCCATATAATCTTGAAAAGCCTTTATATCTTGTTTAAAAATTTGTCGTCGTTCTTCAAATTTTTAATTTAAAACCTCCAATAACATTTCATAAGTCAGTTCAGTGCGTTTCTGATCAACCAGCTTCTTTCTGCTCCTGTTAGGATTCTTCCCAGGTTCTCGCCCTTTAGATCTAAGAGCCATTTCTTCAAAAATTCACAATAAACTCTTAAAGATAAGTCCAAAAAAGTAGCAAGAATCTTTTGGTGTAGGTATAATTAGTTAAATAAGGGTGATCATAGGTTAAAAAAAGTAAAGGTTATGGAGCGAATCTGAAACAGTACTCACTCCATGAGCGTCTCCTGCTGACTGTGCAGCTTTGTCATACTATCATGAACTACTCCTCAGCATTCAATTGCTACTGCATATTCTGCCACTACTGTTGCCCCCCATATTTGTCATAGGTCCTCCTGTGAGCCTTCTACAGGTGTTGGCAAATAAAACCACCTTTCAGATCAAGTTCAAATCTCTTTTCATCTGATTGTACATTTACAGTACTGTGCTAAAGTCTTAGGCCAATGTAAAAAACAACCTCTGTAAAGTGAAGTTGCTTTTAAATATAGTGAAAGAAAGTTTATAAATATCAAAAACATTACTATGCAGTCAGTAAGCAGTAAAAAAAAACTAAACTAAATCAATATTTGGTGTGTCCGCCCTTTGCCTATAAAATTGCATTAATTCTCTTAGGTACTTCTGTTGTGCAGTTTTATAAGAAAATTGGCTGGTAGGTTGTTCCAAGCATCTTGGAGAACTTACCACAGTTCTTCTGCAGACTTTGGCTGTCTCACTTGCTTCTGTCTCTCCAGGTAATCCCAGACAGACTTGATGATACTGAGATCAGAGCTCTGTGGAGGCAATACCATCTGTTGCAGAACTCTTTGTTCTTTTTGCTGAGGATAATTCATTATGACCTTGGTCATGTGTTTGGGGTCATTGTCCCATTGCAGAATGAAGCTGGGACCGATCAGTTGCCTCCTGTGATGGATGAGAATTTGCTTGTACTTCTCGGCATTGAGGATTCCATTAATACTGACAATATCCATTTGCAGAAATGTAGCTGCTAACCTGCAGGGAACCTCTGCTGTGCTTCACTGTTGGCTGCAGACACTTATCCATGTAGTGCTCTGCAGCTCTTCTACAGACAAACTGCCTCCTGTTTGAGCCAAAAATGTCAAATTTTGACTCATCACTCCAGAGCACTTGCTACCATTGTTCAGCATGCCTGTCCTGGTGATTTTGTGTGTGGGTGAGTCTCTTGGCTTTGCTTCAACTTTGGACAACTGACTTTTTGACAGCAACTCTTCCATGAAGACCACATCTGACAAGACTTCTTCGGACTGTAGAAGGGTATATTTCGGTTTCAGTGGTTTCTGTGAGTTCAGAGCTGATAGCAGCACCGTACATCTTCTGACCTAGAAGGAACATCAGTTTGATTATCTTTCATCTGCTCCACTCAGTTTCTGTGGCCAACCACTGTGCTTTTTAGTCCCCAACCTTGCCTGTTTCTTTGTGCTTCTTCTGAAGAGTTTGGACAGCACATCTTGAAACTCCAGTTTGCGGTAGAATTTCTGCTCAGGAGAGGCCTTACTGATGCAGGATGACCACTTTTGTCTCGTTGCTATGCTCATTCTTGCCATGGTGTAAGAATTGATGATTTAACGGTTAAACTGTCATATCTGCCACACCTTCACCTTTTAGCTTGGTTGTCCATTTCTATATCTGTTTCTGTTTCAGTTAATCAGTTTAGTTCACTCAACTCATTTATGTCACTGATCTGTTTGTTATCTTTGTTTTATCTTGCATGGGGCTATATACCTATAAAGTAATTCAGTTCCTATTTGAAAAGTGTCTATTACTTAATATGTTACTTTCTTTAATAAAATACAAAAAATTCTCTGTAGCATTTAATTTTTTTGAATAATGAATGTTTGGAAATCTAAAATATGCTTTTTTTCACACTAATGCAGAAGACAGTAAATTTATATCAAAAATCTAGGGTGCCTGAGACTTTTGCACAAAACTGTATACAACCAAAGGAAACAAAGTTCCTCCAGACCACAGTGCACCCACAAAACATAAATCATTAACCAAAATACACCCTATCCCTGTTATATGTGAGGGATACGTTCCTTGCAGTCAACTCATAGTATGGAAAATGCATTATGTGTAAGTGGAGAAAATAGGGATGTGTTCTGGAGGGCTTCCTAAATATGTTTTATCTGTAAATTATTCACATTTTCATACCAATACAACATAAAAGCAGTACCACAAGGCAACATTCGTATTATATTTAATCAATTTAAGGTAATATTCAACATAATAAATCATAGAAAGTCAACATACTAGGGTGTACAGTACTCACCAACAGTGGCAAGTGTATTTGCTCCGGGAGATGAGTGGTTGTTCTGGTGTTGGGCAGCTTTACATGGATGAGGTGGATGGTTGTGGGTCGTCAGGATCATCAAGGACGGCAAGGGGTGAAGGAAGACTCTCAGAACTCTCTGGCAAGTTAGTGGAACTCTCAGAACTGCCGGTAGCAGGAGATGCAACAAGTGTCAAGTGTGAAGTGCTCAGGTGGAGGTGGAGTTGGTGTGGATGACACTGGTTTGAAGAAAGTGGTGAGGGTTGTTTGCTTGGCAGCATTTTGTTTTTCAGCATAAATTTGCTTGTAGGGAAGAAGGATTGACTGCAGGAAACGACTGAAATGCTGACTCCGTTCTAAACTTGGGTCCATGTCCATCGCCATTTGTGCCAAGTGTTCCCCAGTCTTAAAAATTCATGCCAGTTGCTTCACTATAAAATCCTTCACCTGCAACTCGACCCTTTCTTCTTCACCATTGTTATCACCTCAGTCTGAGTTAAATGCAGAAGTTCATCCACACTTACTTCTTCATTGTGAAAGGTTCTCTGCAGCTTGGCTGATGGCCCAAGACTTGGCATAGGACACTTAGGAGGCATGGTTAAATATTTCAAGCACAAAATCACTGCACCGTAGGTAATAACAACAAAAGGTTAAGAGCGCAAGAGCATACATCCACATGCTGCCCCTACCAGTGTGAGACGGGCGTTAGTGAGACTGTGAGGCGAGCGCGCGTGGCTTGTTTTGGCGGGAAAGCAGTTTGTCTTGTCCCAAACAATACTGGTCGGCCAACAGCCTCGCAGACTCCACCGCACATGCATGCATAACTGTGAGTTTTGGACGCATTTAAGGAGAAGTTGGTAGAAATAGGTTTGACGCACAACTGTAAAAATGCATTGTCTGAAGATGCATTTAACGGGGATGGGGGTATTGCTATAAATAAGTTAATGAAATATAATTCAAAATGCATGTAGCGCACAGGACAGGTAAACAATAAACAGTAAAAAGCTTTGCTGTCCTAGAGAGGCGACCTTGGTGGTTCCAGGGTATTCATTAGTTTCACAGCCTGACATAAGAAGCAGTTACCCAGTTCGGCAGTCCTAGTCCTGATGGTTCTGTACCTCCCTCCTGATGGCAGAGGGTCAAAGGGATTGTGGCATGGGTGTTAGTGATCCTCAACAATGCTTCGGGCCTTTTGTCTGCAACACTCCATGTACATGTCACAAATGTCGGGAGGGAGAACCCAGTGTCCCTCTTGGCAGTTTTTACTGTCCATGTCCTTGTGCTCTGATGCCTTGCAGCTTGTGCTATACAGTGATTAAGCCAGACAGGACACTCTGATGTATTCCTGTAAAAAACTATGAGAGTAGTGGTAGGAATCCTGGACTGCTTTAATCTCCCCAGAAGGTGTAGATGCTGCTGTGTTTTCTTGAGTAGTGAAGATGTGTTGTGGGTCCAAGAGAATGTCTGTTATGTACATGCCAAGGAACTTTGAGCTCTTCACTCTCTCCACATCAAAGCCATTGATGTGAAATTGAGAATGGCGGACTTTTACCTTCCTGAATTCCACAATTATCTCTTTTATTGTGTCCATGTTGAGACATCATTCTTGCACAATTTGACAACCCTCTCTACCTCCTCTCTGCATATTGACTCATCATTGCTGCTGTATCATCAGCGAACTTGATGATTTGGTTTGAGCTGAATCTGGCAGTGCAGTCGTGAGACGGGAGTGGCTGAACACATAGCCCTGAGAGGCACCAATACTCCGCCTGCTGTTCCTTCAGCAGGTTGTCACCTCTTATGCCAGCATTTGCAGTCTTGTGTCTCCATTCAATAAAACTACCTTTGAAAAAAGGGTACCTTCATTACCTCATTGAATCAAGATAAGGATGTAAAATTCACTTTAAGGCATCCAAAATTCATTTCAATAACAAAGAGTTATTTATGAGGGGCAATATAGTTTTGGGTAAACCTCTCTGTTGATTAAGTTAAATATATATAGCAGAATAGTGATATTTACTCAATACTTCAGCACCTTCTTTTCACCAAACAGTAGATGCTAACATTGGTGTTGTTTGCAGTTGCAGAATGATTCTCAAGTTTTGTCTTTAAATTTATAACATGATGCTCTTAATAAATTAAACAGAAGTTTCATACAGGAATACAAATATGGAATTGCAGTTAATTGGCATATAAATAACTTTTGCATAATCAGTAATCTATTTGCTTATATTTTAGGTATTTCATGATGTTGCATATAAAGCAAAGGACCGCAATGACCTGGTTGCTGGTGTGGATGAATTTCTTGATCAAGTGACTGTTCTGCCACCTGGAGAGTGGGATCCATCAATCCGAATAGAACCACCAAAGAGTGTACCTTCCCAGGTATGTACACTAAAATGATATAATTGTTGCATTATCACGCAGCACTTTTGTTGAAAGATATGGTGTTAATTGAATCATCATAATTTAAGAACCATATGATGATTCATTGACAGGGGTTCCCAACCTGGGGTCAACAGACCCCTTTCTTAATGGCAATGATCGATGACATAAAAAAAGGTTGGGAATCTCTGATTTGGAAGATAGGTTGTTTTGTGGCTTTTAAGAGTGAAGAACTGAACAATGCCATGTACTCACATTGATAATGCTCACTGAAAACTACAGAACCAATTTAAGTTAATGATCACAGCATAATATAACTTTTAAAAAAATATATCAAGATCAATGTAATTGATTTGGGAATACAGATTTCACTAAATTATAATGGTATTCTAAATAGCAACTGAAATGAATGCCTCCAAGTAATTAAGTTCTAGTGTTAATCCAGTTAATTACAAAACTTAATGGGCTGATTGTGAAAGGGTAACATGAGGGATCACAGACCAGTCCTCATAGAGAGGTCAGAATTCCAAGGTGTCAGTATGTCTGAGGATCTGTCCTGGACCCAACAAATCGATGGAGCTACATAGAAGCCACAACAATGGCTATATTTCATTCGGGGTTTGGCATGTCACCAAAGACGTTTGCAAATTTCTACAGATGTACTGTGGAGAGCACTCTAACTGGCTGCATCGCCGTCTGTCTGGGGGTTACTGCTCAGGATTGAAGCAAGCTGCAGAGAGTTGTAAACTTAGTCAGCTCCGTCATGAACACAGGTTTCTGTAGGATCCAGGACATCTTCAAGGATCGATGCCTCAAAAAGGTGGTATCCATCATTAAGGATGCCCCATCACCCAGGTCTCATATCTACCATCAGGAAGGATGTACAGAGCATGAAGGCACACTCTCGCTGACTCAGGAACAGCTCCTTCTCACCACCATCTGATTTCTGACTGGACTTTGAAGCCAAGAACATTAACTGCATTGTATTGCCGCTGTAATGACAACAAATTTAACAACATATGCTGGTGATATCAAACCTGATTCTGATTCTGCACTTGTATTTCATATATTCAACGTACTTAATGTCATTCATTGTGTGCATTAAAAATAACGTGTTATAGGACTGCTTTATTTCTTTACTTACTGAGATCAGAATCAGAATCAAAAACAAAATCAGACTTTAATTGCCAAGTACCTGTGCACATACAAGGAATTTCCTTCCGGCAGATGTTGTCTCTCTGCTCATAACAATAATAATGATAAATATAAATGAAAATATAGATTATACATACAAGTAGTGCAATCCAAGTAACAGTTAGCTGGCAGTTACTGCAGTAGGGAAAAAACTTCGCCAGTGCCTATTAGTCTTAGTCTGGAGGGATCTGAAGCGCCTACCAGACGGAAGCAGTTCAAACAGTCCGTGCACAGGATGGAAGGAGTCCTTTATGATGTTCCCCACCCTCTTCTTCAACCTGGAAGAGTACAGGTCCACAATAGAGGGCAGGGAGGCTCCAATGATGCGCTCGGCAGTCCTCTCTGTGCGCTATAGTCTGGTTCTATCCTGCTTGGTTGTGGCTCCAAACCACATTTGGTTTGGAATAGTTTGGAATAGGCTCTTCTAGCCCTTCGAGCAGCACCACCCAGTGACCCCTGTTGAACCCTAGCTTAATCGTGGAAGAGTTTAAGTTGACCAGTTAACCTAATAACCTGTACATCTTCGGTCTGTGGGAGGAGCACGGAACACCTGGATAAAGCAGATGCATTCCATGCAGAGGATGTACAGACTCTTTACAGATGATATCAGAATTGAACTCTGAACTTTGACGCCCTGAGCTATGATAGTGTCATGCCCACTGCTCCACCACCATGGTGCCACCTTCCCTCAAATTCTTATTGTATTTCTCTCTTCAGTCCAAGTCCTGTTATTCCAATATGAATCATTTTATTGGTTATACCTCTCTGGTTGTAGCTTTGTGCCACAGAGATCGGTGTTGGGTCCATTGTTGTTTATCACCTATAATAATAGAATGGTGAACTGGATCAGCAGATTTGTATATGACGCCAAGATTGGGAGTGTAGTGATCAGAATCAGGGCTAATATCTCTGACATATGTTGTGAAATTTGTTGTTTTGTGCTAGCAGAACAGTGCAGTGCTTAAAAAAAATGATAAGCTGTGAGGCAGGCTATCAAAACTTGCAGCAGAATCTGGACCAGCTAGAAAATGGTCTGGAAAATGGCAGATGAGCGCAGACAAGAGTGAGATGTTTCACTTCGGGAGGACAAACCAGGGTAGGATTTGCATATTGAAGATAGGTTACTGAAGAGTGCACCAGAACAAAGGAATTTTGGAATACAGATCCATAATTCCTTGAATGTGGCAAGCCTTTAGATAGGGTTGTAAAGGGAGTTTTAGTGTCATTGGCCTTTACAAATCAGAGAATTGAGTGCAGGAGTTGAGATGTTATGTTGGATTTGTGTTAGACATTGGTGAGCCCAAATTTGGAGTATTGCATGCAGCTTTGGTCCCCTACCTACAGGAAAAATTATCAATCAGATCGAAAGCATACAGAGAAATAGATGGATGGATAGCCTGTTTCTGTGCTGTATGACCCTCTTACCTGAAAAGTTTAGTGGAGCTGAACACCTGCGTTCTTCAGGAGACATCCAACATCCTGATTTTTTAAAAAATGGGGACATATAAATTAACATATTTAACCAAGTGAAAATTTTAAGCTCTCTGTTAAGCTGCAACAATATCAACACCTAGAGATGGGTATGAATCTAGCCCATAATTACATTATGAAAAGGCAATGTCAATTCAACAATGATCAGATAGCACTTGAATTTGCTTTGATTGAAATGTTATTTGTTGCAGTCAATTTTAAAAAGTACTTAGATGGTCTACTGCACTTCCATCTTTATTGCTAAAAGGTTGTTTATGGGATGGAGTAGAGAGAAAGGAAGTCCTTGTCTATCTTCAAAATTACTTTTGTTATCCTGAGTGTGGGTTGATGTTGGTGATAGATTGTAATTCAATATACACCCATTACCTTGATCACAATCAGAAAGGCAGATTTAACAATCTAATATTATATTGGTGAATTTCAAATGCAAATCCGTAATGGACAGATGTTACCTTGCTACATTCAGTTGTTGATGTAAACATTGTCCAGGTTTGTAGCATGTACACCTTTAACATCTGTATCTGATCTTGATGAATTCCACTCCACTTCCACTCTTGGGTGTCAAATTTCAAAACATTTTTAAAATTTCTTTTGGCAGGAGAAAAGAAAAGTTCCAGGAATACCAAATGGAACCACAGCTCATGGAGATCCCGACCCACATGAGGAGCATGCAGGACCCGAGCTGCAGAGAACAGGAAGGTTGGTAAAAAGCAAATTCATGTCAATTGTGTTTTATTTCCTTTTGCTGTTTAATATGTATGAGTGTACATTACAGTTGTCTTGCTACATTATTCCCCTTACAAACATTTCTAGGAAGGGTCTGAAACAAAAATGAAAAATAAAGGAACTATCTGTTACTATCAATGGACATATAATCACCGTTATAATAAGACATTTCTAATATTCAATATATGCAATATCATACTAAGCAAATTCTTCTGCCCATTGATATAAATTTGCACTGCTTCGCCATTCTGAACACTAATTGACTATAATATACTACAGCTAAATCTAGTCCTGTCCTTGCTCGTTATCATGTGTGTGTGTGTGTGTGTGTGTGTGTGGGGGGGGTATAATCACGATATGATTCACTTGTTCATCACACATATGTAGCTATTCAGCATGTTAGATTTTCATCAGCGCCGATCTTGGCAAACTCATCGATGAATTTCTCTGCTGCTTCATGATCAGCAGACACTTTATCACCACAAATCTTTAAAAATAAAATGTCATGCTTTTTCTTAAATTTTTGCAACCAGCCTGCTGAATATTCACAATGACCTTCAATTTTCAGTTTGTAGTGACGGAGCTTTGTCAGTTCCATGATCAGCATACCAGTAAGCCAGATATTTTCACTCTGACACTGATGAACCCTACGTGATTGAGATCTTTAGTTTTTGCTTTATGTAGTGTTGTTACATTTTTTATTAACTCCTGTTCAATACATATGTGAGGTCATTTCCCAGAACTGTCTGTCATGCACAAAGACCTTTGCTTCGCTTGGGAAATTTCTCAGCTCCCTATGCAGTTTTCCATTTGTGATGTCATGTCAGTGCTCAAAAAATTTCAGAGGTTTTCGAGATTTTGGATTTGGATCAGGGGTACTCATGGTTTCATACTACTTCAGCAGATTCATTCCGAGGGTGAGGTGAGATAGACTGGAATAGAACTCTCTGGAGTTCAGAAGAATAAGAAGTGACCTTGTTGAAGTATAAAATATTCTGAGATGCTCAACCAGAAGGATGTATGAGATCTAAAACTGGGGAATTTATCTCAGAATGAAAGGTTAATCCCATTGGCTAAATGAGGGATTTCTTCTTTCAGTGGAATGCAAATCCTGAGAATTTCCTTTACCAGAGAGCATTCATTAGTTACATTCGGGGTTGGCGTGAAATTTTGGACTAAAAGAGAGTCCAGAGTAATGAGAAATGGGCAGGAAAATCGAGCACCCGCTACCTGATTTTTGGTAGAGGAAGAATTGTCTGCCAAGGGAATGCGAGAGCTTTTTGCGGAAAGAACTCCAGCCACACACACCCACCTGGCTGCTCTGCATCTACCTTTACATGATGAATACAACTGAAAACTGTACAACCTCTGTAGCAGGGCAGAGTTCTCTGCAGAGAATAGATTCAGCGCTTGTACTTAAGCAGATGAATGTTTTTAGATTGCTAAGTTTACATATTGAAATATCTTTTGATTCCTTCAAAACCAGGTTATTCGGTGGATTATGTGAAGACATCAAAAGAAAAATCCCATTTTTTTGGAGTGACTTTAGGGACGCTTTAAACTTGCAGTGTGTGGCATCTTTCTTATTCTTGTACTGTGCCTGTATGTCACCTGTCATTACATTTGGTGGTCTGCTGGGAGAAGCTACAGAAGGTTCCATAGTAAGTCTGATGATTTTTCTAGAAAATTAATTTTGTATGGTGCGAATTACCTTTGCTGTCCTGCTTATACCGCATTCTAATTTCTGTTCTTAATGTGTAAATCCTTTTCTGTACTTGGTTCACAGTGGTAAGTATGCTTGTTACATTAGCTGTGAGCAGAGAGAATAACAAACAGTAATTTTAGAAAATAAGATTGCTGGCATGACCAATAATAAATGCTTATCCCTGGTTGCCCTTGAGAAATATGAATGTTCTGTTTGAACTGCTGTAGTTCTTGTGGTGAAGGCAATTATTTAATTACATATTATTTATTTCTAGTTGTAACCAGGCCAGAAAGGTATTCAATATTTGTATCACATTCATATACAAATAGTTCTCTTGTTTTAATAATCAATTGAATTACTAAGCCTTGAAAATTGACTCATACAATGCTCATTATCTGCCATGTAGTCTTCCTACTTGATTATAAAACTGACAATTAATTTGTATATTCTACCACAGTATTCTTGTGGTAAAGGCATAAGAAATAAGAATAGGGGTAGACCATCTGTTGTTTGAACCTGCTCTGGCACTGAATGAGATCATGGCTGAACATTTCCTGGCCTCTGCTCTAGTTACCTGTATTTTTGCTATAACCATTCTTGTAGATTTAAAAATTCCACAACCTTGAGTATATTTGTTAATTTACCCTCCTCAGTGCTCAGGGAGCAGAATCCCAGAGACATGATCCCCTGAAAGAAGAAATTTCTTTTCTCCTCCATTTGAAATGGATGGTCTCTAAACTCTGAAACAGTTCTCTGATTCTAGATTCCCCCACAGGGGATACATCTTTTCAAGAAACATTCTGTTATAGCCCTCTCAGAATCTTATGTTTTTTTAAAAATAATATCATCTTGTACTGTAAAAGAATATGGTGCTTTTCCAGCATATGTGACGAATAAACTCTTCTTGGGCTCCCAGTGGGTACAGGTATCAATTATAAGGAAGAATTTTAACAAAGATGGTCTCACTCTAAGTAAGAATTAGAATTCAATTGTAAGCAAGGTGGGAGACAGGAAACCTGATTGGATGAGGACTAACCAATCAGGAGGGACAAACTATGGGGCTATATATACCACCGGACTAGACATGCCTGGGCATCATCCCTGATGAAGATGGCAGAGTTTGCCATTGAAACCTGCACCCTGCTGGAAGCCCAAGAAGAGTTTATTCGTTATCTCTTCATCATCACTTCTAAACAGAATGCTCTTGGAGTGTAGTGGTAAAACCTTGTACAGTTGTAGGAAGATTTTTTCTACTTTTCTGCTCTATCTTCCTGCAATAAAGATACATCTCTATTTCCCTCTCTAATAACTTGTGCTTCTGCACTCATGGTCTGCGTTTCACATACAAGGGCATCATATCAATTTCACTGGCAGTATTTTATCTGTCTTTATTCTGTTTTCTACCAAATTGGACAACCTTATATTTCGCCATATTTTACTCTTATCTGCCACATTCTTGCCCATTCATTCATTATTTTTTCTGTCCATCTGTAAAACTCTGCATCCTCCTCACAATTTGCTTTCCCAAATATCTTCATAATATATTCAGTAAATTTGCCAACTACCCAGCACACATCATACAATTTGTTGTTCTGCAGCAGCAGTACTTTGCAATACATAATAATAAAAACAGTAAATTACATCAGTAAGATCTAGCTACACACTCTCTCTCTCTCTCTCTCTCTCTCTCTCTCTCTCCCTCTCCCTCCCTCTCTCTCTCTCCCTCTCCCTCCCTCCCTCTCTCTCTCTCTCTCTCTCTCTCCTCCTTTCCGACGGCAGCAATGAGAGGAGGAGAAGAGAGCCTGCCTTTTTGAGGCATTGCTCCTTGAAGATATCCTGGATGCTGGGGAGTCCAGTGCCCTTGATGGAGCTTGAGCTTACAACTTCCTGCAGCTTATTTCGATCCTGTGCTGTAGCCTCCCACCCCCAAACCAGACGGAGATACAATCAGTTAGAATGCTCTCCAGGGTACATTGGTAGAAATTTCCCACTCAAAGGATTTCTAAAAATCACTCACTAAATTCTGCATTTACATCTTAGCACTGAATAAAACAGCATCAGAAAAAGTAATACAATATGAAGTTTACATTTCATGTTAATTTCATAGGGATATGAAATAATTTTGTACAGTGGTGATAAAATTGCTGTTGATCTAAAAAAAATTAACGGAAATGGATCAGCCATGATGAAATGATGGAGCAGACTTGATGAAAAGATGGAGCAGACTTGATGGGCCAGATGGCCTAATTCTGCTCTTACCTCTTATGGTAATCAAAAATATAATTAGCCATAAAGACGAGAACGTCTGCACATGCAAAGCAACAGACACAAAATGATGGATGAACTCAGCAGGTCAGGTACCGTCTATGGTCATCAAAAGCAGTTGATGTTTTGGACTGAGCCTTCTTCAGGACTGAGAGGGCAGGGAGAAGATTTCAGAATAGTGGGGGGAGGGAAAGGAGGATAGCTGGAAAGTAATAGCTGAAGCCAGGAGGGTGGGAAGTTCAAGGGCTGGAGGAGAAGGAATCTGATTGGAGAGGAGAATGGACCATAGGAAAAAAGGAAGGAGGAGGGGACCCAGGTGAAGTAATAGGCAGGTGAGAAGAGATAAATGGTCGTCATTGGGAATGGAAGAAGGTGGGGGGGGGGGGTATTTTGTTTACTGGTAAGAGAAATCAATATTCATACCATCAGGTTGGAGGCTATCCAGACAGAATATGAGGTGCTCCTCCTCCACCCTGATGGTGGAGTCATTTGGGCACAAGTGGAAGTCATGGACTGACATGTTAAAACATGAAAGGGAATCAGATTTAAAATGGTTGGTCACCAGGAAGTCCCGCTTGCGGCAGGTGGAGCAGAGGTGCTTGACAAAACAGACTTCCAATTTACGATGGCTCTCACCAGTGCAGAGGAGGCGGTATCGGGAGCACTGGACATCTAGCAAGTCAGACAACTTTATAGGTTCAAACCATATCCAGGTGTGAATCGTTTCATAGTATATCATATATATGAATCATCTCATATGTACAAATAACTTTTGGTCCTATAACTATTCAAAATTGAACAGTATTTACTGAAAAATTGGCAAATTGGTGTGCACAGGATAATGCCTTCTTATGTAATAAGGGATAAGTATTAATCTACATTTATCAGAAAATTATACATCAACAGTAAATTATATAAAATTACTCTTTTGTTTCCAGAGTGCAATTGAATCTCTCTTTGGAGCGTCTATGACAGGCATAGCATATTCGCTATTTGCCGGGCAGCCACTAACAATCTTGGGGAGTACAGGGCCAGTCTTGGTGTTTGAGAAAATACTGTTTAAGTTCTGCAAGTAAGTATCCTAATTACGACTTTCAGTTTTCTGCACGGATTAAAAAGTTGTCTTGGGGGTAGTGGGGAATAACATTTACTGGTCTTGAACAAGCTATTGTAATGTGTGAAACCTCCCCTTTATTGATTGTTGCAGAAAATGCACTGTGTAGTAGAATAAACGTTTTAAGGAGAATATACAGTGGTTCTGGTTAATTGCAGCATACTGTGACCAGTACATTTTGGTCCAATTAAGTGTCTGTCTGATTATCTGAAGTTTCATGGAAATAGTTAAAAATATATAAGAAAGCCAAACTAACATTTAACTGAGTAAAAAATTATGTATTTTAATTAATTGCAGAATAAATTAGAATACTACATATACTACTACAATACTATAAAACTGTGTATTAGTTCCTAATTGTTATCCCGAATTCATGATGTGTACTTTTGATTGACTGTCAATATGCATAATCGATGCAGGCACCCAGTGCAGATAACGGGCTGCCTTCATCCAATGCTTCTGACAATTTCACCCTCCAAATCTTCTTTTTCATTGCAACATTCAAGATGATTGTTTAAACCTTCAAATTCTTCATAGTTCCTTACTTGCTGAAGTAGTAAAATTGTTTAATTTTCACTCCCAGCCATTTCTGGCATCTCCAAGCCTGAAACTGCAGTGATCAAAACAGTTCTGAATTGTTTTACTGTTTATTAATTGTCATCTCTCAGTGCCAAAAATTACTATTTTCTCAATTTGGTTTTGTTCTTTAAGAGTTGCCCCAAATAAGTCTCTGTCCTGATGGCCCAATTAACTGAAATTCACTCTATTCATATAAAGGGATACAGTGGCACTGATGCTCTCGATTTGTATATCTAATAATTGTAGCAGATCATTAATCCATGGCCAAGAACAATTTATAACTGTGGAAGATAATGGAAAGGAGAACATGCCCATGGCCTTGTATCTATTTTAATCAACAGGAGAAATGGTACATGACAGCACAGTAGCATAGTGGTCAGCATCAGACTTTACAGTACAGGTGGCCTGGCTCAATTCCTGCCGCTGCCTGGAATGATTTTGTGCGTTGTCCCCGTGACCGCATGAGTTTCCTTCCACTGTCCAAAGGCATACTGATTGGTAGGTTAATTGGTCATTGTAAATTGTGCTGTGCTCAACTAGGATTAAATTGGGGGTTGCTGGGCAGTCAGGCTGAAAGGGCTGGAAGGGGCTTTTCCACGCTGTATCACAATCAATAAAATGTTCTGTGGAATTGCCATCCATACCCTGCTCTGCTGCTCCTATCATCCCGTTAGTGCAGGGATTGCTTAACTCCTTTGACTGCCTGCAACTTGTTGTGAACATTGTTGTAACAAGCCTTGGTACCAGCTTTCTGAGTTTGTGTGACATCAAAGTAATTTCCCTGTGTGGAAGTCATTGATGTTTTATTGGCTTAGTATCCAAGTCTTTGGAGAATTGCAGATTCCACTGACATAATGGGTGCCATTGTGTTCTCAATGAGTCAGTAGGAACCTTTGATCCTTTGTAGAAATGGTATAACTTTCCTAATTTGCACCTGCATCAATAAAATCTTCAGTGTTCATCAGAAACACGTTGAGCCTCCTCACTATCCTGCATTTTTTAAACATCTACCCAATGCTTTTTGAGCATTATTGCAAATATTTAAAGCAGTTGAAAAATAACTGGACAACTGCTTTACCAGGTTTAAAGCATTATTTGACAAAATTAGATGTAGTTTCGAAGACAGTAAATAATTTAATAAGCTGTTCATCATTATGCAAGAAGAGCATGATTTAAGTAGCAAAATTTTTCATAATTTTTAACAAACTTTTTCAAATTATTAAAACTTACTGCACAGTACTTCAGAAATTCTAAACACTGGTCATCATTTATTGATTTGATTGAAAAACTGAGTTTGGCTGAGTCTGAATAGAGGTATCAGAATGACTTATAATTTAAAGGTTATGCCTGCTTTCTATTTATGTAACAGGTAATATACTATATTTAGAAATAATTTAAAATTTTTACCCTTCATTATCTCAGGAATGTATTGAAGAATCCAACGTCACCCTTGTAGAATATTGAAGAGTAGAGCAAAGGAACAGGCCATTTGGCACACAACATTGCGCTGACCAGCTAAAAAGCAAATCAAAAACATTCAGACACTAATCCCTCCTACCTACACAATGTCGATAACCCACCATCTTCCTTACATCCATGTACCTAACCAAGCACCCATTAAAAGCCTCCAATGTATTTGCCTCTACCACTATACCAGGCAGCGCATTCTGGGCATCCATGATTCTCTGAATAAAAAACTTACCCCTCATATCCCCTTCTCATCTAAAGTGCGTGCCCTCTGGTATTAGACATTTCAGCCCTGGGAAACAGATACTCCCTGTCCACTCTATGCTACTGTATCTATCTCTACTCTTTACTTTATGTATGCTCTCATAACCTTATAAAGTTCTATCAGATCGCCCCTTAGCTTCCAGCAATCCAGAAAAGACAAGCCAACTTTCTCCAGCCTCGCATGGTAGCAGATGCCCTCTAAACCAGGCAGTATCCTGGTAAACCTCTTCTGCACCCTCTCCAAAGCCTCAACATTCTTCCTATAGTGGGGTGACTGGAACTGTATGCAATACTCCGGATGTGGCCTAATCAGAGTTTTATAAAGTTGCAACGTAACCTCTTGACTTTTGAACTCAAAGCCTCGACTAATAAAAGCAAGCTTTCTTAATCACCTTATCGACTTGTAAAGCCACTTTCAAGGAACTGTGAACTTGGATCCCACGATCTCTCTGCTCAGTAACACTGTTAAAGATCTTGCCCTTAACAATGTACTGCCTCATGGCATTTGCCCTACCAAGGTGCAACATCTCACATTTATCTGAGTTAAACTCTATCTGCAGCTGATCTACATCGTGTGGTATTCTTTGCCACTCATCTATACCATCCACAACTCCACCAACCTTGGTATCATCTGCAAATTTACCAATTCGTCTACATATCCAGATCATTTATATACATCACAAATGACAGTGGCCCCAGCACAAATCCCATTGAATGTTTTAAAGTTAACAATGATAGGAATATCATAGAGCATTAAGATTTGTTAAATTGCATGTAGATTTTGCAGTATATCCTTCTGTTGTGTCATATGTCTATCTATTATTTAATCCCTTTACAACAGAGAATATGGCTTATCCTATCTTTCTTTGAGAACGTGTATTGGACTTTGGACAGCTATTCTCTGTCTGCTTCTTGTTGCTACGGATGCAAGTTCATTGGTATGCTACATCACCCGGTTCACTGAGGAAGCATTTGCTTCCCTTATTTGCATTATATTCATCTATGAGGCTTTAGAGAAGCTGTATCACCTTGGTGAGACATACCCCATCAACATGCACAATCGCCTGGAACAGCTGACGCATTATTTGTAAGTACTTAGTCATTGTTCCAAAACTTAAAGTATCGTGCCAGATATATCTTTGCCAGAGCAGCCACGGTAGTGGTTTGTGTGACACTATTACATCTCGGAGCATTCCGGAGTTCGTAGTTCAATTCCGTCACCGTTCTGTAAGGAGTTTGTATGTTTTCTCCATGGAGTGCATTGATTTTCCGCAGGTGCTCCGATTTCCTCCCACAGTCCAAAGACGTACTGGTTAGTTGGTTAATTGGCCATTATAAATTGTCCTGTGTCCGGTCAGAGAGGCGGCCGTATACCACCACTCTCTGGCTTCTATTAAACCAATATCTAATCCGATTTACTACCTCATCTTGTACTCCATATGACTGAACCTTCTTGACTAACTTCCCTTATGGGACCTTGACAAAGTCTTTGCTAAAGTTCATGAGCTCCATGAACATCTATATCCTCAGTGAAGGCATGTGAGTGACAGGGAAATGGCTGGTACTCTGATGTCAAAGTTCAAAGTCAATTTATTACCAATGTATATGTATGTCACCATATACAACCCTGAGCTTTTTCTTATAGGCCACTTCAATAAATCCATAATAGAATAACAACCATAATAGAATCAAAGAAAGGCTGCATCAATGTGGGTGTTTGATCAGTGTGCAAAAGACAATACACTGAGTAAACACAAAAATAAAGAAATAATAATAAATAAATAAGCAATCAACATTGAGAATGTGAGATGAAGCGTCCTTGAATGTTGTGGTGGGACAAGTGATGTTATCCACTTTGGTTCAAGAGCCTGATGGCTGAGGGATAATAACTGTTCCTGAACCTGGTGGTGTGGTCCTGAGGCTCCTGTACCTTCTTCCTAATGGCAGCAATGAGAAGAGAGCATGTCTTGGGCGGTGGGTCCCTGATGATGGGATCAGAATCAGGGTTAACTTCACTGACTTATGTTGTGAAATTTGTTTTTTTTTTTGTGGCAGCAGTGGAATGGAATACATAATAATATAGAAAATAAACTGTATTACATCAAGTATATATTAAGTAGCTAAATTAAATAAGTAGTGCAAATAAAGTGATAAGATAGTGTTCATTGGTTCGATGTCCATTCAGAAATCTGCTGGCAGACAAGAAGGAACTGTTCCTGACTCATTGAGTGTGTGCTTTCAAGCTTCTGATGGTAGCAATAAGAACAGGCATGTCCTGGCTGATGGGGGTCGTTAATGATGGATGTTGCCTTTTTGAGGCATCACTCCTTGAAGATGTCCTGGATACTATGGAGGCCCATGATGGAGCTGACTGACTTCACAACTTTCTGAACCTAAACCCCCCCCCCCCCCCCCCACATACCAGACAGTGATGTGGCCATTTAGAATGGTACATCTGTAGAAATTTGTGAGAAGCTTTGGTGACATACCAGATCTCCTCAAACTCCCAATGAAATATAGCCACTGTCCTGCCTTCTTTGTAGCTGCATCGGTATGTTGGACCCAGCATAGAGCCTCAGCAATATCGACACCCAGGAACTTGAAACTGCTCACCCTTTCAACTTCTGCTCCCTCTCTGAGAATTGGTGTATGTTCCCTTGTCTTGCTCTTTTGAATTCCATTTTTTTGGTCTTACTAAAGTTGAGTGCAAGGTTGTTACATCAGCAAATATATCGATGGTATTTGAGCTGTGACTAGCCACACAGTCGTGGGTGTAGAGAGAGTGGAGCAGTGGGCTAAGCACACATCTGAGGTGGGCCGGTGTTGATTGTCAGCAAGGATTTCCAATCCGCAAAGATTGTGGTCTTCCAGTGAGGAAGTTAAGGATCCAATTGCAGAGGGTGGTACAGAGGCCCAGATTTTGGAGATTTTCAGTCAGAACTGTAGGAATGATAGTGTTAAACGCTGAGCTATAGTCAATAAACAACATACTGACATAAGAATTAGTATTGTCCAGGTGATCTCAGGCCACGAGAAGAGCTTGCATCCACAGTAGAGCTGTTATGGCAATAGGCAAACTGCAGTGAGTCCAGGTCCATGCTGAGACAGGAGTTAATTCTAGCCATGACCATCTTCGTAAAGTGCTTTATCATCATTGACGTGAGTGCTGCCGGGTGATGGTTATTAAAGCAGCTCACCCTGCTCTTCTTGGGCACTGCTGTGATTGTTGTCCTTTTGAAGCAAGTGGGAACTTCTGAGTGTAGCAATGAGATGTTGAAAATGCTGCTTTTCCATGACGATGCTCCATGCTCAGTGGTGGGGAGGGACTGAGCCATATCCACTATTTAATGTCTAATTTTATGTTCAAGGGCATTGGTGTTTCAATACCAAGCTGTGATGAAGCCAGTCAATATACTCTCATAAGTGCTGTGCCCAGGACAGGTCACCCAAAATGATAACACTGATACACCCAACACTGCAAAAGTTATGATTACCACCCAATGAAACACTTGTCTATCATTAACAAAATGATGGAGGCTGTTGTCTGCAATGCCATCATGGCAATTATTTAGCAGTAACCAACTTGCTGATGCCTAGTTTAGATTTTATCCAGACTACTGAGAATTCATCATGCTTTGATACATCCAGCGACCAAAGGCATAGTTTCACAGGAGAAGTCAGAGAAGACTGTTGATAATAGGAAAGCATTTGTCTAAATGTGGCATCATGGCAACCCTGTAAAATTAAAGCCAATATGTGTAAGAGAGAAAATACTATAATTCATATATCACATGAAGGAAAATGTTTGTGGTTATGGAGATCAGTCATTTCAGCCCCAGGATATCACTGAAAGATTTCTAAAGACAGTGTCTATGCGTTTTCAGCTGCTTCATTAATCAGCTGTCCTTCAGAAGTGGGGATGTTCACTGATGAACGTGCAATATTCAATTCCTTTCACTTTTTCTGCAAAATAAAGGATTCCATACCTAGATAAGATCTTCATTGGACCCTCTGGAGCTTTGCCTACCAACCTCACTTGGGAGTGGATGATCCCATCTTCTACCTGTTGCAGAGAGCTCACCCCCACCGGGATGATGCTGGTGGCATTGTGAGAATCACTTTTTTGATTTCTCTTGTGCCTTCAATACAATCCAGCCATTTCTTCTGAGCAAGAAGCTGCAAAGGTCGGGCGTAGACAAATACTGTCTCCCAGATTATTGATTACCTGATAGATTTACCCCAGTTTGTATAGCTGGGTAGTTCACACTGGAGCGCCACAAGGGACTATCCTGTCTCCGTTTCTGTACATCTCAGACTTTCAGTGCAACTCTGGGTCTTGCCACTTGCAGAAGTTCTCGACTCTGCGGTGGTTGGCTGTATCAGAGATGGGCAGGAATCGGAATACAGAGGACTGGTGGTCAACTTTGTGGAGTGGTGCTGGAGGAATCATCTGCTCCTGAATGTGGCCAAAACCAGGGAGATGGTGATTGACGAGGACTGTGACGAGTCCTGTATACATTCTGGGAGAAGATGTTGTTGTGGTGGAGGAGTACAAATATTTGGGTATTCACCTCGACCACAAACTTGACTGGAAAACCAACACCAGGATTGTTTGCAAGAAGGGGATGAGCAGACTCTATTTTCTAAGGAAGCTGAGATCCTTCAATGTGTGCAGCCGGATGTTGGAGATCATTTACCAGTCTGTTGTAGCGAGCGTGGTCTTCTTTGCAGGTTTATGCTGGGGGAGCAGCATCAGTGCTGGTGATGAAAAAGACTAAATAAACTCATCAAAAAGGCTGGATCCGTCCTTGACTACAATCTGGACTCTTCTGGGTTAGTGGTGGAGAGGAGGGTCCTAAAAAAACGGCTATCCATTATGGACAATCTAGCACATCCTCCTCACCCTTTCAGACAGACTCACTCAGCTCCACTGTCACAAGGATTGTTACAGAAAATCTTTCCTCCCAAATGCAATAAGCGTGACTGGAGAACACACATCATAGTACAACAGTCTCCATTTTATTGTTTCATACATTATTGCACATTGGTAAATTATTACTGTGCACATAATTATTCTGTACTTAGTTAATATTATTATATTTATTATTGCTAAGTGTGTTTTTAAATGTAAGAAAATAATTTCCTACTTGGGATCAATAAAGTACTTATTATTATAATGATTACTATTATTTTTATTATAGTCATTATATGAAGCATGCTTTGAGCACCATTCAGGCATGGATTGAACATTTGTACTGGGCTTTGACTATCTCTCAAAACAGAGTCGAACCACCTCCCCTTCGCTTCTAACAGCTTCACCATTGCGGGATTCCCCTTCCTTCAACATTGTGGGGTGGTTGGTGGAGCATGGGTGACAATTAAACAGAAACTCAGTAAACAAGCATCTAGGGCTGGGTTTCAGCTACAGACACCATGGGGCATTTTCACCATTTTCAATGTGTGTCAGAAATGTGGTATAATATTTTCCATTTGCCTGAATGAACAATTCTAACAAGCCTTTAGAAGGTTGATACCCTTGAAGACAAGGCAGCCTTTTGAAAGAGCACTCCATCCACCACCCTCAACATTCCTTCCCTCACTACCATTCAGGGCCCCGAACAGTCCTTTCAGGTGAGGCGGCTCTTCACCTGTGAATCTGTTAAGGTCATCTTCTCTATCCGCTGCTCTTGCTGTGGCCTCCTGTATATCGGTGAGACCCAATGTAGATTGCCAAAAGCACCTATGCTCTGTCTGCCAGAAAAAGCAGGATCTCCCAGAGGCCACCTACTTCAATTCTATTTCCCATTCCCATTCCAACAGGTCAGTCCATGGCCTCCTCTACTGCTTAGATGAGGCCACACTCAGGTTGGAGGAGCAACAACTTATATTCTGCCAGGGTAGCTTCCGAACCAATGGCATGAACATCAATTTCTCAGACTTCTGATAATTACTCCCCTCTTTCCCCCCTTCACAGTTCCTATTGTCATTTCCCTCTCTCACCTCGTCTCCTTACTTACCCATCCACTCCCTCTGGTGTTCTTCCCCCTTCCCTTTCTTCCATGGTCTTCTACCCTCTCCTATCAGATTACCCCTTCTCCAGCCATTTATCTCTTTCATCTATCAGCTTCACAGCCTTTTTCCCCTCCCCTCTCCAAAACGTCAGCTGTTTATTCATTTCAACACATGCCGCTTGGCCTGCTGAGTTCTGTCCTTGATTAATGATGAGTGTAAGTAATAGGACTCTATGCTCATCAACTTTCTGAGACTGCAATTAATCCACTACAAACTTTTCAAGGACAATTAGGAATAGCAATGCTGATAGCCTTGCCAATGATAAATTAATATTGAAAATTTAATTCATTTGCCATATGGTGAATAGATGTAATTCCTAATTCCTCATTTCCAGAACGTTCATCACTTAATATCATTTTGTTAGTAATTAGTGATATCTAAAATTAAGTCAATTTGAATAATTAAAAGCTCCCCCTTTAGCCATCTGATACAGCTTAATTGGATTCTATAAAAGATAAGAAGTGGAGGTTAATCAAAATGGATGACCACATTTCAGCTAAATTAGGGAGCAAGGCAATCTGTGACAATAAAGTCAGGAATTTGTTGTAGGATATAAAGATGACGGTGGAGTGGTCAAAAAGCTGGTAAATGAAGCCCTGGAAATAAAAGTACCATATTTTAAAGAAAGAAAAGGAGTAAGCTACATGAAGTCTTGGTGTCCTGCAGAGACATTTAACCTGATAGATGGCGAACACTGGATGAAGTGAGCACTGGCACGAGCTGTGAATGGATTACATGCACCCCTCCACCCCCGAGTGAAAGCACCTAATATGAGAGGGGGTATCAGTTTAAAGAGGAAAGTATAAGGGGGATGTCAGAGGCAAGATTTTCTTCATAGTGGTAGGTGTGTGGTACACCATTGCAGTGATGGTGGTAGAAGCAGATACATTAGAGACATCTTAGCTCAGATAGGTAAATGGATACAAGAGAAATGTATGGCAGTGTAGAGGGAAGGGTTTGATTGATTAAAAGGTCAGCTTAACTCTGTGGACTATGCTGCCATGTTTTATGTTCTAAGTTTTTTCAGCAGTACAGCCCAGGGTCAAAGCAAAATTAAAACAAGACAAAGGTAGGTGGGATTGTACTCACTGATGGAAGTGTTCTCCCAAGCATCATGTATCGTTAAAGCTGCACTGCTCTGTTTCACCTGTGGATAGTTAATTGTGTGAAATGAGTGAACATCTCTTCAGTTTATAAAGAGGCAGATATAGGACAAAAGTACCAAGAGATACTCTTTCTTTAATATTTAACTGACAAAAGTACATCATATTTAGTACCTGAATCACAAAAAAAAGGAAAATCTGCAGATTCTGGAAATCCAAGTAACAAACACAAAATGCTGGAGGAACTCAGCAGGACTGGCAGCGTCTGTGGAAAAGAGTAAACAGTCGATGTTTTGAGCCAAGACCCTTCATCAGCACTGGAGAAAAAAAGGTGAGGTGTCAGAGTCAGAAAGTGAGGGAGACGTACAAGGTGGTCGGTGATAGGTGAAACTGGGGGAGGGGTGAAGTAAAGAGCTGGGAAGTTGATTACTGATAAAGGGCTGGAGAAGGGGGAGCCTGGGTAGGAGAGGACAGAAGGCTGTGAAAATGGGACTGGGGAATGGTGAAATGGGTGGGCAATTACTGGAAGTTTGAGAAATCCTTGTTCATGCTATCAGGTCGGAGGCTACCCAAACAGAATATATGGTGTTGCCCCTCTAACCTGAGTGTAGCCTCATTGCGGTAGTAGAAGAGGCCTTAGAATGACTTGTCAGATCTACACTATTGCTCATATTTGGTATCCATTTGTTCCAAATGTTGCAAGTGATTTGACATATCAGGAGCATTTTTTATTGCTATATCCTCAGGACTTCAAATCATGGCAGCATAAGAATTCTTTCATTGCTACTAAAATCCATAAAAGCATCCCCTGTCTGTCTACTTTGTTTCCCTACTGCATTCCCAGAATTTTATGCTGTCAGGAAAATGAGTAAAGTGGCTTATTTATACTTCATTCATTCATTATGTGCCGTGTCGTATGAAGTGGGCGATCATAATTTTTCCGTGGCTATGATTATTCTAGGCAAATTTTTCTACAGAAGTGGTTTGCCATTGCCCTCTTCTGGGCAGTGTCTTTACAAAACGGCTGACCCCAGCCATTATTAATACTCTTCAGAGGTTGTCTGCCTGGCGCCAGTGGCACATTTGACTTGTGATATGCGCCAGCTGCTCATGGGACCATCCACCAGCTGCTCCCGTGACTTCATGTGACTTTGATCAGGGGTCAAAGCAGGTGCTACACCTTGCCCAAGGGTGACCTGCAGGCTAATGGAGGGAAGCAGTGCCTTACACCTCCTTTGGCAGAGTCGCATCTCCACACTACTATCCAATATTTATATTTACCACATCCTATTTCTCATGTTTATCCTGATCATGCTTTTTTAGATTTCACTATGGATTTTGACGTGTATTAACTAATTTAGCTTTTCCAATATGAACTTCAAATGATTTCTTTCCAATTTCTCTTTCCTAATCACTGTTTTCTATGCTGTCTCCTGAAATGCCCTGAGGTCATAAGCAGGCACCCAGTTATGCCCATTTGTTATGAATATTGGTTTTGAACAATTCACCGTATCCTCTGACAATGTATTTTTTGCCATAACTTTGACCACTTAAGTTCTTGTTTTTCTGGCTCTGCATGTGGGTCCTCTGCCATTGATAGATTCTTTGTGTTGGGAAACAGCCCTGCAGAGAAAATGAAATTAGAAGGAACAAGCGATGTGCTGGTAGAAAAGAGTGACCTGAACCCTCCCCCCCACACCCCACTCCATAACCTTGAAATATAAGCCATAACCTTACAAAATAGGGAAGCTTTTGACCTTGAAACCCAACCACATAAACATTGTGTGTGCATTAAGGTATTGAACCATTGTGCAAAAGTATATTAGCAACACTGGTGAAACACGACATCCCTATTAGCTCTAGTTATTCATGTCAATTCAATTCCATTGATTGCAGCTAACTTGGTTCATTTTCCTTTGAAATGGCATTGCCTTTGTTGTGCAGACTTACTTTAATCAGCTGCAGACACTTTTAGAATAATCTCCCACTTGCTGGGCATTGACCACGTTGCCTAAATGCTATAACAAGATGGTGTGAACGTGATGAGCCAGTGCAGCAGTGGTAATGAATGAGGCTTACTCATGCCTAGGGATTGCCATGCTGTTTTTCCAGGGCTACCCATTAATTCTAGTGTGCTGGTGCTTACTTGGCCGCAGATGTTACTGTATGACTAGGTGACAGGATGGTTAAGGTATATGCCGGGTTAATGGGAGAGTAATATCCACAGACCTCTGTGGCATTTCTCTGTGTAATAATCCCACATTTGCAGTAATGCCTATGCCAGAATATGCTGGCTGGACATTTCCAGCTCTTTACCACTGTATTCAGAAACTGAAACCCATTGAGTACAATTTTGAGACATTTCTCCAGTATTTGTGATAGTGAATACACCTGACCTAGAAAGTTGCATCAGATTGACAGTAGATTGAAAATCTGCAGATGCTGGAAAACCAAAACAGCATGCAGAAAATACCAGAGGAACTCAGCAGGCCAGGCAGCATCTACCGTATGTGGAAGAGTGAACAGTCGATGTTTTGGGGCGAGATGTCAACTGCTTTCTCTTTTCCATAGACAATGCCAGGCCAGCTTAGTTCCTCCAGCATACTGTGTCAGATTGACAGTTTTAATTTTCATTTAAACGGGGTGACATGGTGATGTAAGACAATGTTTTAACGTGTTTTAATTCACAATAAAACTCCCATTTTTGAATCAATTGAATTTAAACATTTTTAATTTTCATTATATTTATATTTTTATGTGTTTTAATATTTAAAGTGGTGTATTTTATTCTATTAGCTTTTGATTGTTCTTAGATGCCAGAGATATTCAGAAACATTTAAAGTTTTTAGTAGGATCAATAGCCGGCTACACTAGTGGCCTAATTTATGCTCGTGATAGTTGTTCCATAGTAGGTTGGGACTTGATTTTTCCATATAACATCAGTTCATATACAAAATCCAGCTGCCATGCAGACCTTTGATGATGAGGATACAGATGGTGTTGGTCAGGGTGCTTTTTGTGGTCCATCTGCAGAAGGTAGGTTCATGCAGTTAGAACGGGCATTTCTGGGCTTGTGGGGGTCATGCTTTTATTTTCGGGCAGACCTCTAAGTGTTTAACATCCTACTCTCCCTTTGGATTTTCAGATTGAAGCCTCTAGGAGAAACTGAGGGAAGTATGGATCTGAAATTATTCCAAGAATTAGTGGCATTATTAATCCATCGGTGTAGGCATCTGCACAGTGTTGCTAGAGCTTTTCCAATTTGCATGTTCTTTTTTGATTTACGCAATGCATAATAAAAAAAGTGGCGTCAAATAACTTGCTTTCTGCTTCTTCTTGAGGCTGATGTGGAAATTATCATGTGAGAATGGAGTACAAGTGCTACTTACATTTCATGTCACTTACTCCTGTCCAAGCTTCCTTACCCCTAGAACTACAGTCTGCTTCACCTCCAGAGGAAACCTATCTTTGGCATCAAACTATCTGCTGGAAGAACTCAGTAGGTCAAGCAACATCTGTGGGAAGAAAGGGCTTGTTGATCTTTTGGGCTGAAACCCTGCAGCAGGGCATGTATCAGTCCTGATACAGGGTCTTGACTTGAAACATTGACAATTTTTATTTATTTATTGAGTGATACAGTGCGGAAAAAGCCCTTCTGGCTCTTTGAGCCACACCGCCCAGCGACCCCCGACAAACTGAATCAACCCAAACCTACTCAAGGGACAATTTACAATGACCGATTCACCTTCCCTGTAGGTCTTTCAGCTGGGAGGAAACCGGAGCACACGGAGAAAACACAAGCATTCCACAGGAAGGACGTACAGACGCCTTGCAGGACAGCCGCTGGAATTTAACTCTGAGCTCCAGAACACCCCGATCTGTGCTAACCACTACGTGACACCCTCAAAATTCTTTCCTCCCACAGATGCTATTTGACCCACTGAGTTCTTCAAGCACACTTTGTAGCTTCAGATTTCAGCAACTGCAGTCATTTTCGGCATGTTCTTTATGACATTTAGGACTGAGACTGTATGGTAAATTAAGGTCATGGGCCACTCTTATAACATACCATGGCACAATCCATTTACTTATTAATAAAAGAAGCAGCCAGAAAATGTTTTTGCTTTTCCTTCTCATTTATTTATCACATTGACTCATTTTGTCCATGGAATTTCATCCAGACACCTACCACTCTACCGTGAATTGCATTTACAGTAAGTTTTTCTGACCTGGACTTTGCTGCAAACAGTTTGTCTCTTTTTCTCTATATAACTCAGGGGTGTCCAACTTGTTCAATGCCATGGACCCTTACCATTAACCAAGGGCTTCATTGTCCCTAGGTTGGGAACGCCTGTCTCAATTTCACGTATCGCTATTAATGGATTTGTGAACCATCGCTACTGGATGTACATTGAATCAGTATAATTTAGTTCATGAATGAACATAAGGATTCCAAAGCAACACACAAAATGCTGGAGGAACTCAGCAGGTCAGGCAACATCAATGGAAAAGAGTGAACAGTCGATGTTTCAGTCCGAGGTCCTTCCTCAGGACTGGGAAAGATGCCAGAATGGAAAGGTGGGGGGAGGGGAAGGAGGCGAGCTGGAAGGTGATAGGTGAAGCCAGGTGGACGGGAAAGGTCAGGGGCTGGGGAAGGAAGAATCTGATAGGAGAGGAGAGTGGACAATAGGAGAAAGGGAAGGAGGGATAAGTAAGAGGCAGGTGAGAAGAAGTGAAAGGTCAGAGTGGGGAATAGAGGAAGAAGGGGCAGAAATTTGTTCATACCAGCAGATTGGAGGGTACCCAGACGTAATATTAGGTGTTGCTCCTCCTCCCTGAGGGCGGACTCATCTTGGCACAAAGATTTCCAGATTCCCTTTCAAGCATGCCATTAGAATGTCGCTTGATTCTGTTGCAAAGAGTGCGCTGCATAGACAATGAGTTCAGTTAAAGTAAGAGTTTAGAGCTCATTTCACATCTTTTTTCTTCTGTTGACTTATTACATACACAGGCAGAATTCATGGAGAACTAACATTACAGATTGTTAGATGCCCATCATGACTACCTGTTAAATAAAAATTCCACCTTGACAAATTCCGCGCTTGATTCAAATCAATTAATTAAACCAGGGATTCCCAACCTGAGGTCCACAGACCCTTCGGTTAATGGTATTGGTCCATGGCATAAAAAAGGTTGGGAACCCCTGAATTAATTGATTAAAGGATTGCTTGTATCAGCAAAATAAAACTGGCAAATTGTGGTTATAAATGTGAATCAAGATTCCTTGCAGTACTCGTCAGTACATACTTTTAAGTGATGCTCTTACTGAAGTATAGTTATGGGTTATGTTTGCATCAATTAGTGGAAATCTAGAAGGAATTAATGATCTTAAGTTATTAGGAGTCTTCTATTTTAAGGTTGGATCACTTAAGGACATTGTTCAGAAAATTGACAGCCCTGTTAGTTTTATAACATTTTTGTGCATTATATCATTTATTATAATTTTGTTCAAATAAAAATATGCTTATTTTAAACAGTTGCATTTGTTTGGAACCACAAAATCCCAGCAATAAAACTTTAGAATACTGGAATAACAACAATATCACAGCAAAGGAAATTCCGTGGGGAAATCTGACTCTGTCGGTAAGTTTGAATTGAAACTACCTACTGTATGTTTAATGGGATGTTTGCTGGGTGAGAGCACTCTTTCATGACAGAGAGAATTTAATATTAAGCTGGTTGCAAAATGTGTTTTTATGAACAGAGAAATGATACACATTTGTCCCCATATTGTCCCAAGATTTTGATGTTTAGTAAATGAATGATTTTAGAAATGCTTTTCACCTTAAAGAATTCCATCCCATTCCCTCTTCACCTTCCTTGACTCGCGAAACATACCTCTTTGATTTGGTTTTGTCCAACTCTCTAAATATCATCTTTAACGTTTCCTTTGAGTTACTTTGAACCATCTGCATTTTCTACAATAATATTGATAAATAAATTACTGTTCCCGATGACTATGCTTTGCTAAGGGAATTCTTCACCCAGTTAGTGACAGTGTTGTTATGTTGGTGTACTTGGATGTTAAACAATGCAGTTAAACAGAAATAGTGAGAAGAAAGCTGGGAACATGAACTGTACTATTTTGTACTTGTTTTTGTGTAACAGTATAAAGGAGGCATGCTGTTAACTCATTCCATGTGCATTCTCCTGTGGATCTTTGCTCCCTCACTAAGTTTATCAAGTTCAATTTTTAGATTGCTCAGAACTGATGTCAGCCCCTTCCATTTGTTAAATTGGAATTTAACATCTGTTAAGAATCAGTATGGATTCATGAAAGAAAAATAATGTTTGACTAATTTGTTGAAACACCTCGAGGGTGGTTTCTAGTAGTGCAGATGAAGGAACAGCGGTGTACTTGGATGATCAGAACATTTTCAAGAAGGTCCCACACAGGAGGTTAATGGTTAAATTTAGTACAAATGGAATTGTGGATTATGTACTGTATTGATTGACTAAGGGGCAGAAAACGCTGGTGGGAGTTGTGTACAGGCCACCTAACAGTAGTAGTGAGGTTGGGGATGGCATTAAACAGGAAATTAGAAATGCGTGCAATAAAGGAACAGTAGTTATAATGGGTGACTTCAATCTACATATCGATTGGGTGAACCAAATTGGTAAGGGTGCAGAGGAAGAGAATTTCTTGGAATGTATGTGGGATGGTTTTCTGATCCAACATGTCGAGGAGCCAACTAGAGAGCAGTCCATTCTAGATTGAATATTGAGCAATGGGGAAGGGTTAGTTAGCAATATTGTCATGCCTTGGGTAAGAGTGACCATAATACGGTGGAATTCTTCATTAAGATGTAGAGTGACATAGTTAATATAGAAACAAAGGTTCTGAACTTAAAGGAGGGTAACTTTGAAGGTATGAGACATGAATTAGCTAAGATAGACTGGCAAATGATACTTAAAGGGTTGACGGTGGATATGCAATGGCACGCATTTAAAGATCGCATGGATGAACAACAACAATTGTTCATCCCTGTTTGGCAAAAGAATAAACCAGGGAAGGTAGTGCACCCGTGGCTGACAAGGGAAATTAGGGATAATATCAAGTCCAAAGAAGAAACATATAAATTAGCAAAAAAAAAGTGGCACAACTGAGGACTGGGAGAAATTCAGAGACCAGCAGAGGAGGACAAAGGGCTTAATTAGGAAAGGGAAAAAAGATTATGAGAGAAAGCTGGCAGGGAACATAAAAACTGACTGTAAAAGCTTTTATAGATACGTGAAAAGAAGAAGATTGATCAAGACAAATGTACGTCCTTTACAGTCAGAAACAGGTGAATTGATCATAGGGAACAAAGATATGTCAGACCAATTGAATAACTACTTTGGTTCTGTCTTCACTAAGGAGGACATAAATAATCTTCCGGAAATAGTAAGGGACTGAGGGTCTAGTGAGATGGAGGAACTGAGGGAATTGCATGTTAGTAGGGAAGTGGTGTTAGGTAAATTGAAGGGATTAAAGGCAGATAAATCCCCAGGGCCAGATGATCTGCATCCCAGAGTGCTTAAGGAAGTAGCCCTAGAAATAGTGGATGCATTAGTGATAATTTTTCAAAACTCCTTAGATTCTGGATTAGTTCCTGAGGATTGGAGGGTGGCTAATGTAACCCCACTTTTTAAAAAAGGAGGGAGAGTAAAACCAGGGAATTATAGACCGGTTAGCCTGACATTGGTGGTGGGGAAAATGCTAGAGTCAGTTATCAAAGATGTGATAACAGCACATTTGGAAAGAGGTGAAATCATCGGACAAAGTCAGCATGGATTTGTGAAAGGAAAATCATGTCTGACAAATCTTACAGAGTATTTTGAAGATGTAACTAGTAGAGTGGATAGGGGAGAGCCAGTGGATGTGGTATATTTAGATTTTCAAAAGGCTTTTGACAAGGTCCCACACAGGGATTAGTGTGCAAACTTAAAGCACTCAGTATTGGGGGTATGGTATTGATGTGGATAGAAAATTGGTTGGCAGACAGGAAGCAAAGAGTGGGAGTAAACAGGACCTTTTCAGAATGGCAGGCAGTGACTAATGGGGTACCGCAAGGCTCAGTGCTGGGACCCCAGATGTTTACAATATATATTAATGATTTAGATGAGGGAATTAAATGCAGTATCTCCAAGTTTGTGGATGACACAAAGCTGGGCCGCGGTGTTAGCTGTGAGGATGATGCTAAAAGGATGCAGGGTGACTTGGATAGGTTAGGTGAGTGGGCAAATTCATGGCAGATGCAATTTAATGTGGATAAATGTGAGGTTATCCACTTTGGTTGCAAGTACAGGAAAACAGATTATTATCTGAATGGTGGCCGATTAGGAAAAGGGGAGATGCAATGAGACCTGGGTGTCATTGTACACCAGTCATTGAAGGTGGGAATGCAGGTACAGCAGGCGGTGAAAAAGGCAAATGGTATGTTGGCATTCATAGCAAAAGGATTTGAGTACAGGAGCAGGGAGGTTCTACTGCAGTTGTACAAGGCCTTGGTGAGACCGCACCTAGAATATTGACCGAGATGAGGAAAAACTTCTTCACACAGAGAGTGGTGAATCTGTGGAATTCTCTGCCTCAGGAAACAGTTGAGGCGGTTCATTGGCTATATTTAAGAGGAAGTTAGATATGTCCCTTGTGTCTAAAGGGATCGGGGGTATGGGGAGAAAGCAGGTACAGGGTTCTGAGTTGGATGATCAGCCATGATCATACTGAATGGTGGTGCAGGCTCGAAGGGCCGAATGGCCTACTCCTGCACCTATTTTCTATGTTTTCTATGATTGAAGTTAGGTTAAGAGAAAACAGCAAACATAAATGAGCAGGTCTTTTCAGATTTACAAGCTGTGACTAGTAGAGAATTGCAGGGATAGGTGCTTAGGCCTCAACTTTCTACAATTAGTGATATGGCTGAGGGGAAGAACTGTAACATTTCCAGGTTTACTGTTGACATGAAACTTGTTGGGATTGTGAGTAGTAAACCGAATGCAAAAAAAACCAAAAACAGCTTCATAAAGATATGGACAGAGTGAGCAAATGGGCAAATGGAATACATTGTGGAAACATGAGATTTTCCACTTCTGGTAGAAGAACCAAAATGGTGGGTAACTGGGAAGCTGGACTTTTTGTGTAGAGATGATTGAAATCTAACATGTAGGTGCAGCAGGCATTTAAAAAGCCAAACAGTATGATGGCTTTAATTGCTGGAAGATTTGATGATAAGAATAAAGATATCTTATTTCAGCGGTGTCAACCAGCTGCACATTGTTTGGTGTTCTGTAGTTGCCAAGAAAAATTTTCAACATCCTTGAATGCCTTCCATACAATTTTCTCTGGTCCCACTATAAGTTCTTTGAATTCCCTGTTACCGATGACCTGCTTGATTTGTGGACCGACAAAAATGCCTCCCTTAATCTTGGTGTTAGTTGTTCTGATTAAATTATTAATTGAAATAGCAAATATAGGCAATTTCAAAACAAAAAGTGCATGAAGGGATATTTCATGGTGATTTTCATGATCAGCAGCCCAAAATCCACAAGATACTTTCAAAAGTATTCAGGAAACAAAATCGTTGTGTCCAGAGTTTTTTTTTTGTGGTATTGCACATGACTGCCTTAACAATTATGTTTGCAAGCTTCTGTTTCACTTTAATCCGTGAGATCATGACTCTCATAATTATTTATTTTAGGAATGTATACAATTTCATGGAACATTTTTTGGAACAGCTTGTGGTCATCATGGTCCATATGTTCCTGATGTCCTGTTCTGGTCGATAATACTGTTCTTTTCTACGTGTACCTTGTCACACTTTCTGAAGCAATTTAAGACCAGCCGGTATTTTCCTACCAAGGTACATGGTTTTATTTTTACAGTTGGGTTATGATATAAAGTGTCAAGTCTTAGTGAAAAATCTACTTAACATTCTAGTTTTAGAGAAGCTTAAGACCTATCAGCTATTTATCATCAGTATAATGGTGATGTCCGATGATGACAAGAAACCTGTGCGGGAGAGTTTTTAAAGTGGAAAAGCCGTTGTACTGGAGTAACTCTACTTTCTTGACCTCAGGAGTCTGGGTCTAGTGGTATGAACAAGCACCACACACTGGGGTCTGTCTCCCTTGGCTGCAGTGGATGACCATGACGTCTTCTATGCCTTGTCACACCCTATACTCTCCGTGGAGCATTGCAGTACTGCCTTCCTGGCTGTTGGATCTCACTGCAAATCGCATCCACCCAGTTCACTGGAGCTGGCTTCGCATGCAAGTACAGGCATGCCCCTATCTCACCGGGGTATGAAGCCTGCCAGCTACCCTCACCTGGTTTAGCCCTCCTGTCAAAGTGGTGTACTAGGGTGTGGCCGCTGTCGCATGTTGACAGCTACTCGGAGACACAGGTGAGAGCTGAGTGTCACTAAGGGACCAAAGGTGAGTGAGCTGCCCTAGAATGGACGACAAGCCAATTCACCCCTCCTTGGACATCTCACACACCTGCACATCACCTTTATACCATGTGAGAAAAAGCATGAGGACTTAGTGAAACATCTAATAAGTTTTCCAGACATTGAGTAGCACAGAAAGCATTGCCATCCAGTGCATATGAGAAGAACTGCAGTCATTTGAAAATAAATAAAACCTAAAAATGGAACAATTAAAGTGATTATTATTAACATTGATGCGATAATGAATGGTGCAAAATAACTTTTAAATTTTGTGTTGCTTTTTGGACTAGGACCTTGAGAAACTTGACAAGTGAAATGTAAGCTTTTGTTGCTGAGCAGCAAAAAATTCTCACTCCTGCTTATTTCCAACACAATGTGTTCCACTCTTGACTGAGATATAAACGGAAACTTCTGAAATTTATATTTGTATGTTTTATTAAAATATAGTGTTACAATTCAGTTTTATAATTTGAATTTGGTATAAATAAAATTCAGAAAATGTTATTTTTGTGTTTAAACCTTCATCTGGCAAATTACACAGAATTTATAATTCTTGATCAAATATTGGGGTATGATTATTCAGTATTATGACCATTTCACTTAATGTAAGACTTTGAAATCATGGAGTCAAATTCTAACTTTTGGGCAGCTGTTTGGTCAAGCATGGAGGGTGACAGATGTTTCAGGAACCGTATCAATCATAACAACTTTTTCTCCTTATTGATAAGCTAACTGCTCGCTCTGGGCAGGTGAATTATGGTTAGGCAGAGGGATGATAGGATTAGTGTGAATGGTGGGTGATCACAGAAACCAGCCTTGGACGTGGAGAAGTGTAGTCTAGCTTACTCACAAGTTAGTTTCTGTGACATCTGGAGATACAGTACTGCTCATCCACATTCTAAAATAATGGTGAACTTGTCTTTGTGGGCCAACTTCTTTGTCATTTGATTTGCAGTTCAAAAAGATGGGAACACTTTCAGAGGGAGAGAGGTGACTGGCAGCTTTGGTAGCGGAACAAAACAAATTTTGGTTCTCCAAACCTGCTGTTCTGTTCTCTACACTATTTCTCTGACTGTTGGTACAATGTTCTTCTTCTCAGTCTAACTTCATGCAAAGTCCTCAAAACTTGCTCTTTTGTTTTCAGTTTTAACATTAGTTTTGAAGCCAACAGCTTTGCTTACAGAATTAAGTAGATATTTTGACTGCTATTTCCATTTACAACTGCTGAATGATTGAAACTTTCTGAAGTGTGAATAATCAATATCATTTACTTGTCCCAGGTACGATCGACAGTCAGTGACTTTGCTGTCTTTCTTAGCATTTTAACGATGGTTTTAATTGACTATGGTCTTGGGATCCCTTCGCCAAAGCTCCAAGTTCCAAGTGTTTTCAAGGTAGCACAAATAATTCAAGTTACTGTACCATGACATTTTGCTTTACATCCTTCTAGAAAAATGCGTACTGTACTGCGAGGTAATCAGTCCTATCACCACATTGCTTGTTCAAAGACAAATTAATCTGAATGCTATACTATTCTACAGTACTGTGCAAAAAATTTAGGCACATATATAAATAGCTAGGACGTCTTAAGACTTTTGCACAGTACTGTACTAATTTTATGCATTGCACTGTACTGCTGCTGCAAAAGAAAAAAACATTTCATGACTTACGTGTGTGATAATAAACCTGATGCTGATGTGGGTCTCTGTTGTGGACTGAGAATGGGAAAGGGACAGGCTTTTGCACAGTACTGCGTAACCTACTTTCTGTCACTCCATATTTTCATTCACCTTTAAAAGAAGTAATAGCATCTCAACTAATCCCTCTGAATCATGTCCCACCATAAATTTGATGTTATCAATTCCCACTAGCAAAAATGAAAGCGGATCACTTGTCAGTGATAGAATTTGTTTGGTCACCATTGTGCAAATGACTTTTTTGGAAAATTTGACAAGCTATAAAAGTAAATGGATCTCTTGCGTTAATTTCATCTAGGAAAATCTGACTTATAATCATTTATTTTTTTGCTAAATCCTTCATATAACAAAATTATTATTTTCTCCTTTGGGGAAATACATTTCTATCATTACCATACGTGATGTGTAAGGCATAGATGAAGCATAAATATAAAAGTAAACCATTTGGGACAAGTGGTCTGTACTCTACATTGCACATCTGAAGTTTATATGTACTTGAAAATTTTACTTAAATTTACATTTTTAAAACAGATAGCAATCTAATGTAATATTTTACTGCAATTAATAACTCCTGATAATTTTTTCCTACTTGTCCCTTTCCTTCAAATAAACGACAATAATATTGTTGTCACACTGAAGCAATGATTTGACAGTTTCACTGAAGCATTTAGTGTAAAGAATAGGTTAGAAAATTTTAGGATATAACCGTGATGTTAGGAATTTTCTTCATCGTACATATTTTGATTAATGTTTTTTGCATTGTTGTAGCCAACCAGAGATGACCGCGGATGGTTGATTAATCCTTTGGGTCCCAATCCATGGTGGACTATAATAGCAGCCTTTATTCCAGCATTGCTTTGTACCATTCTAGTCTTCATGGACCAGCAAATAACTGCAGTAATCATTAATAGAAAGGAGCATAAACTGAAGGTGAGTGCATTCCTTTGATCCTTGAACAAGTGTTAAGTGCCATTATTATTTTTAAATATTTTATCTACTTGAGGTTGCGTTTCTCTCTAGTGTGGAATATGGTTGGCTGTATTGGTTGGGTTTTAAACTTTGACAGTGAGCTTTTAGTGATAGATATTTGCAAATTGATATGAAGAATCTGTTTCTGTGCAGTCACCATATTGGAGTTTCGCCTGCTGTTTACTGCAAAGTTTAAAAACTATGCAACAAATTGGGTAGAATCATGTGTACCTTGGGTTTATGCCTTCTTTGAAAGAACACCATTTTACCAAACTCTTTTAAAGGTAAGTAAATTGGATCTTAGAACAGTTGAACATATTGTCATTATTGAAAACAGAGTCAGGAAACACTGCAGCCAGCATGCATAACTCTTCTCAAGTAAGGACGTCAGAGCATTCAGATTTTCCCTTGGAAGTCTTCATTCTAATTTACAATTACACAATGAATGAGAACTTGTTGCCAGTAGGAATCTGTCCAGGCTTGCCTCTGATTTTTGTAGTAAGTACAAAAGTGTCAAACTGTGTCCCCCAAGCCATCTAAAGTCGGTATCAGGTCCCCATATGGCAGCATGACGACCTACAACATAATTCTGATGGGAATGAGCATATTATTTACAGAAAAATGGTGCTAGAATATATCTCTGACATTCAAAAACTATTTAAAGTTATCCAGATAATTAAAACCATTAAAATGCATTAATCTTTGGAAAACAAATAGTAAAACAGAAGTTAACATTTTTGGGGAATCTGGATATTATTGGTGAGTGCACCGTTCATTGCCTATCACAGTGATCTTGAGGAAATAATGGTAAGAAACTTGCTTAAAAATGATACAATTCTTTTGGTGAATGTTTTCCAAAACTGTTGTTGGGGAGACCCAGCTCGAAAGAAGGAAGAACCGTACTAGAGCTGTGCTTTGACCACTAAAGCTGTTGTCAATCTACACCATGAGCCTCTGGAAGATCCTCCTATTTTCTGGCGAAGAGGGATCTTCAGCCATGTCCTAGTCCTTCACTGTTATCAAGAGGACATGCCATGGAGATGGATTGGGCAGGTGACGAGCAGTGAGGCCAACTCCATCATCAAGACAGCACTTCATTGCACCTTTGAAAGGCGAAGGAGATGCAGGAGACCAAGTACAGCTTGGCACCATCCTGCAGAGGCAGAACCACACTTGGGGCACAATAGAGAAGATGGCCAAGGACAGACGGAGGTGGACCTTCACTGCTGCCCTAAATGCCAGTGGCTTAACAGGCAGTAAATAAGCATAAAGATGGAACAGAGACATATGTCCAAGTTAGGATGGTGTGCAGACTCAGGAGACTGCAGATGTTGGAATCTGCAGCACCAAACAGTCCACTGAAGGAAATCAGCAGGTAGAGTTACAAGTCTGTGGGGGAAAGGGAATTGTCAGCATTTCAAGTTGAGATCCGGTATCAGGGCTGACATCTTCCCTCTCCAAAATGGCAAGAACAAAGAGAAGAGAGGGAGGGGTGAGATGGGGGCCTGGGGGATTGGTGGGCCAAGGATTCTGGATGGATGGTGGAGCTGGAGATCAGAAAGGGGAGGGGTGGAGTTGGGAGACAGAGGCAGACGGCTGACAGGTAGAAGAAGAAAGGAGGAAGAAAACAGTCTTTGCAAACCCAGAATCAGAATTGGGTTTATTATCACTGGCATGTGACGTGAAATTTGTTAATTTAGCAGCAGCAGTTCAATGCAAAACATAATCTAGCAGAGAGAGAAAAAAATAATAAATAAAATAAAACATAATAACAAATAAACTAGTAAATCAATTATGTATATTAAACAGATTATTTAAAAAATGTGCAAAACAGAAATATTGTATTTAAAAAAAAAAGTGAGGTTGTGTCCAAAGCTTCAATGTCCATTTAGGAATCGGATGGCAGAGGGGAAAAAGCTGTTCCTGAATCACTGAGTGTGTGCTTTCAGGCTTCTGTACCTCCTACCTGATGGTAACAGTGAGAAAAGGGCATGCCCTGGGTGCTAGAGGCATTAATAATTGACACTGCCTTTCTGAGACACCGCTCCCTAAAGATGTCCTGGGTACTTTGTAGGCTAGTATCCAAGATGGAGCTGACTAGATTTACAACCCTCTGCAGTTTCTTTTGGTCCTGTGCAGTAGCCCCTCTGTACCAGACAGTGATGCAGCCTGTCAGAATGCTCTCCATGGTACAACTATAGAAGTTTTTGAGTGTATTCCTGGTTGGAGTGGCTGACCATGACTTCTTCTGTGCCTTGTCATGATCTTCACTCTCAAGGAAGCATTGCAGAACCACTCCATTGAGTCTGACTGTTGATCTCGTCCACCCAGTCCTTTAGAGCTGAATTTGCATGCTGAGACAGGCATGTCCCTATGTCACAAGGGTATGAAGCCTTTCAGCTATCATCGCCTGGTTTAGCCCACTTGTTGAAGCGCTGTACTGGGGTGTGGCCGATATCACATGCAAACAGTTATTTGGAGCCCAAAGTGGGAGCTATATGTCCAGTGGGGGCAAAAGGTGAGTGAGCTGCCCCAGAATGGACATGACAAGCCCCTTCACCAGAGGTGCTACTTCACCCTGCGCATTCCATGCACCCCATTTACACTATCATTGATAAATACGGTAAGTTCTAAATTAAATTCCCAGCATATTTCCATTAGATTTGGCTTAGAAGATTTGATGTAATGCATGCAAAATTGATATATCTTTAATATTTGGTTTGTAGCATTTTTCATTTAAAAATCAATTTTATGAAATATTGACGCATCTTTAATTGCAATTGTGTAGGAATTCAATTGTTCTCCGATTACGTTAACACATTTAAAATCTGTCTTTAAAATAACAGATTAAAATTGGTTAAAATAATTTTGTTTCATTTTGTTTCCTCATAAAGCTATGAGGCATTAAGAGTTCCAGAATAAATTAATCAGTACTGTCCTATTGCATTGCTATTTGACCGACTTTGTCAGTTTTATAAAGGTGGTATTGTTACTTACAGCTGTAGAGTATGAAAATCTCTATATAAATTTCACTTCTGAAATTATAAATAAATATTTTCCATTTTTATATATTAGTATTTGATACAATCTGGAATATTTTTATTATTTTGCAGAAAGGATGTGGCTATCATTTGGACTTAATTATTATGTCTATCATGCTTGGAATTTGCTCTATAATGGGTTTGCCATGGTTCGTCGCAGCCACTGTCCTTTCTATATCCCACGTCAACAGTCTGAAGTTGGAATCTGAATGCTCAGCACCTGGTGAACAGCCAAAATTCTTGGGTATTCGTGAACAGCGAGTCACTGGCCTTATGATTTTTATTCTTATGGGTTCATCTGTCTTCATGACTTCTGTTTTACAGGTAATGTCAATGTACGTCTACTCTTCTCACAAGTTCAATACATGTAAAAAATACTTTACAATCCATTAACTATCTATTAGATTATAATCACTTCAAATGAACATGTACAAACGAACAGTGAACTTCATTATTGTGCGTCAGATGTGGAATAATCCGTTTGAATAATCCAGTAATGAGGTGTTAATTATAGAACAAGAATGAAAAAGGAAGCAAAAGGTGTAATTGCTCTTTGGTAATACAGAACAGAAACTTATGAATAGAAAGTTTTTATTTTACTCTATTTAGGCTATGTCCACACTAAAGGGGATAATTTTGAAAATGCTGGTTTCATGTAAAAACGATAGGCGTCCACACTATGAGTTTGTAAAAATATCTCTATCCACATTGAAATGGGAGATTTTGGTGAACCTCCTCCTCCTGTGCATGTGCAGGACACATCTACCGAAAACAAACATGTTCGGAGTTGAATCTCGCCGAAAAAGTGCGCATTTGTGTAGTTACAGACTAGAAAAAACAACGGACAGCTGTTGGCTTTCGCGCAGGAGAACTTAAAAGTAAAAAAAAAACATTTACTGGAGCGTACGGAGGCAACCGACAGGGAGTTCATGGACAGATTGACCCGGCTGATGACGAATATTGAAAAACTGACTAACTCTGTTGCATTAATAAAGCACCTTGTTAAATGTATAAAACATGTCTGCATCAGTGTTATCTTGTATTTCCATACAATGTTACATTAGGCTGTTACACATCTATTGTCAGAGAAGTACTTGCATAAATAGGTAAATCACCTTCATACAAGCAAGGACAGAAAACAGGGCAAAGTGAGTATATTTATTTATTCAGTAAGTTATGGGTCAAAGTATTTGGTGAGTACATTTCTAACTCTTATGGCGTCAGTTTCGTTGCCGTCTGTTCTGAAATTATTAGGTTGCAATCAAGAAAACAATGAAATAGCTCGCTGCTGTCTGACAACGTTTTCAGAAGTCTGCAGGTTACCCCGTTCATACTGATCCGGCCAATTCGGCATTTTCAAAAATACACACTTTGGAGAGCGTTTCTGAAAAGCTCTGATTTCAGGGGACGAAAATGCTTTTTTAGTGTGGACAGGGTAAAAATGAAGAGAAAAGGCTTCGGTTACAGATTTATCTGGTGTAGTGTGGATGTTGCCTTAGTCTAGGTGTACAGTACACTGCAAACATATCTAAAGAAGATTCTGTTTTTGAAAAATCAGACAATTGAGGGTCATGTTGAACTAGAATAGAAGCTGAAATAAGATTTTGGAATTATTGACCATGATCTACTGATTGGCAGTGCCAAGTTTCTGAGGAGCCTACAACTATTTTTCAAGTTCTATCATTTTTAGCTCTTCGGATTTTTGTAACCAAATATCAGTGAAGCCTAATACATGAATCTCAAAATATATTGTGTTTTACCATTGCTAAAATCATGGAATTATCCCTTTTTCAACTGGACTCAAGCTCAGTAGTATACTTGTCTAGATTATTTAAACCAGTCTTGTGAGGAAGTTTTCCGAGTTTGTGTTCCTGTGCACCCCATCCAGATTTCTAATCAGAAGGTAATGTTCATTCAGAATAATTATAGAAATTGTTCAGCAATTCAGTTAATCACTTGAATTACATTACCTAGTTCTCAGGATATTAAGATTCTTCAGTTTAATCAAATAAATTATTATCAAATTAACGTGTACCGAAATGAGCCTTGGTTCCATGTTAGTATTTCTATTCTGTACAGTACTTCAGTCTTGACAGCTTCAATGAATGGAGATAAGATATTGGCTTGCCACGCCAATAGCATAATCTTCTGAGATTGAGCGATTTTCTGTCATTGTAAAATGGTTCTCTCTGCTGAGTTTAATTTCACATTTTTTTTTCAAAAATAGCTTTCATCATTTAAAAAAAAAGAGCCTGAACTTCTGAATGTAAACAGGGGTCTTTAGGCAAGGACCAGGAATAACAAAAATACTGCAAGTAGCTAATGTATATTAATATTTGATAATGAAGGTCCAAATTATTAGCACAAAATTCTGTGGACCAAAATTATAACAAAACATATTTTGTCTTTGTTCTAGTTCATTCCAATGCCAGTGTTGTACGGAGTATTCCTTTATATGGGCGCATCTTCTCTCGGAGGAATTCAGGTAGAGATTCTGATTTGTGATTGTGTATCTATCATTTAAACAAAATGTTGTACTTGTAATGATACATTGTGAGTAGCGGGGTGGAGCTACGTCTCTACCAAAGGAGGTGTGAGGTGCTCCTTGTCTCCAATAGCTGCAGATCACCTTTGGGCAAGGTGTAGCCTCCCGATCAGGGTCACCTGACCATGGCAGCAGGTGGTGGATGGTCGTATGAGCAGCTGGTGCAGATCACGAGTCCTGGTTATGTGACCACTGACGCCAGGCAGTCAATGATGGCTGAGGGTCACCCACCTTGTAAAAGACACTGCCCAGAAAAAGGCAATGGCAAACCACTTACATTGAAAATTTGTCAAGAACAATCATGGTCGTAGGAAGACCATGATTGCCCATGTCATATGACATGGCACATAATGAGTAAATAAATGAGTGATATATTGGTCCGGAATAGTTACCCTCTTGGAAATGAAATTCTGCACAGCAATCAGCACGAGATCAGAATCTGGTCCAGATTGGATGTGGAAAGTTCCTCCATTGGAGTGAATGTCATCGATGGTCTGATTTTTTTTTGCATTTTCCTTTCCAACTATATTTTTTCACATTGAGATTGACAGTTTTAATTTAGTGGTTTGTTATGATGTATTCACCTTCAGGGGAAAAATGGATTGTAAACCTTAGTTATTTTAAGGGAGTGGGAGGGGTGCTTTTAGTCAACCAAAGTTTTTGTGTGGCAGTTGTAAAGATTGCTTTTACTTCATTAGTTTAGTCCTTTGGAAATTCAGAATACTTGTCTGTTTGGTAAGTGTTAGTCAAACCTGCCAGTTTAATTTACCCATGGCCGTGGATGTTCATCAGGGATAGATATCTATTCCACAAAGAGGATAAGAATGAAGAAGAGACACAGGCTTAAGAGTCTATCTGCAGTGTATTGAAAGTGAAATGGTGTTGGAAATGTTCTTAATACTGTTTTTGAAAAGTTATCAAATAATCTATGAGCAGAAGGGCCTGTTCTTGTGCTGTATCTCTCTGACATTTCAAGGCCTAGTCGTGAATTTTGTAAACATTGATCTATATCCATTCATTAGGACATAGACTCCAAGACAATGGCTTATATATCTATGTGTCTAACGACTACCCCTTGGCATTCATCAGAGGTTATTTAGGGAATATGTCAGCCTCCGAATCTAGTCGAAGACTTTTAGCTCACTAATGGCAGAAGATGATCCTGAACAGTATTATAAACACTGCCTTGCATGACACAACATTCGAAATCGTATTCCACTAGGTGCGAGAAGGGAGGAAGAGATTTTCCATTCCATCAGTGGTTAGATTTACACAGATACAAGGAGCATTTATTACTCAAAAGCCAATTTGATAATGGGGGGAAGGCAGGAGATTAGGGCTGAGAGGAAAAATGGATCAGCCATGATGAAATTGTGGAGCAGATTCGATGGCCAAAATGGCTTAATCTTGCTCCTATGTCTTGTGGTCTAATTTCCTGACTCTTATCATTTGCAAAAGGGTTCAGTTCATTAATGCTGGACTGTTGTGACGCCGGTCACAATATTTTCATGTCAGGACAGAAATCTGAGAAACCTTTGTTTCTTTTGTTGTGTGGTAACCCATCATGACAGGCCTTATGACTCAGTGGATATCTTTGGCTGGTTGATTTACAGTAATGGGTGATAATTCCAAAACAATTACTGCAAACAGAATGGGAGGATGGATGTGAGGATGTTCTGCAGTATGAGAAAAGTCATTGAGAAGCAAATTGTCCTGTTTTATAAATGTGACAAATTGTGAGTGCCTTCAAAGTTATTGTAATCTTGTTATATCAGTTAATATCATTTACCTATTATCTTCAACTTTCCTACCACTTCTGTTGTGGCAAATCTGTCAAACTCAACAATGAGCAGGGTACAGCTGCGTTTAGTAGGTGACTCATCTTGTTAATCTAATTCAGAAATTTAATTAATTTCCCCTTTGGAAAACAGCCAAATCATTGGAAGAATGTTGTACTCATAATTGAATTATTGCTAGAATTTATGTAGCTGTTTTGGTTTCCAGTGCATTTCGTTCTTAAGCTAAATATAGGTCCCATACATGAACATGTCCATATAAGCAGAAGTTCATTCTACCCTAGTACGAACTGTCATAGCAATTTGATATAACTTCGTATTGCCATCATCAGCTTAGGGGCCGAGAAGTTCATTGGATCATTACCCAATATTAATATAATCAATTGGGGAGCTGGCTATTGATCCCTTATGGCATTCCAATAACAATTATTGAAGTTCAAAAATTCAAAGTAAATTTATTATCAAAGTACATATATGTCACCATGAGATTCATTTCCTTGTGGGCATACTCAGTAAATCTACAGAATAATTGCTGTAACAGAATCAATAAAAGACCACACAATTAGGACATTTTGACCAGAATGCAGAAGACAACAAACTGTGCAAATACGAAAAGAAGAAACAAGAATAATAAATAAATGAGCAATAAATATCGAGAATATGAGATGTAGAGTCCTTGAAAGTGAGTTCATTGGTGTGGGAGCATTTCAATAATGGGGCAAGGGAAGTTATCTCCTATGGTTCGAGAGTGATGCTTGAGGGGTAGTAAAAGTTGCTGAGTCCTGAGAGTCCTGTACCACCTTCCTGATGGCAGCAGCAAGAAGAGAGCATGACCTGACTGGTAGGGGTCTCTGATGATGGATGCTGCTTTCCCGCAACAGCAATTCGTGTGGATGTGCTGACTGGGAGGCTTTACCCGTGATGGACTGGGCCATAAACACTACATTTTATAGGATGTTCTGTTAAAGAGCATTGGTGTTTCCATACCAAGCTGTGATGCAGTCAGTTAATATACTCACCACTACACATCTGTAGAGGAAGGCATGAAGGTTCTGGTGCTGTTAATCACTACGATATTGAGATAAAAATACATGTGGCTGGCTTTTGGTAATGGCTGAGCTTTGTGCTGTTCTGCCACAATTCAGTCCCATTGAAATCGACTGCTGTCAGAAGGGCAAGAGACAAAATGTGAACTTCTGTGGTCAAAGTGGGAATACTATGTAATTTCAGAACCCACGTTCTTTGGCAAGTGCAATGGCCATTCGATGTACAGCTGCCGTCTGTCATCACAAAGTACACCGCAGATGCTGTGGTCAAATCAACACGTACAAACAAGCTGGATGAACTCAGCAGGTTGGACAGCATCCGTTGAAATGAGCAGTCACGTTTTGGGCCGAGACCCTTCGTGAGGCCTGAAGGGGGGGGGGGCAGGGGCAACATAAAGAAGGAGGGTGGAAGGTGCCAGGTGAAAAAAACAATCAGAGGAAAGATCGAGGGGTGGGGGAGGGAAAGGCCGGAGAAGTGAAGAAGGAATGTAAGGGGAAAGCACTATGGGTAGTAGAAGGCGGCAGAATCATGAGAGAGGTGATAGGCAGCTAGAAAAGGAAGCAGAGTGAAAATGGGATGGTGGAAGGGAAAGGGAGGGAATTACCGGAAGTTGGAGAATTCGATATTCATACCAAGGGGCTGGAGGCTACTCAGATGGTATATGAGGTGTTGCTCCTCCAACCTGAGTTTGGCTTCATCATGGCAGTAGAAGAGGCCATGTATGGACATATCCAAATGGAAATGTGGGAATCATATTCGGCCCGAAATGTTGACTGCTCATTTCAATGGATGCTGCCTGACCTGCTGAGTTCATCCAGCTTGTTTGTACGTGCCCTCTGTCATCGTTCCTCAAAGTACTGCCAAAAGTTCAGGTTCATCCTGCCAGTATCAAGCACTATTGATATCAGTCTATTTCTTCCAAGGCATGCTGACTCTCTGTGATCAGTCCTTGTCTATTCAAATACTCATGCATCTGATCCCTTATAACTTTCCCACTACTGATGTTAGGCTCTCCGGCCTATAATTCACTGGTTTACTTTTAGAACCTTTCTTAAACAGCGGAGCATTAGCTATCATCCAACCTTCCGGTCGCTAGAGATGATATAAATAACTCTGTTAGGGCCCCAGCATTTCTGCACTTCCCTCCCACAGGGTCTGAGAGAACACCTTCTCAGGACTTGGTGATTTATCCACCCTAATTTGCCCTAATTTTTTCTGCTTTTCTGCCTTAGTTTAGGATTATATGTTTGGGCTACAGGTTATACAATATTTTCATTCACGGGAATGTGAGCAGATCTATGTATTTTATTTTCCATATGCTTTAGGTCATTTCTAAATGTAGATGTATGTATTTAGCGGTGTAGTTATAATACAGTGAATTCCATTTAATTGAGCCACTTATTTGGGACAACTCCTGAAGAACAAAAACTAAATTGAGAAAATAGCCAGGATTCCTGTCCTTTTTGGGGACACTATGCCACTTAATTGGGGGAAGAGATTGTTGCTGAACAGTTTCTAGCTAGCGTCAGTTATATGCACTTGCTTGGCTGTAAGACACTACACTGTGCTTAGAACAATCAGTTTTTAAATAATGTCTGTTGTGTGCCTTTGTGGTCAACAAGCAGTGATTTTTGTCACTGATAGTTGGTGAGAAATAATCAGTAAGACAATCCAGAACTGTTTTACTCACAGCAGTTTCAAGCATTCGGGCTTGGATGTGCTAGAAACAGCTGGGAGTGAAAATGAAACGATTCGACTAGATCAACAAGTTAGAAATTATGAAGAATTTGAAGGTATCAACAATCATCTTGAATGTTACAATGAAAATGAAGCTTTGGGGGATGAAATCATCTAAAGCATTGTATGAAGGCAGTTCATTATCTGCACTGGGTGTATGCTCTGATTTTGTTTACTTACAGTCAATCATGTGAAAACAGTTCCTCCATTGATAACTATTAGAAACTAATACACAGATTTACAGTACTGTAGAGGTATTGGTGGTGGTCTAATCTGTTGTGTATTTCATTTAAATACACAAATTGTTACTCAGTTAAACTATAGTTTGCCAGTATTTAACCTTTTTAACTATTTCCATGGAACTTCGGCTAATTGGGCCAGGCATTTAATTGAGCCAAAATGTACTTGTCCCGATGCATTTCAGTTGACTGGAATTGATTGTATATAATTGACACTGTAGATGAACAAAACAGGTGTGGTGGCTTTTGAGTATTGCAATCAAATTTTTCTTTTTTTTTTGTACAGCTATTTGATCGGTTGAAGCTCTTTGGGATGCCTGCAAAACACCAACCAGATTTTATCTATCTTCGGCATGTGCCCCTACGGAAAGTACATCTCTTTACTGTTATCCAGGCCTCTTGCTTGATCATTCTCTGGGTAATAAAAGCTTCTCGGGCTGCCATTGTTTTTCCCATGATGGTAAGAACCTATGATCATGAAGATAACCCTTAAATTATTTTATTAATGAAATCAATTGTGAATATTATCTCCTTAATTATTTTGTTAATACTGCTTTAAAGTTAAGATTCAAGTTTTCTGTATATCCATTTTTTCATCATTTTTAGTCACAGAGTGGATACCAGGAGACTGGAGAATAGCTAATGTTCTTTTATTTCAGGGCAGCAGCAATAAACTTAGTAACTACAGGCTGATAAGCTTTATATCAATGTCAGGGAAATTACTGAAGAATATTCTGAGGGACGGGATTTGTATACGTTTGGAAAGTCGGGGACTGATTATGGATTGTCAACATGGCTTTGTGCAGGATAAATCCTGTCTCACTGATTTGATAGTTATTTTTGAAGACATGGTAAATGAGATTGACGTAGAGAGGGAAGCATAGTAAAGTGGTCCGGAGAGTCACGGCTCGTAAGGACCCAAGATGAGCTGGCTAATTGGATCCAAAACTGGCTCGATTCCAATTTCCTGATAGGAAGCCTGTGACAAGTTGTAGAAACCAGTACTGAGACTGTTGTTGTTTGAGATATGGATGAACAACTTGGATATGAGTCTAGGTTATGTAATTAGTAAGTTTTGCAGACAATGTCTAAATTGATGGTGTGGATAGTGAGAAATGCCGATAGTGAGAAATGGCACGGTAGCATAGTGGTGAGCACAGGTGACCCGGGTTCAGTTCCCGCTGCTGCCTGTAAGGAGTCTGTGTAATCTCCCTGTGACTCTTGGGTTTCTTCCAGGTGCTCCCACAGTCCAAAGGTAAACCAATCTGTAGTTTAAATGTTCTTTGTAAATTGTCCCATGATTAAATCAGGGTTAAATTGGGGGATTGGTGGGCAATATGGCTCAAAGGGACAGATGGGTCTATTCCACGCTGTGTCTCAATAAATAAATTGTCCGAAGCTCCAGCAGATCAGATGGAAAGCTGAGCAGAGCATTGGCAAATGAAATTTAAGTTTGACGGGCATCAGCTGATGCATGATGGGGAATTATATGGTGCTAGGACATGCACAGTAAATGGTTGGCACTCAGATGTTGATGAACAGAGATCTAGTGGTCCAAGTCTATCGTTTGCTGAAACTAGCAACATAGGTCATCAGTGATGCAGAAGGCATATGGCATTTTGTGTCTTCATTAGTCACGACATTAAATCTAAGTCCTAAAACATTATGTTGCAACTTCATAAAACACTGGTTAGGCCACACTTGGGAGTACTGTGTAGGGTTCTGGGTGCTACACGATAGGATGGATGTGATTGTGTTGGAGAGAATGCAGATGATATTCACCAGGATATTGCTTGGACTGGATGACTTTAGTTCTAGGGAGACACTGGATAAGCTGTGCTTGTTCACTCTGAAGGATGACCAGACAGGTGGACCAGAATGGGAGGCAGAGGTCAGGTAGATAATCAAAATCAATTGGCAACTGTATGAGTATTAAAAGATGAGAGTTAAAAGATGTGAGTTTAAAGTGAGAGGAATGAGCTTTAAAGGAAATTTGAGGGGTGAATTTGTTTTTTTACACAATATAGTTACTTTTGGGATTGTGCTAACAGAGGAGGCGATAGAATCAGGTGTGATTTCCATCTTGAAAACATTTAGATAAAACTTAAATAAACGAGGCTTTAAAGGGTAAAGGTCCTAACCCAGGAAAATGTAAACTAGACAAAAGTGGATAATGGCTGAAGGGCCCATTTTTGTGCTTTATGATGCTGGTCCTACTTACAAGTAAACTTCCTAAGAATCTTGACCATTTATTTGGGAATGTACATAGGAAACATATAAAATATTTAAAAAATTCAAAAATATAATTTTTTTCCCCAATTCATCATATTTTTTTCAGCCTAGGCAACACTTTTTTTTTAGTTCTCTTGATGACTGAAGTTTGCATAATTTGCAGGTTCTGGCACTTGTGTTTATCCGAAAGCTGATGGATTTCATTTTCACTAAACGAGAGCTGAGCTGGCTGGATGACTTGATGCCTGAGAGTAAAAAGAAAAAGTTAGAAGATGAAGAAAAGGAAGTAAGAAACATATATATCACCGATGCCTAATTTGTGGATTGGGTTTGACACCATACAAGGACACTTGGGCAGAATCTGAACCAGCTGGAAATGTAGCAGTATGTTTTGGTATATTTTCAGATGAGTGATACTGCTGCTACTCGAATGGATGTGTTTGACCTGTGCGTGTCTTGTGGTGTTAAGTCAGGAAATTAGATTCCATAGTCTTTGAAGTCAGTGTTGCCAGCCAATAGTAAATGCTCTCATGAGATATCGGACACATACAGCAGTGGAAGAATTAAAGTATTTGACCATTTTTTAAAAATTGAATTTAAAATTTTTATTTTGGCTGCTGGTTTCTCAAATTTGTCTGGCAATTAGTTAAGACTATTATCCATTTTCTGTTGGTAGAGTTACATACGTCAATGGACTTCCTGAAAGCCCAGTAGATTTATTGTGATATAAAATAATTAAACCCGGCAAATGAATAATATTATATATTTTTAACAGAACCAGCTTAATCAAGGAATGCCTGACAAACCATAGTGTTGAATGGTTCCTCGAAATTGCCATATTCAAAGCAGGTCCTCAATGGTCCTGTTGGAGAGAAATAGTGTAATCACAAAGGGCATCATTTGAAATTGGCAGCAACACCAAATATAGATTAAGATTCATCCTCCCAACAACAGCCACATTGATCTAATTTCTCAGAGTCTGGGTCACTCTAAAAGGAAGTGTGGAAGTACATTTTAACAGGACTATCCAAATGCCTGTCCTTTCAGCATACAGGCACCCTTGGGTTACAGCTGAATTTGCCTTTATGGGTGCCCAGTCACTCCATTTTGTCCATAAATTGAAAACACGCAATTACTTAATAAGGTAGCCATACCTTCACAGAACTGTACTGAGTGATGTTGTTAAGTGCCAATTTGCAGAATATTTTTCACTTTGTTAAAGTGATACAGAATTAGGACATCCCAAACTCTTTGGCTGGTTTCCATGGCTTTGAGACAACAGTATTGAGTGTTACATTGTTTTATTGAGTATCTTTCACAAGTATCAATACAAGCAATTGGCTATCAGTTTCCAGAACACATCACTTAAGTTGCTTCTGGTGATGAAACTGGTAGGCTGTGTTCTGAAGACAACTGTTTACCCTCAAGTCTGGTTCCCTTTTGACCAATAAGAACAATCACTAAAGGTAGAAAGGCAGAAAACAAATTCTGCAATTCATGGGGACAAATACATGCACTGTCTATGTCAGATTTCTGAATTTAATAAATTTAAGGTTCTTATTTAGGGTGTCCATAAGTTGGTTGTTCATAACCAGGGGAGGGCCGAAGTTTGCAAAATCCCATTGTAATGTTCAAAATAGAGCAAAAATAATTCACCTGGTATTCGGACTTAGTTACCTCTCACCCAGTATCAGAAATATAAACTGCCTGATGATTAATCAGTAGTTGTAATTTTGACAGCAATATTACTTTGTGTTAAATAATACATATTCTTTGAAAAAGCTTTAGGCTGCCTAAGGGGTATGAAAACCCAAAGATAAATAAAGATTTATTGGCCTAGTGCATTCTTGAAGTGCCTTATTTTTGTTTTTGCCAAGTGAATATCCGCAGCAATAATGTTATATATAGTCCATTCATATTTGCTCTTCAGAAGGGATGGTAGAATTGAGGGAGATCCAGGATCTTGACCTTTCAAAGAAATTCAATACTTCACAACAAGTTATCTTGAGTTAAAATATAATTTTAAGAGAGAATACCAATTTTAAATAGGTAGTAGACTCACAGAAGGAAATGAAGTTACGTACTGGTTTGTGTGCATGCATGTAAACCACCTTAACCTAATGAACATTTTGTGTAGTTAGTCTTAAACTATCTAATCTTACAGAATTATTTCTTTCTTGTATATACTAAAAACTTTAACCTAGTTACTGCATTGTGGATGTAGGGATTGATTTTCCTCTGTTGGTTATTTGAACTAGCATATGGGATGTTTATAAGGAGTAGTGTGGTAGAAAATTTATGACGACATTTCTGCCCTATTTGAATAGTTCTGAAGAATTCCTGGTAAAGGAATTGTCTGCTTGCCTCAGGTTGGTGCAATTAACTTTAACTAGTGTATTAATAAGCTGGGAGTGACATCATAACACCTCCTATGTGATTTTCCTAGGATCCCACTGGGCAGACATCTGCCTCAAGCAAGGTGTACCTTAGAGGCTGTAGGGCTGCCCATTCAGATTGAAGAATCTGAATGGGAGCCAGCCAGCAACTTCTGACCAAGGCAGGTAAGGGCTTACTTTGCTATTGTTTTGCTATGTATGAGTACAGCACACCTGCTCTTTGAGGATGGAGACCTATAGGTGTCAACATCACCTTGCTTAAGGGTTCATTTTCCCAACAATGCTGCTGCCCAGTTTTTTTTGTCCCCTATTTAAGGTAGTAAATCCCAGCAAGATGGCTAGTTTCATTCAAAATCAACTTTACTGCTCAAGAAAAGCACAATAACTAACTTTGGGCTACAGAGGAGGAAGAAAATAATAGCCATGCAGTCAGGCTTGTATACAATTTATTTGTTTAAGTGAATAATCATTTATTAATAGAAAATTTTTTAATTCCAAAGGAAGAACAAATAATGCTAACATTAGCAGAGGAAGGAACAATTCATTTACCATTGGAAGGAGCTTACAGGTAGTATTTATGTTACAGGCTTTCTTTGAGGTACCATGCAGCTTAATTATAAGGAAATATTTATTGTTATTTTTGTGATTTGGGAAGACTCTCTGCTGTCCCCCTGGGAACTGAAAAAGCAACTATGTGTACAAAGTACATTACGGTTGTTTTGGTCTCCATATACAGGTTTAGTGGGTGGAAGGGGTACTGGGAAGGAGGGAGGCAGGGCATACAATTCTATAGCCCATTTTAGACCTAGTGGCACACCTAGAAGGGACGTGATTCCACAGACAGTAGTGGCCAGCCTCAGAATAGTAATGGTTTGCAGAAATAGTATTTGAAGGTTATTCCAGTTCAATCCGTTATTCTCTTCTTGATTACTTCAATCACTTCTGGTCCCAAAGACAGCCAGACATAAGTTTAAGCACCAACTTCTTATGCCTTTTAGTGACCTCCCTTACATCAGTGAAACTGAGATTGGAGAGCTGAAATTGTCCCATTTTACTTCATTTCTTTCCCTTTTTATTGCCACACCTTAGGTCTAACTCCTTGGTGTGAAATTAGCAATCCTGAAAAAGGGTAATATGGTTGGTCACCCTGGGTAAAGGCTATGAACGAACTGATTTGAAATGTGGTAAAATTAATCTGTCATTTCTACTAGAGTATGAATTTTTAAAAATTTGTTTTATTCTGTAAATGTTTACTGTTTCTTTTACAATAAGTACAAGGAATTTTAAAATATTTTAAACATTAAATGTCAGCTGTTAAGAATTATTTCAGAAAAATATTCATTTTTAGTAGATATATTTTTCAAAGTTTAACTTTTTTTTTTAAAAGGAATGATCCTTCTGATATTAACATATCTGATGAAATGGCCAAAACCTCTGTCTGGAAAGCCCTCCCCATGAACACCGAAAATGCAAAAAATAAGAATCCATTCTTTGAATCAAAAAGGTACTTTTATTTACAGTTCCTTCCATAATAAGCTGAAATAAGTTGAGGAATAACACTATTTTAGTCAATGGATGCTCAGTATATAAGGGGTAGTTTGGCGTTTTAGATAATGAGAAGGATGGTAACACGTTTTGATAATCATATGCTTACTGTCCATATAATTAGCAGCTCACTTTTATCGGAAAATAAAAGGTTGTTTACTTTTTCTTAAAAGGTGTGCCTGATTCTACATTTTCAAGGTTGTCTTTGAGTTAGTTATCAATCAGAGGAGTAATGTTTCCCTTGGTGGGGGAATATTGGACTCGAGGGCAAAGCCTCAAAATAGAGTGACAGCCATTGAGAACAGAGATGAGGAGGAATTTCTTTAGCCAGAGGATGGTGAATCTGGGGGATTTGTTGCAACAGGCAGCTGTGGAGACTAGGTCTCTGGGTGCATTTAAGGCAGAGATTGAGGTGAACAGAGAAATGGATCAGCCATGATGAAATGGTGGAACAGACTTGATGGTGCAAATGGTCCAATTTTGCTCCTATGTCTTATGGTCTTATTGAACAGGATCTGAAATGGGGATGTAAGCAACTGACAAAGCACTTAATTCCACACTGAAAATAGATTGGATCTGAAATTACAGCAGAAGGTGGGTTTGTGGGACAATGGAAAAGATTCAAATCTCATCTAATAAGTTGTAAAATCTGTTGAGGGTGTTTCTAAAGTTCTAAATCTGTTTACTTACCTTTACTGAAAATTTAGCAGGCTGTTCAATAAGTAGCTGATCCAACAATTCAAAGCTAATTTTCTCCACCCTCCCAACCAGCTGTTACAAACTTAACTTACATTGGTTCGTGGCCTAAGACTAAATCACAGTGAAGTATAGAAAATGGGTACAGAGTGGGGCATTGTGGTAGATAGGAGTGAGAGTCACAGCTGGGAGAACTACTGCATCAGCACCAGAGACTGGGATTTGATTCTGATTTTGATGCATACTTTTTCCCTGTAGTTTCCTCTAGTGCTCCATTGGGATGTGGGAAAAAACTGATGTTTTAATGGGTACACATACTAAACTGTCTGTAGTGTGTAGGTTACTAGTGAAATCTGAGAGGTGGGTGGGAAGGGGTTGCTGATTTGACTGATTATTAGTGGGGGAATGGAAATGCTCTGAAACATGGCATAGAATTGATGGGCTGAATGGCCACCTGGACATGAGGAGAAATGTTATGCCCTTTAAGTCTACTCTGCCGTTCCAAGATATTCATAGGTGGTCATCAATCTCAAAGTCATATTCTTGCTCTCTCCCTTACCCCTTACCTTTTGCACTTCTTTCTTCTACTTCAGTATATTTAGTCACAGCATCTACAACTCTGTGTTCATGAATTCCATGCTCTAAGTAAAGGAATTTCTTTCCATCTTACTCCAAAAATCTCCTACCCTGGCGCCTGAAACTGCAACCTCTTGTTGTAGATCGTCTAGCCAGAGGAAATATCTTCCTGTTTCCAGCTTAGCCCAGACAAAATGAATCCATTCATCTGTCTATCTATCTATCCACCTAGATCTATCTAGATACTGCGTGGATGAGGCCCATCCGTCCATTCGAGCTGTGCCACCCAGCAATTTCCCAATTTAATCTTAGCCTTACCATGGGATAGTTTACCATGACCAATTAACCTAGCTGTGGGAGGAAACCAGAGCACCCGGAGGAAACCCCCTGTGGTCACGGGGACAATGTACCAACTCTTTACAGGCAGCAGTGGGAAATGAACCCGAGACGCTGGTACTGTAAAATGTTGTGCTAACCACTACACTATCTTGCCAGAACTTAGAGGGAGGGTCACTGGAAAGGCTGTTCATGTCTAGGCTCCATTACGCTTTAGTAGTTTATGGGGGAAAAGATGATACTAAGGAGATTTGTAGAACAAGCAATAATCACAAATTTCTTTTACAATTCTCAGAAAATTGTGGCACCACCATGCCCAGGTACACTGCGGGTACACAAGGAGAGTCCTATAGCAATAATAAGTCTGACAACTGTTGAGCCTTGGTATCCTGAAACAATTATAATGCTTGGTTTCATTTGAGCCCGCTGATAGTTGAGCATCTGCCAGGGTTTGTTGAAATAACTGGCATGCTGCACAACCTTGCTGTCAAGAAAACCGTCAAGTAGACTAGAGACATTCTGCCTGCACTCCATTCTGTAGCTTCTTTGATGCACAACACAGACAGGTACATCTATAACTCTTAGTATTCTTCTCCACTCACTGCATCCATAACCTTAGCAAGGATGTAATGTTGAGGCTTTATAAGGCACTGGTGAGACCTCACTTGCAGTATTGTGAGCCCCTTATCCAATTAAGGATGTGCTGACGTTGGAGGAGTCAAGGGAATACGATCCCAGGATTTAAAGTCTGATCATATGAGGAACATTTGATGACTCTGGGATTCAGAAGAATGAGAGGGGGTTTCATTGAAACCTATCAAATGTAGAAAGACCTCAATAGAGTGAATGTAGGGAGGATGTTTCCTGTGGTGGTGGGGGGGGGGGAAGTCTAAGATGAGAGGACAGAACCTCAGCATAGAGGGATGTCCATTTAAAAGGGAGATGAGGAGGAATTTCTTTAGGCAGGAAGAGGTGAGTCTGTGGAATTTGTTGTCACAGGTGTCTTTGGAGGCCAGAACATTCAGTATATTTAAGACAAAAGTTGATGGGTTCTTGATTAGCTGGGGCAAGAAGGGATATGGGAAGGAGGCAGGAGACTGGGGCTGAGAAGGAAGTTGGTCAGCCATGATGAAGTGGTGGAGCCGACCCGATGGGCTAAATGGTCTAATTCTGCTCCTATATCTTATGGTCTTACTACTTTCCACTTTCAGGTAGCCCTAAGCTCCCATATGTTCAAATAGGTTGTTGCTGAGGCACAAGAAATTGAAGAAGTGAGTTCTAAATCACTCCAGCATGGAAGTGGTATCCTCACACTAACTTGCTAGGCTCTAGTCCTTTACAGCTAGGCTACCCCATGGTGAGAACCTTTCTGTTCAATGTTTACATGAAGAACTAATTCTCATTTGGTACTAGCAATTCCAAACCCAGTTTCTCATCAACCTACAGTTCCTAATCTTACCATTCTTTTGGCTAGTTTCCAAATTACTGTACATTGAAGTTCAATAGAGTGGGAAGCTGAAAAAAATTAAGAAGCTAAGTAACAGAAAATACTGAGTCTTGCTATTTCAAACTGTGTCACTTTTTTGTTTAAAATCTATAGTATGAGTCTGGCTGGAAGTTCAAGTGAAAAGCCAATTAAAACATCATACCAAGTAAAATACTGCTGTAGAAAACTAAGATGTTGCTTAGATTTGGAGAAGATACCTGGAGTATTGCATACAGTTCTGGTCAACCATCTAGCCCCACTATGGGAAGGATGTTGAGGCTTTGGAGAGAGTGCAGAAGAGGTTACCAGTATGCTGCCTGGTTTAGAGGGTATGAGAGGCTGGATAAACTTGGGTTGTTTCTTTGGAGTGCCAGAATGCTGAGGGGAGATCTAATGGAGACTATACGAGGCATAGATAGAGTGCACAGAGACTATCTGTTTGGCAGGGTTGAAATGTCTAGTAGCAGAGGGCATGCATTGAAGTTGAGAAAGGGTAATTTCAAGGGGATGTGCGGGGTAAGTTTTTTTTTACTCGGAGTCGTAGATCCTTGGAACGTGTTGCCTGGTATAGCAGTGGAGGCAAGTACATTAGAGGCGTTTAAGTGGTGTTTGGATAGGTACATGGATGTAACGAAGATGGAGGGATATGGACATGGTGTATGTAGGATATTAGTGTTTTGGGTGGTTTTGATTTGCTTTTTAGCTGGTTCGGAACAACATTCTGGGTCGAATGGCCTTTTGGTGCTGTTCTCTTCTATGTTCTAATGCAATGAAATTTCTAGAAGTGTTGAATGACTAAGGAGTAGCATCTCTCTTAACCTACCTTTTCCATTCCATTTCTGTCATAAGCTCCCCTTCCTTACCTCTCTAGAAGCCAAATCCCCAAAAGGTAAGTCCATCATCCCTTTGATCTTTTCAACCTACACGCATCATTACTGTGTAAAGCTTTTTGTCTGTTAACTCTTTTACACAAGCTGTGTAGAAGCTACAGAACCTAATAAGGTAGGAACCTTTAAATATTCTGAGAAACCAGGCACAAATTACACAAAGTAAACTTTAATTTTTATCTGCACAGCTGTAGTGTAAAAGGTTGGATTTTGTTTTTTGTTCTCTTGCTTGCTGATATGTTGTTTCCTTAAATTATTAATTTGAATGAAACAAGATTTACAAAAGCTAAATTACATTTGAATTGCACAGCATCCTAAACAATCGCATGGGTCATTCCACTTGTAGTCACTGCGAGTTATATTTAGTTGTGTTTCTGGTTCATTATAACCAAACATTGGCAAATTTATTTTTGTGTTTTTTTTCCACTTTTCAGCTGCCCTGATTACAATGAAATGAGAACAGAGAAGAAAGCTTACTCAGGGAAGGGTATCGACAGGGAAACATGTCTTTAATCTATTTTGCATTTGGTTCCATGTTTTCCTGCTGATTGAAAATCAGTGCCACATTTAACAAATCCCTTCGATTCAATTCCAAATCTATTAGTGTTGTAATGTAACAGTTTATTATTGAAACCAGCGTATAATAATTTACATTGGCTGCAATGTTTTTCCATTAGGTACTAACTAAAATCAAAGATTTTAAATATAAAACTATTAGTGTATTCAGTGTGCAGTTAATGTTAGAAGACTGCAATTTGTTGTAATGTTCTGGTCAAATATCTCATTTAGACTTTATACCTGTAATTTGAAAGTCAGTGTTTGTGATTTGACATTTTAAATATGTGATTATCTGCTCTGATGACACGTTGCTTTATATTGGTTTACAAATTCATATTTAAGTCTTAATATTTAAAAGTAATTCTTTGTGTTTAGGTACTGTCCCATTCAAAACTTAATATCTTTTTAGATGCTTTTCATATTCTGTAAGAATGTATTATTCAGTATCTAAAAACTTTATCCATGAGAACTAAAATATAGGTATAGGTTTTCACAGAATTATAGTTATATAAAATTAATATTTCCTAGCTTTAGTTCATCCCTAAATCAATCCAAACTGGATTTAAAGGTCACAAATCAAGGTAACATGTCACATTAAGTTGAAACAATAACAATGAGATGGACTTCATTTTGTAAAATTGCCTGCATTGTTTAAATATGGGAATGTTTTGAATTTACTGGCCTTGAAATTCCTTTTCTACTTTGTGCATTAAAAGAGTACTGTGTGATGTGCTAACATTGTTTGAAGAAGCGTTGCCAGAAGTACCATTAGGCAACGTTGAAAAAATTTCCCTGGTGGAGATGCATAGTTTCCACTTCATTACCACTCATAGACTGGTGTGCTTCAATATGTTCAAACAACCGGCACATAGCTGCACTGGGTAGGTTTACCCCGTGAAAAGCAATGCAGCAACGTGAACAATTGCTGTAGCATGCTGGAAGAGGGGAGGGACCATGCAGTTTGAGAGGGAGAAGCTAAAAACAGATGTATCAGTATTGCAGTGGAATAAAGGAAATTACAGAAGCATGAAAGAGGAGCTGGCTAAAATTGATTGGAAGGGGACACTAGAAGGGATGACAGCAGATCAGTAATGGCTGGAGTTACTAGGAATATTCAGAAGACAGAAGATGGGTACATCGCAAAGAAGAAGCATTCTGGTGGGAGGATGTGGCTGATGGTGGGGGGGGGTTTAAAGAGCATAATATCATAAGCGATCATGCAATATAGCAAAAAAAATCAGTAGAAAGTTAGAAGATTGAGAAGCTTTTAAAAATTAGCGGGAAGCAATGAAAAAGACAGTAAGAGAAATGATGAAATATGAAGATAAGTTAACCAAAAATACAAATGAGGATACCAAAAGTTTTCTTAGATATATAAAGAGTAAAAGGGAGGTGAGAGTCAATATTGGACCACTGGAAAATGATGCTGGAGAGGATGTAATGGGGGGAACAAAGAAACAGCAAATGAACTTGAGAGGTATTTTGCATGTCTCCACTGTGGAAGATACCAGCAGATTGTAAGAAATTCGAGTGTCAGGGGCAGAAGTGAGTGCAGTTGTTACTACTAATAAGTAGGTGCATGGGAAGCTGAAAGGTCTTGAGGTAGATGAGTCACCTGGACCAGATGGATAACACTAGAGGGTTCTGAAAGAGGTGGCTGAGGAGATTGTGGAGGCATTAGTAATGATCTTTCAAGAATCACTAAATTCTGGAATGGTTCTGGAGGAATGGAAAGTTTTGTGTCACAGAACGTGCAAAGGAGACAGAAGGAAGAAAATTATTGGCCGGTTTGCCTGGTTTCAGTGATTGGACAGATTTTGGAGGCCATTATTAAGGAAGAGGTCTTGGGGTACTTGGAGATACATAATTAAATAGGCCAAAGTCACCAGGATTTCCTTAAGGGGAAATTTTGCCTGACAAATCTGTTGGAATTCTTTGGGGAAATAACAGTCAGGGTAGACAAAGAAAATATAATGGATGTTATTTACTTGGATTTTCAAAAGCCATTTGATGAAGTGCAGCACATAAGGTTGCGAAGCAAGGTAAGAGCCCATGTTATTACAGGGGAGGAATTATAGGACTTAAATTAGGAGAATGGGTGACGTATTGGCAGATAGAATATGCTGTAGGGAAGTGTAAGGATTGTACTTTGGTAGATAGAATAAAGGCATGAAAATGTTTCTAAACAGGGAGAAAATTCAGAAATCAGTGGTGCAAAAGAGTCAATGTGCAGGATTCCCTAAAGTTTAACTTACAAGTTGAGTCAGTGTTAAGGAAGCCAAATGCAATGTTAGCTTCATTTCGAAAGGATTTGAATAAAAAGCAAAGGATGTAATGCTGAGGCTTTATAAGCATTGGTCAGACCAAACTTGGAGTATCATGAACAGTTTTGGGTGCCTTATCTAAGAAAAGATGTGCTGTCATTGGAGAGTGCCCAGAAGAGGTTCTTGAGAATGAGTCTGGGAATGAAAGGGTTAATGTATAAGGAGCATTTGATAGCTCTGGACCTGTACTCATTGAAAATTAGAAGAATGAGGAGGGATCTTATTGAAACCTATCGAATATTGAAAGGCCTAGATAGAGTGGATATGGAGAGGGTGTTTCCTATAGTGAGGGAGTCTAGGACCTGAGGGCACAGTCTCAGAATAGAGGGATGTCCATTTAGAATGAAGATGAGGAGGAATTTATTTAGTGGTGAATCTATGGAATTCATTGCCAGAGATGACCGTGGAGGCTAAGTCATTGGGTATACTTAAAGTAGAGGTTGATAGGTTTTTGGCTTGTAAGGGGATTAAAGATTATGGAGAGAAGGCAGGAGACTAAGGTTGAATGAGGTAATCAGTGATGATAGAATGGCAGAGCAGTGTCAATGCACTGAATACCCTAATTTTGCTCTTATACCTTATAGTCTTATAGTTAGAGAGCCTGCTGGATAAATGGACTGTGTACATTGGAGTCTTTGAAATATTCCATAGCTACACCCAGGTGCTCCTGGCAGGAGTTGTTAGCAGGTCCCTAGTAAGTTAAAAGTTTTACACTATTAAATTCACAAGTGTCTCTTTGAAAAAAAAAATCTGCAATGCTAGCAAATCTTCTGGTCTGACTTACCTGTCCTTGTGAGCTAAAGGAAAGGCATATACATTTGAGTATAAAGCTTGGGTGACTTTTTAACATACCGGCAAACAGCATTGTAAGGTAGTGCAGAGAACAGATTGCTGAGACCCAAAATAATCCTGAGACTAGGATGTTCAGGGTGACTAACATTGATGCTGAGAGATAACCAGTGCATATGTGACCATGAATGATGTCACAAGAGTTCATAAATCTGTAAGGACATCTATATTTAAATGTTAGCTGAAGACTTTGTTGCTCCTCAGAACTCTTGATATGAGCGTGGATCTGATTAGGCCGATGAGGCCTCCTGTGCCTTCTCTCAGAGTAGTTGCCAGTTATTCCTCCTCCATCCCATAGGCAGACAAATTGGAAGTAACACTGTAGAAACATCATGGAAGTTATAAGAAAGGGTCTTATGTGTTGGAGTTCGAAGAATAGTCAGTGAAACTGCTAAAAGCTGTGGAACAGCCCGGTAAAAACTGTGATTTCACTGTGATTGGCTATTTAATAATCTCATTCCAGCTATAAACTGGTTTCTCAATAAGTAGTACTCAACTGCTTTTTTTAGACAGTGAGATCGCACACCTATAAACAGGTTGACTATGAATTATGTCATTAGCTTTATGCTGGAAGCATTTCCACCAATAACTCAAGACTGATGACATTCTGAAATCGCACTTTTGCTTTGCACAGATTAAACCCTTTTTAACTACACTGTAATTTTTTCAGCACAAAGAAAATTAATTTCTTGGCCCCTTTTCCAAATTCTGCTGGGAGAATTCAACAGTTGTTGTTGTACCCTGGTAATAATTACATAATACTAATAACAGTAATTTTTAAGCAGCGGCTTAGTTTGCATGTCTAAGGTACAGTACATTTTCTCTGGGTGGTAAAACTGTTTCTAAAGATCTGCAGATGAAGTGACACCAGCTCAAGGGATCAACATTTTTCTGTAAATATGTCTGACATGGACAAACAGCAACATCCTTGAAGTGTTTAAAAGTACTAAGAAGTATGAGCAAACACTTTTGAATTACCAATATTTTTCTGGTATTGTGTACTTTGCTTTATTCATAACAAGTACAAGTACTTTTTTTTAAGGATTATATGTGTCGGCACAACATGGAGGGCTGAAGGGCCTGTACTGTGCTGTAGTGTTCTATGGTTACTTGAATTTAGAGATTCACTTCATTCCATAATGATTTTTAATTATAAATTTATTCTTGTTTTAAACTTAGTGTGAATAATTTTGCAGAGTGAATCAGAAAAAAAACATGTATAAGATGATTGAGTAGAATTAAAATTGATAAGCCAGTTTATTTTAAACTATTATTGTAATTTCTTGATAAAATTCAGCTAGAGTTAGTAGCATCATGATTTATGGAGAAATATAAATACAGATTTACTCTATATTGATCATTACTTGTGATCTTTTATGGACATCCCATATTGGAAAAGCGTAAGAGAATCCGAAACACTGATGACATTTTAATTTCCTTTCCTAACAAGATGATAAAACAACATGGTATAATTTTTATGAAAAATTTCAGCAACTGTTTTAAATATCTAAAAATTGCTATCCATCATTACAGCTACAAAACTTAGGATTTAATCCTAAATTTCTAACAACTTTCCAAATATCTCTGTGAACAAGAAATTCACATTTCTCATCTGAAAACACAACTTACTCCACACACTGTGCTAAAGTCTGAGGCACATATATATTGCTCGGGTGCCTAAAACTTTTGCACAGTACTGTATTTGTCAACATGGAGCAGTGATCATGGGGGAGAAAAGGATCACACACAAAATGCTGGTGGAATGCAACAGGCCAGGCAGCATCTATAGGAAGAAAAGTCGATGTTTTGGGCCGAGACCCTTCATCAGGAGAAAAGGATGTTGGGAAAGGCGAGGGTGGGGCAGTGTGGGAGGGGTATGCGACAGGTGGCAGAGAAGGAGTGCCAGGGCATGGGGGTGCAAACACACTCAGCCACGAGACACCAGGGAAGGACAGTTGGTTTATTGATCATTACAGAATGTTTCACTGGTGCTTCCTCCTCCTTCCCTTTCCTTTCCCCTTTTCCCAAACATGATTCCTACTCTCTGTCTCCTTCCCACTCTCAGTCCACAGTGGAGATCCAAGCAGGAGATTGGGGCTGAGAGGAAAAATAGATCAGCCATGATGAAATGGTGGAGCAAACTCAATGGCCCAAATGGCCTAATTCCACTCCTATGTCTTTTGGTCATGTATCAGTATATATTGTGCTGTGCAATATATAAAATCACTACCGTCTGAGGCACATATACTGTTGCTAGGGTGCCTAAGAGTTAACACTTGACTATATCTCACAGTGATGCTCTTGTCTTTTGCTTGCCAGTACCCATTATTGGATGAGAGATAACCCCTGAAAGGAGTACAAAGGAAAACACAACTTACGTTGGGAATCTGAAATATAAATTGAAACTTTTGGGGAAAAAGTATTGCTGTTTCAATAGAACCTGAACAGAAATAAACAGTTCATTTTACATTGGCCGGAAGTTAGTGATAAAACACATATAGAAGGGAGAAGAAAACAAAAATTATGGTGTGAGAGGGAGGAAACCAGGACAGATTGAATGGTGTCTATGAGGAAGGGTGGACAAAGAGGAAAGCAAAATAAAGAGGTATAAAATGCAGTATAATTACTTGACATTACAGATGAGGTTGGGATCATTTTGATATTTCTTATGTATTCCATTGGAAACACTACCTGCTGCTTTTAAGTTTTATATGAAACTTTAGTATTTGATATCTTGAGACTTGACAGTTCCAAAGCCTTAACCTATTACTTTCCACTTATTTTCTTCAAAACTCTGCGACCACTTCCTGACAATAAAGTATTTGGGAAACTTCAATAAACTTCTGTCCACTTGCCATTAACAAAACTTTAATTCATTATAGGCCTTTCTGTTTCTAAGGAATTCTGACATTCTGCTGTCTCAGTGACAATATGTTCATTGTACAGATTATGAGAAAACCATTACAGCTGTTACAAATTGCTCAGATAAAGTAACCCCACATTTATAAATGGACTCACCTGTTTATCATTTCAGTCGCTCCAGTTTCTGTTCCTGTTGCTCTAGGTACTTCTAGGGTGGCATGGCAGTGCAGTGGTTAGCTCAAAGTTTTACAGCACCAACAATCGGAGTTCAATTCCCGCTGCTCTCTTTTGGGAGTTTGTACATCAATCCTTGACCACGTGGATTTCTTCTGGGTGCTCCATTTTCTTCCTGCATTCCAAAAATCTGAGGCATCCTGCATTTTTTTAAAATACGGGTTCAAATGGTTTGGCCTCTATAGAACCCTGATCTCAACATCATCAAAGCTGTCTGGGATTACCTGGAGAGACAAAGCAAAGACAGCCGAAGTCTGCAGAACTGTGAGGATGTGACTAAATACATTGATGAAGGTAGAGCAGTAGATGTTGTGTATATGGATTTCAGCAAGGCATTTGATAAAGTACCCCATGCCAGGCACATAGAGAAAGTAAGGAGGCATGGGATCCAAGGGGACATTGCTTTGTGGATCCGGACTGGCTGAGGAAGTGGAGGGATGGGTTAGTAAATTTGCTGATGACACCAAGGTTGAAGATGTTGTGGCTGTCAGAGGTTACAGTGGAATATCAATAGGATGCAAAAATGGGCTGAGAAGTGGCAGATGGAGTTCAACCCAGATAAGTGTGAGGTGGTACATTTTGGTAGGTCAAATGTGCTGGCAGAATATACTACTGATGATAAGACTCTTGGCAGTGTGGAGGATCAGAGGGATCTTGGGGTCCAAGTCTATAGGGTACTCAAAGTTGCTGCGCAGGTTGACTGTGTGGTTAAGAAGGCATATGGTGTATTGGCCTTCATCAACTGTGGGATTGAGTTTAAGTAACAAGAGGTAATGTTACAGCTGTATAGGACTCTGGTCAGACCCCAGTTGGAATACTGTACTCAGCTCTGGTCACCTCACTACAGGAAGGATGTGGAAACTATAGAAAGGGTGCAGAGGATATTTACAAGAATGTTGCTTGGATTGGGGAGCATGCCTTATGATAATAGGCTGAGTGAACTTGGTTTTTTCTCCTTGAAGTGACAGAGGATGAGAGGTGACCTGATAGAGGCATATAAGATGATGAGAGGCATTGATCATGTAGATTGTTAGAGGCTTTAACCCAAGGCTGAAATGGCTAACACGAGAGGGCACAGTTTTAAGGTGCTTGGAAGTCGGTACAGAGGAGATGTCAGGGGTAAGTTTTTTTTTACGCAGAGAGTGGTGAGTGCGTGAAATGGGCTGCCAGTGACGGTGGAGGCGGATACGACGGGGTCTTTTAAGAGACTCATGGATAGGTACATGGAGCTTAGAAGAATAGAGGGCTATGGGTAACCTGAAATAACTTCTAAAGTAAGTACATGTTTGGCACAGCATTGTGGGCCGAAAGAAAACCTACAGCACAATACAGATCCATGTTTCTATGCTTGGAACATCTTGTAACACTGCATGATAGTGTACCTAAGGGAATTGATGCAGTTTTAAAGGCAAAATATTGATTTGATTTAGTGTTTTACTGTTTACTGCTCTTTATATTAATTTTTTGACACATGACTAAGACATTTGCACAGTACTGTATGCGTTAGGCTTAGTAAGTTATGGGCATACTTTGTCAGCAGTTGGTTGTTGACATAATTGATGCATTTCACTGTATTTCTCAAAGTTTCAATGAACATGTGACAAATAAAGCTAATTTTTAATATTTTTTGAAAATCTAAGCACATTCACTGAAACTTGTGATTAACTACAGGAGCTTAATTGAAATTAGGGAAAAGGTAATTCGCAGAAGGAATTAATGTGCAAGTTGGAACACAAAAACCTATTGATGCTGGAGGTCTAAAATTAAAACAAACAAAAAAACCATTAAATACTGGAGACACTCTGGATCAGCATCTGTGAAAAGAAAAACAGATTTAATGTTTCATATCAATAATCCTTAGTCAAAACATGGAACTTGTAAATGACTGACGAGCACAAATGCACACAGATCCCAATGGCTGGTGCTGAGTAATATCTTCATTACTCTATCCATGGTCCTGGAAGTTTTTTTTTAGCCACTCATTTGAAAATTGAGATATTTTGTATTAACTTTTGCATCACTCGAATCCTTACTTGCATGCACTGTGAGGACTCTATCTCTCTTGGCTATTTTGGTTGAGTAAAGAAGTGGATTATTAAAAGGGCAGTTGGCAAATGGCATGGCAAATATTTTGAAGCCACTTTAACAGTGCACTTTATCACCACCTGAACGGCAAGGTCGGCTAAATTCACCGTTATAAAGACTGTGTACACCAAATTTCCAAACTCTAAACTGCTAAACTTGTAAAAAATCTATTTATATCAACAGAGAACAGGTTTCTATTTATCCAAATAATAAAAAGGGAATTTTTCTTTTCAAGTGATGTGAACTCCTCTTCCCGACTCTCATATTAACTAATGTAGCCAGTTGGTTCTCAGGTGACTGTCCACCTTCTTTAGAAACTATTAGTCTGACCTCCTCTGTAAAGAAAACTTCCCTTCACCCACTGTGGCTGGAAGTGACCATCTCCCAATGATTTTGATGTTTGTGTTTATCATTTTTAAAACTCCATCTTTATTCTGACAACCTTTTACCCAGCAGTATAATGCCATTAAAATGAACCTAAACATACGCAAATTACATTCTTTGATAGAATCATAATGATGCATTGTTCCCTTCATCTCATCAATCTGTCTGTATCATTTGATACAGAAGTCAACACCACTCTCTTACACATCTTTTCTCTCTTCACCAGCAAAATGGACAGTCTGTTTATGCATTAATTGTAGGCAGCTTTCAACAGTTTCAATCACCACGCCTGTCTTTTCCCTTTCAAGCCCTCTAGATACTACAGTTGTACAGAACTGTGCGCTACCGAGTCAGAGCTCCAGAGAGCCAGGTACACTGCTGTCCTCTATGCTGCCTGCACCAGGTTTGCAAGTTCTCCACCTGATGGTGCTGGATTTTTTTACCCATCCAGATGTGCTGATGGGTAAATCAGCTACTGTAAATTACCACTAGTATAATCTACATTAGTCAATAAGCAAAAGCAATCAGAGGATGTTGGCTTGTATTTTCGCAAAAGATCAAGTTGCTGGAGTACAGAGAAATGTAGAGACACCGGAGATTCTGCAAATACTAGAAGTCTTCAGCAACAGACATGCAGAATGCTGGAGGAACTCAGCAGGTCAGGCAGCATCTATGGAGGGAAATAAACAGATTCAGGCCGAGACACTTCATCAGAATCTGAAATGTTGACTGCTTATTTCCCTCCTGACTTGCTGAGTTCCTCCAGCATTTGCTGAGGATCCCTTCCAGGCTTGGGCCCAATGGAGCACATCACCGCCTGTGTTGTTCTAAGTACCCGTTGAGGGTCTCTTTCTGTATTTCATTGACATCCTCCTCTGTAGCATCATCAACTAAATAAAGGAGTAACTTACAAATGTATGCTAATGAAATCTTGTTCTTTCCTTCTCCTTCAGTGTTCTGAAAACGCTCGCCACATCTTCATTCTTGATTGAGGTGCAGTTTACTCCACTTAACCTCTTCCATGAATATATGAATGAAATAATCAGCTGAGTATAAAAGTATCAAACTGAATTCAGGCTAGAGAAGTATTTAGAATTTAAAGTGGGACAATAAGGTATACAGACCAAAGCAACAGAATTTAAAAACACAGATGATGTTACAATTGTATAACTCATTGGTTGAACCATACTGAAGTAGTGTGTAACTTTTGGCACATTGGCCTTCATAAATCAATGTTAGAAACATAGAAAACCTACGGCACCATACAGGCCCTTTGGCCCACAAAGTTGTGCTGAACTTGTCCCTACTCTAGAAATTACTAGACTTCCCCATAGTCCTCTATTTTTCTAAGCTCCATGTACCTATCCAAAAGTTTCTTAAAAGACCCTATCATATCTGCCTCCACCAAATTCGCTGGCAGCCCATTCCATGCACTCACCACTAAGTAAAAAACTTACCCCTGACATCTCTTCTATACCTATTCCCCAGTACCTTAAACCTGTGTCCTCTCATGGCAACCATTTCAACCCTGGGAAAAAGCCTCTGACTATCCACACAATCAGTGCCTCTCATCATCTTCTACACCTCTATCAGGTCACCTCTCATCCATCGCTCCAAGGAGAAAAGGCCAAGTTCATTCAACCTGTTTTTGTAAGGCATGTTCCCCAATCCAAGCAACATCCTTGTAAATCTCCTCTGCACCCTTTCTATGGTTTCTACATCCTTCCTGTAGTGAGGCAGGAACGGGTGAATTTATTATGGGGAACAAGGAAATGGCAGATGAGTTGAACAGGTACTTTGGATCTGTCTTCACTAGGGAAGACACAAACAATCTCCCGGATGTAATAGTGGTCAAAGGAACTAGGGTAAAGGACGAACTGAAGGAAATTTATATTAGGCAAGAAACGGTGTTGGATAGACTGTTGAGTCTGAAGGCTGATAAGTCCCCGGGACCTGATGGTCTGCATCCCAGGGTACTTAAAGAGGTGGCTCTAGAAATTGTGGATGCATTGGTAATCATTTTCCAATGTTCTATAGATTCAGGAACAATTCCTGCTGATTGGAGGGTGGCTAATGTTGTCCCACTTTTCAAGAAAGGAGGGAGAGAGAAAACAGGGAATTATTGACCGGTTAGCCTGACGTCAGTGGTGGGAAAGATGCTGGAGTCAATTATAAAAGAGGAAATTACAACACATTTGGATAGCAGTAGAAGGATCAGTCTGAGTCAGCATAGATTTATGAAGGGAAAATCATGCTTGACTAATCTTCTGGAGTTTTTTGAGGAAGTAACTATGAAAATGGACAAGGGAGAGCCAGTGGATGTAGTGTACCTGGACTTCCAGAAAGCTTTTGATAAAGTCCCACATAGGAGATTAGTGGGCAAAATTAGGGCACATGATATTGGGGGCAGAGTACTGACATGGATTGAAAATTGGCTGGCTGACAGGAAACAAAGAGTAGTGATTAACGCGTCCATTTCAGAATGGCAGGCTGTGACCGGTGGGGTACTGCAAGGTTCGGTGCTGGGACTGCAGCTGTTTACAATATACATTAATGATTTAGATGAAGAAATTAAAAGTAACATTAGCATATTTGCTGATGACACAAAGCTGGGTGGCAGTGTGAAATGTCAGGAGGATGTTATGAGAATGCAGGGTGACTTGGACAGGTTGGGTGAGTGGGCAAATGTATGTCAGGTGCAGTTTAATGTGGATAAATGTGAGGTTATCCACTTTGGTGGCAAGAACAGGAAGGCAGATTACTATCTAAATGGAGTCAAGTTAAGAAAAGGGGAAGTACAACGAGATCTAGGTGTTCTTGTACATAAGTCAATGAAAGCAAGCATGCAGGTACAGCAGGCAGTGAAGAAAGCTAATGGCATGCTGGCCTTTACAACAAGAGGAATTGAGTATATGAGTAAAGAGGCCCTTCTGCAGCTGTACAGGGCCCTGGTGAGACCCCACCTGGAGTATTGTGTGCAGTTATGGTCTCCAAATTTGAGGAAGGACATTCTTGCTATTGAGGGAGTGCAGCATAGGTTCACAAGGTTAATTCCCAGAATGGCGGGACTGTCATCTGTTGAAAGATTGGAGCAACTGGGCTTGTATACACTGGAATTTAGAAGGATGAGAGGGGATCTGATTGAAACATATAAGATTATTAAGGGATTGGACACACTGGAGGCAGGAAGCATGTTCCCACTGATGGGTGAGTCCAGAACTAGTGGCCACAGTTTAAGAATAAGGGGTAGGCCATTTAGAATAGAGATGTGGAAAAACTTTTTCACCCAGAGAGTGGTGGATATGTGGAATGCTCTGCCCCAGAAGGCAGTGGAGGCCAAGTCTCTGGATGCATTCAAGAGAGAGTTAAATAGAGCTCTTATAGATAGCGGGGTCAAGGGATATGGGGGAGGGCAGGAACTGGGTACTGATTGTGTATGATCAGCCATGATCACAGTGAATGGCGGTGCTGGCTAGAAGGGCCGAATGGCCTACTACTGCACCTACTGTCTATTGTCTATTGAGGTGACCAGAATTGAGCACAGTACTTCAAGTGGGGTCTGACCAAGGTCCTATATAGCTGCAACATTACCACTCAGCTCCTAAATTCAATCCCATGATTAATGAAGGCCAATACACCATATGTCTTCTTAACCACGGCATCAACCTGCACAGCTGCTTTGAGCATCCTATGGACTCGAACCCCAAGATCCCTCTGATCCTCCACACTGCCAAGAGTCTTAGCATTAATACTATATTCTGCCATCATATTTGACCTAACAAAATGAACCACTTCACATTAATCTGGGTTGAACTCCATCTGCCATTTCTTAGCCCAGTTTTGCATCCTATCAATGTCCCGCTGTAACATCTGGCAGCCCTCCACACTACCCTCAACACCTCCAACCTTTGTGTCATCAGCAAACTTACTAACCCATCTCTCCACTTCCTCATCCAGGTCATTTATAAAAATCACTAAGAGTAAGGGTCCCAGAACAGATCCCTGAGGCACACCACTAGTGACTGACCTCCATGCAGAATATGACCCATCTACAACCACTCTTTGCCTTTTGTAGGCAAGCCTGTTCTGGATCCATAAAGCAATGTCCCCTTGGATCCCCTGCCTCCTTACTTTTTCAATAAGTCCTGCATGGGGTACCTTATCAAATGCCTTGCTGAAATCCATATACACTACATCTACTGTTTTTCCTTCATCAACATTTAGTCACATCCTCACAAAATTCAATCAGGCACATAAGGCATGACCTGCCCTTGACAAAGCCATGCTGACTATTCCTAATCATATTATACCTCTCTAAATGTTCATAAATACAGCCTCTCAGGATCTTCTCTATCAACTTACCAACCACTGAAGTAAGTGTTGATACTGGAGACGGGATGTTATGTTGAAGGTGTATAAGACATTGTTGAGACCTAATGTGGAGCATTGTGTGCAGTTTTTGTCATCTACCTACAGGAAAGATGTAAATAAGATTGAAAGAGAACAGAGAAGATTTAAAAGAATGTTTCTAGGTATGAAGGACCTGAGTTACAAGGAAAGATTGAATCCGTTAGGACTATATTCTTTAGAACACAGAAGATTGAAGGGAGATTTGATAGAGGTATACAAAATAATGAGTGTAGGGTGAAAGATGAGAAGTTTAAGGGGAACATGTTTGAGAAGTTTGGGTACGTACGTGGTTGGTTGGGGTATGGGGGAACTATGATCCCCATGCTGGTCGATGGGAATAGGTAGTTTAAATGGTTTTGGCATGGACTAGATGGGCCAAAGGGCCTGTTTCTGAGCTGTACTTCTCTATCACTCCAGTGTATTACTGTTCTGTTACCACATTACAAGAAGGAATACCATTGCATCACAGGACAGGAACATTTAAGTTGCAAAGTAAGACTCATACAGCCGGGATAATTTCTTTGGTATAGACTGAGTGAAATGGCAGACTTAAATGAAACAAATAAGATTATTTCAACTTAAATAAATTGGATAGAAAGATCCTGTTCATAACAATGAGTTCATTATTCAGGTGCCTTCAATTTGAAGTTATAAACAGAAAGATTAAAGGAGTCTGAGAAAAATTATTTTTCCCTGAAAAAATTAGTGACATTCTGGACCTTATTCACAGAAAGGATGGTTGATACAGAAACCTTCATTATATGTAAAAATGGGGGCAGTATAGTAGTATAGTGATTAGCGTAACACTATTTCAGTGCAGGCAATAATTGATGGGGTTCAGTTCCCACCGTCTGTGCAGAGTTTGTAAAATTTTCTCCCCATGAACATGTGTGTTTCCCCCTTGTTCTTCCATCTTGGTGAGCTGTAGGCATGCAGTATTGATGCCAGAAGCATGGCAACACTTGCAGGTTGCCACCCCATCTTTGGACTCTGTTGGTTGTTGGCGCAAACACTTCATTTTACTGTATGTTTCAATGTGCATGTGACAAAGCTAATCGCTCTCAATCTCTCAATGGATTCTGGCTTATATGGGACACATCAGGATCAGTATATTTTGGCCCAATTAAGTGGCTGCTACAATTAATCAAAGTTTCATGGAAATAGTTAAAAAGGTACAAAAATACACACTGAGTAACAAATTATGTCTTTAAATGAAATACAGAACAAATTAGAACACCACTGTACTACTGCAATCCTATAAAACTGTATTAGTTCCTAACACTTACCTTTGGACGAATTCATCCACGTCACATTACCTAACACTTACCAATGGAAGAATTCATTCACGTCATGTTCTTTTGAGTGTAAATGAACAAAATCACCAGACATCTCATGTAGATGATGGACTGCCTTCATGCAATGCTGTTGATGACTGCATCCTCCAAATCTTCATTTTCATTGTAACATTCGAGGTGATTGCCATTATCTTCAAATTGTTAATAGTTTCTAACTTGAAGCAGTGAATTCAATTCATTTCCACTCCCAGTCATTTTTGGTTTCTCCAAACCTGAATGCTTGAAACCGCAGTGATCAAAACAGTTCTGAATTGTCTTACTGCTGATTTCTTACCAATTATCAGTGAGAAAAAAATACTGCTTTGGAACACAACCGCATGCAACTGATGCTATTTATAAACTGTTCACGCAAAGCATGGTGTAGTGCTCAACAGCCTTGCAAATGCACGCAACTAACACTAGTTAGAAACAGTTTGGCAACAGTCTCCTGTCCCATTTAAGCTGCATAGTCTCCCAAAGAAATGAAGGAAATCTTGGCTATTATCTTGATTAGTTTAGATGGACCAGTTAACTGGAACCCGCTGTACTTGATGCTGTTTGAACCTACAATGCTCGGGACCATATGCAGAAAGTCAGGATCACAGTGATTAGTTATCTCAGAGCACAGCTCCAATGCCATAATCAAGTTTGCTAATGACACCACTGTCCTAGGCCAAACCAGCATATTGGAGGGAGACTGAAAATCTGGTTAAGTGGTGCCACAATGACAACCTCTTACCCAATGTTCACAAGACCCAGGAACTAGTTATTAACCTCAGGAAGAGGAAACCAGAGGACAATAAGCCAGTCCTCGTCAGAGGATCAGAGGTGGAGAGGGTTAACAACTTTAAATTCCTCGGTGTTATCATTTTGGGTGACGTGACCTGGGCACCACATTCAAGTGCAATTACAAAGAAAACATGGCAGCACCTCTACTTCCTTAAATTGTTTGAAAGGATTTAGATTGACATCTAGAACTTTGACAAACTTCTATAGATGTGTGGGAGAGAGTATATTGAATGGCTGCATCACAGCCTGGTATGGAAATTCCTACAAAAAGTAATGGATATTTCCCAGTCCATCATGGGTAAAGTACTTTACCGATTGAGCACATCTACATGGACCATTGTCACAGGAAAGCAGCATCCATCATCAGGGACCTCCTCCATCCAGGTCATGCTCTCTTCTCACTACTGTTATCAAAGTGGTGGTACTGGAGTCTCAGGACTCTCACCACCAGGTTTAGGAACAGTTACTACTCTTCAAACATCAGGCTCTTGAACCAGTGGCAATAACTTCACTCAATTTCATTTGCCCCATTACCGGATTATTCCCACAGCCTGTGGACTCACCGTCAAGGTCTCTTCATCTCAGGTTCTTGATTCTTACTGTTTATTTATTTATTATTATTACTCCTTGTATTTGCAGTTTGTTGTCTTTTGCACACTAGCTAAATGTCAAAGTTGGTGTGGTTTTTCATTGGTTCTATTATAGTTATTATTCATTATCAATTTATTGAGTATGCCTGCAAGAAAATGAATCTCAGGGTTGTATATGGTGACATATACGTATTTTGATAATAAATTTAAGTTGAACTTTGACGACATCGGCACAATGAGCTGGTTCCTGCCTCGGTAATGCAAATTTCTGTTATTCTATGAGAAAATGGACAAATACCAAATACCTTATGCAATACATAAGGCTGTGCAAAGTCTAGCTTTAAATTAAGTAAACTTACATTGTTTTCTTTTACCATTCCTTCATGGGATTGGTTGCCGGTGTTTGGAAACTGTAAAGCATTTGCCCCATCCACCGTCATTTTACTCAGAGTGTTGTGGATGCCTGGAATACACTGTCTGGTATAGTGGTAGAGGTAAATACATGAGAGGTTTTAAGAGGTGTTGCGATAGACACATGGATACAAGAAAGATAGATATGGACATGGTGCAGGTAGAGGGGATTAGCGTTTGGGTGTTTTTGATTTGCTTTTTTGCTGGTTTGGCACGGCATTGCGAGCTGAATGGCCTGTTCCTGTGCTATACTCTTCTATGTTCTATCATGTCACTGCACTGTCTGATGCTATAGAATTTAATGGTCACACTTTGTGGCTTAGCTAATCTCTCCAATTATTTTACTACGGATTTGCTATTTTTTTTTTAGGACCTTTTGAATTTAGCTTTTCAAGATGGTCAAGAAGGTATTATCTAGTTTCCTTCTGCCAGATATGCCACTTTGCTCAAGATTCTGAATCTTCAAACCTGGAATTTTAGATGTGAATTCATTGTATTTCACAATTTTTAGCTAAATAATTTGTGCTTTTGCTAATTCCATACCATGATAAATATGTTAGCAGAAAGAGGCAGAGGGTACTGGTGGAAAAACAATTTTCTGATTGGAAGCATGTGACTAGTGCTGGGGCCTTTTGCTGTTCATGATATACAGTTTTTTAGACAACTTCGAGGTTTTATTAGTAAGCATGTGGGCGACACCATAAATTGGTGGGGTTATAGATAGCAAGGAAGGTTGGCTAAATCTACAGCAAGATGGCTCAGACTTACAATTTTTTCCATTCATAGAGATGGTTTTGCGGATAGAATACAGAAGTTAGGCATCATTGCAGGTTTGGGTTTATGGACAGTGATCTGTGGGAGTTCAGTCAGAGGAACCTTTGCCATTGTATGCCATCAATCCCCATGAATGACATAGGGTCAGCAAGCACTGTGGACTAAGACCAGCATGAAGGAGGGCTGGTGTCCCTCCAGGTGGGTGAGTCCCTCCCCAGGTCAGCAAATCCAGGGATTGGAGGGTCCATGCAGGTAGGAGTAGGTTAGCAAGTCAGCAGTTCTGGGGTCTGGAGTTTGGGGTCTTGTCATTCGTGAATCTTGGGTTGATTCTGAAAACTGAAGCCCAAATGTCAAAGATTAAGGTCAGTGAGTCCAGAATCTGAGGCCTGATGGGTGAAGCCCTGGGTCTGCGAGTCCTCTGGAGGCCTAGAGGCTGCCTGGCCTGGAGTTGGAGGCCTGTCTGTGACTATGACTAGATAAGTGGGGCAGGGCAGTAAAGGGCTTTGTTTTGTTACTGTTGTTGTTGTTCTGCTGAACATGATGGGCATGCTAAGTTGACACTTGAATGTGTGGCGACCCTTGTGGGCTACCCCCAGCGCACCCTTAGTTGTGCTGGTTGTCAATGCACACAGCACTTTTCAATGTACAAAGTGTACATGTGACTTCTGAATCAACATCACTGGGCAACAAAGATCTTGCTTCCTGAAGACTTTTGGGTGTATCTTATGGATTTTGGGCCGCTGATCATGAAAATCACCAAAAAAAAAATCCCTATCAGGCATCAAATCACCTATATTTGTTATTTTAATTCACAATTCAAGTCAGAATAACTGATGCAAATATTAAAGGTGGCATTTTTCTTAGTCCACAAATTAACTACATCATCAGTGAAAGGCAATTCACAGGACTTCTAGTGGGACCAGAGGAAATCACATGGAAGGCATTGAAGGATGTTGCTGAGGATTTTCTTAGCAGCTACAGAACTCCAAACTACATGCATCTGATTGACAACATGCTTTAACCAGACAAAAGCATGAAGTGCAACATGTCACTAAAGATTCATTTTCTGCATTCTCATTTGGATTTTTCCCCTGCAAATCTTGGTGCTGTCAGTGACGAGCATGGTGAAAGGTTTCACCAGGATATTGCGGTCATGGTGAAACAGTATCAGGGCAACTGGAATCCATCAGAGCAGGCTGATTAGTGTTGGAGACTTAAGCAAGAAGCCTCGGACACTGAATACAAATGAAAATCATCAAAATATTATTTTTAGCTCAGTTGAACTATTGCAAAGCATCTGCACCATTATGCAATTAAATGCATTTTATTCAATAAAAGTTAATTTTTTTGTTTCTCCAAATCCCTGTGATACAAGTAGTCTGAAATTATACTTGTGTTCAGCTTCAAGCCGTCTATCATAAACAAAAAAAGTTTCTGAGGAAGCCTCACTTTTTGAAAAAAATTGTTGTCCAGTGGATTGATAGATGAATTCAGAGAGAAATTTAAGTAAGCAAGTTATCAAATGTGACTGTCTTAATGCATCTAATAAGATTAGTGTAAAAATGTTCTTGACAAATCTGTGCATCATTTCTGTAGTTGGTTGGGGTGGGGGAACTAAAATTACATGACAAGGCTAAATCATTATAAATTTTCTAATACTGCAAACAAATTCCTAGGCTTAGTGCCATAGACCACAATCAACTGGGTGAAAGACATCCTTAAACAAAATTTAAAGGTCAATCATTAACGTGGGAACTCTTAATGTAATTCTTAACAGGGCTGTTCCAAAACTATGAACACTGCTAGAAACTGTTGTCATCTTAAATAACTTTAACACTGTGTTGTTTTTCGGTCTTCATTGTTTTAAAAATCATTAGAGCTGCTTTGGAGTTGTTTCCAATATGTCAAAGAAAAATTAGCAACCACAGCCCATCTGTCATAGCTTTAGAAGTGTTAGACTAATAACTATTAATATAAAGAAAATAAGTGTTAAATCTATTTTTACGAAAGATCCCTGCCATTGATATAAGCAGTAACAAAATAATTCAGAATCAAAATCAGGTTTATCATCACTAGCATGTGTTGTGAAATTTGTTAACTTATCAGCAGCAGTTCAATGCTATACATGATAATTTAGAAATAAATAAATAGGCAAATCAATCACAGTAACTATATATTTATATTGAATAGATTAAAAATAGCGCAAAAGAGAAATATTATCTATATAAAGAAGTTCAATGTCCATTTAGGAATCATATGCAGAGGGGAATAAGCTGAGTGTGTGCCTTCGAACTTCTGTAACCTCCTTCCTGATGGTAACAATGAGAAGGTGGCATGCCTAGGGTAAAGGATGTTGCCTTTCTGAGGCATCACTCCTTGAAGATGCTCTTGAGTATTCTTTGAAGATGTTCCTGGGTACTCTTGAAAGATGCTCTTGGGCACCCAAGATGGGGCTGACTAATTTTACAACTTTCTGTAGCTTCTCTCTGTTCTGTGCAGTAGCTGCCCCCCCCCCACCAGACAGCGATACAGCCTCTCACAGAATGCTCTCCACCATATATCTGTAGAAGTTTTTTGAGTTTTTAGTTGACAAACCAAATCTCTTCAAACTCCTAATGAAATATAGCTGCTGCCTTGCCTTTTTTATAGCTGTATCGATACTTTGGGACCAGGGTAGATCCCTAGAGATCTTGACACCCAGGATCTTAAAATTGCTCACTCTCACTATTCTGATCCCTCTATGAGGATTCGTTTGTGTTCCCTCGCCTTACCCTTCCTGAAGTCCACAATCAGCTCTTTTGTCTTCCTGACGTTGAGTTCAAGGTTGTTGCCGTAACTCAACTAGCTGGTATATCTTGCTCCTGTACACCCTCTCGTCACCATCTGAGATTCTACCGCCAATGGTTGTATCATCAGCATATTTACAGAGCTATACCTAGCCACACAGTAATGGGAAGAGGGAGAGTAGATAAGTGGGCTAAGAACACATCCCAGAGGTACACCAGTGTCGATCATCAGCAAGGAGGAGATATTATCAACAATCTGCACAGATTGTGGTCTTCTGGTTAGGAAGTCGTGGATCCAATTGTAGAGGGAGGTACAGAGGCTTATCGATCAGAATTATAGGAATGATGGTGCTAAACACTGAGTTATAGTCAACAAACATATTTAAGTTAAATCCACTGTTACAAAAATCCCGGCAGAACCACAAAACAAGAGATCGAGAATTTTTAGAAGCATGGTTCTCAAAGGAAGACTCTATTCACAACCATATTGAACTGTTCACGATTTACAGACTTATGCATCTGTGAGATTGGAGCCAAATAGTTGAGCTGCGGACACTTGAGGAACCAATGCTCACAATGTCTGACAAACAGGGAAACAGACCAGGAGAGATCACTCAGCTATCCAGTTGGCCGGGACCCATGGAAACTAGAGTCCAGCGCAACAGTCAACCAATCACAGTAAAGAGTCAGACCAATATAAACACGAGCAGTCGACAGAAACAACACTCAATGGTGCACTGATGATGTCACCTCGACTGGTGACGAAACGTTTGTGATCTAACCTCCAGATTCAGCAAACAACCTTACAAACTTGCAGCTAAACCGAGCTATGAATCTCGTCTTTCATTTTAAATCCACTTTATTTTACGGAATGAAAATTACTACTAAATATCACAGAGTAACAATAGTTCGAACTGTCAGTGACAATTGATCACCTTGAGGCCTCACAATACTGTGTTTGATTAGTATGGTATGCATACCAAGTCACTTTCCGACTCATTCTCTAGTAGACTTCCATCTAAATTGGTATCAGGCATGTCTGTTATAGGCAGTAGAAGGTACCTAGAGGCTTGAGTTACACCTCTTCCTTCTTCCCAAGTTGGCATGTTTTCAGCTACGGCCAACCATAAGTTCTCATGCTGTTGGTCCTCTTCTTCAGTGAACCATGCCCCCTGATAACACATTTGAATCAAATTGTAAGAATTTTACAACGTTCATTGAAGTTTGATGCCTTGCAATATTAAGCAATGTTAATAATAATTCCCCAATCATTTTATATCAGCAGAGAGATGAGTTGTAGAGAGTAAGCACATTTTTGGAAAAATCAAGATCAAAATTAGATTGAACACCATGGTAATGTAGTGATTAACGCGACACTATTACAGCCCAGGGTGTTCCAAAGTTCAGAGTTCAATTCCTGCACTGTCTGTCCTCCCCTTGTAATGCTTTTGCCCAGATACTTTGGTTTCCTCTCACAGTCCAAGACACACCAGGTAGGTTCACTGGTCATTGTAAAGTGTCCCATGATTAAACTAGGGTTAAGTCAGGCTGGTGGGGTTGTTGTGGCAACTCAGCTTGAAGGGCTAGGAGCGTCAGATAATTTGAAGGCCACGTTGGGCAAGTGTTGAGAGGTTGCCTGCAGATATTGCAATGAGTTTCAGGAAAAGGCAGTCATTAATGAAAATATCAGTCTGGATTAGAATGAACATCTTAACCTCTTTGCCAAATTTTCATGTAGGGTGCAATTCCTGAACTACATGGAAATAATACCTACTCGATTGGTTTTTATCCATTCTTCCTCCAGTACATTTCCATGTGCTTTGCTCATTCCTAAAGCACGCTCCAGAAGTTGATTTGCATGTCCCAATTGGCCAGCCAATACATGGCAATAAGCTTTAAAGTGCAAGAATCGAGCATAAAAAACTGGAGTGGTATTACATCGCCGTCTGAACTCACGTAGGTACTATTGAAATAAAATACAATACTTTACTAAATTTTATATTTACTAAAGAAAACACAATAATTCACAAACTCTTCACACTGAGCAAGGAATCAGCTGTCTGATTCAGGTTAATAATTTCTATTCGAAATGTTAACTAAATATACATTTCAAAAATGCTTCGGTTCAAATTCTCATAAACCAACTGGACTTTAGAATTATAGAAGAGGCAGTAATGTAACTTAGCAATTAAGCAGAATAACTTTATACCATTTAAAAGTATTTCAAATTTATAATTTATTTTTATAATACAGCAAAACCCAGCTTCTTCCAGGGTTTAATAATTTCTAAATACCCTGCATTTCTTTTGAGATAGCCCAGATATTGTTAAAAATATTACACACACTATCTAAGAAACTGACAGAATAGTCTATCATTTAAGAAAGGTGAGAGATATTGGATGGAAATGGAAGAACTGCATTGGAATATTGCTTAACATACGCTAGCTTGACCAAGTACAGATAATAGATAGATATTGTCCGGCCTAATTGTCAAGCTGGAAATAGTGGTGAGATATGACTGTTTAAACATACCAGCTCCTATGGACATCTATACAGAGTGAAATGTGGTGTTTGCGTCAAATCAAATCAGCAAGGGCTGTGCCAAGCAGCCCACAATTGTTGCCATGCTTCCAACAGAGTATGCCCACAACAAACAACCCCTAACTGCCTGCCTGAGGGACCCGGAGGGAGCCCACATGGTTTACAGCATCCAAATACATTTCATAATTTATCAAGAGATGTAAGTTTTCTTTGGTTATGATTTTACAGATTACACGTTCAATTGGAAGCAATTTATACTTATGAGCCCAATTTCATAGCCAAGATCTCCACCACGTCAAGGTGCTCCCTTTCATTTAGCAAATGTATCCAGCAATAGGATTTTTTCAATAAAGTCATTTTAGGTGATACTGATAAAATGCCACCTGGCCAAAGATAATTATTAGAACTCTATTTTAGTAATCTGGAAGATTTCATGTATCAGTTAACTTGTCTCATAATGTTCAGCACTGAGATTCAAAACTAATATATTCACAAATTCTGAACACCTTCATGAACTTTCAGATGCTACATACTGTGTCTGCTCAACTACCAACAATCTCAATCAAGAACCAAACCAACATTCATGCACAAGTCCGGGATCATATATTACATCTCTTCTGCCCATGTTCATATTTCACAGCACTACTCACTGACAGACACATTGCCCAAATTTACAACACCCTGAAACAGTTACATTAGTAATTTTTGTATCATTAAACAGAGAAAGACTCCTTTATCCTCCAACCTTATAAGGCTTCACATTTTCTTACCAATGTTGTCTGCACTACTTCTAACATCTAAATACCTTTGAAGAACAATTACGACAAATACACAATCACACTATTCTTAGTTTTATTCTCTTTGACATATACACAAATTCACATATACATTGTTTTAAATGAAAGAATGCCAAGCTGCTGCAGCAGCAAGTCAAATTTTACAGGCAGTTAAGTGTGTGCAGATCCACAACCCAAATTGGTCTCAGCCTTGTTATCACTAGTGCCAAAATTTGTCAATTTAACTCACTCCAATGAAGTCAATAAATAGTACAATGCACTAGATATGGCAGTGGACTGCAACAACATTCCAGACAATGTGCTGAAGACATATGCTCAAGAACCTACTATGCCTCTCGCTCAGTAATTCAATGGTAAAACCTCCAAGAGGACCATAACCTTCTCATAGGGTTTGGAGATTTGTGTACCTCAATGACTCAGAGATATGTTGGCTGGAGTCATGGCTTTCTGCCATGCCAAACAGGGGTCAAAGAGTAGAGGCCACACTAACAGTAGTCCACCAGTCCTCCAGGTTCAGGGCTAACAATCCTGATTGGCAAAACAAAACTGTTATGCAAACAACAATGAAGAATCCTTCTATATTTGTATGCGATGGTATTCCTGAGACTCCACCCAGGACTTGCATGACTGACAGTAGTGAAAACCAAAAGGAAGCAACTGACATGTTGCAGAGAGCCCTGAACACCACCAGAGATGGAGCATCTTCATGCAGCCCTCAATGCCAGTAAGTACAATGGTGTAAGGTTGGCCATATCTGGTAACTTTCAATCTACAAATATTAGAGCAAATTCAACTTCAAATGCTGCTTTGGCAATCTGCTCTCAATTATCAGCAAAATGATAAGAATTGTTGCCAGCAGCACTCACACGATACATTTACTACTCCTTCCCAGACCTCGTTATAACATTTCAAATATCAACATGAGAGCTGAACATTACTGCCTCTAATATCAAGTCTGCAACAATGCCAAATTCCATAAGCTTGAAAATTGAAGGGAAAGATCTTGCTGAGGTAGAATCAGAATAAGCAGAGAAGAAAATGGTTATGTTGTGATAAAGTACTTTCACGCCAGGGCATCAGTCTGCCACGTCCAGTCATGGTCAGCTGTTTTATTAATGACTGTTACTTCATGTGCTTAGAAGCTCACTGAAGATCGCAGTGCTCACTTCCATTGCCACTCGTCATACAATGCAGAGGTCAACAAAATGTAGACTGATGTTAGGGATAGTCTCCTATCAAAGGGCCACTAGCCCATTAAATCCATGCCGAGCAAGTGCCCATCCAGCTAGTCCCAAGTTACTGTATTCAGCCAAGTGTTCCCAATCTTTATTATGCTAGGGACCACTGCTGTTTACTGAGAGGTCCATGGAACCCCTGGTCTAAGCCTAGCCCCTGTATATATGACTAAAATTATTCTATTGTAACTGTCTCAACCACTTTCACTGACAGCTCATTCCAGATACTCATCACCCTCTGTGTGAAAAGATGGACCCCAGGTCCCTTTTAAGTCTTTCCCCTTTGGTTTTGACCCCTACTTTTGGGCACAGGAGATATCTACTCACAATGAAAGACAGGCTAAATACCTAACCTTGACAGTCAATGCCTTCTCTTTGCTCACTCTCTCACAATCAACTTTCTACCCTCAGCACTGGCCTGATACTCAATTAGAAGAGTCACATAATTAATCTGCATAGCAATGCAAGTTCAGAGACTGGGTATACTGGGCTAAGTAATGTACTGTACAAGCACCCAAAGCTCTTACACATTGCGGAAAGTCAGAATTGTGATATATTTCTCCCCCTTATCCTAGGTTTTGCAAATTACTTTGTTCAGCCTATATCCCTCAAAGCCAGGAGTTCCCAAACATTTTTATGCCATGGACTCCTACTGTTACACCTGAACTACAGGAGGACCAATATCCTTGCATGGAGGTTTGTCAGTGCTATTGGGGGGGGGGGGGGGTTTAAACTAGATTTGCAGGGGGATGGGAACTGGAGTGACAGAGTAGATAGTGGAACGGGGGTGAAAATGACTTGTGTTAAAGTTTCATGCAAAGTCAAAAATAGAACGGCTGTGTGTGGTGGTAATAATCTTCTGAGGCGTATCTATTTCAATGCAAGGAGTATTGTGGGGAAGGCTGATGAGCTGAGGGTGGGGATTGACACGTGGAATTATGACATTGTAGCCATTAGTGAAACTTGTCTACAGGAGGGGCAGGACTGGCAGCTTAATGTTCCAGGGTTCCGATGTTTCAGACGTGATAGAGGCAGAGGGGTGAAGGGTGCAGGGGTGTCATTGCTCGTCAGGGAAAATGTTACAGCAGTGCTCAGGCAGGACAGATTAGAGGGCTTGTCTATCGAGGCCATATGGGTGGAGCTGAGAAACAGGAAATGTATGACCACATTAATGGAGTTGTATTATAGACCACCCAATAGTCAGCGAGAATTGGAGGAACAAATCTGCAGAGAGATAACAGACAACTGCAGGAGACAAAGTTGTGATAGTAGGGGATTTTAATTTTCCACATATTGATTGTGACTCCCATACTGTTAAAAGTCTAGACGGGTTAGAGTTTGTTAAATGTGTTCAGGGAAGTTTTCTAAATCAATATATAGAGGTACTGACTAGAGAGGATGCAATATTAGATCTTCTATTAGGAAACAAGTTAGGACAGGTGACGGAAGTGTGCGTAGGGGAACACTTTGGTTCCAGTGATCATAACACCATTAGTTTCAATTTGATCATGGATAAAGATAGATCTGGTCCTAGGGTTGAGGTTCTAAACTGGAAAAAGGTCAAGTTTGAAGAAATCAGAAAGAATCTAAAAAACGTGGATTGGGACAGGTTGTTCTCTGGCAAGGATGTGGTTGGTAAGTGGGAGGCCTTCAAAGGAGAAATTTTGAGAGTGCAGAGTTTGTATGTTCCTGTCAGGATTAAGGCAAAGTGAATAAGGATCAGGAACCTTGGTTCTCTAGGGATATTGGAACTCTGATAAAGAAGAAGAGACATGTATAGGAAACAGGGAGCAAATAAGGTACTGGAGGAGTATAAAAAGTGCAAAAATTACTAAAGAAAGAAATCAGGAGGGCTGAAAGAAGAGATGAGGTAGCTTTGGCAGTCAAGGTGAAGGATAATCCAAACAGCTTCTACAGGTATATTAAGAGCAGAAAGATAGTAAGGGATAAAATTGGTCCTCTTGAAGATCAGAGTGGTCAGCTATGAATGGAACCAAAGGAAATGGGGGAGATCTTAAATGGGTTTTTTGCACTGTATTTATATGTATATTATATATATATATCTGTATTTATATATAAGGAAACTGGCATGGGATCAATGGCAATGAGGCAAATAAGTAGTGAGGTCATGGAACCTATACAGATTGAAGAGGAGGAGGTGCTTGTTATCTTGAGGCAAATCAGAGTAGATAAATCCCCAGGACCTGACAGGATATTCCCTTGGACCTTGAAGGAGACTAGTGTTGAAATTGCAGGGGCCCTGGCAGATATATTTAAAATGTTGGTATCTACAGGAGAGGTGCCGGAGGATTGGAGGATAGATCACATTGTTCCGTTGTTTAAAAAAGGCTCTAAAGGTAATCCGGGAAATTACAGGCCAGTAAATTTGACATCTATAGTAGGTAAATTATTGGAAGGAATACTAAGAGATAAGATCTACAAGGATCTACAAGATGGACAGGGACTTATTAGGGAGAGTCAACATGGCTTTGTGTGTGGTAGGTCATGTTTAATCTATTAGAGTTTTTCAAGGAGGTTACCAGGAAAGTGGATTAAGTGAAGGCAGTGGCTGTTGTCTACATGGACTTCAGTAAGGCCTTTGACAAGGTCTTACATGGGAGTTTAGTTAGGAAGATTCAGTAGCTAGGTAAACATGGTGAGGTAGTAAATTGGATTAGACATTGGCTCAATGGGAAAAGTCAGAGAGTGGTAGTGGAGGATTGCTTCTCTGAGTGGAGGCCTGTGACTAGTGATGTGCCACAGGGATCAGTGCTGGGTCTATTGTAATTTGTGTTCTGTATCAATGATCTGGATGATAATGTGGTAAATTGGATCAGTAAATTTGCTGATGATACAAAGATTGGAGGTGTAGTGGACAGTGAGGAAGGTTTTCAAAGCTTGCAGAGGGATCTGGACCAACTGGAAAAACGGGCTGAAAAATGGCAGATGGAATTTAATACAGACAAGTGTGAGGTGTTGCATTTTGGAAGGACAAACCAAGGTAGAACGTACAAGGTAAATGGTAGGACACTGAGGAATGCAGTAAAAACAGAGGGATCTAGGAATACAGATACAAAATTCCCTACAAGTGGCGTCTCAGGTAGATAGAGTAGTAAAGAGAGCTTTTGGTACGTTGGCCTTTATAAATCAAAGTATTGAGTATAAGAGTTGGAATGTTATGGTGAGGTTATATAAGGCATTGGTGAGGCCGAATTTGGAGTATTGTGTACAGTCTTGGTCACTAAATTACAGGAAGGATATTAATAAGGTTGAAAGAGTACAGTGAAGGTTTACAAGGATGTTGCTGGGACTTGAGAAACTGAGTTACAGAGAAAGGTTGAATAGGTTAGGACTTTATTCCCTGGAGCGTAGAAGAATGAGGGGAGACTTGATAGAGGTATATAAGATTATGATGGGTATAGATAGAGTGAATGCAAGCAGGCTTTTTCCACTGAGGCTATGGGAGAAAAAAAAACCAGAGGACATGGGTTAAAGGTGAAGGGGGAAAAGTTTAAAGGGAACATGGGGGGGGGGCTTCTTCACACAGAGAGTGGTGGGAGTGTGGAATGAGCTGTCAGATGAAGTGGTAAATGCAGGCTCACTTTTAACATTTAAGAAAAACTTGGACAGGTACATGGATAAGAGGTGTATGGAGGGATATGGGCCAGGTGCAGGTCAGTGGGACTAGGCAGAAAAATGGTTCGGCACAGCCAAGAAAGGTCAAAAGGCCTGTTTCTGTGCTGTAATGTTCTATGGTTCTATTAACCGAAGGATCTGTGATCTTGACATGGTTTTTAGAAAACATTATCCTATTTTTAATGCACTTTAATAACACAAACCAATTTTCAGGAATGCATAATAATAATGGCGGCAGGGTAGTGTAGTGGTTAGCACAACACTTTACAGTACCAGTTACCCAAGTTCAATTCCCGACGCTGCCTGTAAGGAGCTTGTATGTTCTCCCTCGTGATGGTGTGAGTTTCCCTTGGGTTTTCCGGTTCCCTCACACAGTTCAAAGATGTACCAGTTAGTAGGTTAACTGGTCATTGTAAATTTTCTTGTGGTTAGGCTCGGGTTTATTTGGAGGATTGCAAAACAATGTGGCTCAATGGGCCTATTCAGAGCTGAATCTTAATAAATAAATAATAAGGGGTGTGTGCTTAACCCACTGCTCTGCTCTCTACATACACGACTCTGTGGCTAGGTACAGCTCAAATACCATCTGTAAATTTGCTGACGATTCAACCATTGTTGGTAGAATCTCAGGTGCTGACCAGTGGGCATACAGAAGTTAGATATGCCAATAGTGGAATGGTGCCACAGCAACAATCTGGCACTCATTGTCAGTAAGACAAAAGAGCTGATTGTGGACTTCAGGAAGGGCAAGACAAAGGAACACATACCAATCCTCACAGGGCGATCAGAAGTGGAGAGAGTGAGCAGCTTCAAGTTCCTGGGTGTCAAGATCTGAGGATCTAACCTGGTCTCAACATATTGGTGTAGTTATAAAGAAGGTAAGACAGCGGCTATACTTTATTAGGAGTTTGAAGAGATTTGGCATGTCAACAAATACACTCAAAAACTTCTATAGTTGAACCGTGGAGAGCATTCTGACAGGCTGCATCACTGTCTGGTATGGAGGGGCTACTGCTCAGGACTGAAAGAAGGTTGTAAATCTAGTCAGCTCCATCTTGTGTACTAGCCTACAAAGTACCCAGCACATCTTTAAGAAGTGGTGTCTCAGAAAGGCAGATTCCATTATTAAGGACCTCCAGCACCCAGGGCATGCCCTTTTCTCACTGTTACCATCAGGTAGGAGGTACAGAAGCCTGAAGGTACACACTCACCGATTCAGGAACAGCTTCTTCCCCTCTGCCCCAAATGAACATTGAACCTTTGGACACTACCTCACTTTTTTAAAAAATACACAGTATTTCTGTTTTCATACATTTTTAAAAAATCTATTCAATACACATAATTGATTTATTTGTCTATTATTTTTACTTTATTATTATTTTTTCTCTGCTATATTATGTATTGCATTGAACTGTTGCGGCTGCTAAGTTAACAAATTTCACATCACATGATGATGATACTAAACCTGATTCTGATTCATTGATAGATTATGTCTAGGAAATCAATACTTTTAAAGTACGACTTGTGGCCTTGATCCTTTTGGAAAACAACTCTACTTTTCTGAAAGAGCTTTGAATAAAGTTACATCAGATCCTGAACAAAATGGCAAAACTCACATTTAAACACTATGATAACTTTGATCATTTTGTTGTTTTTGTACTGTGTGTACTTTCTTACAAAAATAGTATATAATTTGTATTTAATATATGGTTTTCTTGTGAATGCTACTGATAGGATGTTCTGTGCCTGTGATGCTGTCGCAATTAAGCTTTTCATTGTAATTGCACTTGCGTATACACGTACTTCTGCACTTGACAATAAGCTCAATTTCGGCTTTGCTATATTATTCTAATAATGAGAACTTTAAGAATAAAATCAAACCTCCTTTGTTTGCTGGTAGACTTCCATGACAGTTTCCTGCTTTTCCCACAATGCTTTTCTAAACACCAAGATCTGACACTCCAAGAACTTGGCGTAGCCATACATTGAGAACAGAGAAGCATTTGTGTGAGTCATCAATCGTTTTGAAGTTTTAAATGACGGAATAGCCTTCTTCCATTGCGACAACCTAAAAAACCTGTGTTGACCATGACTAAATATTAGCAATGTAAAACATTACAATTAAAAAAAATCAAACAACTTTTATTCAGCTTTAAAGTTTAAATGAACTCAGTCTACCTGTGACTCTCTCTTCTCCCCCATCCCATCAGACAGAAGGTACAAAATGAGACCCTAGTCAGATGAGCTAGACTCTTGACCGCACAAACTACCTTATTACGGCCTTGCATTTATTGTCTGCCTGCACTGCACTTTATCTGTAACTGTAACATTCTATTCTAAATTGTTATTGTTTTCCCTTGTACTATCGCCATGCACTCATGTAGGAATCCCAAACGTTTTTATGCTTTGGACCAATACCATTAAACAAGGGCCATGGGCCCCAGGTTGGTAACCCTACACTAATGTCATGAAATGATATGTATAGATGGCAGATAAAACAAAGTGTAACACGCTATAGGGTTTCACTGCTAATGTACTGGTCTCTCTGTAATGTTTCACTGCTAATGTAATGGTTTCTCTGTAGCAGCAATGTATGGGTTGTGACTAGAGATAGCCGGGCTTTGGAATGCGCATTGTCCAATGACAGGCACGTTTATCTTTCTTGTGGTTCTGAGAGCAGGGATTTCGCAGTCTTTTGTCAGCGAGAGATGAAGAGAGAAGAGACGAATGGAAAGAGCTGGTAGACTGGTGGACGGAGTGGACTTGGGGTGAGGGTCCGACGGTCAATGACGCTTGGAGGAGGGGAACGAATGGACAGAACCATGAGCTCCAACATGGTCATTCGACTGTTCCATTAAAATGGGCCCTTTTTATTTTCTTTACTAACCCTACAGTCAGATCAAGATTTAAAAAGTTCAGTCATTTAATTGCATATGGTGTACGGTCTGAGATTTGTAACCGGGCAAAACATCAGCAGCTTCCACACAAATGAGACTTCTCAGTTTGGCTGGGCCAGAGGTTGTCTTCCCCTAGACAAATGCATGCTGGCTGAGCCTGAGGGTTACAAAAGTTTTCTACTGTTCCTTGGTAAATATGACAATCAAAAACCAATTTACTAATTTATCACCATTTAAATGGTAATATTTCAATTATGCATCAAATTTGGCAATTGTTACTGAGGAGCTCGGTATTATGAAATGTGTCTTGCAATTAGAAAACAGGCCTTGCCATCAAACATTCCTCACTTTCATTCTTGGGATTATTCTCATGAACTTCTCTAATGCCAGCAGAATCTTACTCCTCACAATGCTCTAAATCACTATTTGATGTTATCAAACCAGATCAACTCAACAGGTCAAACAGGATCTGCGAAAAGAACGCAACCTTTCAGGACTTGAAATCCTATCAGAGTGGAGAACAGTCTATTCCATTTTTCAGTGCACTGTTTTTCTCAGTTCTGGTAAAGTTCCAAGACCCAAAATATTAATTTTCTCTTTTTGTTCTTTATTAGCAATAAATATTATTTTTTACCAGAGTGCAACTGATGAGTGAAGTGACAGCATTAAATACTTTTCAGATTTTATTATGGGATCATCAATTGCTCCATTGACAAATGAAAGGCATTCTTCAAATGGCCTTAGTGCAATACCTAAAGCAAAAGAAATATCGTATATGAATTTCTTATCTTCCTAGAACAGATAAACTAGCCTAGGGAGACAAAATTAAAGCTTTACAAATTATTTAAAAGTTTATTAAGTTACTATAACATTCAAAAAACACTTAAAACAGTTAAAAATTTTAAACTAATACTTAGCATAAAAAAGGACAAGGTATCTCTATACCACTCAGGCAGAGTTTTTTTAATAGAGTGGATTTCCCATTGTAAGTGAGACAACCAGCATTGCAGTGCAGCTAATAAAATCACCAAGAAGAACCAACCACAACGTTGCTACTTCTGTGTTTGCATGGACAGCTTCCCGAAGAAAGGTTATCAAAATTGAAAATAATATCAAATTTGATTAATCTGATTTGACACCAACAATGATGCAATCAAAAATGGACCAAATACTCTCCTTTTTTCATAGAAATATTCACAGATTTTGGCAAAATGTTTTCTAATTCCTAATGTTTTAGAGCTTTGATATAGAAAGGAGAATCAAAAAAGCCATTTACAAAAATACAATACTGTGCAAAAGTTTTAGGCACATGCAAAAAACACTCTGCAAAGTGAAGATCCTTTCAAAAATAATTAGAAGTTTTTATGAAGAGCAGTAAACTGTTAAAAAAAAACTATATCAACCCAGATGAGTGTGAAGTGGTTCATTTTGATAGGTCAAATTTGAAGACAGAATATAATATTAATGGCAACGCTTGTGGCAGTGTGGAGGACCAGGGAGATATTGGGGTCTGTATCCATAGGACACTCAAAAGCTGCTGCGCAGGTTGACAGTGTTGTTAAGAAGGCATATGGTGTGTTGACATTCAATCAGGGAGCTGAGTTCAAGAGTCACAAGGTAATGTTACAGCTACACAAGACATTAGTTAGGCTGCGCTTGGAGTACTGTGTTCAGTTCTGGTCACCTCACTATAGGAGGGATGTGGATACTATAGAGAGAGTGCTGAGGAGGTTTACTGGGATGATATCTGGATTGGAGATCATGCCTTATGAGAATAGGTTGAGTGAACTTGGCCTTTTCTCTTTGGAGCCACGGAAGATGAGAGGTGACCTGATAGAGGTGTACAAGATGATGAGAGGCATTGATTGTGTAGATAGCTTTTTCCCAGGGCCTAGATAGCTAACATGAGAGGGCATTATTTTAAGGTGCTTGAAATTAGGTACAAGAGGAACGTCAGAGGTAAGTTTTTCACACGGAGAGTGGTGGGTGCGTGGAATGCACTGCCAGCAATGGTGGTAGAGGAAGTTACAACAGAAACTCTTAAGTAGGTATATGGAGCTTTGAAATATAGAGGGCTATGTGGTAGGGAAATTCTAGACCATTTCTAGAGTAGGTTACATGCTTGGCACAACACCATGGAACACTATAATGTGCTGTAGATTTCTATTTTCTATGTTCTAAATCAATAATTGGTGTGACCACCTTTTGTCTTTAAAACTGTGTCAGTTTTCTTAGGTACATTGTTGTGTAGTTTTATAGGAAAAATCGCATGGTAGGTTGTTCAAAGCATCTTGGGAGAACTTGCCACAGTCGTTCAGCAGACTTTGGCTGTCTCATTTGTTTCTGTCAGCCTTGATGAAAATAAGATCGGGCTCTGTGGAGACAATACCATCTGAAACCACATAAAAATCTAGTATGCTTAAGAATTTTGCACATACTGTATGCAAATAAATACTTAGACTTTTATGGTACCCTTTAGTAGGATACTTGCCTTCTTGGAGTGCAAAATCAAGGCAAGCTGCATAGTATGAGGCCTGACCAAGTATGTTGTATGCTGAGACTGAAGAGCCAATCAAATATGTCATCAGGTCAACGTATTCTGCGAGTCTACGAATCAAAAAATACTTCATCTCATAATGATGCATGATTATTTTAGCAGACTGATGATGAATCATAAAGAGCTGACTAATACATTTATACATTATCTCCAGCTCATAATATGGATAATTACATTTCCAATTACCATATTCTAAAATAAAGAAAGTTTGTTACCACTCTGGTCTTCCTTTGAAAGAACTATCTAATTACTTCAACTTTTCTTCCAAATATTTTCCTCATCAAGTAGATATCCATTTCCTTTTGAAAGTGACTATTGAATCTGCTATCACTATCTTTTGAAGACTTAAATGTTAAAATGTTATCTCCCAAAACATCTTATTGTAATCTGTATCTTTTTTTATTGTAATTAATTAAAATTCATATTATTAGAGATTATTCTGGACTCAGGGTGAACTTCAGTAGCTAACTTCAGCCAGCAATCTTTAGATCTAAATATAGACAGCAGATTAAATTTAAAATGCAGCTCTGGACAATGGGTTCCTAAGAGCCATGAACCTCAGTTAATTGAAAGACCAGACAATGTCGATTTAACATTCATTTTGGCGTCTGAAGGGTGGAAGTGAAGAAGGAGCTGTGAAAGTTATCCATAATCCAAAGAAAGCATTGTCAACACACAATTGTCCTTTGATCTTTAGCTGATTGGGTCGAGCAGGCCTCTTCCTACAAAAGGATCTCAACATGATGCCTTCTGTGTCTCACTTTGTCAAATAAAATACTACTTCATATCTAGCAGTTACATCTTTCTGGTGACTTTGCTCACATTTCCCAACTACTAATCCTGACTACACATCAAAACCACGCATAATTTTGAATATATCTTTCTTAAACTCCTCTAATAAAGACAAACTGTTTCTCTCCCCAACTATTTCCATGTCATTAAATTCAATCATTTCAGGGACCACCCTGGCAAGCCTGCAATGCACGCATATCCTTCTCGGGCTGTGTGCTCAGAATTGCGAACAATACTTTGAGGCTTAATCAATGAATTAATGAGCTTCTCAATCACTTCCTTGTGACAGTACAAAGCATCCTGTCAGCTTCTCTTTAAAAGCATTACCCATGTCCTGCCAGCTTTGAAGCTCTGCATCTGGCTCAAGCACTCCCATCCCACACAGTTCTTCATCTTGGATCTTATAGTTCAATTCCATTCAAGTTTAATTGTCATTCAGTCATACATGAATACAGCCAAATGTGATGGCGTTACGTTAGGGCCAAGGGGCAAGTCACACAGCACAAAGCATACATAGCACGTACATGATAGCAGGTCCATAAAGATATCAGTAATATACAGCCACACAATAAGCAAGTCCAGACTCAAGCCACAACAGAGCTTGCCTTCTGACAATTGAACAATAGGGGGCAGCACTGACTCCAGCCTGGACGCCACACCTCACCGCCCCCAGTGGAGTGCACTAGTTTCACCGAGCTTCCTTTATATTACGTTTTACTTTCCATCAGTCTGCACATTTCATCAACATTTATTTCACATTTCATCAAGATCCATATCCTCCTGGTTAATTATAGTATTCACTGTTTGATGTATTTTGATGCCTTGGGTCACTGGGAGCCTAGAAGTTATCTTTTTTACCTGAGCTTGGGTTGTTAGTATTCATCAAAAGAGGCAATACGCCTGCACGATACAGAAGAATGTAATTACAAACCAGACCTCGTACCTGACTCCTTCCTCTCTGACATCAGAGTAATGATGCCCTGTGTGCTTTACCTTTACAAAGTTTGGAGAGTTTTTTTCTTGTAAAGGGGATTGGTTATACGCCAATTTTCATAGCTTCTTCTCAGTAACAAGCTGTCTTTTTCAAATTGAATGGAAATGACAGACTCTGATTTTCTTGGAATGCAGTCAAATTGAAGTGTCCGCATGGAGCTCAGAGAGTTTGCATCAGGTATATTCAGGAGGGAATTCTACCCTAACCCACTGCATTGCTCTCAAATACAAAGTAGCCAAGAATCTCCTCTACGTATGAAAATGAATAAAGCACTTTGTCATCAAATTACAGAACACTACAGCATAGAAATAGGCACTTCAGCCCATCTAGTCAATGTCAATCCATTAATCTGCCTAGTCCCATTAACCAGCACCTGGACCATAGCCCTTCATTCCTTTTGTTTCCATGTACCTGTCCAAAATTCTCTTAAATGTTCCAATCAAACTCACATGTACCACCACTTGCACTGGCAGCTCGTTCCACACTCACTACACTCTGAGTGAAGTAGTTCACCTTTTTGTTCGCCTGAAACATTTCACCTTTCATCCTTAACCCATGACCTCTAGTTGTAGTCTGACACAACCTCAGTGGAAAAAGCCTGCTTGCATTTACCCTATCGTTACCCCTCATAATTTTGTATACCTCTATCAAATCTCCTCTCAACCTTCTACATTCTAGGGAATAAAGTCCTAACCTATTCAATCTTTCCCAATCACTCAGGTCCTTAAGTCCCAGCAACATCCTTGGAAGTTTTCTCTGCAGCCTTTCAATCATATTTATACCTCTCCAGTAGGTAGACTGGACACACTACATCAAATTAGGCATCACCAATATCTTATGCAATTTCAACATAACATCCCAGCTCCTGTACTCAGTACATGGATTTATGAAGGCCAATTTGTCAGAAGTTTTTTTTAGAACCCTACCTACCTGTGACACCACTTCCAATAAACTATTGGTCTGTACTCCCAGAATTTTTTGTTTTACCACACTCCTCAGTGCCCTCCTGTTTGTTGTTTAAGACCTAGCCTGTTGGGTGATCCTAAAGTGTAACACCTCAAACTTGTCTACATTAAATTCCCTCTGCCATTTTCTAGCCTATTTTATACAGCTGGTCTAGATCCTGCTGCAAACTTTGATAGTCTTTCTTTCTCTCCATTCCAGCCCAAATCTTTGTGTAACCAGGCTCTTACTGTTTCTCAAAAAGCAAGGTTCTCTAAACCTGTTGTCCTTCCCTTTTATTCTCACAGGAACATACAAATACTGTACTCTCAATATTTTACTTGAAGGCCTGCCACTTACACTTCTGTAAGAAGATACCCTATTTCAGCGCAAACTCACCAGCTCCTTTCTGATACAATCAAAATCAGCCTGTCTCAAATTTAGAATCTCAAGCTGAGGACCAGGTCTTTCCTTTTCCATAATTACTTTGAAACTAATGGCATTATGATCACCTGATGCAAAGTGTTCCCCTACACAAACTTTTGTCACCCTGTCTCTTTCCCTGATAGGAGATCTAATATCACAATCCCTCTTGTTGGGATTCCTACACACTGACTAAGGGAACTTTCCTAAAAACATCTGACAAACTCTTTCCCATCCAGCCCTTTTACAGTATGTGAGTCCCAGACAACATGTGAAAAGTTAAAATCACTTTTTATCAGAACCTTATGTTTATTGTAACAGTCAGCAATCTCTACAAATTTGCTCCTCTAAATCCCTCAGACTGTTGGTTGGTCTATAATATAATCCAATTATCATGATCATACCTTTCTTATTTCTACTGATAAAGCCTTACTGGATGAGCTCCCCTGTCTGTTGTCATTGAGCACAACCATGACATGTCCCTTACTAGTAATGCCAACCCTCCCCCTTTAATCCATCCCACTCTCTTAAATCTAAAACAATGGAACCCCAGAACAATCCTGCAAGCAAGTCTCACTAGTGGCTACAATGTCAATTCCACGTGCTGATCCATGCCCAAAGCTCATCGGCCTTTCCTACAATACTCCTCGCACAGAAATATATGCAACTCGGAACGTTAGCCCCACTGCGCTCAGCCTTTCAATTCTTGACTTTGTCTGTAGCTTCAACAACATCTTTCTCCACAACCATGCCATCAACCATCAGTTCTGGCACTCTGGTTCCCTTCATTCTGCTATGGTAATTTATACCCCCTCCTTAGTGCAGCACCAGCAAACCTTCCTGCTGGGATAACAGACCCCCTCCAGTTAAGGTGCAAACTGTCCCTTCTGTACTGGTCCCACCTTTTACCTCTTTGTCAGGCCAGAAGTACAATCTGCTAATGCACAAAATATGCTCTACCTTTTCCCAACCTGTTTTTTAAAGCCATGGGCCAATACCATTAAGGGGTTTGTGAACCCCAGGTTTGAAATCCCTAATCTACATAATGGATATTAGAATTACAGTAAAATCATTATTAGGTCTGAAGTCATAGAAGAAGCAAGAACTTAAATATTCAGTCTCTTGCCATTGTGAGATCATCATCATGATTATGTGTCACATCATGCCATTGGCAATTATGATCTCATGATCATGATTGTTCTTGGTAAATTTTTCTACAAATGTGGTTTGCTATTGCCCACTGGGCAGTGTTTTTACAAGATGGGTGAGCCCAGCCATTATCAATACACTTCAGAGATGGTCTGTTTGGCATCTGAGGTGGCATAACCAGGACTAGTGATATGCACCAGCTGCTCATACAACCATCCACCACCTGCTCCCATGGCTTCACTTGACCCTGATTGGGAGTCTAAGCAGGTGATACACTTTACCTAAGCTCCACTGGAACAAGTGCTCAACTTCTTCCCACACCATCTTTGTGATGTTCCTCTGCACTCCTTCCATCTTTCCTACAGCAGGATGACCAAAAGTGAACATTACACCTGATGTAGCCTCACCAACGTCCTAACGTAACTTCTATATTCAATGCCTGACTGATGAAGACCATCCTGCCAAAAGATTTCTTCACCACCCTGTTTACCTGTGACGCCACTTCTAGGGAGCCAGGTATCCGTACACTTAGGTCCCCCTATTCTAAAGCATTCTCCAGGGCCCGACAATTCACTGTGAAAATTTTATCCTCATTTGTCTTTCTAAAATGCTGTACCTATTCAAATTAAAATTAATTTCTCAGTCCTTGCTCCACCTACCCAACTGATCAAAATCCTTCTATTGGGCTCTAATCCCTGGAGTTCACGAGAATGAGGGGAGATCTCATAGAAACATTCTGAATGTTAAAAGGCCTGAATAGATTAGATATGGCAAAGTTATTTCCCATGGTAGGGGATTCTAGGACAAGAGGGCACGACTTCAGGATTGAAGGACGTCCATTTAGAACAGAGAAATGGAGAAATTACTTTTAGTCAGAGGGTGGTAAATCTGTGGAATTTGTTTCTATGAGTGGCTGTGGAGGCTAAGTCATTGGATGTATTTAAGGCAGAGACAGATTTGTTCTTGATTAGCCAGGGCATCAAAGGGTATGGGGAGAAGGCAGGGGAATGGGAATGACTGGAAGAATTGGATCAGCCCATGATTGAATGGCGGAGCAGAGCCGATAGGCTGAATGGTCTACTTCTGTTCCTATATCTTATGGTGTAAATCCAGATAACCATCTTCACACTCTATGACACCACTTATTTTCATTGCAATGTGATGTGGAGGAACATCACCTTACATTCCCGCTGGGTACCCTCCATTCCGATTGCATGAATAATGATTTCTCCTTCCAGTGAACAAATTTTCCCCCACCCCCATCTTCCTTTATTCCCCATTCTGACCTTTCACTTCTCTCCCACCTATTACTTTTCCCCTGGGTCCCCTCCTCCTTCTCTTTCTCCTATTGTCCACACTCGTCTCCTATCAGATTCTTTCTTCTCCAGCCCTTAACTTTTCCCACCCACCTGGCTTCACCTTTCATCTTCCAGCTAGCTTCTTTCCCCTCCACACCACCTTTTTGTTCAGGCATCTTTCCCTTTCCTTCTCATTCCCGAAGAAGCATCTCGGCCCAAAAAGCTGACATTTTACCCTTTTCCATGGATGCTGCCTGGCCTGCTGAGTTCCTCCAGAGTTTTGTGTAACTAGAATAAACCCAGAATAATTTACAGGGGTAAAACACTTTCCACTGGACAACTATGATATACACGTGACCATACTTTCACACTTTGAAGATTTAAGCCAACAAAATGGAATAAATTATCCAGTTTATACACTATAATACCAATCACCATTTCATCTATCAATGGAGAGGTGAAGGTGATCTGTATTAGCTTTATACAAATACCTAAAAGACATAAGGAATCTTCTAGTTCTTCCCTGCTGAGTTAACTCTTGGATTGAATGATCAACAACAGTGTCAAATCTAGGAATCAAATACGTAGTAATTGATTATCACGCCTTACGGACAACTACACTATCCATAAGGTCGCCATGACTGGACGATGAGTCGATGGCACTCAACAATAACAACAGAGATAGAATGCACGGCCAGTCCAGTGTACTATTGGCATGAAAGTTGTTTCCCATTCAGAATCCAGAATTTACACATTTTGCACATCTGCAGAGGTAGATCTCAAATTCTGGAAGGAACCTCGAGCAACACACAACAGCAGGTCAGGCAGGACCTCGGGAGGAAATGGACAACTGACAGTTCAGGTTGACACCCTTTCACCTGGAGGTAAATGCCAGGAGGTCTTTGCAGAGTTGCAGGCATTTTCGCAAAAATAAAATTTTCGAGTTGTTTGGGCTCTGTGATTCCCATTCTCACTCCCAGCATTCCAAAAATGACCTAAACAGCTCAAGTCAGAGTGTGGGGAAATACTCTCAAGGTTGCCTGAATGAGTGCAGTTTCAACAACACTCCAAAAAGTCAACGCCATCCCGGACACAGTTGCTCACTTGGCTGGTACCCTATCCCACACCTTAAACATTCATTCTGCTCACCACTGCGCATAGTTGCTGCAGTATGTTCTATTTATTAAAATGTACCACATTTATTTTCTCAAACACTACATAGATTCACAAAGGTGGTTATTGAATTTAGAGGAATACCCTTTGGCCAACAATGTACTGACCAATATAAACTGACTCCATGATCAATCTAACCCTTCCCTCCTATTTTTTCTTATAACCATCTAAGAGTCTTATAAATGTCCCTATTGTATCACCTTCTCCCATCACTGCTGGGCAGTGTATTCTAAACACCCACAACCTCGATGTAAAATATAAATGTCTCTTCTATCTCCCTGAAACTTTCCTCTGCTCACCTTAAATGAATGTCCTCTGGTATTGACTACTGCCATTCTGGGAAAAAGGTGCTGATTTTCCACTCTATCAATGCCTCCCATCATCCTATATTCCTCTATCAAGGCACCTCTCTTCCTCCGTCACTCCAAACAGAAAAGCCCTAGCCCGCTCATCTGCTCCTCACAAGACATATTCTCTAATCCAGATAACTTCCAGGTAAACTCTTCTCCGCCCTCATTAGAGCTGCCCCATCCTTCCTTGAAATGAAGTGAACAGAACCAAGCAGAGTACTCTTAGCATCAGCAACATTATTAAGTCAAGAATTTATCACCACCGACTCCAGCAGTTTGTAACAGGCTAGCTTAAGAGCAAGAGAGATAGGGTGAGTGAGAAAGAGAGGCAGTGGGTGGGGGAGAGGGGGAAGAGGGAGGGGGAAGGGGGATGGGGAAGGGGGATGGGGAAGGGGGATGGGGAAGGGGGATGGGGAAGGGGGATGGGGAAGGGGGATGGGGAAGGGGGATGGGGAAGAGGGATGGGGAAGAGGGATGGGGAAGAGGGATGGGGAAGAGGGATGGGGAAGAGGGATGGGGAAGAGGGATGGGGAAGAGGGATGGGGAAGAGGGATGGGGAAGAGGGATGGGGAAGAGGGATGGGGAAGAGGGATGGGGAAGAGGGATGGGGAAGAGGGATGGGGAAGAGGGATGGGGAAGAGGGATGGGGAAGAGGGATGGGGAAGAGGGATGGGGAAGAGGGATGGGGAAGAGGGATGGGGAAGAGGGATGGGGAAGAGGGATGGGGAAGAGGGATGGGGAAGAGGGATGGGGAAGAGGGATGGGGAAGAGGGATGGGGAAGAGGGATGGGGAAGAGGGAGGAGGAAGAGGGAGGGGGAAGAGGGAGGGGGAAGAGGGAGGGGGAAGAGGGAGGGGGAAGAGGGAGGGGGAAGAGGGAGGGGGAAGAGGGAGGGGGAAGAGGGAGGGGGAAGAGGGAGGGGGAAGAGGGAGGGGGAAGAGGGAGGGGGAAGAGGGAGGGGGAAGAGGGAGGGGGAAGAGGGAGGGGGAAGAGGGAGGGGGAAGAGGGAGGGGAAGAGGGAGGGGAAGAGGGAGGGGAAGAGGGAGGGGAAGAGGGAGGGGAAGAGGGAGGGGAAGAGGGAGGGGAAGAGGGAGGGGAGGAGAGAGGGGGAGAGTAGAGGGGGTAGAGGGAGTAGGTAGAGGGAGGGGGTAGAGGGAAAGGGTGGAAGAGAGATAGTGGGAGGGAGAGAACGAAAGAGGAAGAACAAGAAAAGAAAATAGGAGAAAGGGAGGGAGAGAGAGAAAGAGAAAATGAGAGAGGGAAAGTGAGAGGGTGTGAGAAAAAGAGTGAGATAAAGAGAAAGGGGGGATCCTCTCTCGAGGATGTTAGATAAAAATTAAGTAAAAATAAACAGACCAATATATACACACACACGTGATCAGGATTTATTACAAAAATGTTAACTGATTTTGAATTTGATTTTTCAATAACTATTTAGGCATGCAAAGTTTTTAACTTATTGAAGAAGAATAAGATTACCTGCCTGTAAGGAGAAAGGCTTTGGCCAGAATAGGAATTATGAAAACATCCAAATTGGGTTTATTTAATATTCCAGCAATTTTATGTGCCTGGTGTCCTTAAAAATCAAAAGAAATACGGTAAGACTTCCAGGAAATTTACATAAGCAACAGTGAGTCAGTATGCTATCGTCATCAGTAATAACAGTGATTACTATACGTACCATATTCAATAGATTCAGCAAGTTGTCCGACACAGAGCTTTATTTCTGAAAGTGCACATACTAAACGACCAATTGCCAACACTCCATCCCGGTTTTTGTTAAGAGTTAAACACTTCTGTAGAACTACAATTTGCACTTTAGTGCTCTTCTCTCTCAAACCCATTAACTGATAACAGCGGAAAGCATCTATATAGGCATTAATTATCTATGGAATACAAATGAACAAAAACTGATCAGTAAAGTGGGATTGGAGTTTCTACAAAGTTGCATCGTTTTTATTTAGCACAACCCAACCATAAATTGTTATCAGTGCTGAATGGATTTTATGGTATGGGTCAAGGTCTTGCACACTGGCTTCAAAATAGAATGAATTTCAAAAGAAGAATAAATGTATTGATACCACTAAAAATGTATTTAAGAAATTCCAATGAGTGAATTTAAAAATTTTAATGAGCTAGCTTAAAAACATTGCCTTGGAAGAAGGCCTTCTGTATCAACCACCTGTTCATCAGCTGAGTTCATCATGGTTGTGCATTAGCTGTAACCCCACCTGCAAGCCTTTGGTGAGGTTTCAAGAATTCTTTTCAGTTAGAAGAACATAAAAAGAACAAAAATACAAGCAGGAGTAGGATATTCAGCTCCTCATACCCATTTCCCCCACTTTATCAGATCAAGGCTAATCTTTTACCTCAGGAGCACACTCCCAACTAATCCCATATATCTCAGTTCACTTAATATCCAAGCACATTTATGTGAATAATTTTATATAAATAGTAACACTCCCAAAGCCTTTTAATGATTTTTCTTTATCCGTGGCTCTGCATACTTTTTAAAACACCTTTCTAGCAACTTAAAATCATTATTATTTAGAGAGTGCACTAACATCATGATGAAAAATGTTAGGACTTTTTCCCTTAAACCGAATTTCAGTTTTTTTAATTAATTTTCACCAGGTTATAATTTAAATGCAAGGAGGAAATTTTTAAAGCAGTTTTTTTTCTTGAAATTATCTTTTAAAATGATTTCTGTAGGAGTAGCGATGCCAGATTCAGCTTTTAATGATATGTAAATACGTTTTTTTGGAAACTCAGAAGGAAGTAGAGAACATGTTTTAAAACGGAAACCATTTTGCTGAAAGAAAAATCTCTTGCAATAAGATCATTTCAGCTGCATTAAACAAACTTCATTTCTAAATAATTTATGGAATACTTTTCAAAGCCGTATTTTCAAATTTATTTTTAAATGCTGCTGATTGCACATATTGGCAGGTTTAATGTTCATGTAAATGAGTTTCAGTAGAAGTGAGAAATATCAGTTTTAAAAGCAGTGGATTTTTGGACGATTGTATCCCAAGTTTAAATTCCACTCGGTTTAAGTAATTAAACCATTAGAAATACAGGCTAAAGAATATTCTTTTAAATATACATTTCATTTGCTTTGTAAGTATAAACCATTACACTATAATTATAAAACTGTTGAAAATCGTATGTGACAATATGTGGATAAGTTAGTTCTGAGAAAGTTAGGATGGGTCCACATCCAAGAGGTTTCTGCCCATTTTTTTTTATTTTAATGGTTTTTCTGGATTCAGATCAGAGACAGCTCTGCTTTGGCTCACCTTTCATCAGCTCCCACATGCAAATTAGATGGATGTCATACGGTACCAGATGTCCCATCATTTGATCCCATGGAACATTTCCGTCAGCGTTACTTACAGCAGATAAACAAGGGATAACTTTGCCAGGAGCAGATCAGACAGGTGGAAGTGATCCACTTAAAGGGGCCCACTGGTTGGATTTCTTTTCTGTATCTGGAAAACCACTGACCTGAACTTAAAATGAACACTGTGACTTTGTGATTACCCATAGATTTTAGCCCCCAAATACATAAAGAGAATATTATGCCTTTATGTCATCCTGCTGTCTAAACAATCTAAATGGAGTAGAAGGTCCAAAGGAAGGATGAGTCTAACTAATTATTACCTTTAAAATTGAATCTATAAGCTTAGATGTAGCTAAATGAGATTTACAGGAAGATGTTGTTTCCTGCTTGGCATTGCTGCCTGCCACCCTCTAACAGTGCCCATAGGTCAACAAATTAAACCCCATCAACATGGACTTACTGAGAAATTTCAGACAGAATTTTCCCCCCTGTGTGCAGTCTCATAACATGAAGTAAGAAACTAAACAGCACTCAGAACGTCTTTGAAAATTAGCACAGGTCTAAGCTTTTATACTTTCCTCACTGCATTTACCATCTGGGGCAAGCTCCAGTTTTGCTAGCAACATTTTCCTGACCACATCATCAGCATTATAATATGTTCATGCCTCTTGGCGTTCATGAAGTTTCAAAGAGGATCAAAGGCAGAAAAAGTTCTTGGGACTTATCTCTGCTCCACCATTCGAGTAGGACCTTTGTTAATTTTTAACCTCAACAACACATTCCTGTACTGAGCCTCTATGAAACTCCGAAGATTCTCTACCCTATGGATGAGAAAATTTCTTCTTACCTCAGTTCCAAATTCAGAAGAATGAGGGGGTACATTAAAACCTATTGAACGTTGAAAGGCTTAGATAGAATGGATGTTTCTATGGTGGGAGAGTCCAATACCAGAGGACACATCCTCAGAATAGAGGGGTGTCCTTTTAGAATAGAGATGAGGAGGACTTTCTTTAGCCAGGGAGTGGTGAATCTGTGGAATTTGTTGCCACAGGCGGCTGTGGAGGTCAAGTCATTAAGTACATTTTAAGCAGAGGTTGATAGATTCTTGATTAGTCAGGGCATGAAGTGATATGGGGAGAAGGCAGGAGATTGGGGCTTGGAGGAAATATGGATCAGCCCTGATGAAATGGCAGATCAGACTAGATGGACTAAATGGCCTAATACTACCTCCAATATCTTATGGTCTTGTTTTCACAAAGTTCCAATGACAATGTCAATAAAAAACTTCATCAGAAAGTAGAGAATATGACCTGCTGTGCAACCAGGAAATTGTTGCCACCATAATTTGCTGTTTGCCTTAAGATCATGGAGGAAAAGCCCTCCTTAACCTCTCTGGGAAATATGTTCCTGTTCTGCCTTCAATATGCTGCAGAGCAGAAAGCAAATTCTGGTTGGGACTTCATGACAACAAGCTGAGGTCTTGCTCCACTATCATCACTGGTTCCCCTGCAGTTCAGCTGTAGGGGTTGGGACTTTCTCTTTTGTTTTTAATACAGGGGATTAACAATATTTTGTAACAACTGATTGTACTGTCAGTAACAGTTCACATTCGGAGATCAGTCATATGTTATTGAAAAAATACACAATAATTAATTGTAATTAATATTTTAGCATATTGAGAAGCCCAACTTAACAGATGAAACTAACCTTAAATTCATTGTTATAATTTTCAGCACAGTTAATTTCCATTAATATCGTCAGTAATGCAGTCAATTTCCACTGAAAGTTCTTTTTAAGACAGAATGTCTGCCATAAATATGATAGGCAATGAATCTGCTGATAAACCACAGGCGAGATGTCATCACTGCAAAAAGAGGGCAAATAACAAATTCAAACATTACTAACAAGAAACGGAATGCATTGATCAGTTTGTTTTATTCTAATATTGTCAGTTATAGTAAAATTACCAATGAAAATGGATGACGGCGAGCACTCGGTAGACGCACTGTTTACATACGCGCAACCTTGCCTCGTCATTGCGCTGAGTATACGCACTTCAGTGCCTTCACCTGTATTTTCTCAGAATGGGTCCTCAACCAAACTGATGTGCTTGGGATGGCTTTATAAAGCCATAAGATATTCATTAATGATGTTATTTACAATCCTGCCATATAGTCTGAAGTATGAGAAGTCATGCTTATGTACCCAGAAAAACCAAGACCAAATTGGTCTTGGCATTTCTCCGACATACAAATTCTAAATAGTTGCATGCTTCCAATTACTTAGAATCCAAAATTTCAAAGTAAATTATTATCAAAGCATGCATGTCATATAGAATTCTCAGATTCATCCTCCCACAGAGAGCCACAAAACATTAAAAAAAAAGCAATTGTGCAAATGGAAAAAAATGAGCAAAAAACAGAATATAAAACACCAAATCACAAGATTATAAGAAGAGTCCAGTCATAGTCATTCCAGCTCACTTCAGCCTAACCCAGCACCGTATCTTATCTGTAGACTGCAGGTCCAGTCTGCCCTGGTCAAACCTGCACAAAAATATACCAAAACAACGACCTACCAGAAACTCATCTTAACGTGAACCCGCAATCCACATCGGTTAAAACCTGTGCTAGGCCCAGGACGTCGGCACCACTGGGTGAGAGGGGGAGGTGGAATCCATTCATAAGCATACACCCTCCTCCAGCAGGAATAGATAAAAGTGCACAAGTGCCTGATGGTCACATGACCTCCTCTTTAGTGCGCCCAAAAAAATCTTTGTGCTTTATTAGGTTAATACCTCATTTATACAAGGAATAATTAATAATTTGAAATACATATTTACAGAAGAATCAATGCCTAATGTAGTTGTAACTTCTCCATAATGAGAACTGCCATTCTTGGGTGCAAGTTATTTACTTATTGGCTTTCAGGACCTTCCACAGGTAGCATCCTCCAGTGTGAAGAGCAAGAGTTAAGAACTTCAGCATGAGCCGCCTGGCTAATAGCTGTAGTTCTGACAACACACACAAAATGCAGGTGGAACACAGCAGGCCAGGCAGCATTGATAAGGAGAAGCACTATCGACGTTTCGGCCCGAGACCCTTCGTCAGGACTAACTGAAAAAGATAGTAAGAGATTTGAAAGTAGGAGGTGGGGGTGGGGATCCAAAATGATAGAAGATGACGGGGGGGGGGGGTGAAGCTAAAAGCTGGAAAGTTGATTGGCAAAAGGGATACACAGCTGGAGAAGGGAAAGGATCATGGGACAGGAGGCCTAGGGAGAAAGAAAGGGGGTTGGGAGCACCAGAGGGAGATGGAGAACAGGCAAGGAGTGATTGTGAGAGGGACAGAGAGAGAAAAAAGGTGGGGGGGGGGGGTGGAAGATAAAAATAAATATATATAAATAAATAAGGGATGGGGTAAGGAGGGGAGGAGGGGTATTAACGGAAGTTAGAGAAATCAATGCTGATGCCATCAGGTTGGAGACTACCCAGATGGAATATCAGGTGTTGTTCCTCCAACCTGAGTGTGGCTTCATCTTGACAGTAGAGGAGGCCATGGATAGACATATCAGAATGGGAATGGGACATGGAATTAAAATGCATGGCCACTGGGAGATCCTGCTTTCTCTGGCGGACAGAGTGTAGGTGTTCAACGAAATGGTCTCCCAGTCTGCATCGGGTCTCACCAATATATAGAAGACTGCACCAGGAGCACTGGACGCAGTATACCACACCAGCCAACTCACAGGTGAAGTGTCAACTCACCTGCAGGGACTGTCTGGGGCCCTGAATGGTGGTGAGGGAGGGAGTGTAATGGCAGGTATAGCACTTGTTCTGATATGTTCTTAGTCAACAAGGATATAATCATGCATGTTTTGACCTCTCAACAACTATGTTTCCTCTTCCAAATCTGGAAGAAGCATAGACCTCCCCTAGATGAACTGTGCCTTATCCAGCTTCTTCATTTCCAATACCAGCAAGTAATAGGGATGTCTCAAGAAAGGATATTGGGAATAGAAGTCTTACAACACATACAAAATACTCAAAAGTCCAGGCAGCATCTCTGGAAAAGAGTAAACAGTTGATATTTTGGGCTGAGATCCTTCATCAGGACTGGAAAGAAAGGGAAGGTGGGGGGGACGGTAGGAAGAAAGACAGGGTTGCAGATGATAGGTGAAACCGGGAGAGGGGGAAGGAGTAAAGATCTGGGAAGTTGATTGTTACCCTGAGCAGCTGCATCACTGCCTGGTTCGGAAATTGCACCGCCTCAGATCGTAAGACCCTGCAGTGGATAGTGAGGTCAGCTGAAGGGATCATCGGGGTCTCTCTTCTCACTATTACAGACATTTACACTACACGCTGCATCTGCAAGGCTAACAGCATTGTGAAGGACCCCACGCACCCCTCATACAAACTCTTGTCCCTCCTGCTGTCTGGGAAAAAGTACTGAAGCATTCGGGCTCTCACGACCAGACTCTGCAACAGTTTCTTCCTTCAAGCCATCAGACTCGTCAATACCCAGAGTCTAGTCTGACACCAACTTACACACACACACACACACACACACACACACACAAACTTCTGCTCATTTCTTTCTCAATTCCTGCTAAAACATTGTTTACATTTACATCATTTATTATTATATTATAATTTGCCCTTTACCGTGCCTATTGTCTCTTTTATGAATTATTATACTGCCTTGCACTGTTTTGTGCACTTTATGTAGTCCTGTGTAGGCCTGAAGTCTAATGTAGTTTTGTATTGTTTCACATAGTCTAGTATAGTTTTGTGTTGTTTCATGTAGCACCGTGGTCCTGGAGGAACGGTGTTTCATTTTTACTGTGTACTCTACCAGCAGTTATGGTTGAAATGACAATAAAAGCAACTTGACTTGACTTGAAAGAGATAAAGAGGCAACCTGATAGGAGAGGATAGAAGACCATGGAAGAAAGATAAGGGGTAGAAGTACCAGAGGGAGGTGGTAGGTGGGTAAGGAGATAAGGTGAAAGGGGGAAGCAGGAATGGGGAATGGTGAAGGGGGGGGCAAGTACTGGAAGTTCAAGAACTATCAAGCTCATGACTCATTTATCTTGCAACATAAGTCATCTTAAACAGCAAAAATAAAAATACAAATAAGCAATGAAAACCAAAAAAGACTTCTGAGGCTGCAATTCCAAAAGTTCTTTTTTGGAGCCAAGAGGACATGTCAGCAAGACTTCTCATGCTGCAGGCTATATGTTAGGATTGTAAATAACATCATTAATGAATGTAAACATTGCAGCTCGAGTGCAAACGGTGGGATTTCTGGGACAACAGCTTCAGCTTTTATATTGTGGTCAGTTACATGGGCTGTGAGTAAAAACATCTTTTACAGCATATTGCTATAATGTCCAGTGTGCACTTTAGAGAAGAGAAAATGTTTCTTTGGATATGAAGATGCAGGAAGAGAAAAGAACAAGTAATCCATAGCTTATTAGCTAGATAAATGCGTAAATGATTCACGGTAGTAAGGAGGCAAATAAACTTTTGAAAGAGGACAAAGACTACATCATCCTATCTTTGCAAGGAGGGCGTTGATTGGCTTATGAAATTGAACTAAACAAAATGACCAATTTCTTACGGTTCGTTGGAATAAGCATTGGGCATAACATTAGATAGCAGTGTTTACAAATCTCAACACATACGAAAGCAACCCTTAACTTATGGTTTAGTGTGATGATATTTATAGATATCTGTTGTCATTCCACTTATTCTAAAAAAAAGAATAATTGCATTAGTCAAACGAGATCACACATCACAATTCTGGGGCTGATATTCTTTGATCAGGTCACATACAGCAAGTTCAAACACTGATACTCTAGAAATAAAATTTAGTATGAGTAGGATAAAAATTATTGAAGCAGCAGGGATAACACCTTTCTGATGCCCCCCATCCCCAGGGGTTCAGATCATGTATAATTATCCATTCTTGCAAATTCAGGTAAATTCTTTTCCTTTAAGAATGAAGTTCTACCTTTTAAATAGTGACATACATTCCCCAAGGCTTCCAAGGCAAATGCCTTGCAATTATAGACAAGTGACATCAGACTCTCTAAATTTAATTTTGCTTTCCTGGTGATGTCACTAATAGTAAGGGCACTTCTTCAATTCAATCCCAAAATCAAACAGTTTATGCCAGGTGTGTCTTTGTTTCTTTGGATAATGATGTAATACTGAAAACATACCTTCCTGTTAATTTACTCTACCTCTCTTTCTTCGTTGAATGAAGTTAGTTTTATCAGTCCAATTTTTTCTTCAGTTTGGCAGATGTTGGGTACTTTGAGTTACTGCATGACATTAATCATCTCTGCGGGGCTTCAATCTCATGATGGATCTTGTAAATTATTTGGTCGAATTCCAGAGCAATTGTGAAAGTGGAAATTCTATCAATGAATATTCTACTACTGGTTAAGCTATTGTATTCTTCAAATATAAATGGAAATATTGAATAGCTTCCAAAGAGGACTGAGATTTGTATCTTGGGGCAGCATGGTAGCGCACAATACAGGTGACCCGGGTTCAATTCCCGCCATTGTTCATGCATCCTCACCATGACCATATGGATTTCCTTCCACAGTCCAAATAAGTACTCGTTGATAAGTTAATTGGTCATTTCAAATTGTCCTGTGTTTAAGCTGGGGTTAAATTGGAGGAATGCTGGTCGGTGTGGTAAATTCCGTGCTATATCGCAATAAATAAATAAATATTTGAAATTTACAAATGCACTTTCCCATTAATGTTCTCAGACCAGGAAAATAAAAGCACTAAACAAAAGATATTAAAATAATTCATACTTAGCAAAGTTTGATAACATATCTCTGTCACGTGGCCTCTTGGAATATTTGTATTTTTCGATAGCACATGTAATTATCTGTGCCATACAGAAATTTGGAAACTTCTTGTTCAGCAGCTTTAAGCCTTTCTTGAAAAGATTCTCAGCTTCATCCATATGACCAGTCTTAAATTGTACCTGAGACAGATCAATAAATCAATGAAAAGTGAACCAGCAAGTACAACTGAGTTAATTAACTAGCTAGATCATAGCTGAGACAGAAGCTACATATAACAAACTACCTGAATGCGTAAGATCATCTTCAAACAATATGATGACTGATGTTGGTTAAGAAAAGCATTACATATGATAGCATGAAAATTCCTGTTTTTATATGGATAAAGCTTTGAAGGGCTTTGAACCTTTGAAATCCCCCAGGAGGACTCCAACCTGGTCGTAGGGTTTGGAGGCTTGCTTGCCTCAATGACTCAGTGAGCTATGTTGGCTGGAGTCAGAGCTTTATGCTTAGAGTTACCTATGCCAAACAGGTCAAAGGGTAGAGGCCAGACAAAGAGAGGTCCACCCGTCCTCCAGGCTCAGCCCAGAGCTAACAACCTTGACTGGTAAAACAAAATTGCTACCGAAACTGCAGTGAGGAATCCTTCTACAGCTGAGTGCGACAGTATTCCCGAGTCTCCACCCGAGCCTTGCGAGGCTGACGGTAGTAAAAAACCAAGAGGAAGCTACTAGCATGACGAAGGAAGACCTAAACACTGCCAGAGATGGATGACTTTTATTGGCTCCCTAAACGCCAGTGCATTAACGGGCAGTAAGTACAACAGATAAATGCCATCTTGAGACAATAGGTGCAGAAGTAGACCATTCGGCCCCTCGAGTCTGCACCGCCATTCTGAGATCATGGCTGATCATTCACTATCAATACCCAGTCCCTGCCTTGTCCCCATATCCCTTGATTCCCCCATCCATCAGATATCTATCTAGCTCCTTCTTGAAAGCATCCAGAGAATTGGTCTCCACCGTCTTCCGAGGCAGTGCATTCCACACCTCCACAACTCTCTGGGAGAAGAAGCTCTTCCTCAACTCTGTTTTAAATAACTGACCTCTTATTCTCAATCCATGCCCTCTGGTACTGGAGAGTGTGTCAAGTCCCTCTAAATCAGGGGTTTCCAACCTGGGGTTCATTAACCCTTGCTGAATGGTATTGGTCCCATGGCATAAAAAAGGTTGGGAACCCCTGTTCTAAATAATGGCATTTCACATACTGTTACCAATATAGTGTTAGGTTAAGTTGTTCCCCCATCCTTGAACATTGACTTACAAAGCTGATGGTAAGAAGAGGAGGAGGTAGGAAAGAGAAGAAAGATTTGGGTAGGTGTTGTGGGGGAGCAATAAAGCAAACCAGCTAATTTACAGTAAAGTACGTACAAGCCGGCACAAAGAGACCATCGGCTTCACAGAAACCTGGCAATAACTTGTATGTGCATAGAACATACACAGATACATACACGTTATTCTGTCAACATTTGAGTCCTTGCAGGAAATTGTGGTTCTCAATATTTTACATGATATTTCTTAATACCCAAAGGCTTGATTATATGGCAAATTATTCACTGGGGAAGTAGTCTATGATCTTGCTACAGCTTTGTTCCGAACAGGGACTAAAGAGCTGAAGTGAGTGTGGCAGACCTGGACTTGACTGATTGTAGCATCGAAGACTCCTGGTAAAGATTAAGTCACTGAACCGTAGGGGAAAAAAAAACACAGCACTGGTTTTAGTCTTGCCTTGCACAAATGAAGAATATTGTTCTCAGAGTCACAGGATCGTAAAGTACAGCACAGAAATAGGCTCTTTGGTCCACCTAGTCCATGCCAAATCCCATCGACCTGCACTGGGGCCATAGTCCTTCATACTCCTTCCATTCATATATCTATCTAAACTTCCCTTAAACATTGAAATTGAGCTTGCATGCACCACTTGCGCTGGCAGCTCATTTCACACTGTCATGACCTTCTGAGTGAAGTATTTTCCCCTCATGTTCCCCCTAAACTTTTAACCGTTCACCTTAACCCATGACCTCTAGATGTAGTCCCACCCAACCTCAGTGGAAAATGCCTGCTTGCATTAACCCCATTTATATCCCTCATAATGTTGAATATCAAATCTCCCTCAATCTTCTATGCTCTCAGGAATAAAGTCGCTGCAACATCCAGTCCCGGCAACATCTTTGTAAATCATTGTTCCTTTGAATTTCTCTGCATCCAACCCACTTCAGCTGCTTCATCGATTAACCTTCTTTCCTTCACAAGGTTAGAAATGGCAGTGTATGCTGACAATTTCATCATTTTCAGTTTGACCCTCAGTTTCTCTGTAAACACAAAATCCCATGTCTGCATGAGCTACCATCAGGGAGGTGGCATAGGAGCCTGAAAGCACACACTCAAAGACTCAGGAATAGCTTCTTGCCCTCTGCCATCAGATACATGAATGGACATTGAACCCTTGAACAATTCCTCACTACCATTTCCTTTCTTTCTCTCTTTTACACTGCTTACTTAATTTGACTAACACTCGTACTCTTCTCACTATAATTTACAATTTTATGTATTGCTTTGTACTGCTGCCACAAAACAACAGATTTCACACATATTCCCATGATATTAAACCTGATTCTGATTAATCTTGGAATCCTCAATCATGAAAAGTGACAAGGCCAATAGGTAATGTAAACAGAACACTTCCAATTATAGGGTCCTCTCTGAGGCACATACCAACATGTGGCCGAAATATTTGAATTTCACACTCAACAATACTTGGGAAATCTTTCACCCAAAGGAGCGCAGTCATCCAAAAAAGTGGCTTCTTCCTGAGAGTAACCAGGATTGAGCTATAAATTCTGGTCTTCTCAGCAATCCTTGCACATTGCGAGTCAATAAAGAGCTCCTGAATTTCGGCAGAACCACAAAAAGGCAAACATTTTAATCACTCCTGAAGTTCCACCAATAACACAATAAGGAACCTGGCGAACTTTGATACAAATTCCAAATGACTGTACACAATATATAATATACAGAAATAAAATTGTTTCTCTTACCTCTCCTTTGAGAATATATACACAGGCTCGTTCAAAGGAACAAATCTTAACATCTTTTGTAGTGTCGGCGTATTCAAAGGGTGGTTTGCCTTTCTGCAATAGACTAAGCATATTTTCAGCTTGTGTTATGTAAGACAGAGCCTGTAATGAGAGACATGCAAATCAATGTTAGTATCCAACACTTCAGTCGTACATCCTTGTATGCTGTTTAGGCTGATAGATTTCTTTATTTTTACGAATTATTTTTGCAATTGCACAATTACGACAGATTCTGGAACCTGTCCTAAGCATGATTTCTGAAAGCAGTTGATCTCAGTCACCCAGTTTTGATGTGCATTTTTTGCTAAATGCTACTGTATTTTTACTTTATTTTGTTCAGAACCACTTTTCGTATTAAGGAGAGCTTAAATTGCACAATTCTCTGCTTAACTACGTGCATGCATAATCCGTAAATATGATTTTAAGATTATACCCTTTGGAATTAATCACTCCTTACTCCCACAGATTGTGTGTGGGAACAGGAATAAAACTATCCTTCATGCCAATGGCAGATCTACTGGAAATGGCCATAGTACCACCATCCTGAAAAATACTGTTTTCCAATGCACTTCCTGGATTTTAGGCGTAGCTTATGGGCACTGCAGGATATTGGGCATGGGAAATCTCATACCTCTCCCTTTCTTGCACTACTTACTTTCCTAGCTTTCGTTGATTTCAAAATTTAATTATTTCCTTGTAATATTTTGTATGAAACCAGTGAATCAATAGAACATCAATTTTCAACAATTCAAAGCACAACAGATGTACTCAAATATGGGCCAGCAGATTGAGAAAATTATATCCATTATCTTACTGTATACTATGCAAGTTTTCTTTACAGCATGCAATTACATGTGCTAAGCCAAACGTGTAAACAAATAAAAAATGCACAAATCTTCAATGCATAGAGAATTAATTTGTGTTTTTTAAAGCTTTACGTTTGCTTGCAATACAACCAAATGAGTAGTTAGTGATGTTGACTGGGGAAACTTGCACAGTACGAATGCCAAATATGGAAACAGAGATGAAAGTGTGAGATTTGGGAGGATCATAGACAGAATTAGCTGACTTGGCTGTTTTTCATATATGTGACTTCAGATCTAATATTGAAGGTAATGCTAACAATTCAGAGGCACATCCATAACTTTCAAAAATGATGAAGCATATGTTATAAAAATCTGGCCATTTATAATTTCCACTGCTTACATTGGACAATTACATTAACATCAAGGAGAGCTTTTCCTCTTTTTGTTTGTTTCCTCTCTCCAGGTCTTAACATTGTTTTTAAGATTGTTAAGGTTTTGGGGGCTGGAGTTTTCACCTGAAGCATTGGATTAGATAACAGATTTATTGATAAGCAATTTGATTTTTACTGCCATTGAACAAGCTTTACCACAACCAATTTGCATTAATTGATCAGGAAAGCAAATGACCACGAGATCCAGGAGAAAGTGGAATTAGAGTCAACTCTTGCTTGGTGGCAGTTAAGCAAAAAGGGGTAGTGACTGCAAGTTCCAGCAAACAGTAGGCTCCTTGCATCTAGAAAATTACATCACTATTGGTAGAATGGTATACAAGTAGTTCGGATATTGAGGAATGCAAAAAAAAAATGGAATGCATGGTGGGTTTTAAACTAGAGTTGCGGGGGGGGGGGGGGGGATACAGAGTGCCGGGACAGTTAGTGGAGATGTTGTGGAGGCAGATATTGGTAACATTTGAGACAAAGTTAGGAATCAAAAGGTTGAGCATGGTGCGATTAATGTCCTGAGCTGCATATATCCTTGTATGTGCACAGGTACTTGGCAATTAAAGTCTGATTCTGATTCTGATTCTGAAGTATCGTAGGAAATGTGGATAATAGAGCTGAAGAAAAGGTAGTTGGTTTACAAACAGAGCCAATGTGTAGTGAGAAGAGGCTGTTGAAAATGCACAATTGCAGTAAACAGGATACCTTGCAACATAAAAGGCAGACATAGTCGAAAAGGGTGAATACAGGATAAGTTATTTTATTTGATTGCGGGCATTCTATGGAATAAGGTAGATGAAATTCCAGCACAGTTGCAGTTTAGCAGGCATGATACTGTAACCACAAAGTACACTGCAGATGCTGTGGTCAAAGCAACACGTTCAACACACTGGAGGAGCTCAGCAGGTCAGGCAGCATCCGTGGAAATGAGCAATTAATGTTTCAGGCCGAGACCCTTCGTCGGGACTGATATTGTAACCATCATTGAATCATGGCTGAGGGAAGATTATAGCCGGGAGCTCAATATCCAAGGATACACATTGCATTGAAAAGACAGGCAGGAGGGCAGAGGGGGCAGTGTTGCTCTGTTGGTAAAAAACAAAATCAAATCATTAGAAAGAGGTGACCTAGAGTTGGGAGATATTGAATCATTATGGATACAGCTGAGGAACCGCACAGGTAAAACGATGGGAATTTCAGGTGTCCCCCACTTTACGAATGTTCGCTTTATGCCACTTCGCTTTTACAAAAGACCTACATTAGTAACCTGTTTTCGCATTACAAAGAGGATTTTCACTTTTATGAAAATTTTTCCCAAATAAATTAATGGTTCTTCAGTTTATGCCATTTTGGCTTAAGAAAGGTTTCATAGGAACACTCTGCCTTTGTAAAGCGGAGGGACACCTGTATATACAGACACTCAAACTGTGGCAAGGATGTGGCCTACAAATTACAACTGGAGATAGAAAATGCATTCCAAATGAGCAAAGTTACAATAGTCATGGGGTCTTCAAAATGCAGGTAGATTGGGAAAATCAGGTTGGTGCTGGATTCCAGGAGGGGGAATTTCTAGAGTGCCTACAAGATGGCTTTTTAGAGCAGCTCATGGTTGAGCCCACTATGGGCTCAGCAATTCTGGATTGGGTGTTGTGCAATGAAAGAGTTGATTAGAGAGCTTAAGGTAAAAGAACCCTTTGGAGAAAATGATTATAATACGATCAAAATTAACCCTGAACTTTGAGAAGGAGAAGCTAAGGTCAGATGTATCAGTATTGCAGTGGAGTAGAAAGGGAATTACAGAGGCATGAGAGAGGAGCTGGGCAGAATAAGCTGGAAAAGAACACCGGCAGAGATGACAGCACAGCAGCGATGGCTGGAATTTCTGGAAGCAATTTGGAAGGCACAGGATACATACATAGCAAAGAGGAGGAAGTGTTCTAAAAGAAAGATGACACAATCGTGGTTAACAAGAGAAGTCAAAGCCAAAGAGAGGATATATAATACAGCAAAAATTAGTGGGAAGTTAGAGGATTGGGAAGCTTCTAAAAACCAGCAGAAGTCAACTACTGAAGTCATTAAGCAAGGATAGAATATGAAAGTTGGCTAGCCAATATTAAAGAAGCAACTAAAAGCTTTTGCAGATACATAAAGTGTAAAAGTGAGGCAAGAGTGCGTATCGGACTGCTGGAAAACGTTGCTGGAGAGGTAGTAATGGGGGAGAACAGAATGGTGAATGCACTGAATGAGTATTTTGCATCAGTCTTCACTGTGAAAGACACTAGCAGAATGCTGGAAGTTCCAGGTGTCGGGGGCATGAACTGTGGGAAGTTACCATAACCAGAAAGAAGGCTCTTGGGAAACTGAAAGGTCAAAGATGGGCAGGTCTCTTGGACCAGATGGTGTACACCCCAGGGCTCTGAAAGAGGTGGCTGAAGAGATTGTGGAGGTACTAGTCACGATCTTTCAAGAATCATTGGATTCTGGAAATGGTTCCAGAAGACTGGAAAATTGCAAATATCACTCCATTCTTCAAGAAGGGAGAGAGGCAGAAGAAAGGAAACTGTAGGCCAGTTAGTCTGACCTCAGTGGTTGGAAGATGCTGGAGTCAATTACTAAAGATGAGGTCTCAGGGTATTTGAAGGCACATGATAAAATAGACTATAGTTAGCATGGTTCCTCAAGGGAAAATCTTGCCTGACAAATCTGTTGGAATTCTTTCAAGCAATAATCAGGATAGACAAAGGGAGATTTGCTGATGTTGTGCACTTGGATTTTCAGAAGGCCTTTGACAAGGTGCTATACAAGGCTGTTTAACAAGCTACAAGCCCAGGAAAGATTCTAGCATGGATAAAACAGTGGCTGATTGGCAGAAGGCAAAGAGTGTGAATAAAAGGAGCCTTTTCTGGTTGGCTGCCAGTGACGTCGGTGACTAATGATGTTCTACAAGGGTCTGTGTTGGGACTGATTCTTTTTACGCTACATGTCAGTGATTTGGAAGATGGAATTAATAGCTTTATTGCAAAGTTTGCAGATGATATGAAGATAGGTGCAGAGGCAGGTAGCTTTGAGGAAGTGTAGAGGCTACAAAAGTACTTAGATTAGGAGAATGGGCAAAGAAATGGCAGATGAAATATAGTGTCAGGAAGTGTATGGTCATGCAGTTTGATAGAAGAAATGAAAGGGTTGACTATTTTCCAAATGGAGAAAAAATACAAGAAGCTGAATTGGGAGACCTCGTGCAAGATTCCAGCCTAGTGCAAGTTGAGTCTGTGGTGAAGAAGGCAAATGCAATATTATCATTAATTTCAAAAGGAATGGAATATAAAAGCAATAATGTAATGTTGAGACTTTATAATGACCGGTGAGACCTTAATTGAGTATCATGTGCAGTTTTTGGCCCCTTATCTTAGAAAGGTACATTAGTGAAATCAGGGACTCTGAAGCGAAGGTTCCAGAGTTTGAATCCAGTTGGGCCACTCCCAGACACGCTTTCCATCTGTGCCGGGTTGAGCATCGAGCTCGCAACTCGGCCTTGTAAAAACAACCTGTGCTGTGAGAAGAACGTGGGGGACCACTCACAGAATCTTTCCTCCAAGACAACCACTTTGAAAATAGTGGTCGCAGAGGCTCTGGCAGAGTATGGCACAAAAGAAAAAAATCTTAGAAAGGATGTGCTGAAACTGGACAGGGTTCAAAGTAGGTTCACGAAAATGATTCCAGGATTGAGTGACTTGTCATATGAAGTATGTTTGATCGTTTTGGACCTGTATTAACTAGAATTCAGAAGAATGATGGGTGACCTCTGAAACCTATCAAATGATGAAAGGCCTTGATAGAGTGGATGTGGAGATGATGCTTCCTCTGGTGGGAGAGTCTAAGATCAGAGGGACAGCCTCAAAATAGAGGGATGTCCTTTTAGAATGGAGTTGAGGATGAATTTCTTGAGCCTGGAAGGGGTGAATCTGTGGAATTCTTTGGCACAGAAAGCCTTGGAGGCCAGGTCTTTATGTATATTCAAGCTGAAGGTTGACAGATTCTTGATTGTTCAGGGCATGAAGGGATACGAGGTAAAGGCAGGAGACTGGGACTGAAAGGGAAGTTGAATCAGCCATGAGGAAATGGGCTAATTCTGCTCCTGTATCTTATGGTCTTAAGGTCCAAATGAAGCATATTGGTATAATTGCTCAGAGATTCCCCAGAGGTAGCAGGATAATCAGCTAAATCATTAAGGTGTACCAGATACAATCCTTTATTGAAAAATGCCTGGAATATTAGACCAGGCAGGTTCTAGTTGAATTAAGACATAGAAGCAGGATTGGGCTACTCAGTTCATCAGGTCTGCTTTGACATTCCATCAAGGTTGATTTATTATCCCCCTCAACCCCATTTTCCTGCCTTCTCCCCATAACCTTTGATGCCCTGAGTAATCAAGAATCCATCAACCTCTATAAATAAATTCAATGATTTGGACTCCACAGCCATCTGTACCAACGATTTCCACAGCCTCTGGCTAAAGAAAATCCTTCTCAGCTGTTCAAAGTGGACAACCCTCTATTCTGAAGCTGTGCCCACTAGTCCTAGATTGACCCACTAAAGGGAACCTCCTCTCCACCTCCACTCTATCTAAGCCTTTCAATATTTGATACGTTTCAATGAAGTTCCCCCTTATTCTTCTAAACACCTGCGCGTACAGCACCAGAGCCATCAAATGCTCCTCATACGTTAATCATATCATTCTTAGAATAATTGTTGTAAACCTCCTCTAGACCCTCTCCAATGCTAGCTCGTCTTTTACTAGATAAGGGGCCCAAAACTGCTCACAATACTCCAAGTGGGGTCCGACCAATGCCCTTTAAAGCCACAGCATTACATTCTTGGTCTTATATTCTACTCTTCTTGAAATGCATGCTAATATTGTATTTGCCTGACACAATCTTAAAGTTAAACTTTACTGGAACTTGCATTCACTACGAGGATTCCCAGGTCCATTTGCACATCTGATTTTTGAATTTTCTCCCCATCTATAAAATATTTTCTAAATGGTGAGAAAATTCCTTCTACCAAACTACATGACATACATTTCCCTACACTACAGTATATTCCAACTGCCACTTCTTTGCCCATTCTGCCAATATGTCCAAGTCCCTTTACAATCTCCTTGCTTCCTCAACACCATCAGCCACTCCAACTATTATCTGCAAACGTGGCCACAAAGCCATCAATTCTGTCATCCATTTAACGTAAGAAGAAGTGGTCCCAGGGGGACGTCACGTGATGACGTAGGATCGAGACGTGGAAATCCAGCTCTCCCGTAAAAAAACAGTAAAATAATGTTTAAGTGAAGAAAAGTTAGTAAACACTTTTTAAAAATTACTTATAAACTACTCAGGTTTGTCTTAAGATACGTCTGCTAAACAGAAGCAGAAGAAAACTGCTACTTTGATCACAACACAAGTTGGAAAAGAATCAAGGCCCACCACCATGAAAGAGCCTCGGGCTCAAGTGCATTTTCCCTTCGGCGATACAGAACAGGAAACTGCGGCAACGTCAACCGTTTCTAAAAAAAAAGAGCAACAGGAATTGCGCATGCGTGAAGGAAGGGGCATGTGCAAACACGAGCAACCCAAACTACAAATCCCAGGAGTGAATATGAGGTGGAATCAGATTCTCTGGATAAATCAGATGAAGATGAAGAGACAAATAAAGAAGAGCAACAGGAAGAGATTGGAGTTGATATTGGAGACATAAAAAAATCTTTGGTGCAAATAATGCATGAATTAAAAGCATTAAAAGTAATAAAAATATATTAGAAATATGAAGATTATGTTTGATAAAATGATGAAAAGACAGGGCAAAATGGACAAGAAAATTAAAAACTTGGAAGAAACAACGGGAGACACCATTGATAGAGTGAATAAAATGGAAGATAATATTTCTGCCTGGACATCAGAAAGAAAACGGTTGTTGGAAAAAGTGGATGTACTTGAAATTTTTAGCAGGTGAAATAATATTAAGATTGTTGGACTTAAAGAAGGTATAGAGGGAGAGGATCCAACAAATTTTTTTCAAAAATGGATTCCGGAAACTTTAGAAATGAAAGAAGGAACTCAGTTAATTGAAATTGAAAGGGCTCACAGAGCCTTAAGATCAAGATCTCAAGTTGATCAAAACCCACAATCAATCTTGATAAAATGCTTAAGATATCAAGATAAAGAAAAGATCCTGAAGGCGGCTGCCCAACGTGCCAGAAAGAGAAATGGGCCATTGATGATAGAAGGGAAAACAGTTCTTTTCTATCCTGATATAAGTTATGACCTTTTGATGAGAAAGAAGGAATTTAACCCAGCAAAAAAAGTTTTATGGGAAAAGGGTTATAAATTTATATTGCGCCACCCGGCAACCCTGATAATTTTTTTGGATGACAGAAAAAGAAGATTTTTTTGTACTGATTATCGGGATGCGGAAGAATTTGCACAAGAACTCCCAAATATTCGCAAACCACAGCCAAAGATTTAAAAGTGAAATGGATTAAAGATGAAGACAGGGACAGTGAATGGAGTTGATGGACATTTAAGGACAGAAGAATATTTAAATATATTCTTAATTATATGATATAGGGGGAGAAAGGTAAAAATTTGAGAAATATTAATCGAGAGTAGTGATATTATTTTTTCTTCTCTTATATATACTTTTTATGTTACAGGGGAGCTGGGGGAACTTCGGATCGATTGCTACGGGATTCACGTGTGTAATCATGGTGATTGCCATGACCCACACAACAGAGGGGGGTAATGTGTTATTTTTTATTCACAACATTAGTAGGGGGGTATTTTGTTATTTTTTTCTTTATAATCTATTTTTCTATCTTTCTTTCTTTGCCTGGACAATCGGGGGGAGACACATAGCAACATGGAGAATTTTAAAAAGATACCCCAAGGTATTACGGAAGTTGAAAAGTTAGGTATTACTATAGATTGGAGTAACCCTGTTAAAAATAATGACTAATTTACTGAATTTTTAAAGTTTTAATGTCAATGGGCTTAATGGACTGGTGAAAAGAATTTTAACATACATTAAGAAAATGAAAATAGATATAGCTTTTTTTATAAGAAACACACTTAACAGAGATAGAACTTCAGAAATTAAAGAGAGATAGGGTCGGAAATGTTATTGCAGCTTTATTTAATTCAAAGGTGAGGGGAGTTGCAATTTTGGTTAATAAAACTTTACCAATTAAAATACAAAATGTATTAATTGATTCTGCGGGGAGATATGTAATTATACATTGTCAAATTTTTGCAGAACTATGGATTCTTATGAATATTTATGCACCAAATGAAAATGATGTAAAATGTATACAAGAGGCCTTTTTGAATTTGGCTGACGCACATGACAAAATATTAATAGGTGGAGATTTTAATTTTTGTCTCGACCCAGTTTTAGATAGATCAACAAAGGTTGTTACAAAATCAAAAGTAGCAAAATTAACTTTATCATTGATGAAAGATTTAAATTTGATTGATATATGGAGAAGAATTAATCCAAAAGAAGGTGATTACTCATTTTATTCAAATGGACATAAAACTTATTCAAGGATTTTTTCTTATTATCAATGAATATTCAAGACAGAGTGAAAAATATAGAATATAAAGCAAGAATATTGTCAGATCATTCCCCCTTGACAATGACAATAATGGTGGATAAAGAGGAATCAATTTACAGATGGAGATTTAATTCAATATTACTAAAATGTCAAGATTTTTCTGATTTCATGAAAAAGCAGATTCAGTTTTTTTTTTAGGTACAAATTTACATTCAGTTGATGATAAATTTATAGTATGGGAAGCAATGAAGGCATACTTGAGAGGCCAGGTAATAAGTTATACTTCTAAAATTAAGAAGGAATATATGGTAGAAATAGATCAATTGGAAAAAGAGATTACAAAATTAGAAAAAGAATCTCAAAGATATATGACAGAAGAAAAACGAAGACAACTTGTTAACAAGAAGTTACAATATAATACACTTCAGACATACCGAAAAGAAAAAGCAATTATGAGAACTAAACAGCGATATTACGAACTAGGTGAAAGATCACACAAGATTCTTTCTTGGCAGTTAAAAACAGACCAGATTTCCAAAATGATAAATGCAATTAGAACAAGTGTAAATAAAATTACTTATAAACCTTTAGAAATTAATGAAACTTAAGAATTTTTATTCTGAACTGTATCAATCAGAATCACAAAATGATAATGTCAAGATAGAAAGGTTTTTATCACAAATAATTCTTCCAAAATTGAATTTGGAAGAACAAAAGGGATTAGATATGCCTTTTACATTAAAAGAGGTTGAAGAAGCTCTAGGATCACTTCAGAGTAATAAATCCCCAGGAGAAGATGGTTTTTCACCCGAATTTTATAAAAAGTTTAAAGATTTACTAATTCCTCCTTTTATGGAGTTAATATACCAAGCAGAAAGAACGCATAAACTTCCAGAATCTTTTTTGACAGCTATTTTAATAGTATTGCCAAAAAAAAGATAGAGATCTTTTAAAGCCAACATCATATAGACCTGTTTCTTTGTTGAATACCGACTATAAAATAATAGCAAAAATTTTATCTAATAGATTATCTAAATACTTACCAAAATTAATACATATGGATCAAACAGGATTTATCAAAAATAGACAATCGACAGATAATGTAACTCGGTTACTTAGCACAATTCATTTGGCACAAAAGAGGGAGGCAATGAGTGTGGCAGTTGCCTTAGATGCAGAAAAAGCATTTGACAGATTGGAATGGGATTTTTTTTATTTAAGGTATTGGAAAAATATGGATTAGGAGTATCTTTTATAAAATGGATTAAAACCTTAAATACTAATCCCAAAGCTAAAGTAGTGACAAATGGTCAAATTTCAATATCATTTCAGTTAACAAGGTCAACTAGACAAGGTTGTCCATTATCACCTGCTTTATTTGTGTTGGCGATAGAACCATTAGCTGAATTAATTAGAATGGACCCAGATATTATGGGTTTCAGAGTTAACCAGGAGGAATATAAGATTAATTTATTTGCTGACGATGCTTTGCTTTATTTAGCTGAGTAGGCTACGGTCAATCATGGAAAACCCTGAACATCCTCTGCACAGCACCATCCAGAGAAAGAGAAGCAGCTTCAGCGGCAGGTTGCTGTCAATGCAATGCTCCTCAGACAGGATGAAGAGATCATTACTCCCCAACGCCATTCGGCTCTACAATTCAACCACCAGGGGCAAGACATGTTAAAGTGCCAGGGTTAGGACTGAGCTTAAGTTACCACTCAATGCACTTTAGTACTATTTAAGAACTTTTTAAAAGCTATTTATTAAAGCTTTTTGGGAGGGTGATTTTAGATGCATATATTTATACTGAGTTAAATACTGTATGTAATTAGTTTTGCTACAATAAGTGTATGGGACACTGGAAAAATGTTGAATTTCCCCTTGGGGATGAATAAACTATCTATCTATCTGTCATTGTATTTGCTGCGTAAATTATCTTCTAGATTGGAAGAATATGGGAAAATATCAGGCTACAAAATAAATCGGGATAAAAGTGAAATTCTACCCCTTACTAAAGGAGATTATAGTTAATGTCGACTAATAACTCAATTTAGGTGGCCAATAAATGGTATAAAATATTTAGGTATAAGAGTTGATAATGATATAAAGAATTTATATAAATTAAATTATTTACCATTATTGAAAAAATTTCAAGAAGATCTTGATAAATGGATGACGTTACCAATAACATTAGTAGGCAGAGTAAATGCTGTAAAAATGAATATATTCCCTAGATTACAATATTTATTCCAAACACTACCAATACAATTAACGCAGAAGTTTTTTCAAGAGTTAAATAAAAGTGTGAGGAAGTTCCTTTGGAAAGGTAAGATGTCAAGAATATCATTGGAAAAATTGACATGGAAATTTGACCTAGGAGGGTTACAACTTCCAAACTTTAAGAATTATTATAAAGCAAATCAACTTAGATTTATTGCATCTTTTTTTGATGAAGATAAACCGGCATGGATTAGAATAGAACTAGATAAAATAGGAGAAAATATACCAGAAGATTTTATATATAAGTGGGAATCTAAATGGATACAGGAAAAGAAAGAATCTCCTATATTAAAACATTTGATTGATTTATGGAATAAGGTAAATGTTGATGATGAGATAAAGAAATCTTTATTAGCAACGAGACCTTTAATTCAAAATAAACTTATTCCTTTTACAATGGATAACCAACTTTTATATAATTGGTTTCAAAAAGGGATTAGACATATAGGAGATTGTTTTGAAGGAGGTAGATTAATGTCATTTGATCAATTAAAGAATAAATACAAAATATCAAAAACACTCTTTTTTGTTATTTCCGATGAAGGGCTTATTTAAGAGATAAATTAGGTCAAACAATGTTATTGCCAAAACTTAATGAAATAGAAACTTTATTTCAAAAAGGAAAAATTAAAAAAATTATTTCCTGTACGTTTAGTTTGATTCAAAAACAGGCAATTAAACAAGGAATTCATAAGTCAAGACAAAAATGGGAAACTGATTTGAATATTAAAATTGAAGAAACAAGTTAGTCAAGACTATGTCTTGAAAGTATGACAAATACAACAAATGTCCGGTCAAGATAAGTGCAATATAATTTTTTAAATCAATTATATATTACACCACAAAAAATATATAAATTAAACCCAAATTTATCTGATCAATGTTTCCGATGTAATCAAGAAATTGGTACTTTTTTACACTCTACTTGGTCTTGTTTTAAAATTCAACCTTTTGGACAAATTTAAGAGTTTTATTGGAACAAATTATTGGAACACAACTTCCACATAATCCAACATTATTTTTACTAGGCAACATTGAAGGGATAAAACCAAAATCCAAACTGAATAAATATCAGAAAGAATTCATAAAAATTGCATTGGTAGTAGCCAAAAAGACTATTGCAGTTACTTGGAAATCGGATTCATACTAAGTATAGATCGTTGGAAAATTGAAATTTTCAGCTGCATTCCACTTGAAAATATTACTTATAACTTGAGATAAATATGAAATATTTATGAAAATTTGGCACCCTTATTTACAAAAAATAGGATTAAATATATAGGTGCTTTGAAGATAAAATTATTGGTTATCTGGGGAAAGAAATATATATATATATATACTAAAGCTATTATAAACTCCATGGAGCATGCGGGGATCTTTCGATATCCAGGCATTCTTTCTTTCTTTCTTTCTTTTTTCTTCTCTCATCTCTTCTACAGGGATATGTTAGGGGGGAGGGGTTGATAATTTTTTTTGTTTCTGTAACCTATTTGAAAATTCAATTAAAAAAAATTATTTTAAAAAGCGGTCCCAATTCTGACCCCTGTGGAACACTACTAGTCACTAGCAGCCAACCAGACAGGCACCCATTCTTCCCATACTAGTCATTGAGGTAGGTTTTCACATTCTTTGTAGGCACTGCTATGCGTGGTTCTCTTGAAGCAGATGGGTACCTCAGACGACTGAGGGGAAGGTAACCACCTCAGCCAGTTGATCAGCAGAAGTCTTTAATACTTGGCTAGGTACCGTGTCTGGGCCAGATACATTTTGTGAGTTCACATTTCTGAAGGCTGTTCGCACGCTGGTCTCAGTAACTGAAATCACAGGGGCTGAGAGAGTTCGTAATAACTTCTCCACATTTTGCCAGTCAAAACAAGCATAGAAGGCATTGAGTGCTTCTGAAAGTGAAGCCCTGTTATCGCCCAGGTTCCTTTATCTTAATTTAGCATTCAAACACTGTCAGATCAGTTGAGCACCTTTCGTTGATTTAAGTTGAGTCACTTTGTCCATGAAGTGGTTTTCAGCAGATTGTACCTGGACCTCAATCGCCAACTTGCTCAACCTCAATCTGCTCTAAAAAGTCATCTGATAGGCATTCTACAAATTCTCTCTTGGGATCCAACACCAACGTGATTCTTCAATCTACCTGCATATTTCCTCCCCATTGCAACCTTGCCATTTTGACATGCTGTTTCCTATCTCCCTTTGTAATTTGTAGCCCACATACTGCAGTATTTTAATAGCACTTCAATCAGACTAGCAGGTAAATTTGCCTTTCTAAAATATTCACTTGTGAGTTGTAGACATCATTAGCAAGTCTAATGGTTAAAGTAGTTACTGCCTGCTATGCTGCTGGTGGTTAAGGCAGCAATGAAGGTCCTCCACCTCTGACAGTCCTTGGCCATCTTCTTTACTGTCTTCTTTAGGTGTGGTTCAGGGTCCTCATTTCTGCCTTTGGTCTCCCGTGTTTCCTCCACTTTCAAGGGCCCAATGAAGTGTGGTTTTGATGATGGGGTTCTCCTCTCTTCTCAACAGCTGAAGTCCATCTATAATTATCCATTGTTGGTGGCTCACCAGCAACCTTCTTGAACTACTGCAAACCCTCTTTTTGAATGTACTGTACTCCCACAGTTCTGGTGGTATGGAATTTTAGGAATTAGATCCAGAGACAAAGGAAAAGAATGGTATGTGACCGGGAAAGTGACATTCTGATAAGCCTTCTACTCCTTGGTGATTAGAAATGACATATTTGGAAGGTGCCTGGTAGCCTACCTTGGTAACTACTATGCATTGTGCAGCCACGGGGACGGAAGGAACGGATGAAAGAAAGTTTACACAGTGCATAGGGTTCCAAACAAACAGTTTTATACTGAATGGATTTGAGATTACTGACTGATAAATGAAGCTGCCCTCACACAAACAATTGATGGTACAACTCCAATCACAAACAATTTGAGATTTCGATAATAGTTATTTGCTAAGACATTCATCTTGAATTGCCCATTGCTTAAAAATGCATACAGTGAGACTTACCATCAAGTTATTCGATACATGCAAAGCAGCTGCAGACGTTTCAAGCAGATAGAAAAATGTCTTTGCCACATTTCCAGCTCCCATCCAGTGGCGAACAAGAGGACAATAAACAGATTCCAATATTGGATTACAATCGCAATTATTGGCATACAGGCTTTCTTTTCCTTCACAATCTTTGATCAAATTATCTATTCTTTCAATAAATTCTGAATCACCACTGTAAGGAAGCATTTTGATGATTATTTCATTTTATGGATCAATATAACTTTCAAACTGTTAAAATGTTTTCACATTATGTTTTACCTGCCAGCTGGTACCTCTGTGCTTGTTATGATAGAAGCTGAAAAGTAAAAATGTTTTTTGTAATTTTCTTCCACATAGACATAATCAAAGGTTGAAAGATTCAAAGGTTCATTTATTCTCAAAGCTTGTGTAACACCTGGGAAAGGTTCCACTGCTAACGTAATGGTCTTTCTGTAGAAGCAGTATTTGGGTTACGGTTAGGGATAACGGGGGCTTTGGAATGTGACAATGATTTTAGAACAGTAACACAGTATGGAGATTGAAAACCTTATAAAGGAACAAATAGGTAGGAGGAATTTAATTCTCTTTCTCCTTCAGGAGAAGGGATCTATGAAAGCAAGATCTCATTAATATGACACTACGTAATGTATATAATTTACTGAATACTCTTTTTACATTAGTTCCTTAAGGCTGTTATAGCTGGGGGTGGTACTGGGGATAAGCTCCCGCTACCTATTACATGCTCCCGATGCTGTGCGCTTCAAATAGCCTCTGACAACCAAGTCCTGCTCCTGGCTTTCACGTGTGACTTAGCTACTAAGCCAGGCAGAGCCACTTCTACTGACAGGAAAAGGGGCAAAGGTGGATTACTGGCATCTCAAAACCAGTTACTTCGGGCAGATGGGAATTCTAAGCTATAGTTTGCAGCTCATCTATGAGAAGGAAAATATGGATCTCAAACTCCGTTCCCTTGCCACTATACCCACTGATGGGGAAGGCTTCAGGAATGAACCACAGAACGTTAAAGGCTAGAACTGGTCAAACCTTGAGGGGAAAAATGCAGAGCTGGAGTCCCTAAGGCAGTCCTATATTGAGTTCAACAGTGACTGGCAACTCATGCGACACTGCTAGCACCAAAGTGCATCAGACTCTGCCATTCCTTTGGGTTCATCAGATGCGTAGAGAAGGGGGGGCTTGCTGCATGAGCAACAGCTTGCTTTTCCTATTGTACTGGCCCAGCTTGCACATCTAGACAGACAGGACGCAAGATCCATGATCAACTCTGACCAACAGGAGCCTCTCTTCACATGAAAGTTATTTCATCAGAATAAAATGAAAATTATTGAGAGAATTAAATATTTTAAGCTATAAAATGGACCAGCAGAGATGAATAATTTAGTGATCTTTGGGGAACAATTAATGATCTAAAACAAGAAATAGCAAGAATCACTGACAGCTAATTTATAGAAACCTGAGAGAATGGCATTGTAACAAACATTCACGAAGATGCACTGCACAAGGATAATGGCCTTTTTTGACAATTTTTTTTAATGTGAATTCTGCAAATATTGCAAATTTAGATTAGCATGCATTCATAGAGTCATAGAAAAACACAGCTCAGTAACAGGCCCTTCAGCCCTATTAGTCCATCCTGGACCATTTTACCTACTCCCATCAACCTGCACCCGGACCCGACCTGCATCCAAGGCGTAATTCACAGCAATCTTAACTATTGTATCCTTTATTCTATCTTAACACTATTTTTATTCATTACCTTGGTCAAAATATTTGGAGATGTTAACGGAGGAAGGGCCAATTGATGTGTCTCCATGGTCTACGCTAACAATACTTGTATTTATATGTTTTGAAGGAAGATCTAGAGAAAAGAAAATGACTCTGAAATTATTTCAAACAAAATGCCCTATTAAAATAAAATTTCAACATCAGAGATATTCAAGCAGGACAAGATTATTTTCAAAAAGAATAATATACTGAATTTTTGACAAGCTTTCCTCCAATCACTTTAGCAATTTCTATTTTAAGGCCTGAAAGGGAGTACATCTCTAGAGCAAGTACATGATCATATTCTGAGTTGTACCTAAAGACCTACAAGAAATTTGGCCAAAAACAGGAAGTTCTGCAGATGCTGGAAATCCAAAGCAACAGACTCAAATGCTGGAGGAACTCAGAAGATCAGGCAGCATCGATGGAAATGAACAAAACCGTCAACATTTTGGGCAGAGACCCTTCTTCTGGACTGGAAAGGAAGGGGGAAGACACCAGAATAAAAAGCTGGGGTGAGGAAAAGAGGGATAGCTAGAAGGTGACAGGTGAAGCCAAGTGGGTGGGAAAGGTAAAGGGCTGGAGATGAAGGAATCTGGTAGGCGAGAAGAGTGGACCAAAAGAGAAAGGGAGGGAGGAGGGGCACGAGGAGGAAGTGATAGACAAGTACCGTATTAGATTTAGTAATATACAAAGTGCCAGAGTAAGGTAACAGCACAACTGTGCATGAATATTCAACTCAAAAAGAACAAAATAAGCCCGATCTGCCAGCAATAACTAACGTTTCTGAAGGGAATGCAGACATTCAGAAATTTAAACTGGCTCAAATCCCAAGCATATTTACAGTTGCTGATTACAGAGCTTACTGATAGATTCAAGGCTCTGAATCTGCCATCATCTTCTGGTGCTTGATTCTGTTGTCTTGCCATAGTTCTTCAGCAAGTTCAAGTTCATTGTCATTCAATCATATACATGTACGCTGCCAAATGAAACAATGTTCCTCCAGACCAAAGTGCACAGCATCATATATATAACTCATACACAACACATAAAGTAAATTAAAAAGACAAATAAATTAACAAATAAAATATACTCCGGAAGATTGATTTACATTACGATACTGTAACAGATGCACCTGGTGTAAGATCTGAAACTCTGATTTTAATGGAGAATTCAGCTCGACTGATTGAGAGGAAAAAGGGAAATAATATTTGCTTTAATGTTTTTAATTATTTAGATCATAACACATAGGAGCAGAATTAGACCATACGGCCCATCGAGCACGCACCGTCATTTCATCATGGCTGATACATTCCCCTTGCAACCCCACTCTCCTGCCTAAATTTCTGAATTTTATGATGGATTTAAAAAGTTTATTTTTTTATTTCAAATGTAGTTATTAAATTACTTTGAACTACAAAGGCATTGAAAAAACATTAAATCACAGTTTTAATTCCAACATCCATCCTCAGTTTTGCCTTCTGGATTTGCTATGTCTGACTTTTATTCTAGTAGGCTGAACAAATCAGCTAATGGATGAAATTGTGGAAGAGACCTGAGAATTTAATATATAAGATGAAGAATTTTTTGTTCTAGCAGGCAGATTACAATTCCAGCTGGTTTGGATAACTATAGACTAAATGGTAACACTTAGCAGTAAGATAGAATTTACGTGAAAGCAAAGTCCAGGGAAGATCCTGGTGATCAGACAAAAATTACAAAAGCTGGTATCACAGCCAGTTACAGCATTCTGGAATACTATGTAATACCCTGGTTTAAGACCATGTTTTATTTTGTTAATATAGTTATGCTGTTGAGTATTTTGCACTTTCTGCAGGTTTTCTCAAAATTGAATAAGGGTTCCTTTAATTACATTACACAATTAAGTTGGGCTTATTGGACTAGCAAATAAGATTTGTCTAGTTAACATTTTCTTTTGGAGAGAGCGCGGGAAAAGAATGGGGAAGCCATTTTTTTTTAAAAGGAGAAGGAGAAAGGAAATCAGAGAAGAACACAGAACCCACTTGAAAGGGCAGAAACTGACGTTGGAAAATCCTCATGCAGACAATGTTCTCACGGAAGACGTGCAGGTAACTTGAGTTAACTGGTGAGAACACAACGTTGAAGAAAGTTTGGCATTTTTTTCCTTTGGAAGTTGCAGAAGTATTTGTTTCCTAGGATAGGGTTTTATATATTTGTATTACATGGTATTATTGTGTTTGTTCTAGTTTGAAAAATGCTGTCAATACATTTTCGATCTAAATTTATACTGGTGTGAGTTTAAATTATTGCTTCCTGGCGAACAGTGAATTTTCATATAGTAACTGCCTTCATATTCCCTTGGAAGGAACATTCAAACTTCTATGTTTGTGTATACCAAAATCATATTTACCCTAATCATGCTTATTTAATTGAAATGACCTCTTTCATCATTATTCCCATGCATTGAGTTATGTTGCTGTTTGCTTGCATTCACCTTAATAGTCAACTCATTACCAGCCTACAGTAAGAGCATTAAAAATAGAATACAAAAAGAAATTTGTAATGGATATACATATCAGCACTATTTTTAAATTATTTTACCACTATTTGAAAAACAAGGACTACCAAAATTAATAGTGATACAGTAACTGAAAATAAGTAGTCAGTATTTGGCACAGCATAGGATGTGAGAATGTTGTTCTTGGACTACAGTTCAGCATTCAGCACCATAATTCCCTCCAGGCTCGACAAGAAGCTCAGAGATCTCAGTCTTCGCCCTGCCTTGTGCAGCTGGAACCTCGACTTCCTGCCAGATTACCAGCAGGTGGTAAGAGTGGGCTCCCTCACCTCTACCCCTCTGACCCTCAACACAAGTGTCCCTCAAGGCTGTGTCTTTAGCCCTCTCCTTTACTCTGTATACCCATGACTGGGTCGCCACCCACAGCTCCAATCTGCTAATTAAATTTGCTGACAACACTACACTGATTGGTCTAATCTCAAACAATAATAAGGCAACCTACAAAGAAGAAATCATCTCTCTGACACAGTGGTGTCAAGAAAACAACCTCTCCCTCAATGTCTCAAAAACAAAGGAGCTGGTTGTGGATTACAGGAGGAATAGAGACAGACTAGTCCCTATTAGCATTAATAGATCTGGAGTTGAGAGGGTGAACAGCTTTAAATTCCTCAGCATAAACAACACTGAGGATTTCACGTACTTTGTACATACCGGCTGGGTGGTGAAAAAGGCACCACAGCGCCTCTTCCAACTCAGACAGTTGAAGAAGTTTGGTGTGGGCCCCAAGTCCTAAGAACTTTCTATAGGGGCACAATGGAGAGAATCCAGACTGGCTGCATCACTGCCTGGTATGGGAACTGTAACTTCCCTCAATCACAGGACCCTGCAGAGAGTGGTGCAGACAGCCCAGCACATCTGTAGATGTGAACTTCCCACTATTCAGGACATTTACAAAGACAGGTGTGTAAGAAGGGCCCATAGGATCATTTAGGATCCGAGTCGCCTCAACCACAAACTGTTCCAGCTGCTACCATTCAGGAAACGGTACCATGGCATAAAAGCCAGGACCGACAGACTCTAGGACAGCTTCCTGCACCAGGCCATCAGACTGCTTAATTCATGATGACACAACTGTATTTCTATATTATATTGACTATACTGTTGTACGTTCTATTTATTTTAAATTACTATAAATTGCACATTTTGATGGAGACATAATGCAAAGATTTTTAATCCTCATTTATATGAAGGATGTAAATAATAGTTAATTCAATTATTCATGAATAACAGCTTTGATAATATGTAGAAGAAAGACTTATAGCAGGAGTGATGGAGAAATACATTAGAAATGGCAATCACCCCACCTTTTCCTGGACAAGATGGTTTCCATCTCAGGATTTTCCACAGCTCTTTCAATTCCAGAAGTATTCAGAATCAGAAACAGATCAGCTTTGGAATCACTACAATGTCATGATTTTTTTTGTTTATATATAGTGGGAGGAAGGGGAAGGTGTGCTTGGTGATGGGATCCCACTTTCTGCAGGGATCACTCTCTACATGACTCCTTTGTCCACTCATTCCCCCCCACCCCCCAACTGAATTCCCTTTTGGTACTTCTCCTTGCAAGCAGAACAAGTACCACACCTGCCCCTAAACCTCCTCCCTCACTACCATTCAGGGGCCCAACCAGTCCTTCCAGGTGAGGCGACACTTCACCTACGATTCTGTTGGGGTCATCTACTCTATCCAGTGCTCCGGGTGTGGCCTCCTGTATACTAGGGAGATCCGATGCAGATTGAGAGACCCCTTTGCCGAGTACCTATGCTCCGTCTGCCAGAGAAAACAGGATCTCCAGCTGGCATCCCATTTCACTTCTACTTCCCCATTACTATTCCAGCGTGTGATCCCATGGCCTCCTCTACTGCCGTGATGAGGCCACACTCAGGTTGGCAGAGCAACATCTCACATTCCATCGGGCTAGCCTCCAACCTGAACACTGAGCTCTCAAACTTGCGGAAACTGCCCCCCCCCCCCACCCCATCTCCTTCACCATTCCCAATTCCCACTCTCACCTTACCTTGCCTGCCCATCACCTCCCTCTGGTGCTCCTCTTCCTTCCCTTTCTTCTATCCGCTCCCATCAGATTCCCCCTTTCTCCAGCCCTTTATCTCTTCCACTGACCAACTTCCCAGCCTTTAGCTTCACCCTTCCCCTCTCCCAGCTTTACCTACCACCTGCCACCTTGTTCTGCTTTTCTCCCTCCTCCCCACCTCTTTACTCTAACTTCTTCCCTTTCCTTTCCAGTCTTGTTGAAGGGTCCCGGCCCAAAACATTGGTTGTTAATTTCTCATTCATGGATGCTGCCTGACCAAGCTGAGCTCCTCCAGCACATTGTGTGTATTGCAGGAGAGGGAGGAATCTGACAGGAGAGGAGACAATTGGGGAAAGGGGAGAAGGAGGGAAACCAGGGGGAGGTGATGGCCTGGTGAGAAGAGATAAGAGGCCTGAGTGGTGAACAGAAGAGGGGCGGGGGAGTGAGACTGTTTTACCAGAAGGAGAAATTGTTATTCATGCCATCAGGTTGGAGGCTATCCAGGTCGAATATCAGGTGTTGCTCCTCCACCCTGACGGTGGGTTCACCTTGGCACAAAAGGCGGCGGTGGACCAACACTTTCAATGAGAATGGGAACTGGGAGGTTCTACTTTTGGTGGTTGGAGCGGAGGTGCTCAACTCCACTATTTACCTCTACCTATATATTTAATGGTTTATTGGATAGAATTTGATTACCCTGGTCGCTAATTTTCTCTGGAGAATAGCTTCGTATATTTCCGTAACTGATTGTGGTGTATAATTCTCTTCGTCTTTGATTGGTGCTTTCACTTTCAGCAACACTGAACTTCACCATAGATCGGTGCTCATAAATAAAGTCACCCTCTCCACAGCTGCTGCATTTTCGAGTTGCATTCTCCAAAAATTTTGTGCACTTTAAGTGAAGTGACTTTTTCTGGTCTTTTAGCCACAGGTCGTTAGCTGTTTCATGCACAAGAGCAATACAGAATCGCATCACTTTGCAGCTCCAGACGGCAGCCTTCTCTCGTAAATCTGAAAGCAGAAACGTCAATTTTTATAATTTGATGCAAATTAATGGAATCATACACTGTCATCTTGTCCACTAATCTTTTGGAATTATTTCTTTATTTTGGAATTAATTTGTGCTTTATTTTCCCCAATTACTAAACAATGATGAAAAAACTATTTCTGTATATATATATACATACATACACACACACACACACACACACACACACACGTATATATATATATATATATATATATATATATATATACACACACACACACACACATACAGTAATGTGTAAAAGTCTTAAACACCCAAGAATTTTCATATAGTTTTGGATGTATGGCCTCCACAGAGCCCTGATCTCAACATCATTGAGGCTGTCTGGATTACCCAGAGACACAGAAGCGAGACAGCCAAAGTCTGCAGAAGAACTGTGGCAAGTTCGCCAAGATCCTTGAAATAACCTACCAGTCCACTTTCTGATAAAACTCCACAACAGTGTACGTAAGAGAATTGATGCAGTTTTAAAGGCAAAGGATGATCACACAAAATATTGAGTGGATTCAGTATTTTTTTGCTTACTGCTTTCTGCTCTTTATAGCAAACCTTTAGATATTTGGAAACTTTTCATTACTTTTGAAAGCAACTTCACTTTACATTTTTTTTTACATGATAGGGCCTTTTAAAAGACTTTTAGATAGATACACGGAGCTTAGTAAAATAGAGGGCTACAGGTAAGCCTAGCAATTTCTAAGGTAGGGACATGTTCAGCACAACTTTGTGGGCCGAAGGGCCTGTATTGTGCTGTAGGTTTTTTATGTTTCTGTGTGCTTGAGATTTTGCACAGTACTGTATGGAATTGGTTGCCCGGCTGCTTCACATAGCCAGCAACCTGGGTTAAATCCTGACCTGGGATGTCAGCTGTGGCGCTTGCATGTTTTCCTGATGATCATACAATTTGGCTGTTTGAAGTTAATTAAAATTATAATTGCTATAAATTACCCCAAATGTTGATGAGCGGCAGGAGAACTGGGGGAGAGTTGGTGAGTATCTGAGAAAAAAACATTTCAGTGGGTGGAAGAGTCAAAAAAGAACGCTGAGAATTGGCAGCGACTTGATTGTCCGAATAGCTTCCTTCCAACCTTACGTTTTATTAAAAAAAGTTAGGAAATAAGAAATTACATTTTATCTGCACAGAACACAGTATAACAATTCCTTACACTAAAGCAAAGTGCTTCCTGAATAAAAAGGAAATAAAATTATAATAGAAGAAAGAGCTGCTCAAATAGCAGCACCCGCGAGTGTCAGTGCAGGGGAAAGCCACACGTCAATATCCAGCATCATAATAACAGGAAAACCATCCAATCGAGTGGCATACCATTTCACTTACTGTACATCTTTGAATTCGGTAATGAAACACCCAAATTGAAGGTCTATGAGCCAGTCCACATCAGGGGATCAGAAGTGGAGAAGGTCAGCGACTTTAAATTCCTCAGTGTTATCATTTCATAGGACCTGTCCTGGGCCCAGCACACCAGTGCGATTATGATGAAAGCACAGCAGCGCCTCAACTTCCTTAGAAGTGTGCTAAGATTTGGCAGGACAACTGAAACTTTGCCTAACGTCCAGAGATGTGTGGGGGAGAGTATATTGACTGGTTGCATCATGGCCTGGTATGGAAACACCAATGCCTTTAAACAGAAAATCCTACAAATTGTGGATATGGCCCAGTCCATCACAAGCAAAGACCACCCACCATTGAGCACATCTGCACAGAGTGTTGTCGCAAGAAAGCAGCATCCATCATCAGGGACGCTCACCATCCAGGCCATGTTTTCTTTCTGCCACTGCCATCTGGATAACGGTAGAGAAGCGTCAGAGCTCACACCATCAGGTCAGGAACAGTTACCAACCCTCAACCATCAGGCTCCTGAACCAAAGGGGATAACTTCAACCAGCTTCACTTGCCCTATCAGTTAAACAGTTTCTACAACCAACACACTCACTTCAATGACTCTTCATCTCATGTTCTTGATAATTATTGCTTTTTTATTAAATTATTATTATTTCCTTTCTCTCTTTGTTTGTTGCCTTTTGCACACTGGTTGTCTGTGCGTGCAGTCTTTCATGGATTCTATTATGGTTACTGGATTTATTGAGTATGCCCACAAGAAAATGACCTTTCTTCCACCATGAAATTAGAAGTGAAGATGTACATGTCGACATTTTTAAGGCAATGGTTCTTCTATTCACTAATATAAAGCTCCAATTACAATGTTTAAAATAATATCCTGTTGGCAAACTTTTAAAGGCCAGATCAAATATTGCCAAGTGATCCCTTAGATTACTTTACCTCTGGGCATTAAAGAATGTGATGGGTTTATTTTTCTGTTCAAGAAAAGCAATTCTATCACATATTGGGGTTTGGCTAACATATGCAGCCTTAAAAGCTGGATGGCACAGTAACTGTAGTGCTTAGCACAACATTTTACAGTACAGACGATCATGGTTCAATTCCTGCCGCTGTGTGTAAGGAGCTTGTGCGTTTTCCCCGTGACCTTGTGGGTTTCCTCCTAAAGTCCAAAGACATACTAGTCGATAGGCTAATTGGTTATTGTAAATGATCACATGAGGGTTTTTCCAGTGACATCATCATCAAGAATGGCAGCTTAAGTCACTAGCTCCTCTGGAAAAATGCGTATTAAGCCACATTAACACGTCAAATGTAATATTTTTCGAAAAATATTTGAACTGAAAAGAGGGGCAAGAATGGGGAGAAGAAATGGAAATTTAAAAAGCGACACTGCGGAGCCTGCAGCTGAGAGGAGTGCAGCGAGCGGCTCTCTGGCCCGACCGCGTGCGAGCGAGGCAGCCGCCGGGCCTCGTTCAGTCGAAGCAGCGAAATCCTGAAAGAAATAATGGAGGTCCAGAAAGACATAAAGCAGCAGCTCCGTGATATTAAGGCAGAGATCGCCAATGTTAATCAAAAAATAGCAGTGGCAGAGACTCACATTGAGAAGGTGGAAGATCACATTCAAAACGTGGAACGGATACTGAGCAAGACAATAAAAATCATACATCACCAAGAAGGTAAACTGCTTGATCTGGAGGGAAGATCACAGCAGAAAAATATCAGAATCTACAATGTTCCTGAAGGAGTGGAAGGCCCATCTATGACAGAGTTTGTCGGAAAGTTACTGCGGGACGCGCTGGATCTTCCCCCGGCTATGGAGCTGGAAGTTGAAAGAGCGCACCACGCGCTTGTTCTGAAACCTACCAGAGATAGAAAGCCACGCTCAACTATAATTAAATTCCTTTGGTACAGCACCAAGGCGGAGATTCTACGAAGGGCCCGGGGTAAGAAGAGAGTGTTTTTAGAGGATAAATTAATATATTTCGACCAAGATTACCCCCCCCCCCCACGGTCCTCCAGAAACGCAAAGAATACTCTGAAGCGAGTACGAAAGCAAAATAAGATTAGATTTCAAACTCCGTCCCCTGCTAAACTTCAAGTGTTTTATGATAACAGAACGCAGTTGTACCAGACAGTGGAAGAGGCGACTACAGACATGAAGGCCAGAGGGTTGTCCATCAGCATGACCAAAATGAAAGAAAGCCTGGCTTAGGAATTGTCTGGCTCGGCTTGGGAAATAGTGCGAGAATCGAGAAGGCAGGAGACGGGAGGAAGCCGAGAGAAACACATCAGGAAGAGACTGGGAGTTTCCTAAAGACAGTCCTCACCCCTTTCAGAAGAGCCATATGGTTTGGCTAACTTTAAAAATGCTGGAGAAATTGTGGAAATCAAAATGCAAATCATTATCATATTTTTTGGGACTGCCCTGTTATCAAAAACTATTGGAGTGGGGTACACAATGCCTTACAAGACATCATTAAATGTGAAATACCTTTGGAGAGTAAGACCATATATTTTGGATATATTCCTCAAGAATGGTTGAAAAGAGATAAATATTTAATGAATAAACTGTTGGTGGCTGATAAAAAGACTCATACTAGGAAATGGTTATCAGAGGAAAGTCCAACTTTAAATGCATGGATGGAAATTACAATGGACATTTACAAAATGGAGAAGATAACAGCATCTGTTAATCATAAGCTGGAATAATTTGTTTCATACTGGGAAAAATGGTTTAACTACATAATGCCTCATAGGCCTGATTTTATTCTCACAAATCAAAAAAAAAGATCACTCACTACTTGTACATAGTTCTTTCCTTTTGCTTGTTTTTTCTTTCCACTCTTTTCTATAAGTGTATACCCTGGATAAATACTTTGTGGAGATTTTGTGATATATATGATTATATGATGTATATGTACAATATCTGAGATACATCTTATGCAAACGTTTGTTTGATGAACTTAATTAAAAAAATAAATTACAAAAAGTAAATTATCACATGATTAGGCTAGGGGATTGCTGGGTAGAGTGACTCAAAGGGCCTATTCCTCACTGCATCCCAATAAAATAAAAGTCAGAAGGTTCATTCTGGACACCAGATAAGAGCTTTACAAATAGAACACAGAAATTTACAGCACTTTACAGGCCCTTCGGCCCACAATGTTGTGCCGATCATGTAACCTACTCCAGAAGTTGCCTAGAGTTACCCTACCGCGTAGCCCTCTATTTTTCTAAGCTCCATGTACCCATCTAAGAGTCTCTTAATAGACCCTATTGTATCTGTCTCTACCACCATCACTGGCAGTGCATTCCACACACCCACTACTTAGCTCTGACATCCCCCCTGTACGTACTTCCAAGCACCTTAAAACTATGCCCCCTCATGTTAGCCATTTCAACCCTGGGAAAAAGCCACTGACTATCCACACAATTAAAGCCCCTCATCATCTTATACATCTCTATCAGGTCACCTCTCATCCTCTGTCAGTCCAAGGAAAAAACGCCAAGTTCACTCAACCTATTCTCATAAAGCATGCTCCAAATAGAAATTGGCAACTCTAATGTAACACTTACCCAACAGGCTGGTATATGTCTAGGGGAAAAGGAGATCCAGCCACACACACCAACCCCACCTCCCGTACACGCAAGTGCTGTGAGAATCAAGTTTATGCTGCGCGCTCACACACCATAACAAACTCACACCAGATACCGTTATGGAATACACTTTAAAGATTTTACTAAAACTAAAAGAGTACTATGCAATACAATATATATGAAGGAAAAGAAAATAAAGTAAAAGGCGCCAACTTATCAAAGTTCAGTCAATTTAGTGCACATCATTGGAGCTCAACCATTGAACCATTCGATCCCTCGTCACTTTCCTCCGACCTCTACGTCCTTGCACCTGGGACCACCCCCGGTGGTCGACTGAGCAGTGCAGCACACATCCTCCTTCCTCAGCGTCTCCTTCCCGCCTCCCCTGAAAAGACCGCGAAGCCCCCAAGCTCCCAGCCTCACAAGACAAAATAACATTCCCCATTGGTTAAAAAATGAATACAATCCCCACATCAGCAAGTCCAAAGCTAAACAACTATGAGAGAAAACACTTACCAAACATAAAAGCATTCCTACTCTAGCAAACCAAAGAAGCCATTTTGATTAACATACACAGTACATTGTACATCTCATTCTCCAAAACTTTACCTATTTCATCATCCTCTTCCTGTAGATGCTCCCTGGAATCTTTTGTGTGGATACAAAAACACTGGACGAGATGGCTTTCCTCATTTTTTTCCATTGGTGCACCAAAGCTACTGTTGGTCCTTGATGCACATTCTAACGTACGTGATTTTACCAACGATATAAGTGATTGATTCAATTTTTGCTCAGCACCTCCAGGTAAAATGTACCGAAGCATTTTAGTGGTGAAAGTGTGTCCAATGACAGATGCACACTTAACAATCACCTGTTCTGTTGTGTTCATTCTGTCAAGTTGAGCTAAAGCAATTCCTGTAACAAAAAGAAAAACCCATTTAATTTTATGATATTATGCATTATATGTAACATAATGGCTCCATGGCATAGTGGCTGTATAGGAAAGCAACACCATCATCAGAGATGCTCACCACCCAGGCTACGCTCTTTCTAGTCAGCACTTTTGGCTGTGATTTGTAGTTAAGTGGCTTTTCAGTTTTGTCGGAGCCATTGCTGCACCTGTAAGTTGTTTGCCACAGACTAGGCACAAAGGAATAGGACAACTTGGATCACCAGTCCATGTGAAACCCCTTGATAAGTAGCCTTCATTGTAGACATTTTTCTGTCTGTTGTTGCAGTAATGCAGTGAAATGACTCAGAAGATTGTGATTCTTCTTCATTAACCTTTTCAGAATTGTTCATAGGCCTCGGCCTAGAATCCTCCTTTTTCATCTTGCACCTATTTGGACTATCTTTGGAATGAGAATTTGTATCCAATTTTCTACTACACTGGTAGAGTTTGTTCACTCCCATAAGTCAAATGGCATCGTGCAAGGGGAAGTAATTCGTGAGTGAGAGGATTCAATCAAATAGCAGCAGTCCTACTGCTCACTGCCATATTGGTCAGAGAGACCTCTAATGAGATTGCTAATGGGACTGCTTGGTCACTGCCCACCACTGCAAGCGTTAGTTGCTCAAAGTTCAAAAAACAATGTTTTTTTAAATCACTATCTCACACAGAACCCCAGTTGATCTCTCATCGGTCCTGTTATAATTACTGTTTTATAGATTTTTTGAGTATACTCACAGGAAAACAAATTTCAGGATTGCATGTGATGACATACAGTGCCTATAAAAAGTATTCTCCCCCACCCCCACCCAGAAGTTTTCATGTTTTATTGTTTTACAATGTGGAATCACAGTAGATTTAATTTGGCTTCTTTTTGACACCAATCAGCAGAAAAATACTCTTTCATGTCAAAGTGAATACAGACCTCTACAACGTGCTAGAATTAATTACAAATTTAAGATACAAAATAATTGATCGCGTAAGTACACACCCCCTTTAATACAATGCACCAAATCATCACTGGTGAAGCCAATTGTTTTTATAAGTAACATAATTAGTTATGGTGTACTAGCTATATTGAAACCTGTGTGCAGTCAAGGAGTTTCAGTCGATTGTAGTGAAAATACACCTGTATCTGTAAGGTCCAACTGCTGGTGAGTCAGTATCCTGGCAAAAACTACATCAAAATGACAAAAGAACACCCAAGCAACTCCACAAAAAAAGTCATTGAAAAGCACAAGTCAGGATATGCATACAAGAAAAATTCCAAGTCACTGAATATTCCTTGAAGAACAGATTAAGTCAATCATCAAGAAGTGGAAAGAATATGACACAGCTGTAAATCTTCCTAGAGCAGGCCATCCTCAAAAACTGAAGGGGACTAGTGAGGGAGGCCACCAAGAGACATATGACAACTCTGGAGGAGTTACAAACTTCAGTGGCTGAGATGGGAGAGACTGCACATACGACTGTTGCCCGGATGCTTTACCAGTCGCAGCTCTATGGGAGAGTAGCAAAAAGAAAGCTACTGTTGAAAAAAGTGGAAATGATTCACATGAAATCTTGGCTAGTGTTTGCCAGAAGGCATATGAGAAACTCTGAACTCAGATGGACGAAGGTTCCATAGTCTCACAAAATCAAAGTTGAGCTTTTTGGCCATCAGACCAAATGCTATGCTTGGCATAAGCCAAACACTGCACCTGATCAAAAGCATACCGACCCCACTGTGAAGCATAGTGGTGGTTGGGAGAAGATTTGTTTTCCACGAAGACAATGATCCCAAATATAAAAACAGGAATGGCTTAAAAACAACAGAGTTAATGTCCTAGAGTGACCAGGTCAGGGTCCAGACCTCAATCCATTTGGAAATTCGTGGCTGGACTTGAAAAGGGCTGTTCACTCACAAGCCCCGTGCAATCTGACAGAGCTTGAGCAGTTTTGTACAGTAGAATGGGGAAAAATTGCAGTGTCCAGATGTGCAAAGCTGATAGAGACAGATCCTCAGGCTGTATTTGCCGCAAAGGTGCATCTGCTAGATACTGACTTAAAGGGGGTGAATAATTATGCAATCAATTATTTTTTGTTTAATAATTGTAATGAAATTTAGACCAATTTGTAGGAATTTGTTTTTACTTTGACATGAGTCTTTTCTGTTGATCAGTGTCAAAAAAAAAGCCAAATTAAATAACAAAACACGTAAACTTCCAAGGGGGACAAATACTTTTTAAAGGCACCCTAAATGTACTTTGAAAATAAAATTTACTTTGAACTTTGAAGAACCTGCAGAAAGGGAGAATATTAAAACATTAAGAATCCTACAAACACCCTAAAATTGCTCCAAATTTAATCCCGTAACCAATCTAGTTGCAGTAAAAATTGAAAATTGATACAAAAGACATTTTGGTGACAAGTTCATACCAGGAAACATCCTCCCTCTTTGGAAGCACATGCTCAGATCATATATTATATTTCAATTACATATTTTAGACTAAAATGTGCACTCAAATTAGAAACAGGATTGTTTTCTGTGAGGTAATGACTTTTGCATAAAGATGTAAGCAAAGGCTTTAATAATCAGCATGTTAAAAGTTGTAATAAAGACTTCTTCTCTCCACTAGCCTGCAGGTTACTCTTGGGAAAGGTGTAGCATCTGCTTAGCCCCCAATCAAGGTCACATGAAGCTATGGGAGCACGGTGGATAGTCCTATGAGCTGGTTATGCCACCACTGATACCAGGGAAATAATCTCTGAAAAGTATTGAGAATGGCTGAGGTCACCCATCTCGTAAAGACTCTAACCAGAAGATGACAATGGCAAACCACTTCTGTATAAAAATTTGCCAAGAACAGTCATGGTAATGAAAAGACCATGCATGCCCATGTCATATGACATGGCACATAAGGATGATGACGACGACGATGATGGGGGTATAAAATTGGAGGAAGAAGTGTGCTTATCACTAGGTGAGGGCCTCCATTGGTCAGAGTTGACCGTGTAATACTGAAACCTAGCTATCTAGATACGCAAGCCTAGGAATGTTACACTTTTCACTGAGTCACACGAATTAAAGTGTGTAAGCACAACTGTGAGACTTTTAAACCATCACATAAATATCTCTATTTCCTCAGTACTCTGTGGAGATTTGGCATGTCATCAAAAACTTTGGCAAACTTCTATAGATGTGTAATGATGATGGGGGCTGACTGGCTGCACTATGACCTGGTATGGGAATTCCAATGCCTTTCAATGGAAAATCCAACAAAAGGTAGTGGATCTAGCTTAGTGTATCAAGGGTAAAACCCTCCCAACCATTCACATCTACGTGAAATGCTGCTGTAGAAAAGCAGCATCCATCACCCCGCCCCGCGCCCCCCCACCCCAGGCCACGTTCGTTTCTCGCTGCTGCCCCAGGACTCGCATCACCAGGTTCAAGAACAATTACTACCCCTCAACCATCAGGCTCTAGAACAAAAGGGAATAAACTACACTCATTTAAGGACTCTTATTTTGTTACTTCATGTGTGTTACTTACTGCTATTAATTTATATCTGCATTTGCACAGTTTGTTGTCTATTGATCCTGTTTACAGTTACTGTTCTATAGATTTGCTAAGTATGCCCACAGAAAAGGAATCTCAGGGGTGGATGTGGAGACATACTCTGATAATAAATTTTACTTTGAACTTTGATCTTTCAAGCATGGAAACAAAATCCTCAAAGAGAGGATAATTTGCCACTCTAAGATCAATCATATTCTTGAGGAAGGCTTGCGCTTCAGAAGTATCTAGTTTTCTATTACCTCCTCTGAGAAATGAAGGAAGTTGATCTCCAAGAAGACAACAACATTTAACTGATTCAAAATACTGAAAATTTGTATCACCAAATTGGAGTGCTCAGTGAGAATAGAAATATTCTCAGATGCCCTTGCTCAAGTGACTCAGCCAGAGTTGATGAGGCACAGGCTTGTGTCCAAGCAGTATTGGGCTATTGGGCCAGAGCCATGTCAATGGCCCCCCGTAATGCCAAGGAGAGAGTAGGTTCTGCAGAACGACCAGCCAGCAAAATGTCTACACTTCTTCTCTCTAAGGCTCCTATCATGCCATTCACTCCTGTCTCTGACACTGCTCCTGGTATCTGGCTTTCTTACACTCAAAATACTTCCTCAATCAGGTCTTCCCAAGAAACTGTCATTTCTACAATGTCCATCTACTCTGAGGTTGTTGACAAAGTGACTCGAGGCCTCAGTGACGATGATGCGATGAAGTCAGAGAACTTTAATTGCTAGCCAAGATAGACTTTCAGTTGCCAGTCAGATGCCGTGCAAGCAAGCCTTCTGGTGATCTGGGCTGAGGCTAATAAATTTTTATGCACTTCAGCAAATAGGAATATAATTCTGCTTCATAATACTGGAATGGATTACTTTTTGTTTCACTAAGCAATCAAAAAGCAAGACAGGTTCATTTTCTTTATATATATCTGTACCCATAAGAACACTTGTTTTATTTCTAGCTACTAATTTTAGACAAACCTTTAAGTGTCAGTGGAATGGTAATTTCCTGTAGGTTTACCATTTCTCCAAGCGTGCATATAAACTTCTGATGGTCAGATTTTGCATTGTGTTCCAGTGTTGTCACTTTTTGACATTTTTGTATCTCCATTCCACTTGTCTTCAATTTGCCTTTAAATTGAGAAATTATTCCCAGAAAATGAATTAAATGTTTAATCAAACAGAAATTAATTCAATCACCTGGACTTTGATTCCAATTCGCATCACTGTGAGTGGTCCTTAAAACACTTCAGGAATCCAAGAATTCATCTCTTTATGTGAGCAATAGAGTCTTTTAGTTTGCCCATCCTGTGCTGTAATTATTGTTATAACATTATCTCCGTGAATTACTTTTTCAGTCATTTCCTCCACCAGGACCTCTATGCTGCATCTACAACCCTGAAATATCCCAGAATACACACCAGCACAGTTCCTTCCTTAATGGATAGGGTCAGTAGAGTTAAAGCACAACTGTTTTAGTGTCATCTGTGGTTCAATAGGTTGTACTTTGGCCTTTGAAATGACCAAAGCACAAGAGTCTACCAGGCATTCCCAACCTGGTGCCCACAAACCCCTTCCTTAAAGGTATTGGTTTATGGCATAAAAAAAGTTTGGGAACCCCTGACTAGGCTAACACTCCAATGTAATTCCAAAGATAGATTGTGCTATAAAGACTGTATTCCTTCAACCCGATCTGTCCTTTCAAAGAGATGTAAATGATCTCCAGTTGAACTGACATCCAGCAATATCTGATTTCTGCTTGCAGTGCATAAACAGTCTGCCTGTATCTTATCACATGGACCAATTAAACCTTACTTTAAACACAAGAACTTCTGTAGATGCTGGAAATCCAAAGCTACACACACACAAGGTGCTGGAGGAACTCGGCAGATCAGGCTGTATCTATGGAAATGAATAAACAGTCGACGCTTTTGGCCGAGGCCCTTCTTCAGAACTAAAAAGGGTAAGAGAATAGAATAAAAAGGTTGAGGAGGGGAAAGAAGACAGCTGGATGTTGACAGGTTAAGCCAGGCAGGTAGGAAAAGTAACGGGATAGAGAGGAAGGAATCTGATGGGAAAGGACAGTGGACCAAAGGAGAAAGAGGAGTAATGTGATAGGCAAGTGAGAGAGATAAGAGGCCACAGAGGGAAATAATAGAATGGAGGGGGAGGAATTTTTTTTTACCAGAAGGAAATATTTATATTCATGCCATTAGGTCGGAGGCTATCCGGATGGAATACAAGGTGTTCTTCCTCCATCCTGAGGGTGGCCTTATCATGAAACAAGAGGAGGCCATGGGCCGAAATGTCAGAACAGGAATGAGAATCAGAATGAAAAGGTTAAGCCATCAGGAAGTTCAACTTAAGGTGGACGGAATGCTCAACGAAGCAGTCTCCCAATTTATGACAGGTCTCACCAATGTAGAGGAAACCGCATTGGGAGCACCAGACACCATCGATGGACTCAGCAGGTGAAGTGTTGCCTCATGTGGAAGGACTACTTGGAGCCCTGAATGGGGGCGAGGAAGGAAGTGAATGGGCAGGTGCAGGTGAATGGCTACATGCAGGGCTAAGTGCCGGGAGGGAGATTAGTAGATTAGTGGGGAGTGACAAACAGACAAGGGAACTCTCGAGGGGTGATCCCTGTGAAAAGCGGGGGGGGGGGGGGGTGGGTAAAGATATGTTTGGTAGTAGAATCCCTTTCAATATGGCAGAAGCTGTGGAGAATGATGTGTTGAATATGGAGGCTCATGGGGTGGTAGGTAAGGACAAAATGAACTCTATCATGTTGAAGCGACAGGACGATGGGGTGAGTGCAGAGATTTAGGTAATCGAGGAGATGTGGGTGAGGGCAGCATCAATGGTGGAGGAAGGGAAACACCATTTTTCGAGGAAGAAGGGCATCTCTGGTGTCCTGCAAAGGAAAGCTGCATCTCAGGAAGAGATGAGGTGGAGATGAAGGAACTGAGAAAAGGGAATAGGAGACAGGATGTGAAGAGGTATAGTTAAGAGAACTGTGGGAATTGGTAGGTTTATACAAGATGTCGCTCGACAGTTTGTCTCTGGAGATGGAGACCGAGAAATTGAGAAAAGGGAGTGAGGTGTCACAGATGACCCATGTAAATTTAAAGGCTAGTGGACTTAGAGGCAAAGTTGATGAAAGTGACAAAGTTTAATTTACTGGCGATAAACACTTCAGGTCAACTCGAGGCATCACAAGATACAACGTTATGTGCAAGTCTTTTTTTCTCTTTTAAGAGAATTGATGATAATCAGCACCTGTGTGTTAAACCTGCAAGTGAGTTCGTTAGCACCATTAAGCAAATTCAAATTATGGCCTTCAGGAATTAATGTCAATACTATGTGCTAAACACAATGTCACTTTAGAATCTGCTTCTACAAAGTAATTGGCAAGATATCTAAGAAAACGGAAAGCCTGATTTTTCATCTTTATAAATCAATAAAAGCTTTATAATATCACTATTCAACAGTTTAGAAAAATAAATCTGTATACCTTGTCATTTTCAGTTTACATGACATGCAGCGTTTAGAAATTTGACAGCCGACATACAAAAGAACATTATGAATGTGGAACAGAAAAAGACATTTTTACTCCTTAAAGATTCTCTATTCATACAATAAAATCATAGCTGAACTTCTGCTGTCCTGCCCTGATTTCCTTATAATCTCAAGTTAATCAAGGTTTTGTTGAATTAATTTGCCATTTAGTCAGTTTTCAGATGTCCTTGCTTCATCGTTTTGACAATAGTTATAATAATCACATAATGCATTAAATTGTGACAGCATAAAGTGGAGAAGCTTATTTCCACTTTAACACCAAGGGCAATAATGATTTACACTTATTTCAACCTTAAAAGCAATGGTACTCAAACCTGCTGGTTCAGATATGTACATGGGCATGCTCAGAGCTTTCAGATAGTATCACATATAAAATTCTAGTACATATGGAAGCCCAATGACAGTACTGAGGCCAATTTGCCTGGAACATCCAAGTTATCTACCTTTCCCTTTGTAACGATTCATCAAGTAACCCCTTCCAGTGCCTCCTGCTCTGCCCACCCCACTGCTAAACCCGTCCTTTCCAGTCCTGATGAAGAGTCTCATCTCAGAACAACAGTTCATTTCCCTCTATTGAAGCTGCTTGATCTACTGAGCTCCTCCAGCACTTTACGTGTGCTCACCCCGCCCCCCCCCCCCAAATCCTTCCTTGTCCTTTCACACCCAGCTTCTATGTTCTCTGCCATACCCTCCGTTTAAAAGTACTTTCCTTGAAATAGCCTGTGTCAAAGTGAACAGAATTTGGCCATGCTCTATCTGGATTTTCTGACTGCAATGTAGCCAGGAGACATTACCAAAAAGGTAGGTTAAAAACATATACTTTAATATTTAAAATGGAGCAGGGAAGACCACAATAGCCCTGCTGGCTGTTGCCTGGTGTGAGCTACCTTTCCCCCCTAGCCATTGTCCAACTTATCTGAAAATCACTGCCAGAGCCTAAAATTCTTCCATCTAAAGGCATTTCAATCTCCAACAGGAGTTCCTGAAAATGTGGTAGAGGACCAACGAATAAGTTCACAATCTGCATAATGGATTCCCAAAATTTCACGCAAATCCAATAATCAGCATTAAGCAGAAGTTATACTGCACCACTTCTCTTCAAAAGATTAATGAACTGGGCAACTTCAAATACAAACACAAGGAAACCTGCAGGTGCTGGAAATCCAAAGTGACACACATGAAATGCTGGAGGAACTCAGGTCAGACAGCATCTATGGAAAAGACATCTCAGCTTGAGACCTTTCATCGAATACTCAGCTGTGGGATAATGCCCCAGCTGGCTTCAATGTGCACTGTAATGTACTATTACTCTAATCTATCATCAAAATTTACCTTTTTTCCCCTTTCTTGATTCACGTGACTGAACGATGGATGAATCATGTGATAGAATCATTTTTTTCCTGGTGTAAGTAAGTACTGTATCACTCTCATCTTCCTCCTCCTCTTCTAATGGTTCCAAAATTATCAGATCACTGTTATAGAGACTTCTGAGTATTTCTTCGCAGTAGTACGGCACACCGTAGCTACGTTCCATCAGCAATCTGTCACCAGAAAATAAAGAGAGACAATGGATTTTTCTTATTATTGATACATCAAATCTGAATACAACAGCTTCAGCACCGTTCATTATCTGTGACATTATTGTGTCTTATCTGTCCTTCTAAAATTCCATAGGGCATGGAGCACATCACAAGTCCTTAAATCCTCCGCTATTATTTTTCTTCAGAATCAGATTCAGGATTAATATCACCGGCATATGTCAGTAGGACAATGCAATACCTATAATCATAGAGAAAAAAAACTGAATTACAGTAAGTATAAATATTAAATAGTTAATTAAATAAATAGTTCAAAAATAATAATAAAAAGTAGTGATGTGGTGTTCATGGGTTCAACGTTCTTTCAGAAATCTGATGGCAGAGGGGAAGAATCGCTGAGTGTGTGCCTTCAGGCTTCTGTACCTCCTCCCTGATGGTAGCAATGAGAACAAGGCATGACCTGGGTGAAGGGGATCTTTAATGATGGACACCACCTTTTAGAGGTATTGCTCCTTGAAAATGCCCCTGGATACTACGGAGTCTATTGCCCAGGATGGAGCTGACTAAGTTTACAAGTCTCTGCAGCTTTTATCAATCCTGTGTAGTAGACTACCAACCCCCTACCAGACAGTGACGCAGCATGGTAGGTCTGTAGAAATCTGTAAGTGGTTCTGGTGACATACGAAATCTCCAACTCCCAATGAAATAGCTGCAGTCGAGCCTTCCTTGTAGCTGCATCGATAAGTTGGACCCAGGATAGTGCCTCAGCGATATTGACACCCAGAAGTTTGAAGCTGCTTACTCTTTCTATTTCTGACCCCTTTATGGAGACTGGTGCATTTTCCCTGAATTGGATCATTACATAAATTAGTTTGACAGAAAATATATAACAGGTGAACTTAGTGCACTAGAATGAAATACAAACTGTGTACACTACTCATGCAGAACAGCAGGGTAACATAGTGGTTAACACAAAACTATACAGGGCAGGCAACCTTAGCTTAATTCCCACTGCTGTCTGCAAGGAGTTTGTACATTATCCCCATAATTGTGTGGGTTTCCTATGGGTGCTCTTATTTCCTCCACCAGTCCAAAGACATACTGGTTTGTAGGTTAATCTGTCATTGTAAATTCTGCTACAATTAGGCTAGGGTTAAATCAATTGTGTGGCTGAAAGTGCCCATCCCACATGGTATCTCAATAAATAAATAATCAGGTTCCTTTTGTCAAAAATGAAAGAGTGAGGAAATAGATTAGTTTTAGTTAATGGGGAAGGTTGGAGGGGAGGGTAGAGATAGAATATAGGAATAGCTCTGATGGTTTGAAACCGGGTGATTTAACGTGGAAATGAAGGTCAATGCACAAGTTTGATAAACTTTTCTAGATGCATAAGGGAGAGTATCCTAACTGCATCAGGGTCTGGTTTGGAAACATCAATGCCCAAGCATGATAAAGTGGTGGATACACCCAGACCAGGGCAAATCTCTCCCTACCGTTGAACACACTTACCAGGCCGTGTTCGTTTCTTGTTACTACCATTGGGCAGAAGAGACAGAAGCCTTAGATCCCACACCGCCATGGTTAGGAACAATTATTACCCTGCAACCATCAGACTCCTCAACTGGCACAGTTAAGTTGAATCACCACAGCTCCGAACTGATTCTACAACCTACGACCTCACTTCCAAGGGCCCTACAACTCTTGAGTTGCACAATTTCTATTCTATTGCCTACTTGTAGTTTATCAGTCACTGTTTATGTATTGTTTCTCATAAAGTATGTTGTGCTTCTTTATTTTCCTGTAGAAGCATTTAAGAACATCAATCTCAAGGCAATATATTGCAAGATGTATGTACTTTGATCATACACTTGAAATAATGCAGATTAAGCTTCTTTGTCTGTGTAACGTGTTGCTAAAATATTATAGAACTTATCCTACAGGCCAGATTACACAAATAAAAAGAATGGATGAGAAGCAGAAAGAGTGAGTTATCAAAGTTGGAGAATTGAACCTTGAAGACTGCAAGGTGTGGTATTACTCCCTAGACTTGGACTGGGGCTCAGTGTAACAGTACAAGAGGCCACAGGCAGGTGACCAAAGTGGGAGTGGGATGATCAGAGGAACACAAATCGAATCTCAGGGTCACTCCTATAGCCTACATGCAGGTGTTCTACAAAGCCATCACGCTGTCTCTATCTGATACAGAGCAGCTCATATCGAGATCGTGAGATATAGTGTACCAAATTGGAAGTAGAAGAAATGAATTCATCTAGAAACACAGAATGGGTCCCAGGATGGTGGGAAAGGAAGAGCTGAAAGGACTGTTGTTGAATCTCCTTTGGCTGCATGGGAACTGGCAGTCACAGAAGGAGCAATGTCTTCAAGGTGCTGAGGTGAGAAAGGAAGAGAATATGCAGCTGGTGTGGAAACTGGCTGCAGAAAGTGGAAATTGTGAAAGATGATCCACTGAATGTGGAGACTCATAAAATGCTGAAGGAACTCAACAGGTCAGGCGCCATCTACGGAAGGAAAAGGACAATTAATGTCTCTGGCCAAGATCCTTCAAGCAGGACTGGAAAGAAAGCAGGCATGAGGTGGCGGGTATTAATTAAGTGAATCCTATTGAGAGGGGGAGGATAGAATGATGTGAGAAACTGGGAGGTGATAGGTGGAAGAAACAAAGATCTGAACAAGATGGAATTTGACATGAGTAAACAGTGGACTATGAAATAAAAGGAAGTAGGAGGAAGGTGCAGCTGAAGAGAAATGGTGAAGGGGAAACAAAACCGGCTTTGGGGGGGGGAGGGGGTTGAGGAGAAGAAACAAAGGGGAGCGGCTACTGAAAATTAGAGAAATGGTTGATGGCATCAGGTTCAAGACTATCAAGACAGAATATGAGGTGTTTTCCCTCTTAAACCATGTCTAATCTCATTCTGGGAGTAGAAAAGTGGAATTAAATTGTCTGACCACTGAGTGATCTTGGCTGTTATGGAAGGAAGAACAAAGGCGCTTGATGGAGCAATCCCTCAATCGGGTTGAAAGGTAAAGACCAGGGTAACTCTACATGGAATTTCTGAAGAATAGAAGCTAAAAGTAGGCAAACATTGAGGCAAGTATATAGGCAATTCCTTCATTACACTGGAGTACCTTTGGGCCTAATCTTTAGGAATGCATCTGGGCATGTATGAGTAATATCAATGGGAGAGCATTCTGGAAATAGTTTCCATAGTTTCAAGATGGTTATGGTAAAGGATAGAGGTGGCTCAGAAATCAAGGTGCTGAATTGAGGAAATGGCAGAATTCCTTAAAAGACAAATCCTGTTAAAAATAGACTGGGAGCAGCACCTCACAGGTAGCAAGTGGAAGTCATTCTAAACTGGTGGAAAGACGATACTCCAATTATTTTCATAATGAAGGAAGGAAAATATGTCCAAATTACTGAGGGCAGGGTGAGATTTTGGGAGAAGTACAACGAAAAACAGGAAGCATGTGGTAGGGATAAAGATTAAAATTAGTAAATGCATGAGAAGAGTATTGAGAAGCAGAGGTGCTTCAACAAATTAGCAGTGCAGTGTGGGTACAAAATGTCACTTCCGATTAAAAAGAAACCCAAAGGATTTTAAAGTTAGTTGGAGCTTCATTGTCGTTGCTGAGATCAATGAATTACAGTGCTACTCCATTCAGTCTGAAGTAGCAGACTGGCAATTCAATAACTAAAACACGATCACTAACTTTAAAAATAAAGTCGGAGTTACTTAGAATGACATCCAAGTTACAACTGAATTGAGAAAAAAAACTCAAAAGTTGAAAGAAACTGTGGCTTCCCATACAAGTATTGTGCAGGTCCATGTTATAAAATAAATTTATTAAATTTAAATAAAATCAAGAATTATGCTCATGTATTGTACTTGGAGATTGCACATATTGTACTTGGGTGTGTGTGGGGGGGTGGGGGCATTGTTCAGTTGCACAGCAACCCTGAGGAAAAAGCTGTTTTTCCAGTCTGGATGTCCATGCAGAGATATTCCTGTATCTCCTGCCAAATGGTGGGAGATTGACCAGGTGATTAGTGGGGAGGGCTGAGTCCGTCATAATTTTGCTAGCCCGCCGTGGACGTCACAAGCTGTAGATGGTTTCCAGATCTGGCAGTTGTGTCCCAATGATGTTGTGTGTGGTCCTGAACACCCACTGAAGTGCTTTTTGGTTGATCTTGTTAGGGGCAAGAGGATAACCAAGGAAAATACAGAGCTCTTTGGGGACCGAGGAGGCAACCTGTGTGGGGAGCCCAATAACATAGGTGAGGTCTTTAATATATACCTCTCAGGGGAAGTACATCTTAACTGCAGAATTCAGGGAGGGTACAGTTGAAATTCTAAAATGAGCAATATTAAATGGGGGCAGGCTGGATTGAATTCATCAAAGAACTGCTTGAGGTGCTAATGAAATTTTTCAAAATAGTTAGGAATTAGCTAATATTGTTAAGAACTTGGATTACCACAGCATAGAAAACTACTGGCGAATGCTTTACAACAGGATTCACGGAGACGGGTACTTAAATACCACCACGGATTCGTTTCTATGCTGTATGACTCAATGTGGCATTGGTCTCGACCATAAGGAGCATCTGTGGATGCCCACATATCGTCCATCGTCCAGGTAAAACCCTTACTGATTCCTGAAGGGCTCTCAGTTCCTGTGCAGAGCACTCAATTCTTCAAGTGTGATCTCTGTCTCTGTAAATTTTTGAGAAACCAAGTAATTTTACTTCACTGAGATGAAATCCTCTCTTCCTGGTAGAGAGGATCGGTGACTTCCTGTGTGCACAGTGAGACGTGTAAAAAGTTATTAGCAGCCACCTTCCCGAATAATCAATACAGCAGTTCAGGGTGACAATGACTTCAAATTAACAGGAATGGCTGGAAATCTTAAAGTAATAGATCTGATTAAAATTTCCATTCATTTCAAGAAGCATGGATGCTCTTTGAAAATCTTGACTTCTGGAGGCATCATTTTCCGGACATTTGGAGGGAGGGATGTGGCTCCTGTAAAATGCTTGGGAGAATGTTTCCAGTTCTCTGGAAAATTATCACTGCTCTTAGTACCTCTCCAGACAGAGGACCATGAAAACAATTAACATAAGTATCAGAACAAGGAGAAGATAGGCTTAGCATTTCCCTACTCAGTACTTCTAAATGCGGTCATCTACCTTATCATTGAAAATGAGCTTAACTCCACATGACTCTCCAACTAATCCAAAAGTAATCCATGACTTTTTAAAATTACTTACAAAATACAACCTCGCCATTAAATCTTGATTCATGAACAGTGACTGGTCCCTATTTTACATGAACTGCATTTCCAAAGATCAGTTTCTCGGGGAGCCAGGGACCAGAAATTGCCAGGAGATTCGGCATGACCTATGTATGTATTATGACTTGAAGAAGACTAAATACAAGGCAACAGATTCAGAAGCATATTTCCTTATCAACTTTTCATTCTGAGTGAGTCCTTTACTGCGTAATGTAAAGGACCATCAAAATCAATTTCTGAACAGAATATTTGCCCACTTTTTAAATTTTTGCGGCAGCTAATCAGTCAACAATTAATAATTGAAACAAACATTTTTTAGAACCAATAATTAGCAAAATATGATACTAGCATAGCAAAAAAAGTCCTGATCCTTTAATTTTTTTTAAAGTTTCACATAGATGTTTTCATTAATTCAGCTTGTACAGTATATCATGGTTAGATTCCTTACTTACATCTCCAGCTCTCGTGGAATACTAATGACCCCCAAGATTTGGCAGGCTAGTGGACGGATTATAGATGGATCCAAGCCTGAAAGCTTTACATATGAAGTCTTCCGGCTTCTCATTACCATTATTGCAGCCTGGCATGGCGGTTTCTCTACTGTGAATGGTCTCAGTGCCATGACCATGAACAAAGGAAGACTTGCACGCATTTGCAAAATAAGCTCCCATGATGGTATGTCAATGTATTGAACTTGGTCAATGACCAGCAGCACAGTATCATTTGTAACATTCTACAGAGAATACAGCAGGAATAGGTGATCAGTGATTCATTTGAAAATTACCTCCAGTTGAAATATTTGCAAACAAGATTACAAATAATTTCTATATATATATATGTGTGTGTGTGTGTGTGTGTGTGTATGTATAAAAATATTATATATAAGTAATTTATACATATTATATAATACTTATATATTATAATTAATAAAGAGGCTTCATGCATGCTCTATTATAATCTGATTTCTTTGATATTTCTTTCTCTTTCTCAGTTATCTCCAGGGTTTTGCCAGTTTGTAAAACTCAATCTGCTCAAGTATTTACCTACTGGTACTGGAGCATCTCTAAAATTTATTTTTAATGTTTATACAGTATTTTTACATATTATTTCTACAGAATTATTATATATATATACTGGGAAAGGTATTATACATAAACTCTTCCTTTTAGGCTTTAATTATCGTCATTTCAATATCCTGAGATTCTGCATATAATCAATCCTATAAATGTGCATTCATATCAAGAAGGCATCCCACTCCAGAATGACCAGTCGGGTAATAAACACAACTTTCATCCCAATGTCCACACCTTGAAACAATTATTTAGAAGTTATGACTACAATAGAGAGAAAACCTTTGGTGATCTTTTCTGGTTAAACTACTTCATTTACTTTTAATTATTGACAATACATCAGTTGGTTTAATCATCAATAATTCTGTGTAAAAACCATCATAAAGAAATTTGTGGTGGGGTGAAGATACTATCAAAGGCTGTGCAAGGCGCCCCCTGGACAAGGTGCAGCATCTGCTTGGCGACCCCCCCCCCCCCCCCACCGGATCAGGGTCACGTGAAGCCAGGGGAGAAGATGGTGCATATCACAAGTCCTGGTTATGCGACCACTGATACCAGGCGGACAATCTCCGAAGAGTACTGATAATGGCTTATGTCACCCATCTTGTAAACCGCTGCCAAGAAGGCAATGGCAAACCACTTCCGTTGAAAAGTTTGCCAAGAACAATCATGGTCGTGGAAAGACCAAGATCACCCACATCATACAACATGCTACATAACGAACAAACAAACAGGACAACCATTTGGCACATCTCATTCAATATAGACCAATCCTGCACCATATAGATATACATATTGCTTTAATTTTATAATTAGAGTAACATCTTATATAAGCATTTCCCCTCTAAATGTGTTGATTCATCATTTAAAATACTTAATGACTTCAATCAACCATCAAGGCCTGATTCTAGCCATGGCATATCAGCAGCAATGACTACAACAAAAACATTGTTAAGCAGACAGGAACCAAAGTGCTCTGTAGTTCAGGAATTTACTGTGTACTTGGTAAGTGGCCTGAAATGCATTGGTTTTTGAAAGCTAATCATACAATTACCTGGTTGATCACTGCAATCACATATTTTCGAAATGCCCTGTGCTTGGCCCTACTGTCCATGAGGGAGACTCTTTCAGAAATTGGAAACTGAAAAACAAAATGAATACATTGTACCATTTAAGCCCTGCCCTGATACCATTACTCATATCCAAATGGAATGCAGGATAGACACTACTATGGGAAGCATCATACATCTTTTCCTCTTTCCCTTGACCATCTGGCTAAATTCAAAGATTCAAAGATATATTATCAAAGTACGTATGGTGTATACAACCCTGAGATTCATCTTCCCGCAGACAGCCACAAAACACAGAAACACCATGGAACTGGTTCAGACATCAAACAGCTCACGCACAAAACAAGAACAAGTCACGCAAACAGCAAAAACCAAGCAAGAAACACAGAATATAAAACATCAAACCATTGAAACAGTCTAGGAATGTTCGTACAGTTTAATTCAGTTCAGTTCAGCCTTGTTAGTAGTTCAGGGGCCTCAAAAGACAACACAGAGAATGCGAACACATGCCCCAACATGCAGCACAACTTGAAACAACCGGAAAGTGGTACCTGGGTGGAAGGAAGTGTGACTCCCGCATTACGGGGAGTGGTGATTGTGTTTTGGAGTCGAAAAAAATTTATTTTATTTAGTTCGCTCTCCACATAAATTTTGTGAAGATTTTTATTAGGTATCACCACATAAATTTTATGAAGATTTTTATTATGTATCAAAGATAATTGTTTGGCAGTGATTTCTGAATTCCCTATGAGCACAATTCCATGAGGTAAATTGCTGTAATGTAGGGATTGCCTATATTCATGAAACAAATGCAATATCATATGTCTGTGATAATGAATCTGACTCTGACAAATTATGGAACAATTCTGACAAAATTAAACTTCATGTGCCTTTGTTCAAAGTCCATTTATTATCAAAGTATGTGTACATTATACAACTTTGAGAGTCACCTCCTTACAGGCAGCCACAAAGAAAGAAACACAATAAGAAATCATTAAAAAGAGCAGCAAACACCCAATGCACAAAGAGAGAGAGAGAGAGAGAGAGAAAAAAAATCAGAAATCATGCAAACAATAAAGAAACAGCAGTTGGATTGTAAGTGAGTCCATAGGCATGAAGCTCAGAGCAGCTGGAGCAGGCCCAGCCTCAGTTCATCGCACAGCGGAGAACATCACTACGGAGTTTACAGCCATGAAGCAGCTAGAGCAAGCCCACGGCCTTGGCCTCAGTTCAGTGAAGAGCCAAGCAGAAAGCAAATCTACAAAGTGACCAAGATATAGGAGGTGGAACACTGCTGATTATAAATGTCAGATTTGGATGGTTTGAAGGATGATCCTGATTAGCTCATGGCTTAGATAGCTGGGATAGCCTAGTACAAGACAACGCCACCTGAATGTGAACTAGTAGCCTAACAAAATTATTTATTAACACAAGAAATTCTGCAGATGCTGGAAATCCAAAGCAACATACATAAAATGCTGGAGGAAATCAACAGGCCAGGCAGCATCGATAGAAATGATTTTGGGTTGAGACCCTTCATTGGGACTGAGAAGGAAGGGGGAAGATGCCAGAATAAAAAGGTGGGGGGAAGGAGGCTAGCTGGAAGGCGAAGGGTGAAGTCAGGTGGGTGCAGAAGGCCAAGGGCTGGAGAAGAAAGAGTCTGATAGGAGAGGAATGTGGACTATATTTATTTTTATTATTTAGAGATACAGCACAGAACAGGCCCTTCTGCCCCACTGAACCAATCTGCTCAACCAGCGATTTAACCCCTAGCCTAATTACAGGACAACTTACAGCGACCAATTAGCCCACTAACCATAAAGTCTTTGGACTGTGGGAGGAAACCAGATCATCCAAAGGAAACCCACTTTGCACACGGGAAGAACGTACAAACTTTCTTACAGAGGATGCCAGAATTGAATTCCAAACTGTGACAGCCAGATATGTAATAGCATTGTGCTAACTACTACACTACCATGATACCTCATAAATATAGTTTACATACAACTAAGGCACTGGTCGAGTGGCAATGGTGTTCATAGGAATACTCAGAAAATTCCCTGATGGAACCACTAATGCTCACTTGTTAGATTCCCTCAGCAATCCTAATGGTTTCTGGGAATTAGAATGGTAGATTCCCATGATACCCTTTCAACTGTGGCACCCAGGACCACAATAACATCTGTCTTGACTTCCAAAGAAGCTTGCTTTACATTCATGATGGCATAACACTAACAAGGCACCAGATCAAGTAAGTCTGACCGATCTATTTCCCCGAAGAGTGCAGCTTCAGTAATAAACTATTCCACTGGATTGAGATCTCACCTATTGTTTTAACCCCCTCTAACATTTACACTTGAATTGAATAGTCGCAATAGTGTTAGAAACCACAGTTTTTAAAAAAATACTTTCTATAACATTTGTACTTTTTAAACAAACTCATGTATTTTCACACTCACTGGCAGAAAGCAGTATAGCAGCTAAACTAACAATTTGGCACATTTCTCATTTTTCATTGGCCAAGTATTAGCACATTACCCATGTGATGGAATTGTTTTAATTATATAGCCTATTAACTAATTCATTCCTATCAAAGGGATTTTCCTCATCTTATTATAAAGGTGATAAGATTTTTCAGAGGCACCAATTTGACTTGTTGATTCCTTTAACATTCACTCCTAAACATCATTTCTTGGCTCGTTATTTAGTTTGCCTAGTAAACATAGAAAATAGGTGCAGGAGTGGGCCATTCGGCCCTTCAAGCCTGCACCGCCATTCAGTATGATCATGGCTGATCATCCAACTCAGAACCCTGTACCTGCTTTCTCTCCATACCCCCTGATCCCTTTAGCCACAAGGGCCGTATCTAACTCCCTCTTAAATATAGCCAATGAACCAGCCTCAACTGTTTCCTGTGGCAGAGAATTCCACAGATTCACCACTCTCTGTGTGAAGAAGTTTTTCCTCATCTCGGTCCTAAAAGGCTTCCTTAAATTGTGACCCCTCGTTCTGGACTTCCCCAACATCGGAAACAATCTTCCTGCATCTAGCCTGTCCAATCCCTTTAGAATTTTGTATGTTTCAATAAGATCCCCCCTCTATCTTCTAAATTCCAGTGGGTATAAGCATAGTCGATCCAGTCTTTCTTCATATGAACGTCCTGCCATCCCAGGAATCAATCTGGTGAACCTTCTCTGTACTCCCTCTATGGCAAGAACGTCTTTCATCAGATTAGGGGACCAAAACTGCACACAATATTCTAGGTGCGGTCTCACCAAGGCCTTGTACAACTGCAATAGAACCTCCCTGCTCCTGTACTCAAATGCTTTTGCTATGAATGCCAACATACCATTTGCCTTTTTCACCACCTGCTGTACCTGCATGCCCACCTTCAATGACTGGTGTACAATGACACCCAGGTCTCCTTGCGTCTCCCCTTTTCCTAATCAGCCACCATTCAGATAATAATCTGTTTTCCTGTTCTTGCAACCAAAGTAGATAACCTCACACTTATCCACATTAAATTGCATCTGCCATGAATTTGCCCACTCACCAAACCTATCCAAGTCACCCTGCATCCTCTTAGCATCCTCCTTACAGCTAACACCACCGCCCAACTTCTTGTCATCCGCAAACATGGAGATGCTGCATTTAATTCCCTCATCTAAATCATTAGTATATATTGTAAACAACTGGGGTCCCAGCACTGAGCCTTGTGGTACCCCACTAGTCACTGCCTGCCATTCTGAAAAGGTCCCATTTACTCCCACTCTTTGCTTCCTGCCTGCCAACCAATTTTGTATCCACATCAATACCATACCCCCAATGCTTTAAGTTTGCACACTAATCTCCTGTGTGGGACCTTGTCAAAAGCCTTTTGAAAATCTAAATATACCACATCCACTGGCTCTCCCATATCCACTCTACTAGTTACATCTTCAAAAAATTCTATAAGATTCGTCAGACATGATTTTCCTTTCACAAATCCATGCTGACTTTGTCCGATGATTTCACCTCTTTCCAAATATGCTGTTATCACATCTTTGATAACCAACTCTAGCATTTTCCCCACCACCAATGTCAGACTAACCAGTCTGTAATTCCCTGGTTTTACTCTCCCTCCTTTTTTTAAAAAAAAAGTGGGGTTACATTAGCCACCCTCCAATCCTCAGGAACTAATCCAGAATCTAAGGAGTTTTGAAAAATTATTACTAATGCATCCACTATTTCTTGGGCTACTTCCTTAAGCACTCTGGGATGCAGACCATCTGGCCCTGGGGATTTATCTGCCTTTAATCCCTTCAATTTACCTAACACCACTTCCCTACTAACATGTATTTCCCTCAGTTCCTCCATCTCACTAGACCCTTGGTCCCTTACTATTTCCGGAAGATTATTTATGTCCTCCTTAGTGAAGACAGAACCAAAGTAGTTATTCAATTGGTCTGCCATGTCCTTGCTCCCCATGATCAATTCACCTGTTTCTGACTGTAAAGGACCTACATTTGTCTTGACCAATCTTTTTCTTTTTACGTATCTACAGAGGTTTTTACAGTCAGTTTTTATGTTCCCTGCCAGCTTTCCCTCATAATCTTTTTTCCCTTTCCTAATTAAGCCCTTTGTCCTCCTCTGCTGGTCTCTGAATTTCTCCCAGTCCTCAGGTGTGTTGCTTTTTTTTGCTAATTTATATATTTCTTCTTTGGACTTGATACTATCCCTAATTTCCCTTGTCAGCCACAGGTGCACTACCTTCCCTGGTTTATTCTTTTACCAAACTGGGCTGAACAATTGTTGTAGTTCATCCATGCAATCTTTAAATGCTTGCCATTGCATATCCACCATCAACCCATTAAGTATCATTTGCCAGTCTATCTTAGCTAATTCACGTCTCATACCTTCAAAGTTACCCTTCTTTAAGTTCAGAACCTTTGTTTCTGAATTAACTATGTCACTCTCCATCTTAATGAAGAATTCCACCGTACCATGGTCACTCTTACCCAAGGAGCCTCACACGACAAGATTGCTAACTAACCCTTCCTCATTGCTCAATACCCAATCTAGAATGGCCTGCTCTCTAGTTGGTTCCTCAACATGTTGGTTCAGAAAACCATCCCGCATACATTCCAAGAAATCCTCTTCCTCAGCACCCTTACCAATTTGGTTCAACCAATCTATATGTAGATTGAAGTCACCCATTATAACTACTGTTCCTTTATTGCACGCATTTCTAATTTCCCGTTTAATGCCATCCCCAACCTCACTACTACTGTTAGGTGGCCGGTACGCAACTCCCACCAGCGTTTTCTGCCCCTTAGTGTTATGCAGCTCTACCCATATCGATTCCACATCCTCCTGGCTAATGTCCTTCCGTTCTATTGCGTTAATCTCCTCTCTAACCAGCAATGCTACCCCACCTCCTTTTCTTTCCTGTCTATCCCTCCTGAATATTGAATATCCCTAGATGTTGAGCTCCCATCCTTGGTCACCCTGGAGCCATGTCTCTGTGATCCCAACTATATCATATTCATTAATAACTATCTGCACATTCAATCCATCCACCTTGTTACGAATGCTCCTCGCATTGACACACAAAGCCTGCAGGCTTGTTTTTACAACACTCTTAGCCCTTATACAATTATGTTGAAAAGTGGCTTTTTTTGCTTTTTGCCCTGGATTTACCTGCCTGCCACTTTTACTTTTCACCTTACTACTTTTTTCTTCTACCCTCATTTTACACTGCTCTGTCTCTCTGCACTTGTTCCCATCCCCCTGCCACATTAGTTTAAAGCCTCCTGAACAGCAGTAGCAAACACTCCCCCTAGGACATTGGTTCCAGTCCAGCCCAGCTGCAGACCGTCCTGCTTATACTGGTCCCACCTCCCCTAGAACTGGTTCCAATGCCCCAGAAATTTGAATCCCTCCCCCTTGCACCATTTTTCAAGCCACGTATTCATCTGAAATATCCTCCTATTTCTACTCTGACTAGCACATGACACTGGTAGTAATCCAGAGATTATTTCCTTTGTGGTCCTACTTTTTAGTTTATCTCCTAACTCCCTAAATTCACCTTGTAGGACCTCATCCCGTTTTTTTACCTATATCATTGGTAACTATGTGCACCACGACCACTGGCTGTTCACCCTCCCATTCCAGAATGTCCTGCAGCCGCTCAGAGACATCCTTGGCCCTTGCACCAGGGAGACAACATACCATCCTGGAGTCTCGTTTGCTGCCACAAAAACGCCTATCTATCCCCATTACAATTGAATCCCCTATCACTATAGCTCTCCCATTCCTTTTCCTTCCCTCCTGTGCTGTAGAGCCACCCATGGTGCAATGAACTCGGCTGCTGCTTCCTTCCCCTGATGAGACATTTCCCCCAACGGTATCCAAAACAGTACATCTGTTTAGGAGGGAGATGACCTCAGGGGACTCCTGCACTACCTGCCTACTGCTACGCTGTCTAGTGGCCACCCCTTCCCTTTCTGCCTGTGTGACCTTTACCTGCGGTGTGGCCAACTCACTGAACGTGCTATTCACGACTTTCTCAGCATCGCGGATGCTCCAGTATGAATCCAATCGCAGCTCCAGACGCTCAATGCGGTCTGCCAGAAGCTGCAGTTGGACACACTTCCTGCACACATAGTCGTCAGGGACACTGGAAGTATCCCTGATTTTCCACATGCTGCAGGATGAACAAACCACGGGGCCGATCTCAGCTGCTATGACCTACCCAATACTTGCCTCAACTTTTGAAACTTTCTCCTTTGAAAGGAACTTACCCGGCCTTACCTCACTTGGAGTGAAGCTTGTCCTCAGCCTCCTCGTCAAAGCCTCAAATTTCCACTCCTTCACTGGCCCATTCACTCACTGGCTGCTTTCCACAGGCCGCTCCGCTTGAGGTAACCCTCTATTTATTTGTTTGAGCTTTTCAAACTGCTTGGTCACCTGACCTTGATTGCCCAATCAGCTGCTTTCTGCTGAGTCTGAGCTATTCAAATCTTGATTGACTTGATTGCACAGTCCAACTGCCAAAACTGCCAGAATCTCTCGGGTCAAAGCCTCTAATCTCCACTACTTCACTGGCCACTTTCCACAGGCCAGTATTTGTATGTTTGCTTGTACTAAAATATTCTGAAATCTTAGAGTTAAGACTACATGTCATTCCTGACTCCCGGAAGAACGCCAAGGATCATAAAGTAAACAGAGATCCAACAATAGCTTCGCTGTCTGTGGGACACTGCTACTCTGAATCATCCCTCCACCTTGCTCCTCTGTCCAAGCAGACACAACACACTGCTACAGGTTAGACATGCCACCTGGGAATTTTTCCTCAGTGCTCGAGGAATGCTTGAGAAATTAACTGGTCTGGGCAGGCATGGTAAATGTTTCAGACAAGGATGGCTTGGAAAATTGTAGAGTAAAATTTACGTCTTTGTCAAAAACAGAACAACAAAAAGACAACAAAACTAAGCAAACTCTAGAAAAGTTCTCCCCATTTTAAATTAGTCTCGCACATTAGAGCCATTCTCACAGTTTAATCATTCATCCGGATAGGACCATGGTGGGTAATTATGTGCTGCTGATGACCAAACAGTTTTAGAGCACATTGAACACAGGAGTAGATTTTAATGTAGAAAGGAAAAGACTTAAGACTACTTTAGAAAATATTAGACAAAATGCAAAATAAACATTGCTAAGAGGGACCAACATGTTCATGGTAGGAAGAAACATGATGAAGCACTTTCCATTGTAATATGCACTGCACAGCTGAAGGTAACAATTCTAAGTTCAAAGTAAATTCATTAGCAAAGTACATATATATCACCATATACAACCCTGAGATTTATTTTCTTGTGGGCACCAAGAAAAGCCAAGATACTCAACCGTACATGCAGGATTCACTGATTACATTTTATTTTGGATATTTGCTCCTGACACATCAGTCTCTGCTCTTCAAAGAGGACTGCAAAACAATTAATGATATTCTGTCTCTTTTCTACAAGATGGATGAAAGAACAAGCCATGGCTACAGTATTGAGTATGTGTGGAAACTACCACGGAAGCTCTCCACATCTTCCTTGGCAGCATTTTCCAAACTTGTAATCTACATCATTTAAGAAGGACACATTCAGCTGCTACACAGAGACACTATTTAATTTGCACATCACTCTTAGTTAGACACGATATTTCCTCATCAATTAAAATTTTGATGAGGATTAAAATTTTGGAAGGCACTACTTCACAACTCAGCACAAGCACCTTCACCTGACAGATTGCCTCAATATAGCATCAACATCCTGTACTTTGTGTTGCGTTACTTGCCAAAGCAAATAAAAATTCCTCACAGGTGTGGAATCAGTTAAAAAGTGGCTGTCAGCCAATAAAGGAGATGTTAGACAGGTAAGGAAAGTAGGCTTGTCAACGTCTTCACACAGCAGATAAAGATAGACAAGAAATGCTGACCTTGTTACCAATGTCTATATCTCAGTTATGATAAAAATCAGAGCTTCCAGCAGGGGTTATATGATAATATCAGGAACAGACTGCCTTGATTAACAAGTGCAATTAACAATCTCCCCCCTCTAAAGCCAGAAGACAAATTGGACTGCTTGACTAAAGGAAAAAAATTAGAAGTATTAAATGATTGTTAATTTTATTTTCAGCAAATATCAAATTAACTCCAAGGTCAAATTTCTATTCATTATACAGTTTGTAAACAAGATATATTTTGATTAATGGAAGATAGTGAGCCCATCTCCAAATACAAATTGCAAAATTTTCAATGTTTGCGCTCATCACTTATTTTATGTGTATTTTTTTGCTTGGCACCAATGCTCTGAAATTTGTTATACACTCAGTGGCCAGCTTTATTAGGTACAACTGCTGGCTAATGGAAATATCTAGTCAGCCAATCATCTGGTAGCAACTCAATTCAAAGTATGTTTATTATCAATGTATGTATGCATTATACAACCCTGAGATTTGTCTTCCCACAGACGGCCATGAAACAAAGAAAACCATGGAATCCATTCAAAGAAAACAATCAAAGCCCTCCCCAGTGTGAAAAATAGCAAAAAAGAGCAAAAAGCATAGAATATAAAACACTTAACCAGTCCAGGCATATTCAGTTCAGTTAAATCTTGTGCTGTATCGTTCATTATTGGCAGTCCTCCCCAATCAAAGTCACACAAAACAGCAATTAAAAAAAGCAACCAGAAACCGGAATCATACTGTAGCACAAACTGCAGGGTCCAATCCACAAACCATATCAACTAAACCTTGCCCAAGACCCAGGACTCCAGCACCATTGTGCAACAGCATCGAAGGGGGAAGGGGGAGAGACTGTTCATACGTCGGGGGGGGGGGGGGGGGGAAGATAGACCATCACACACAGACATCTTTCTCCAGCAGCAGCGAGTGAGAGGCTGATAAATGCAGCTAAACACACGTGTGCCTTTTGCTCTCGCCTTGATGAATACAATCCTCCTCGATGCTTTAATCGGCACGATCAGCCGTGGGCACATGCCTAGTCTCCAGGCTCCCTGGCTTCTGGGCCACCACTTCCACTCAAAACTTCACCGAACACTCTCGCAGACAGCAAAGAGCCGGATTGCTTAATGGGCCTGAAAGCACCCCATTAAAACATAGATCACAGGCTCCAACAGTAGCCAGACACATTTTAAGAAAACAAAGAAGTGAAAGTAGTTTCATGAACTATCTGAAGGGTGTCAGCCTTGGTCACTTTGTTCACCAGCACCACCTTCTTCCAGAATCATAATGTATAAACCGCCAGCAGATATGGTCCAGTTGTTGTTCAGATCCAGACCTCTGAACGGGGAGGAAATATGACTTCTGGTGCCAGACGGGGTGGTTTGAGATTCTCAGAAATTGCTGATCTATTGGGATTTTCAAACAGAACAGTCTCTAGAGTTCACTGGGAATGGTGCAAAAAATAAAAAAAATCCAGTGAGCAGCGATTCTCTGGGTGAGAAGACAGAGACAGAGAGACAGGTCAGAGGAGAATGGCCAGACAGGTTCAAGCTGACGGGAAAGTGACAGTAACTCACACAAACACACACTGCATCAGTGGTGTGCAGAAGAGCATCTCAGAACGCACACGTCGAGTCTTGAAGAGGATGGGCTTCAGCGGCAACACATACACTCAGAGGCCACTTTACTAGGAGTACAAAATACCTGATAACATGGTCACCGAGTTTAGATTCAATAGTTATAGTTCAGATATGAGTTGCAACTAAGTCTTTCTTATGGGAAAATGACAGCTTTGTTAAGATAATATGGGATTAAATATGCTGAAATACATGGGGCCTGAGCTGTGGCTGACTAGAGGGAAGAGAAAAATGCTGAAATGGCTTTCATATCTCTAGGTCTATGACCTATAGGTCAGATAATTGGTTCTTATTGGCATAGAGTGCTGCATATATTAAAGCAAACCTCTGTATAATTAACTTCAATGTCTGTGGTTCAGTATTTCACAGAATATGTACGTTTTTTGGTTCTTCACTGTTATATTATTGAATTAAGTTGAAGAAGGCTATTCATCCCTTTGTGTCCAGTGCTGGCTCTCAGAACAGTTCATCTATCCCATTCCCTTTAATCTATTCTCTCTTGTGCCCATCAGCTCCATTCTGATTCTCCTATTACTCAACAACACAAGGGTTAATTTACAGAAACCAAGTCACATTCCAACCAGCACATCCATTGTATTTTGGTGAAAATGTGAACACCTTGGCGGAGTCACAAGGAGAAAGTGCAAACTTCACTAAGACAGCACCGGAGGACACGACTCAACCCGTCGCGGGAATCTAAGGCCGAAGCCATGCTTGTGCCCATGAACCTGAATGGAGAGATTCCACACCATGAGCTTCCGGAAGATTCTCGGTATTTTCTGTCCAAGAAAGATCTTCAGTGTCACCAAGGCCACAATCATCATGAGGAAAATATGGAGATGGATTGGGCATGTGAGGAGCAGAGAGGCCTACTCCATCATCTAGACAGCTTGTCAATAGACTCCTGAAGACCAAGGGAGACACAGCTGACCAAAGACAACTTGGTGCCATACCGTAGAAGTAGAAATACCCGGGGCACAGTAGAGAAGATAGTCAAGGGAAGACAGAGGAGGAGGACCTTCATTGCTGCCCTAAATGACAGCAGCATATTGAGCAATAAGTCAGAGAGATATTAAAAACCGAATTGCAAGGAACCAGCGCATGAAGATCAGTCTTCAGATACACAAGCTGTAAGGCCACAACATATTAAAGTTAATGTTCACTGATGAGATTGCTTATTTCAGTACCTTTACAAAAAGCAGATCATTTAAGAGACATAAATCTTCAACCAGTTCTGGGTTTGTTATCTTGCTGAGTAAAACTCTTTCTCGTTCTGGATAACTTTTACAGTGGTTCACATGTAGCAGCAGAGCCATCATGGTTTGAATAGTATAATAGGGTTCTGTGATGTCCATTTTCCCCAGTTCAAATGGTAACACCCTGCACCAAACATATATAAATAAATTTTTAAAATTCACTTTAATTAAAATGAACATTTCACTTTAATGAGTTTCTATATACTCATTAATAGAATCCTAGAGTGTGGGTTTGAGAGTAGGCACGTGTGATGGCTAATTCCACCTCTCAGATTTAACCATATAACAATCACAGCACGGAAACAGGCCATCTCGGCCCTCCTAGTCCGTGCCGAACTCTAAGGAGTTACCTCAACTAATTAAACTTCCAGGATTTGGTTAAAACTTCCCAATAAACTGCCCATCAGAAACTGGCAAAAGTCTAAAAAAGACCATGAGATATAGGAACAGAATTAAGTCACTTGCCCAATTGAGTCTGTGCCGCCATTTCATCATGGCTGATCCATTTCCCAACTCAGCCCCAATCTTCTGCTCATCCCTGTATCCCTTCAAGCTCTGACCAATCAAGAATCTATCAACCTCTGCATTAAATACACCCAATGACTTGGCTTTCACAGCCACCTGTCGCAATAAATTCCACAGATTCACCACCCTCTGGCTAAAGAAATTATTCCTCATTTCCATCCTAAAAGAATGCCCCTCTATTCTGAGACGGTGCCCTGTGATTCTTCTCCCCCCCCCCCCCACCAAGCCCCCATAGGAAATATCCTCTCCACATCCACTCTATCAAGGACTTTCAACTTTCAATAGGCTACAATGAGGTCACTCTTCATTATTCTGAATTCCAGTGAGTAAACGCCCAGAACCATCAAACATACCCCGTATGACAAGCCTTTCGATCCCAGAATCACTTTCATGAACCTCCTTTGAACCCTCTCCAACGTCAACACATTCTTTCTTGGATAAGTGGGCCAAAACTTCAATCTAATTCTAAATCTAATTCTTTTCATGACAAAACTAATATGATTTATTTGAAAAAAAATCTGTGAGTAATTCATTTATTCTCCCCCAGATGCTTGTAATAAATGATTGCAATTAAGACACTAACCTTATTTCTTGAGCTTGGGAAGTACGGATGACTTCAACTAGGAGTCTGCTTTTTCCACACCCAACTGTGCCTTCATACATAATCACTTGACAACAGTTAAGAGATTCCTTGTCCTTAGCTGAAATAAAGTTTTTCAGGGCATTGTGGAAAATCTTCATCTCTTTTTCTCGGCCTTTAAGAAAGGAGATTTGTTAGAGATTGACTATCAATTTTAATTAGGAACTATGTGATGGCAGCTGTTAATACAAACAAGAACAAGTGTTCAAAACAAAATCTGTTCAGCGTCAAAGATCAATTAGGAGACATACAGTATTGTACAAAAGTCTTAGGCACCCTAAATTTTTTTAGGTGGTTTCAGATGGAATGAATTCCACAAAGCTCCGATCACAACATCAAAGCTGTCCGGGGTTACTGGAGAGAAAGAAGTGAGTGAGACAGACAGTCTGCAGAAAAACTGTAGCAAGTTGTCCAAGGTGAGTGGAACAATCCACCAGCAGATTTTCTTATAAAACTGTATGATAGTGTATGCTGCTTTAATGGCAAAGGGCAGTCATACCAAATATTGGCTTGATTTAGATTTTTTTTACTGCTTTCTGCTCTTTGTTGTAAATGTTTCAATGTTTAGAAACTTCTCATTATTTTTTTTAAAACATCTTTGCTGTGCAGGATTTTTTTTTACATGCGCCAAAGACTTTTGCATAGTGCTATACTTTGGAAACAGACAAGTCAATCGCTTCTTTTGATAAAGATATTTTATTGAACAATGCAACATTCACCAATATGATAAAGAGATTGAAACCAGCAGTTGGGTGTGCAGCATTCTAGGTTTGCATCATTTTAAAGAACACATGAACATTTATGTTAATTGGCCCACATTGAAGCTTCTTGCATGAGATCAGTGTGGAGATTAAGTGACCATCCTGTCAATTAAAGCATTGCTCAAGACATAATAATTCTGTTAATCAGTATTTGAGGTGCTTGTATATCCAGCAAGCTGTCACTCAATACTGTGATACATAACTATATTTTGAGTGTTTTGTATTCAAAGACCTTCACACCATCCACAGGTATCTGAATGTTTGAAGCTGTGCTTGGCAATTGAGCTGTGGGAAGAGAAACAGAGTCAACACTTCACTTCGGAGATTTTCATCAGAACTCTAACTCTGTTCTGATGAAGAGTCGTCGACCTGAAATTTTGCCTCCTTCTCTTCCCCCAGATATGGCCTAACCTACTGAGTATTTGTTGCTGTCGATTTTTTTTTACATGGCTGAGTTTCTAGCTTGATGCTCAACCCAGCATGGATGGAAAGTGAACAAGGAGTCAACCAGATTTCAAACCGGGACTGCTCGCCTCAAAGTCCAGTGTGGATGCAATGACCGGCGAAACGTGCAGAGTATTCCCAGCATTTTCTGTTTATATTGAAGTTGAAACTGTATTTAATCACCTGCTGTTATCTTATTCCTCAATTACTATCAATGCAATTTCAACTCATTGAGAATCTTCTGGGAATCATACAAGAGAAATTCTTACAGGATGCCTGCTCATCACACTGAATAAAGATCGTTCACTAAGCCCCAATCTCCAAGTGGCTTAGTCAAAGTCACAAGATTTGTTCAGTCAAATCAAAACATCCTCAAGTCTTATCTAAATTATGCCTAAAGTTGGAAATATGTGAAGAATAATTTTGAGTAAGAAGAGAAAGCAATGGTTGAAATGAGTTGTTCTCCAATCTTGACAATTTACTAGAAGAAATTTGCATGTAAGAGAGATCAGAGAACTCCACGCAACCAGCAACCACCCGAGCTGATCACTTTCCAAATTATTTCCAGAAAAAAAGCAAGGTCTGGTAAATAATTTACAGTCTGACAGACCAAAGAGTAATAAAAAAAAGGTCCAGAGTGAGATCGGAGTAAATAATTACACAGGAGAATGATCCTCCATGAATAAAGAGTAAAGCCCAGGTAATAAAGAGCAGGAGAATGAGGCCCAGTGACTCAATCATCAACAAAATGAAGCCAGTAGGAATAAAGAAATAGCAGAGGGGTCCAGGTGAATAATTAGCATTTTCCTGAAGGTCAATATTTTAAATACAATTAATTGACTCTAATATTTCCCTTGCGCTCCAATTTAACATAAACTCACCCAAAAGAGGATAATCATCTTCTTTTTCAACAGAAATTCGAGGCTTTCCAAGTATTCTGAAGAAAATACGTAACAAGCTCAAAATGGTTAATTAGAGTTAATAAATAAGCCATGTTATTGGTTTATTATTGTCACATACAATGAAAAACTTATTTTGCAGATCACTTCAAAGTCATACATACTTTAAAGAAGTACAAGGAGAAAGCTGCAACAGAATGAACACTAGCACTAATGGAAGTTTCATTTCAGTTGTTATATTAGTTAATCCAATTTAGAGGTACAGCCAAACCCTGAGCTAAAGTACTGTGCAATATGTTAGACACATATATATGGCTAAGGTATATATATTTACTGTATTCGTCAATATGAAGTTTGTAAATCTGGCAGGAGAAAAGGGTGCTGGGAATTGTGAGGATAGAGTGCCACAGAAGGGGTGCAGGCCAGGTGGCAGGGGAGGAGTGTCAGAGCTAAGGGTGGCGCAGGTACAGGCATACCCAGCCCTAAGACACCAGGCAAGATCTCTTGATTCCAAATGATTGGTTTATTGATGAATACAGAATGTCTCTCTGGTGCTTCCCACCCCCTCCCATCTCCCTTCCCCTTTTCCCCAACCATGATACCTTCTCCCTGCCCCCTTCCCATTCTCAATCCACAATAGAGACCCATATCAGAGTCAGGTTTATCATCACTCTTATGTCATTAAATTTTGTTTTTTTTTGTGGTAGCAATACAATAGAATACGTAAAATTACTGCAGTACCGTGCAAATATTGGAGGCGCACTAGCTCTAATTATTGCAGAGTCTGTTAGCATTGACTAAAGCTACACAACTTTTCTTTGATAAAATAGAGAATGTTAGAAGTACTCAACAGGTCAGGCACTAACAATGGAGAAAGGGAGAGAGTTAATGTGTCAGGTCAATGCCCTGTCCCCAGCAGATGAATATTTTGAGCGTTAAAATTGGAGCAGCGTTTGTAACATGAACTATGTTCTGCTTTAAGACTACTTCTGCACTGGTAACAGACGATACTGCTTTATAACAAGAGTACAAGTGGGCAACTGAGCTTTTACGAGTGCAGTATCGCAGCATGACTTGTATCCAAGTGCCTTATCATTATGTGCCATAAAGGCAATGATTGTTCTTGGCAAATTCTTCTACAGAAGTGGTTTGCCATTGCCTTCTTCTGGGCAGTGTCTTTACAAGATGGGTGACCCCAGCCATTATCAATACTCTTCGGAGACTGTCTGCCTGATGTCAGTGGACACATATCCAGGACTCGTGATCTGCATCTGCTGCTCATTCGACCGTCCACCACCTGCTCCCATGGCTTCACGTGACCCTGACTGGGGGTGGGGGGGGGGGAAGGGCTAAGCAGATGCTATACTGTGCTTAAGGGTGACCTGCAGGCTAGCGGAGGGAAGGTGCCTGAAACCTCCTTTGGTAGAGACACATCTCCACCCTGACACCCACTAATCAGTCAGCAGGTATTAAAAGAGAGGTGTAACTGGTCCCAGATAAACAAACAAACTCCTTTATTCAAAAAAAAAGCTGAACAAGTGAGTTGAGTTCTGCGATGGCCTTACGGAGAGGAAGGAGGACATTTCTTCCCGCTATGAGGGAGGACATTGGGAAGGAATTGCAGATCATGTCATTGCAGAGGAATCATACCAGGATATGACTACCACGCATGCCCACTAATTCCAACACATTCCAGGTTGTGCATGAGAAGGCTGATGGAGTGTGAGAGACATTGACTGGGGCATGACACATTTTCAGAATTAAACACTACTGAATGGATGAGGTTGTGGAAGTGGATGGTCATCTCAAATGGACTGGGGAATTCTATTACATGTGATAACACCAAAACAGTATTGTCTGCTGTAAGTACACAAATCCTTATTTATTTCATTATTGAGTTGTTAGGTAGCATCTTACTCTCAACCATTACATTTCTGGTCCAACACCATATATTATTAGGCCACTTTATACATTATTACAGGGGTTAATTTTAATCGTATTTTCTTGAGGCAAAATATGGTTTCAAAACAAAGCACTGTCTACACTATGAACAAATAGTCAGCCATTATCATATAATTATAACAAAATAACATTTCTAATTCTGAAAGGTTTTCAAATTCATTCCAATGCTATTTTAGGTTCTTCAGTTCCACTGATGCCTGAACACAACATTCCAGCAATACATAAGAGGCTTTGACTCTCAAGCACTGTAGGCCAGGAACTGCCAGAAGAATTTCCAGCTTCTGCATTGCTGCTTTTTTTTCTTAACCCCTAATCTTACCACCAGTAATCTCTTTTTATCATGAATGTAGTGACAAATCATTTTGATTTCAGTTGTCCATTAGCCTCAATCTGCACCTCCTTGGAATGTGGAAAGGAAGTTGAAAACACAGAGGAAACCTCCATGGTCACAGGAGAAGCTTCAAGGGTGTCCTTTTAGAAAGGCGATGAGGAGGAATTCCTTTTGCCAGAGGGTGGTGAATCTGTGGAATTAGTTGCCAAGGGTGGCTGTGGAGGCCAAGTCACTGTGTATATTTGAGGCACAGGTTGACAGATTCTTGATTAGTCAGGGCATGAACAGATACGAGGAAAAGTCAGGAGACTGGGGCTGAGAGGAGAATGGATCAGCCATAATGAAACGGCAGAGCAGACTTGATGGGTCAAATGGCCTAATTCTGCTCCTATATCTTATGGTCTAAATCACACTCAGCATGGAAAAACAGTATTTATCCCGGCTTATTGGAGCTCCTTGGCAGCTGCAGTATCTGTAGAATTATTGTACTTCTTGGATTGCTTTGTTTTGCATACAGAAGTTATTTATTTTTCAAAGCTATAAAGGGTAAATAGAATAATAATATCCAAAAGGGCATTAATTATGTATCTAGTGAGTGAGACCTTGTAGGGGTAAGGGGAATGTGCTGGGGAATTGATGTGAAAGAAATGGCACGTCATAAACCAAATGATATAGCGGTCAATGTAAAGAGAAGGAATTGACAGATACACAAGCACAAAGTAGAGGGGTCCAATGCTTTCAAATAATCCTAGGATTAACAGAAGCTACAAAGATATGGAAAACACACGGCCAAGGATGATGAAAATTTTACAATCAAAGCTTTGGGAAATCACAAACCAAAGTGGATTAGGAGTGATGAGTTTGAATTAAGGTATGTGCAGTATAACTAATAGGAAGTGTTAAGTCAAGAGCTAGTAAACGCTTGGATTTTGCATCTGGTAGCATGTGTACCTGAGACAGAAAATAGGAAAGGTCAAAAAAGTTCAAAGTACATATATGTCATCATATACAACCCTGAGATACATTTTCTGGTGGGCATACTCGATATATCTATAGAATAATAACCATAATAGAATCAGAGGTCACGCAACTGGGGAGGTCACCTCAATGACCATCAGCCAGTGAAAAATGGAGATTACAGATATTTAGGGATTCTTAGCCGAACTCATGGTCAAATAGGTCTTTAAATTTGTGCACGGTTTGATACTGAGTAATTTAGAACAGGCTTAATATAATTTCTGTAAATCTCCAGCAAAAGCTATCCATTGAAATTATTGATCTTACATAGCAATGACTTTCTAGGGGTTTAACAGTACAAATTTGTGTAATTGTCATATTGTAGGAAGATGTGGGGAAACGAAGCAAGCTGCTAGAGACAGAAGAGACGACAGATATTGTAATATGGAGCAGCAATCTGCTGGAGGGACTCAGTGGATTCAAAGTTCGAAGTACATTTACTAACAAGTATGTATGTAGCATACAACCCCGAGATTCATCTTTCCACAGCTAACCATCAAACAAAGGAAACCATGCAAAGAAAAACATCAACCACATGTTCAAAAACAGCAAATCACACAAATGGCAAAAGAAGAGTGAAAACTCAGAATATAAAACAGGAAGTCAATAGGGCTGAGCAAGATAGCTGTTATACATTTTCCAGTTAATAGACAATAGGTGCAGGAGTAGGCCATTTGGCCCTTCTAGCCAGCACCGCAATTCACTGTGATCATGGCAGATCATACACAATCAGTACCCCGTTCCTGCCCTCTCCCCATATCCCTTGACTCTGCTATAAGAGCTCTATCTAACTCTCTCTTGAATGCATCCAGAGACTTGGCCTCCACTGCCTTCTGGGGCAGAGCATTCCCCATATCCACCACTCTATGGGTGAAAAAGTCTTTCCGCATCTCAGTTCTAAATGGCCTACCCCTTATTCTTAAACTGTGGCCTCTGGTTCTCGACTCACCCATCAGCGGGAACATGCTTCCTGCCTCCAGTGTGTTCAATCCCTTAATAATCTTACATGTTTCAATCAGATCCCCTCTCATCCTTCTAAATTCCAGTGTATACAAGCCCAGTCGCTCCAATCTTTCAACATATGACAGTCCCGCCATTCCGGGAATTAACCTTGTGAACCTACGCTGCACTCCTCAATAGCAAGAATGTCCTTCCTCAAATTTGGAGACAATACTCCACACTGCACACAATACTCCAGGTGGGGTCTCACCAGGGCCCTGTACAGCTGCAGAAGGACCTCTTTACTCCTCTACTCAATTCCTCTTGTTATAAAGGCCAGCATGCCATTAGCTTTCTTCACTGTCTGCTGTACCTGCATGCTTGCTTTCATTGACTGATGTACGAGAACACCTAGATCTCGTTGTACTTCCCCCTTTCCTAACTTGACTCCAAGACAATGAAGATTTTCTCATTGTTCTCAAGACAATGAAGATTTTTTTTAACCTTTAGGTTAATGAACTTCATACTTAAATCTAGAAATTATTAGCAACACACACAAAATGCTGGAGGAACTCAGCGGGCAAGGCAGCATCTATGGAAAACAGTTAACAATTGCTGTTTCACGCTGAGACCCTTCATCAGGACTGGGAAAAAAGATGTGAATTTAGATCAAGAAGGTGGGGGGAAAGGAGAAAGAAGTACGCGTTAGGTGAGAGGCGAAATCAGGAGAGGGAGTGGATGAAGTAATGGGCTGGAAACCTGACAGGTAAAAGAGATAACGGGCTGTAGAAGGGGGAATCGGATAGGAGCAGACAGAAGACCGTGGAAGAAAGGGAAAGGGGAGGAGCACCAGAGGGAGGTGATGGACAGGCAATGAGAAGAGGTGATAGAGGGAAATGGGAATGGGAATTGTGAAGGGGGAGGAGTAATTACTGGAGGTTCAAGAAAATCGATGTTTTTGCCATCTTGCCCAGACAGAATAAGGTATTGGCTTCATTGTGGCAGTAGAGGCGGCCACGGACTGATATGACAGAATGGGGATGGGAAGTAGAATTGAAGAGGGTGGCCACAGGAAGATCCCACTTTTTCTGACAGATGGAGCGCAGGTACGCGGCCAGAAATTACTACTTACTTTTGATGTTTCTTGGACAGGTACTGGTAAACTGTCCCTGGATTGGCCACACCTTTCATCGCTCGCTTGGGAAGTTCAATAAAGTAGGAAGATGGCATCTTTGCATGATAATGCGTCTCCTCATCACAGGAAACCACGCCAGGATACGTCATCATCAGTCGTGCTGCTATATTTACTTTCCGACCAATAACTTTTTCATTGGTAAATTGATAAATCAAATTTTTACGTGTTGCACATACCAAAGCACAGTGAAGAACTTAGTTTTGTAAGCCATTAATAGAGATCATTTCACCACATCAGTACGTCAGGGTAATACAAGGGAAACACAATAACCAAAAAGCAGAATAAAGTGGCACAATTGCAGGGGAAGCAGACAATAAAGTGCAAGGTCTTAATGAGACAATCTGTGAGGTTGGAAGTTCACCATACATACAAGGAGACCATTAACTAGTCATATAATAGACTAGAACCTGTCCTTGAACCTGGCGGTAGCTGCTTTGTAGCTTCTGCCTGATTGGAGGGCAGTACAAGAGAGAAGATCCGGGGAAGACTGGGGTGATTTCCTCCAGAGTTTCGTGTGCTGTCTGTGATTATACTGGCTGCTTTACCTAGGCAGTGTGAAGAATAAACAGGTCTATAGAGGTAGTTGGTTTTCATGATATGCTGAATACCATCCACAACTCTCTGCAGTTTCCTGTGGTCTCATTTGCCATACAAAGCCATAATTAATTATTTTATTGTTTTCCCTTGTACGGTGTCAATGCACTGATCTGACTAAATGACTTGTATGGATGGCATGAAATTTTAGCACATGACAATACACCAGTTTAGTGTTACCCAAGTCCTCCTTAGCAAAATCTGCAAGACCTCATCCTCTGCACTGGAAATGATGTGCTCCTCTTTCTCTTGTCTGAGCTGCAGACCACTCATAGAACCACAGAACATTACAACACAGAAACAGGCCTTTCTCGGCTGTGCGGAACCATTTTTCTGCCTAGTCCCACTGACCTGCACCTGCCCCAATAATAAAAAAATTAATAGAATGTCTGTGCTATTCCTTTATGTACAATATTAGTGCCCATGAGTCTGAATTGGAAAAACACGTACTCTTAGCATACACTGCAGACATCTTTATCCCTCTGTATTTCACAGTATCACCAATGTATCACAGTCATACAATCATTGAGCAGTACAATGCAGAAACAGGCCCTTTGGTCCATCTAGTATGTGCTGAACCATTAATCTTCCTAATTCCATCATCCTGCACCCAGACTATAACCCCTCATCCTCTCCCATCCATGTACCTATCCAAATTTCTCTTAAATGTCAAAATCGACCCTGCATCCACCATTGCATTGCCAGCTTATTTCACACTCTCACCATCCTCTGAGTGAAGAGGTTCCCTCTCATGTTCCCCTTAAACATTTCACCTTTCTCCCTTGAGCATGACCTCTGGTTGTAGTTCCACCCAACCCGTGGAAAAAGCCTGCTTGCATTTACCCTGTCTATACCCCTCATAATTTTGTATACCTCTATATAACTTCAACATAACGTTCCTTCTCTTGATGAAGGGTTTCAGCATGAAACATCAACTGTTTCCTCTTTTCCATAGATGATGCCTGGCCTGCTGAGTTACTCCAGCATTTTACATGCGTCGCTAAGAATGCTGTGGACTCAATCCGAGATTCCAAGATGTCCCCTACCCTGGCAGCATATGACATGGGAATCTCATTGGCATCCAAAGAGCCTCCTTTCTGTTCCGCTAACCAATGGATTCCCCTATTACGATAGCTCACCTCTACTCCCTTCCCTTCTGATCCAGAACTAGACTTATTACCAAAGATTTGACTGCTGTAGCTTTCCTCTGCTAGGGCATTCCACCCTCCTCCCCCCTCAGTATCCAATGCAGTATATCCATTGTTGAGAGGAATGGACACAGAGGTACTTTGCACTGACGGACTTTCCCCTTTCCCCTTCCTGCCAGTCACCGGTGTCCTGCACCCTGAGTGTGACTACCTCCCTGTATGTCCTGCCCATCAACCCCTCAGCCTTTCAAATGGTCTGGAGTTCATCCAGTTCCAGCTCCAACGTCTTAACACAGTTTGTTAGCTGCAGGTGGCTGCACTTTGTGCAGGTGTAGAAGACAAGGAGTTTTCCCTGCCCTCCCACACTGCACAAGAGCAGTCCACTACCTTGCCTGGCATTTCCACTTCTATAAATGTTCAAGAAAGAAAGAATAAATAACAAAGAAAAACTACCTATTACCTTTGCCTCTCCTTGCCAAAGCCTCAACTCCCCACTAACACTGGCCCACTCACACCTAACTTCTTATTATTAGATCTTTTCAAGTACCTAATCACATGCTATCCAACGTCTTCTTGAAAACTGTGGCACACAAAATGTGCTGACTGACCCCGTTCGTTTCTTTTAAACTCTCTATCCATCTACACAACCTAATGTCGCTTCGGGGTCTGTGGCGTGCTACAGGTGTCATTTATCATGTAACACACACAAAATGCTGGTGGAACACAGCAGGCCAGGCAGCATCTATAGGAAAAACCACTGTTGACGTTTCAGGCCGAGACCCTTCGTCAGGACTAACTGAAAGAAAAGATAGTAAGAGATTTGAAAGTAGGAGGGGGAAATGCGAAATGATAGGAGAAGACTGGAGGGGGTGGGGTGAAGCCAAGAGCGAGGAAGGTGATTGGCAGAAGGGATACAGAGCTGGAGAAGGGAAAGGATCATGGGACAGGAGGCCTAGGGAGAAAAAAAGGGGGAGGGGAGCAGCAGAGGGAGATGGAGAGTGCTGGACAGAGAGAGAAAAATAGGGGGAGGGGGAGAATATAAAAATAAATCAGGGATGGGGTAAGAAGGGGAGGAGGGGCATTAACGGAAGTTAGAGACGTCAATATTCATGCCATCAGGTTGGAGGCTACCCAGACGGTATATAAGGTGTTCCTCCAACCTGAGTGTGGCTTCATCTTGACAGTAGAGGAGGCCATGGATTGACATATCAGAATGGGAATGGGACGTGGAATTGAAATGTGTGGCCACTGGGAGGTCATGCATTTATCATGTATTCCTTTGCATTGTTTGCCTTCCCCAAATGCATTAACTCACACTTCTCTGGAGCAAATCCTATCTGCCACTCCTGTGCCCAGAGCAGAGAATGAGTCTGCAGGCGACCCCTGCATTAACAGGATGAAGGAATTTTGCCCTTCAGTATTGACTACCCAATAAGAGTGTGAGAGTGTAAACAAACAAAGTGAAAAAGATACAATAAATTTTGTCTCAATTTATACTTTTCAACTCATATTTCCTGATGCATGTCCAGATAGAATCACAGGATATTTTAGTGCAATACAGTGTTTGATTTTTTTTAAAACATAGGATAATCTGTTTTACATATAGATGTGGGATTACAATACTTAAAACAAGAAAATATAAACAAAATCTACATCGTTTAGATATTTTATACAAATTTTCTGTTTACCTGTATATTCATGACGTAGAGGATGACCAACTACACCACAGAATAAAGGGCCACTTGCTACACCAATAGATGCTACACTGAAATATGAGAAAATATAATCTTAGAGTTGTTCTCCACAAAATCGGGTCCCTCTGCCCTCATCCATGCAGATTTTTCCTCTTCCCCAGGGCACCACTGCTCAGTACAAGAGGACATGGCTTTAAGGTAAGGGGTGGGAAGTTCAAGGGGGATATTAGAGGAAGGTTTTTCACTCAGAGAGTGGTTGGTGCGTGGAATGCACTGCCTGAGTCAGTGGTGGAGGCAGATACACTAGTGAAACTTAAGAGACTACCAGACAGGTATATGGAGGAATTTAAGGTGGGGGGGGGGGTGTTATATGGGAGGCAGGGTTTAAGGGTCGGCACAACATTGTGGGCCGAAGGGCCTGTACTGTGCTGTATTGTTCTATGTTCTATGTGTCAGTGGTCGCATACGCAGGACTTGTGATATGCACCAGCTGCTTATACGACCATCTACCGCCTGCTCCTTTGGCTTCATGTAACCCTGATAAGGGGGATAAGCAGGTGCTACACCCACAGGCCAGTGGAGGGAAGGAGTGCCTTGGTAGACTGACTCCCTTGGTAGAAATGTATCATCACACCACCATCCCCAGTAGAGCTACTACCCCTCTCTTATTCCTAAGTTCTACCCATGTGGCCTCATTGGATGATCCCTTCAGGATATTCTCTGTAAGGACAGATATGATATTCTCTGTAATGAGTACTCTTCTTGTATTCTCAGCTCTCTCACCTGAAATCCTAATGTTATTCCAAAAATTTCTAAAACCCTGCTGTCATGTCTGAAACAGAGGCTTGCTCCCACAATTGCGATATCATCATCATTTCAAGTGCTGAATCATATTCTACGCTGAAAGTAAATGCACTGAGCCTGACAGCCCTCCCATGTTCCCTAGCACACCTTTGACTGCTGAACTTGTTTGATTCTTCTGATCAACATGGTGCTGAGCTGCATTGTCTGTCAAGGTCCTGGCTCAGACATAGCTGTCTTTTTAGGTTTGTAGGGATTTTTTTTGTGGATAACCTGGCAAGTTTGGGGTCAGGATAGTGGTTTGAGACAGAGATAGGGCGAGTTAGCGGTCAAGCACAGTAAATGAAGAGGCAGAGGTAGGAGCTGGTGTTTGTAGTCCAGTCGGAGCAGTCAAAGGACAACGATAATGGAGGTTGGGTTGTCAGGCTCTGATGACGGAGACCAGGTTGGCAAATCCTGGGTTGGAGGCCCATGCAGGCAGAAGGCATGAGGACCGGTGTTCCCTCCTGGGGTCAGAGGTCCATGCAAGTCCAGAGGGTGAGGCCCAAGGGTCAAGGTATCAGTCCTGCGGCTGAGACCTGAAGGACAAAGTCACAATTGACATCTAGAGGGGCCAGTGTAATCTGGAGGTAAGTGCCCAAAGGTCAAAGTCTGAAGTTGGTGAGTCCACAGGTTGAAGTCCCTGGGTTGGTCTGTCTGGTCACAGACCTGAAATCTGCACGTCTGTGAGTCTCAGCCTGGGACTGGACATTGGAGGCCTGAGAATGTGAGTCTGAGAGTGAAGGGCATGGAATGAAGGCCTGGAGGTGGCCTGTCCTGGGTGTGAAGGCCTGTCTATGGGTGGGAAAAAGACAAGTTGTTTCGCTGATGTTGTTTTTGTTGTTGTTGCTGCTTGCGTTGTTCTGCTGAACACGGTGGGCCTGCTATTTTAGTGGAGACACTCATGGGCTGTCCCCAGCACATCCTGAGGTGTATTGCATTATACGTTTTGATGTACACATGATAAATAAATCTGTACCTAAATCTGATTTATCTCCAACTTCTCTCCACCTACCGCACTGTTACTATGACTCCACCTCACCTATATTAATTATCACAGATTAACAAAATTTGCAGCTGGAATCTTTTCTAATATATCTAAACAATTTAATCGCTTACCTGACATATCTCAGTTTATTACAGAATTCACGAACATTGTGTGAGCACTGTAAAGCGTTTCCACATTCATCTTCCCCTTTGTCACCGGGAAGACCAAAAATACAAAGAAAAGTACATCCCTGAAAAAAAATGGCACAGCTGTTAGATACACAGATGTTACCCTCAAATTTAAACACAGTTTTAACAACTGACCTGCAGTGGAGAACGGTACACTTTTGAGATTTATGAGGTTATTGAGATAAATACGGATTTTAAACACTCCCAACAATCACTCATTGCCCATCTCTGTCCTGAGTAAAGCATTAACATGCAAATTATAAATCACAACACAGTTGCTATCGTAGAAAGTCAATATACAAAAGGAATTCCAATTAGTTTGCTTTGATGGTGTGATTGTGAAAGGTACTGAAGGCCTTTTCATTTACTCAAGCAGTGTCTACGCACCAGATGAGCTGGATATTTGTTTAATTTTTTATGCTGAAACAGCTTCGCTGCTAGAGAATTTTGGGCGAGCTTTGATCATCTGCTTACTTTGGAAGATGAGAGGTGAAGCCAGGTGGGTGGGCAAAGTCAATGGCTGGAGAAGAAAGAATCTGATAGGAGAGGAGAGCAGGCCCTAGGAGAACGGGAAGGAAGAGGGAACTCAGGGTTAAGTAATAGGCAGTAAGCACTGAACATCCAAAGGGAAAAGTTACACATCTTCAGGGTATTTTCTGCTTTCAACAAACTGTTTCAGGTAAAAATGGGACAAGCATCTTGACAAACTGAGAATTATTGTCTATCTCTATCATATCACTGTATGCTTTATTTATTAAGTTGTGAGGGACACACATCGCAGTATTACCCATTACAGTCTTTTAAGGAAAGTTGCAGGTATTAGTGCCATCTGGTGGTTACTTTGTTCTACAATTTTTCAACTTTTTGTTCTGATTGCGCCCCTTTCTTGTAATGAAGAATCCTTAACTAATGCTTTCCTTGGGAATGATGTCTCTAATGTTCTTACAACAGTGAGGCTGCTGCAAATATGTTCTTCATTCATCTACTCCTACATGTACTTTCACAAACAACAAACAAAACTTTGACTTCACTTACTTTGTCAAACATAAAGACCTTATTTATTCTGCCCTGATAATTTCTGAATTCATTGTTAATTCTAATACAACAAGCCTGAATGGATTGGCATTGATAATACATGGTTGCATTCTCCACAAACTGCAGGTTCACAAACACCACGGTCGCTGGTCGCATTTCGGACAAATATTCCAAAGGGACTGCATCATCGATCTAAGTCAGAATCAGAATCAGGTTCACTATCACCGGTATTTGTTGTGAAACTTAATGTCATTGCAGCAGGAATACAATGCAATACATCAATTATAACAATACAAAAACATGAATTACAGTTAATATATTTTAAACAGTTAAATTAAATAAATAGTGCCAAAGTAAAAATAAAAATTAGTGAGGTAGTGTTCATGGGATCAATATTCATTCAGAAACCGGATTGCAGAGGGAAAGAAGCTGTTCCTGAATCATTGAATGTGTACTGTCAGGCTCCTGTACCTCTTCCCGGATGGTAGCAATGAGAACAGGGCATGTCCTCGGTGCTGGGGGTCCTTAATGATAGATGCTGCCCTTTTTGAGGCATTGCTCCTTGAAGATGTCCCAGATACTACAAAGGCTGGTGCACACGATGGAGCTGATTTAAGTTTACAATGCTTTTCAGTTTATTTTGATCCCGTGCAGTAGTTCCCCCCAACCCTAATACCGGACAGTGATGCAGTCAGTTAGAATACTCTTCACAGTACATCTGTAGAAATTTGAGTGTGCTTGGTGACATAGCAAATCTCCTCAAACTCCTCATGAAATATAGCCACTGCCATGCCTTCTTTGTAACTACATTGCTATGTTGGGCCCAGGATAGATCCACAGAGATACTGACATCCAGGAGCTAGAAATTCCTAATCTTTCCACTTGTGATCCCACTATGAAGACTGGCGGGTGTCCCTCATTTAACCCTTCCTGAAGTCCACAATCAGTTCTTTTGTCTTATTAATGTTGAGTTCAGGGTTATTGTTGTTACGCCACCCTAGTGGCTGGCACATCTCATTCCTGTACGCCTTCTCATCACCGATTGAATTTTTGCTGACAGTAGTTGAATCATCAGCAAATTTATGGATGGTACTTGAGTTGTGGCTAGCCACACAGTTATAGGTGTAGAGAGAATGGAGCAGCGGGCCAAATTTATCTAAATTTTAAAAAAAGAAATACTCACAGCAATGTGATGTAAAGCATTTTTATATTAGGTAGCTTTTATTTTGAAAGCATGGTAAAAAGATTTGATGAGCTTTCAGATAAAATATTTGAGTCTTGCTTCATGGAATTGAAAAGAACTTGTATTGACTGCATTAAAAGTAACATGCTACAGAAGTAAAGTGGTTTTCATTGAGAAACAGTTTTTAAGTTGGGGGGGAAAGCTCAATGAAACTTTACCCTGAATCTATTTCTGATAAATCCAATAGCTGTGAAGAGTAAGAATTTCAGGTTGTATACTGCATACATTAAAATGAACCTTTAAAATGCAGCCACTTGTAGAACAGTGAGGATATTCAGGGGTAACATTCATTCATCTGATACCACTGAAACCAATGTCCGACAATAACATATCTTCTGAGTAATTTTTGTTGGGCTTTTATCAAATTAGGCATTCCGTCAATGATCAGGAGGCCAAGTCATTAGGTACATTTAAGGTAGAGGTTAATAGATTCTTGATTAGTCAGGGCATGAGGGATACGGGGAGAAAGCAGGAGACTGGGGCTGAGACGAAAAATTAATGAATTATGATGAAATAGTGGAGCAGACTTGATTGCCCAAATGGTCGAATCCTGTTCCTATATCTAGGATATGTGATGAAAAGTCTTCCCGAGATGCATTAATCTAACCCTTCCTATCCACGTACCCATTCAAACATTGTTTAAACATCATAATTGTCCTTGTTCCAGCACCGCCTTTGCAACTGTTTTGCATACCCATCATTCTTTATATGGAAAATATTATCCCTCTCACCTAAAAGCTATGCCTAAGTTTTAGACTCGCATAGCCTGGGAGGAAGACTGACTAAATACCCAAATCATGCCCTCATAATTTTATAAACCTCCATAAGATCATCTCTTAATCTCCTCCACACCCAGCCTATCCAGGGTCTGCCGGCCTGCTGAGTTTCTCCAGCATTTTGTATGTGTTGCTTGGATTTTTAGCATCTGCAGATTTTATCCTGCTTGGCAACCTAACCAGTTCCCCTTATGACTCAAACCCTCCAATTCCACCAACATCCTTCTGCATGCTCTCTAGCTTAGGTGGAGATGTACTGCAGCTAAAAGAATTAATTGACTCATTCTCTCCAGGCATAAACAAGAGAAAATCAGCAGATGCTGGAAATCCAAACAACCGCAGGGTCTCTATCCGAAATATCAACTATAACCTTTTCCATAAGATGCAGCCTGGCTTGCTGAGTTCCTCCAGCATTTTGTGTGTGTTGCTCTCCGGGCATGAATAGCTAATGGTAGAAGAGATGAATGGAGCCATAAGCTCATTCCCAAAGCAAAGACTGCAGGATTGCAAAACAGCCTGTTGAAATGTGACCACTGATAAATAGGCTTGTCAAGTACAATTGATTATTAACAAGATGTGCCTAATAATTAAACCTCAAACTGTTGATCCACAGGGAAGTTTTGTTTTGATCATATTCTGACCAGTGACTAATGACAGGGATCCTTGAGATAAGGTGTCAGAATTGCCTTCAGTATCAGTCAGAGTGGTCTGAGAGCAAGAAGCTGTCAATCCTTTGCAATATCATTTGTAGCAGCTATTCAATCAAACCAACACTACTTAGAACCTAAATGGCGGGAGGGGTGAGGAGGTCAATTCTGTACGGCGCGCTCTCCAATCCAATAACAAGGCTTCAAAGCCAAAGAATATGTTTAATCTCTTATTAAGCTAGCAAAGCAAACAATCTTGAAGCAATAAAGGCTAATGAAACCAAAATTAGCGATATCAAAAAGTCTCAGCATATAAAATGTACATAAGCTTTCTTCAACATAACTAAGTTCTACCAAAAACTAGACTGATACCCCCAAAGACAAAGCATGAACACATAACTAAACTCTTTTCTTCTACCATGCCCCAACCCACGTGACTCACCACCATAATAAACACGCAACACAAAATACAGTATAGATAGAAAACAGATACATGGCTTTGGTATACTTTGTTGTAGGAAATGCTCGTTTCTGAAAATGAACACCTTATGAGATCAGTGTCCCATTTTTGTGAATAAATCAATCTGTACTTCAGAATTTAGAAAAAAAAGAGCTCAATTATATTGAACATGCAAGTTTCAAAAGATGGGCAGATATTCAGATGTTTCCCCCAGCTGATGAAGCTCAAAAAAGATCTGATGGTTATAAGAAATCGGATGGCATGGAAAGATCTTCTCCAGGAATGACAAATTTCCAGATTGCTTCCCAAAGGTGGTCGTGGAGGCTAGAATTTGGATGTATTTAAAAAGGAAACAGATACATTTTTGATTCATAAACATTTTGGCTGTATTCTATGTATTAGGACTTTATTCCTTGGAACATTTAAAATTGAGATGAAATTTAGTAGAAATATACAAAATTATGAGCAGTACAGATAGGGCAAATGCAAGCAGGCTTTTTCCACTGAAGTTGGGTGGGACTACAAATAGAGGTCATGAGTTAAGGGCAAAAAGTGATAAGCTTAAGGGAAACATGAGGGGAAACTTCTTTCGTCAGAGGGTGGAACAAGCCCCCAGCACAAATGGTGCATGCCAGCTCGATTTCAATGTTTAAGAGGAGTTTGGATGGCAGGGTTATGGAGTGGTGTGATCTCGGTGCAGGTTGGTGAGAGTTTGCAACTTAAATAGATCGGCACAGGCTAGATGGGCCAAAGGTCCTGCCTCTGTGCTGTATTTTTCTCTAACTATGACAAATGATTGTTTTGTTTTAATCAGATAATGACTAGATGCAATGTTTTTCAGTCTGAGCATCAGGAGTTTGCACCTATGACCTGATCCTCCTATAGACAAGCGTCCTATATTTCTGAGTGATTTATTTGCTCCATAGTTACTATCTTTGGAAGTTGGTCAAACAGGGGCCAGTTGTGATGTCAGGAGCTTGACATGAGGGTCTCACAGCAGCAGTTAGTGATGTCTCCTTTGAGAACAGAACATTTCTAGAGTGCTGAGATCTACCAATGTGTTCTGCCTACGACTCGGCAATAGTTCATTCTGAAAAGGAGATGTAGGAGGGAAACAACAATCTATCACTGATCTGAATCATACTGCAGACCTTGTTCCATTCTTCCTGGTTCCTTTCAATTGCTTAGATTTGTATTCTCTGTCCTTATTCAACTCTTACAGGCATGCTGGAGGAACTCAGCAGGTCAGGCAGCATCCGTGAAAACCAGCAGTCAAACGAACTTGTTGACCGAAGCGTTGACTGCTCATTTCCACAGATGCTGCCCGACCTGCTGAGTTCCTCCAGTGTGTTTGTATGTGTTGATTTGACCACAGCATCTGCAGCATACTTTGTGTTTCTTATTCAACCCTGCAGTGGGTCCCCATTAGACAGAGGGCAGAGATAACTTCAGCTCCCTGCTGCTTGAAGTCAGTCTCTCTCTCTCTCACTCACTCCTCGGAGAATGATGCCAGAGTACTGGGTCTCTTGCAAGGTTTCATCAATGCTGTTTGTGGATTTCATACTGTGATGCGTGTCTGGTCACTCTTTTCTTTTGTTGCTATTTTGGGTGATTTTGAATCAGGGCAGCCAGCAAGTAACAAACACTGAGCTGAACTGAATGTGGCTGGACGCTTTCAATTTTGTGTTTTATATTCTGTGATTTTTTGCTCATTTTTTTGTTGTTTGTATGTTTTGTTTTTTCTTGTGCTTCATGTGTTCCACAGTTTTCTTCATTTCATGGCCCTCTGGGGAATTCAAGACTCAGGGTTGTATACTGCATACATACTTTGATAATAAATGTACTTTGAAACTTTGAGTCACCTACTGTTTTCCTTGAACATTGACGAATTAAAATATCCTGACAATCTTTATGGTTATGTGCAAGAGTCTTTAAATTCATTTAACAAGTTAAATATCTACTTTTTGGGGTTAGCAAAAAGGTGTTGAGTATTTCATTGACTGCACTCTGGAACAACAAGCTCCCTATGCTGAAGACTCAAGGACAAATTTGCCAGCTTTCAGGCAACTGTTCCCAAACAATGTCTGGACCAAAACCAAAAGTATGCAAACATTCTTGTTTTCTAGTTAACAGACATGTTTCAGAACAGCAATGGCCATGTGCTATTGCTAAATACACCTCAGATATTTAGCAGTTGTAATATTTAAAGTTCTAAGCATATTTACTATCAAAGTATGTATACATTATACAATCTTGAGATTCATCAGCTTACAGGCAGCCACAAAACAATGAGATCCAACAGTACCCATTAAAAAGAGAAGACTGACAAACACCCAGTGTGCAGAGAGAGAGAAAGAGAGAGACAAAATAATTGTGCAAACAATAAAAGAAAGTAAATAGCATTCAGAACTGGATTACTAAAGACACAAAGCCTGGCATCACTGCAGCCAGAGCAAGAAACACAGCCTCAATTCAGCGCAGAGCTGAGTAAACGTCCTGAAATTAATAAAGTATTATTAGTAAAGTTTTTAGTAGTTTTGTTTGTCACTGATAAGTAGTCACTTGGCTTCACCAGCAGTATCTTAAACCTACATTACTGTATATAAACCTAGGCCCATTATTCTGTCACGAGACATCCTGATTAGCATAGGAGTAAGTGTCATGTACTATCTCCAAGAGGACTACAAACTTTTTCTAGGGGTTTGCAGGCCTGCGTGCCTCAATGACCATAGAGCTTGTTGGTTGGAGTTAGGGCTTTAATTCTTTGGTGCTTCAGTATGGTCACCCACGCCAAATAGGTCAAAGGGTAGAGGCCAGACTAAGAGTGGTCCACTGGTCAATCAGTTTCAAGGGCTTAGCTCAGGGTTAACAAGCCTGACTGCTAAAACACAATTGTTACAGAAACAGTAATGAAGAATCCTTCTGCATCTGAGTGCAATGGTATTCCTGAATCTCCACCCAGGACTTGCATGACTGACAGTAGTGAAAACCGAGAGGAAGCTACTGACACAATGAAGGAAGCCCTGAATACTGCCAGAGATGGAGGGCCTTCATTGCTGCCTCAAATGTCTGTGACATAATGGGGTAGTAAGAAGAGAAGTAATATACTCAGAAGGTTTGTAATTGAAGTAAACACAATGGCATTATTCACATCAAAAACACAGATTAGAATTTCAAACAATATTCATATTCACACAAAGCTGAAACAACTTTTCACAAACTACACATTAGGAACCCACCAGTTGCCAAACACCTTAAGGTGATAATACATTGACAATCAGACATGAAAAGTCCATTGATAAATAAAAATGTTGCTATTTCATACCTTTAGTAAAACTGTTTTCAGGAGATATTTACGGAGAACTGCTTCGAGTTGTGGATTTGGCAATAATCTCGCTGTTTTCCTTGTCGCATCTGAAAATGAATGCAAAGTCAGTTTTTTATGACCGCGTAACAGGTGGCCAACGATGAAAACTCAGCAATAAAATTAACGTACTTATATTCACACCAACTTCTTGAAATTCCAAATGAGTTCCTTGTTTATTTACATACTTTTCAACTGAAAATTGAGGATTTCTCTTAATGTATCGTACCTGCATTGCAAAACATATTCTTTAAGATAAATGAATAATTTGTTTTGTGATAAACAATAAATGATTTTTCTATGAAGTTAGAATTGTTGTGTCAATGGGAGTAGTCAGTTTAAAGGGATCAGCATGGACTAGATGGGCCAAATAGTCTATTCCTGTGTTGTAATTTTCTATGATTCTATATTGCCAACATCATTATTGCTAAGCTTATGTTTAACAGGTATAAATAATACAAATCTTTATCAATGTGAAAATTTAAAAAATAGACTTTTGGATACAACAGTGAAAATGTCAGTATTTGAAACGGGACTAACAATGATCACATTCATTTAATTCAGAAATCATATTTAACAATTTACAACAAAAAAATTATATCTGTAAATACAGAACACCTCACCTAGTCTACCATCAAAAATGGATGGGAAAACAGAAATTATTGCAATACAAGTTTTAAAAAGTTACTAGGAACAATTTATTCAATTGAAGAATAATATCTATTTCAAATATATAACAAATATTAATGACCAATGATATCAAGGTCAATACAAGGACAAACAAAAAATGAAAATATTGGATTTACCCTTACGGCTCTTTCATTTTCTATCTTTTCAACGACGAGATTGCTTCTGTCACACAGTTCCCATGCATTTGGGGATAAAATAACAGTATTGGCTGAAGCAAGTCCCTCAGCTTTCCGGACTTCATCTATTGCTCGACCAATTAATGCATAATAACGAGATTCTTCATCTCCCATTACCACTTTGGACAGTTTCCCTGCTGAAATACCTGTAAAGAGAGTGTCCACTGATTTAAGAACTTAAACTTATCATCAAAGCTTTACAATTTGCTAACATCGTGATGTCACATTTCTCTCCTTTACTATTAATAACAACAGGGCATCCTTGAATTCACAATATCAAAGAGTCCCATATATCCACACCATTTTTATATACTTTGTAGGGCAGAGTCCATCTCCTGGAGGTAACCTCCTGTTACCAAACTGAGTACAGTGGTCTCCTCCTCTCTGGGTTCTCAGATACATATGTTTTTCAGTAAGTAGTCCTGTGGGCACCACAGAAATATGTCATGTGTTTCTCTCTTTTCACCCACTACCTGCCAGTTATTTGGATTTAGATCCCCCATGCTTTGTGTGCGTTTTTGCTTCCTATTTTATATGTCATGTAGTACTGTACAAGGAATTTTAAAAGAGACAGAAAAAGATTCTAAGAAATAATAAATCTTCATTAAAATAAGGCTGCTGTGGCGATACATTAAAAAAAAAGTATCAAAACAGTGGAGTAACTCAGCGTTTTAGGTATTATCTATGGAAATGAAAAAAGTTGTGAAGGAAGGGGGAAGATGCAAAAATAAAAAGGTGGGTGGAGGGGAAGAGGGATAGCTAGAAGGTGATAGGTGAAGCCAGGTGGGTGGGAAAAGTAAAGGGTTGGAGAGGATGGAATCTGACAGGAGAGTGGCGTGGACCATAGGAGAAGAGGAATTTGGAGGGGACGCAGAGGGAGATGTTAGACACGTAAGAAGAGGTAAAAGGCAGAGTGGGGAATAGAGGAAGGAAGGGAGAACTTTTTTACCAGAAGGAGAAGTTGATATTGGTGGCCACCCAAATAGAAAGCAAGGTGTTGCTCCTCCCCCCAGAAAGTAGGCTCACCTTGGCATAAGAGCAAGTATAACAACACATAATGTACAATATGCTCAATGTGTTACAGCTGCCTAAAAGTTATGCGTTAAGAGAAAGGCCTTTATGGTAACTACTAGAAAGAATACAGTAGAAGCCACAAGACAATTAAGGAGGCAGAGCTAATATAGATTTTAAAGTTAAAAGTTAAAGTCCGTCCCGAGCCTTATTGGCTCATCAGGCCGGTGCTTATGCCGGCTTCCATGGCGTGAAGCGACTGAGAGTACGAGACTCCCCCACCCCCCGGATAGGACACCAGTCTATCGCGAGGTTAACCCCCAGCATTTTGCCGGTACCCATTTTCAGCTGGGTGGACTGTAGTGATGTGTGGATGTGTGGTTAAGTGCCTTGCTCAAGGACACAACACGCTGCCTTGGCTGTGGCTCGAACTCACGACCTTCAGATCACTAGTCCAATGCCTTAGCCACTTGGCCACACGATACAAAATATAGATTTTAGGAAGTGAATAACCATTATGCATTTGGGGACTTACTATGGATCACTGAATAGCAAAAATGAATGGAGAAATATGTTGATGAATGTGTCCTATATAGATTCATGGCTTCCAAATAGCTTTGTCCAGCATGGAAGAGAGGAATGAGTTAAAATGTCACAAGGTTTGTCAAAAACCTCATCATTGACGAAATAGGTATTCATTCATTATGTGCCATGTCATATGACGTGGGTGATGTTTGACTTTCCATCACCATGATTGTTCTTGGCAAATTTTCTACAGAAATAGCTTGCTATTGCCTTCTTCTGGGCAGCGTCTTTACAAGATGAGCGACCCCAGCCATTATCAATACTCTTCAGAGATTGTCTGCCTGGCATCAGCTGTCGCATAACCAGGACTTCTGACCTGCACCACCTCCTCCCGTGGCTTCATGTGACATTGATCGGGTGGGGGGTGGGAAGAGGAGCTAAGCAGATGCTACACCTTGTTTAAGGGTGACCTGCAGGCAATAAGAGGGAAGAAGCACCTTACACCTCCTTTGGTAGAGGCAAATCTTCACATCACCCATAAAAACAGCATTAGCAAGTTATTAGTGGTTCATTAAATAATCATCGCTAAAACATAACCATTCATCTGATTAAGTAATGATATGATGTTCAAATTTATTCTCTTATCATTCAAATGATCACATTAGCACAAAATTATACTTAGTAATAAATCAGGTTTACTAGTAAAAGATACACTATCAGTATAAAGAAATGTTCAACTTCCACCGCACAGCATACATTGATTAAAATTAGAATTTAACATTAAATGGTAAGTTTTAATAATTAGCAATTACCTATTTTTACTCGGAGTTTCACTCCCACTTCAGTTTCCCTATTGTCACATTTATCTTGGATATTCAGACTACATTTTACAGCCAGTGTGAGTATTTGACTCAGAACTTTCCTGCTTTCTCTCCACAATGCCAGCAGTGCATCACCTGTGAGGGAACAAAATGATCATACTCACACTAAAACTGGTGCCATCCAAAATAACCACAAGTTACAAATTTATGATAATTTGCAATTTCTTACCTGCATAGTTTACAATATCTCCTCCTGCTTGAAGAATATCTAAAAGTCATTGGGGGAAATAAGAATTATGTGTAATTATTACTTAAGTGAGAATTAAAATGAAACAGCCACATCACCACACTGTTCCTTCCTTATGGAATGGTAGCGTAGTAGTCAGCAAAATGGTTTACAGCGCCTGTGATCCGGGTTCTATTTCTGCTGCTGTCTGTAAGGAGTTTGTACATTCTCCTTGTGACTGCACGGGTTTCCTCTGGGTGCTCCGGTTTCCTCTCCCAGTCCAAAGACGTATCGGATGGTGGGTTAATTGGTCATTATAAATTGTCCCAAGCTAGGGTTGCCAGGCAGCATGGCTTGAAGGGCCGGCAAGGCCTATTCCGTGCTGTATCTCACTATTTTTTTTAAAAAAGGGTTGCAGAGGCTAGATTTCCTGCATCATCATAGATTTGGAGGGATTAAAAATTGTTTTTAATGAAGCTAGCAGTTCAAACCAACCAGCAGAGTGAATCATTTTGTATCCACGTTCAACAGCAAGTGCTAAGTGATTGATTTATTTGGGCCTTTACAATTTACTCCAGGTGATGAGGATGTGTCTGAGAACACTAGATACAGATAATTGCAGCTGGAGGTACAATCAAAGCTAGTGGCACTACTAGCCAAGCCGACTAGTGTTGTTAAAATCTGGAAGCTGTCAGACAATGTGGTGAATGTACCTAGGGGTCTTCTATTAACAATAAATAGGCTAAGTGCCACACTAGACTAAGCCATTAACAGGGAGTATTTTACTGGTAAATTGAGCATTGCACACTTAGTGCCTTCCTCTTTCTCTTCACTGTTGAAGATTCAAGATTGATTGATGCTACATCCTGTGCTCAAGTGTAAGGGGAACAAAATAACTTGCTCTGGATGCGATGGAGCACTAAAAAGAGCACAGAAGGTAAAGAACACAATAAACATAAATACATAAGATAGCTTATATACATATTGATTCTATGTTCATAAAGTTTTGCTAGGCAGCACCTAAGGTGACTGTCGGGAAATAACAAAGTAGTGGTGGAGTTAGTGGGTAAAGGTGCTGATCATTCTTAACGCTTGGGGAAAGCAAAGTTCAGAGTTCAAAGTAAATTTATTATCCTAGCACATATGTCACTATGTACAACCTTGGGATTCGTTTTCTTGCAGGTATACTCTGTAAATCCAGGAAACGTAATAGAATCAATGAAAGGCAACAACCAACAGGACAAACAGGCAACATACAAAAGACAGCCAACTGCAAATATATAAGGAAACAAAAATAATAAATAATATACAGAACACGACATGAAGAGCCCTTGAAAGTGAATCCATAGGGGGTGGGAATATTTCAGTGTTGGGACGAGTGGAGTTGAGTGAAGTTACCCCTCTGATTCAAGAGCCTGATGGCTGAGGAGTAATAAATGTTCCTGAACCTGGTGGTGTGAGTACTGAAGTTCCCATTTCTTCTTCCTGATGGCAGCAATGAGAAGAGAGCATGACTTGCACGGTGGGGTCCCTGATGATGGATGCTGCTTTCCTGCAACAACGTTTCATGTAGATGTGCTCAATGGTGGGAGGGCTTCACCCGTGATAGACTGGACTGTACTTACTACTTTTTGTATGATCTTCCATTCAAGGGCATTGGTGCTCCCATACCAGGCTGTGGTACAACCAGTCAATATACTCTCCACCACACATCTATAGAAGTTTGTCAAAGTTTTAGTTGCCATGCTAAATTTTTGCAAACTTCTACATAAGTAGTGGCGCTGCTATGCTTTTCTTTGTAATTGCACTTGCTGAGCCCAGGACATATCCTCTACAATAGTAACGCAAGGAAACAAAGTTGCTGGCCCTCTCTGTCTCTGTTCCTTTGATGAGGACTGACTCATGGACCTCCCGTTTCCTCCTCCTGAAGTCTATAATCAGCTCCTTGCTCTTGCCACAACAACCACCTCTCATTCAATCTCAGCAAGACCCTAGAGCTGATTGTTCACTTGAAGGGGAGGAAACCAGAGGTCCTCAACATAGGTAATTTTTATTGAGTTTGGTGGCCCTGGTATGGATGCTATATCGCCTCCTGCTTGATGCAGTGGGACAAAATGTCCATGAGCAAGGTGTGTGGAATCCTTCATGATGTTCCTGGCCCTTTTTAGGTACCTTTCTGTATACATGTCCTTGATGGCAGGTAGGCTGGTTCCAGTGATGTGTTGGGCAGTTTTGACTGTACATTATAGAGCCTTTCTGTCCACCACAGGACAGTATTGCACTGCCTGAATATGGCCACATCAAGGAAGTATTCTATTGTGCTACTCATAACCATCAAGATGCACTTGCTCATTTACATGATGCTTGCTCCAGTCCATTCTGGAGTTTAGAGGATTACAGCTCCAAATCTCATCACATACTTGGTCCATTGCAAATATGGTCAAAAGTGCCAGCTCCCAATGCAGTGTGACAGTGGCTGCCCTCAACATCAAGAAAGTATTTGACAAAGTATGCCATGAATAGTTCCCAGTAAAACTGAAGTCACAATTTAGAAGGCAAAGCATTACATTAACTGGAGTCATGCTTTGCACCTAGAAAGATGGTTGTGTTTGTTCAAGGGCAATCATCCCATTAGCACATCGGTGAAAGAGTTCCGCAGGGAAAATTCTAGGTAAAAGCCATAGTCAACATGGCTTTGGAAGGGAAGATCATGCCTCACTAGCCTGATTGAGTTTTTTGAAAGGGTAACAAAAGAAATTGATGAGGGTAGGGCAGTGGATGTGGTCTACATGGACTTTAGAAAAGCATTTGACAAGGTCCCTCATGAGAGACTCATCCAGAAAGTCATGAGGCATGGGATAAGTGGAACCTTGGCTGTTTGTTTAAAAAATTGGCTTAAAGGAATAAAGCAGAGGGTAGTTGTGGAAGGAAAGTATTCTGCCTGGAGGTCGGTGACTAGTGGAGTGCCAGAGATATGTCCTGGGACCCCTGCTATTTGTGATTTTTATAACTGACCTGGATGTAGAGGCGGAAGGATGGTTTGAGTAAATTTGCAGATGACACGAAGATTGGAGGAGTTGTGGATGGAGCTCTAGGTTGTCGAAGGTTATAAGAGGATATAGACAGGCTGCAGAGTTGGGCAGAAAAATTGCAGATGGAGTTCAATCCAGACAAGTGTGAGATGAAGCATTTTGGAAGGACAAACTAGAAGACTGAGTACAGGATTAATAGTCAGTTACTTAAGAGTGTGGATGAACAAAGGGGGTTCAAATCCATACATCCCTCAAGGTCGCTGCACAGGTTGATAGGGTAGTTAAGAAGGCCTATGGGATGCTAGGCTTCATTATGAGGGGGATTGTGTTCAAGAGTAGAGAGGTCATGATGCAACTCTACAGATCTCTGGTGAGACCGCACTTAGAATATTGTGTTCAATTCTGGTCACCTCATTATAGGAAGGATAAGGAAGCTATGGAGAGGGTGCAGAGGAGATTTACCAGGATGTTGCCTGGTTTGGAGAACAAGTCATATGAAGCAAGATTAGCAGATCTGGGACATAGATCTTTGGAGCATAGAAGAATGAGAGGGGACTTGATAGATGTCTACAAGATTATGAGAGGCAGACAGGGTGGATAGTCAGTACCTGTTTCCCAGGGCACCAATAGCAAACACCAGAGCACATATGTACAAAATTAAGGGAGGGAAGTTTAGGGGAGACATCAGGGGTTGTGAGTGCCTGGAATAACTTACCAGGGATGGTGGTGGAGGCTAAAACATTATGGATATTTAAGAGCCTCTTGGACAGGCACATGGATAAAAGAAAAATGGGGTAGTGTGGGTTTAGTACTTTTTTTAAAGGATTATATGGGTCGGCACAACATGGAGGGCTGAAGGTCCTGTACTGTGCTGCAGTGTTCTATGGTTCTATGGCTACTTCAATAATAACTTTCCTTCATAAGATCAGAGGTACATATATATATTGATGATCACACACTGTTCAGTCCCATTTGCAACTCTTCATAAGTGAAAGAATTGATAACACCATGCGGGAGATCTCGGACAATGTTCAGGTGACAAATGAGATGCAGTTCATAACATTTAAGCCTTAGCTGTCAGAACTGATGATCTCTACACAAGTCTGACTACCTACCTTGTAATTAAATTATTAATCTCCCATAATCAAAACTGCCGAGTAGACAATAAGTGCAGAAGTAGGCCATTCAGCCCTTTGAGCCAGCACCGCCATTCAATGTGATCATGGCTGATCATCCACAGTCAATACCCCGTTCCTGCCTTCTCTCCATATCCCTTGACTCTGCTATCTTTAAGAGCTCTATCTAACTCTTTCATGAAAGCATCCAGAGAACTGGCCTCCACTGCCTTCTGAGGCAGAGCATTCCATAGATCCACAACTCTCCAGTTGAATAAGTTCTTCCTCAACTCTGTTCTAAATGGCCTACCCCTTATTCTTAAACTGTGGCCTCTGGTTCTGGACTTCCTCAACAACGGGAACATGTTTCCTGCCTCTAGCATGTCCAATCCCTTAATAATCTTATATGTTTCAATCAGATCCCCTCTTATCATTCTAAATTCCAGTGTTTACAAGCCCAGTCGCCTCAATCTTTCAACATATGACAGTGCCGCCATCCCGGGAATTAACCTTGTGAACCTATGCTGCACTCCCTCAACAGCAAGAATGTCCTTCCTCAAATTTGGAGACCAAAACTACACACAATACTCCAACTGTGGTCTCATGAGAGCCCTGTACAACTGCAGAAGGACCTCTTTGCTCCTCTACTCAACTCCCCTTGTTATGAAGGCCAACATGCCATTAGCTTTCTTCACTGCCTGCTGTACCTGCATGCTTACTTTCAGTGACTGATGAACAAGGACACCTAGATCTTGTTGTACTTCCCCTTTTCCTAACTTGACACCATTCAGATAGTAATCTGCCTTCCTGTTCTTGCCACCGAAGTGGATAAACTCACATTTATCCACATTAAACTGCATCTGCCCACTCACCCAACCTGTCCAAGTCACCCTGCATTCTCCTAACATCCTCTTCATATTTCACACTGCCACCCAGCTGTGTCATCTGCAAATTTGCTAATGTCATTTTAATCCCTTCATCTAAATCATTAATGTATATTGTAAATAGCTGTGGTCCAAGCCTTGCGGTGCCCCACTAGTCACTGCCTGCCATTCTGAAAGAGACACGTTAATCCCTACTCTTTGTTTCTTGTCTGCCAACCAATTTTCTATCCATGTCAGTACCCTGCCCCCAATACCATGTGCTCTAATTCTGCCCACTAATCACCTATGTGGGACCTTATCAAAGGCTTTCTGAAAGTCCAGGTACACTACATCCACTGGCTCTCCCTAGTCCATTTTCAGTTATGTCACTGTATTATCAATAACAAAAAAAAATACAAAGACTATTACAGCTGTTGAAAGGCTGGGTATCATGTGATAATGACTCACTAACCACCTCTACAAACCATTCACAGTATCTCCAAGGTATACAAGTAATGTGATGGAATATTCTTGAGATATCTGGATGAATGTGTCTCCAATAGTTCCTAAGGAGCACATCATCCAAAGGGCAAGACTTCTTGTTTGATATAACTTGGAAGTAACAAGTGAAAAAGTGATGTTATTTCAGGGTGGCAGCCATTTAAAAAGAATAAGTTTCTTTGGCAGTGAGTTTCATTTAAGCAAATAAAAAGTAGTGAAGTGTAAGTGGAGCAGCCAGTGTTAAAGTAGTCAGGCTTTGTCTGAATAGGGTTAGACGAGAACAGGTGGAAGCTGAAGATGCTGAGTCATTTGTTATCATTTATTTTTAACTATGGAACTTACAAACACTTTGTAGTTTGGAGAAGTTGGAGCCAAAGGCATAACAAGTTCAGTGAGAAGAGGCTGAGCAAGTGATCTAGTTAAGGTTTCAGAGAGAAGGTAATTTTTTTTTTATTGTCTGTAAATGCTTAGTACAGTACAGGCAGCATGGTTACGGAGGTAAATTGCTCCTCCTGTGAGATGACTGCATCTGCAGCAAGTGCACCCAACTTCAGCTCCTGGCCGACAAGGTCTAGGAACTGGAGTTGGAAGTAGATGTCAGAACCACGCGGGAGGCTCAACCCCTCAATGATTAAATGCTAACTGAGGTGGTCACTCCCAGCGTGCAGATTGAGGGGCTCTGAGTTTGCTACAGAAGACAGTGACTGCAAATGAAGATGAATTTCATCATTCCACAAGCTCCAAAGCCTTGAACACAAAGAGTATTAATGGAAGAGCGTCAAGGAGGAAGCCCTGCCTTTAAATAAAAAGCATAATCTTGCCCATAAAGACTTTGCAAAGCATCACTTAGAAGACACTGTAAAATTGTGGAAGAAGGTCTTGTGGTCAGATGAGACATTTTAGCCTCAAACCAAAGCGGCACATGTGGTAAAATCTAATACTGCATTGTAACACCATCCCTACTGAGGATGCAGGAGGTAGCATCATGCTATGGGGATGTGTTTCAGCAGTTGGGAACAGAAAACTGGTTGCCATTGATAGGAAGATGAATGTTGCTAAATACAGAGAGATCCTGGATAAAGACCTGCTATGCTCTGATAGAAAGCTTAACTGGGGAGGAAGTTCATCTTTCAACAGGGCAAGTACACAACGCACACTGCCAGAGCAACCATGGAGTGGCTTCAAATGAAGAAAATTGATGTCCTTTAGTGGTCTTCTGATGTCAAGGGAGGTGAAGAATCTAGTCAAGATGGAAAAGTAAATGTATATAAAGGAAGTGAGAATAAAACAGAGGAGTTGAGAATTTTGAGGCCTGAAAAGAACTCAAGAAGGGAATTAGAAAAGCCAGGAGGGGCAATTAAACTTTCTTCAAATAGGAATAAAGAGAATTCAAGGCATTCTATACACATATCAGGAGCAAGTGAATTACTAGGGAGAGAGTAGGACCATTCAGAATAAAGGAGGGAATATTTGCTTGGACACAGATGATGTGGGCGAGGTCCTTAGTAAATACTTTACATCTGTATTTGCCAAGGAAAAGAATGAGGATGACAGGGAGATCGGTGCTGAGAGTATTAATACACTAGGGTGGTAGTATTGTTTTTTTTAAAAAAAGAGGATAGGTCCCCAGGATATAATGTGATGTATCCCAAGTTACTGAGAGAGGCAAGTGAAGGGATTACTGGAGCCATGACCAACAACTGTGTCCCCCCGCCCCCAGCTACAGGTGAGAGACCAGAGATCCCAGAAGACTGGCAAGTTGCTAATGTTATTCCATTATTCAAGAAGAGAACCAAGGATAATCCTGGAAATAATAGACCAAGTGAGTCCCACATCACTGGTACTGGAGAGGGTTGTTATGGGTAGGGTTTGAGCATCTGGAAAACCATAGCCTAATTAGAGAGAGCCAGTATGGCTTTGTGCAGGGCAAGCTGTGTCTTACTAACTTGATTGAGTTTTTTGGCAAGATGACATGGGTGAGTGATGGAGGTAGAGATGTGGCTGTTGCTTACATGGATTTTAGTAAGGTGTTTGACAAGCTCCCTCATGGGATGGCTCATCCAGAAGATTATATGCATAGGATCCATGGATTCAGAACTGGCTTGCCCACAGAAGACTGAGGATGGTGGTCAAAGGGAACTATTCTATCTGAATGTCTGTGATTAGTGGTGTTTCACAGGGATCTATACTGTGACCAATATAAGTGACCTGGATGAAAATGTTGATGGGTGGATTCGTAAGTTTGCAGATGATACAAAGAGTGGTGGTGTTGTGGATAGCATAGAAGACTGGCAAGGAACACAGCAGAATATAGATCAATTTCCAGACATGGGCAGAGAAATGGCAGATGGAGTTTAACCTAGCCAAATGTTAAGTGTTGCAACTTGGTAGGTCAAATGAAAAGAGAAATTGAATTGAATTAATTTTATTTCTTACATCCTTCACACACAAGTAAAAATCTTTGTTACAACAACAGGACAGTCAATATAGCATAGAAATACAGTTGTTTCAGCATGAATTAATTAGTCTGATGCCCAGGTGGAAGAAGCTGTTCCAAAGCCTGTTGGTCCTGGCTTTTATGCTGTGGTACCTTTTCCCAGATGGTAGCAGCTGGAACAGTTTGTGGTTGGGTGACTCAGGTCCCAACAATCCTTTGGTCCTTTTTACACATCTATCTCTGTAAATGTCCTGAATAGTGGGAAGTTCACATCTATAGATGTGCTGGGCTGTCCATACCATTCTCTGCAGAGTCCTGCAATTGAGGGAAGTACTGTTCCCATACCAGCCAATGACGCAGCCAGTCAGGATTTAGGGACTCATACCAAACATCAACAGTCTGAGGTGAAAGAGGCACTGTTGTGCTTTTTTCACCAGACAGCCAGTATGTACAGACCAAGTGAGGTCCTCGGTGATGTGAATACTGAGGAATTTAAAGCTGTTCACACTCTCAACCCCCAGATCCATTGATGTCAATAGAGGCTATCCTGTGTCCACTCCTCCTGTTGTCCATAACCAGCTCCTTTGTTTTTGCGACATTGAGGGAGAGGATGTTTTCTTGACACCACTGTATCAGGGATGATGTCTTCTTCTCCATAGGCTGCCTCATTATTATTTGAGATAAAGCCAATCAATGTTGCATTATCGGCAAATTTAATTAGCAGACTGAAGCTGTGGGTGATGATAACAGTCATGGGTATATAGAGAGTAAAGAAGGGGGCTTAGGACACAGCCCTGAGTGGCACCTGTGTGGAAGGTCAGAGGGCAGAGGGGAGGGAGCCCACTCTTACCACCTGCCAGCGATCTGACAGGAAGTCCAGGATCCAACTGCACAAGGCAGGGTGAAGGCAGAAGTCTCCGAGCTTCTTGTCATGCCTGGAGAGAATTATGGTGTTAAATTCTCACATAAGCATCTTTCTTCTCCAGATGTGCAAGTTCAATATGTAGTGTTGTGGCTGTTGCGTCATCTGTCGATGGGTTGTGTCAATAGGTGAACTACAGGGGGTCCAGTGTGGGTGGTAGCAAGCTGCAGATGTAGTCCTTGACCAGTCTCTCAAAACATTTGCTTATTATTGAGGTGAGAGCGACAGGACGCCAGTTGTTCAGACATGTTATCTTGGCCTTTTTGGGTACAGGGGCAATGGGGGATGTTTTGAAGCAGGAGGGCACTCTACACTGGGAGAGGGAGAGATTGAAAATGTCTGTAAGCACACTTCCCAGTTGTGCCGAGCAAAGTATTCTGTTAAGGCAAGACCTTTAACAGTGTTAATGAGCAGAGACATCATGGGTTCCAAGTTCACAGCTCCATGAAAGTGGCTGCACAGGTTGGGAGGGCAATTAAGGTGACATATTGCAAGTTGCCTTTTATACATCGAGGCATTGAGTCCATTAGTCAGAAAGTTAGGACGCGGGGGGGCGGAGTTTCAAGATGGCGACGTAAACATCTGCCTTTTAGGCGCTCTTCATTTTTTAAACTATAATCACCCTTTAATCAAATCTTTTCATCTTTATTACATGGGTTGATACTTACGATTTATTTCTTTTCTAAAATAATACTTGATTTAATCTTTCCAAACTTAAAATGTCTGCACCTAAGAAATCGTCTAAAGAGCCTCTATCTATTGACGCAATTTCTAATCTTCTGGATACTAAACTGGATACTAAACTTGCAAGTTTGGAAAGTAAAATAACAAGTCTGGAAAATAAGCTTACCGCGAAAATGTCTGGGCTCGAAAAAGTCGTTAGATCGTTTGATACCAAGTTACAATCACAGGCAGCAGATATTGAACGACATGAAGAAAAGTTCACAGCTCTTGATAAGTTAATTTGTGAAAAAATACGTACAATCGAAACACTGGAGAAGAAGGTACTGTCGACTGCTAAAACAGTAGAGCATTATAAGTTTAAAATCACCGATCTTGAAAACCGATCTCGCAGACAGAATTTGCGAATCATCGGGTTTCCCGAAAATGTTGAATCTGGTGACTTAACTGAATTTTTCTCTAACTTATTATGGGAAGTTTTTGGCGCTGATGTTTTGAAAGCTAAACCTACTATTGATCGTGCCCACAGAGTTTCGAGATTTTCGATCTCGAGAGGCAAGCCACGAGCTGTGATTGTTCGCCTCCATTATCCTCGGGAGAAAGAACTTTTAATCCGATTAGCTCTTCAGAAAGGTATGATTTCTTACAGAAGCAACACATTTCGTATTGTTGAAGATTATTCATTTGAAGTGATGAAAGCGAGAATCGCTTTTAAACCAGTGATGGCAGAGATTCATTCGATTGGATTTAAACAAGCTTTAAGATACCCAGAGAATCTCAGCGCTTTTTTAATACTCCGGAAGATGCAAAGAAATTCGTTGAAGAACATCGATCTTCCAGCATAAGCTGAACTATGTGTTATGTTGAAGAATTTTTGGAGAGAAGATGCCATTTCGTTTTGGGCTTTAACTTGTGAAGCTGCGTTATAGTTTTTTTACTTTGGTCTGTAGACCCGGTTTTTTTTTTTACTATCATGGTTTATAGATGCTTTTTTAATTTTACTATAATGTCCTTTTTCTTTTTTTTTTCTGAATTGGATATACAAGTTTATATTTTGTAATAATGATTTCTTTTTTTTAAGATGTCGTTTCTTCTTCCCACAAGACTTTGCTTTCTGTAAGCATTCATTTGTTTGCTTGTATTTGAGAATGGGACGAATGTTTTGGATTTTTGGACCCTTTTTTTTATATTGTAGTGATTATTGAATCCTTTTTTAATTCTATTTTGATAACCTTTTTTTTAATAGATTGGTGAATTTACATTTATATTTTGTAATATGCCTTTTTCAAAATGTCGTTTCTTCTTCCCATAAGTCTTTGCTTTTCAAACGTCATTTTTTTGTATTTGAATATGGAATCTTTTTTTTAAAAAGGCATATTACACTGTTTCAAACTTTAGCGTCTATCCTTTTTTAATTAATGATCTTTTACTTTATTATATTACTTTTTTTAAATTTTGATTGATATATATTCTTTTTTTTGCAACCCTGTACTTAAATCTGGGTGTTTTATAATCTCTTTTTATCTTTTCATGGAGTTGCCATCTTGAAATGGGGGTAATATTAGTGTTAGTTTGTGCGCCTGCCGCTTGGCTTTTTTTCGAGGGGTTGGGGGAGGGGGTAGGGATCTTTTCTCACGCTTTTGCTTTTTATTTTTTTGCTTTTAGTTTATGGGCCAACTTTAAATTATTAATATTGTTGAGGTGTCATTTTCTCCGGTTGCTCCTGAATCATTTTTTCTTCTTCCTGAATTGTGGGTTATGTGTCTTCTTAACCTTTTATGATATACACAATCAATATTGGCATGATGGATAAGTCTATTAATTTTATCTCTTGGAATACTAATGGTTTAAATCATCTGATTAAACGTAAAAAAATATTTAAAGTATTCCATAGACTGAATGCTAATATTATCTTTGCACAGGAGACCCATATTAGGAGGGAGGATAATCAACGTTTTTTTAGGTTCTGGAAGGGTCAAAAATTTCACTTGAATTGTACCGCCAAAATTAGGGGTGTGTCTATTTTTATAGACCCCTCAATTTCGTTTACACATCATGAAATTATTTCTGACCCACAGGGCAGGGCAGATTTTTGTTGATTACTGGTTCACTCGAAAAGTGGTTCTAGTTAATATTTATGCTCCAAACTTTGACTGCCCTGATTTTTTTAAACGTTTATTTACTTCCCTTCCTAATCTAAATGAATATATGTTGATAATGGGTGGAGATTTTAATTGTTGTCTGAATCCTTTGATGGATAGATCTAAACCTATTCGAACTCTTCCGAATAGATCAGCCTTACTTATTAATTCTTTTATGGTTGATTTGGGAATTACTGAAATATGGCGGTTTTTGAACCCTAAAGATAAAGAATTTTCATTTTTTTCACATGTATATCATAGTTATTCTAGAATTGATTATTTCCTTCTTGATCGTCGTTTATTAACAGATGTTACTGATTGTAAGTATGATTCTATTGCCATTTCGGATCATGCACCTTTGAAGTTATCTATCAAAATCTCGGACTCTTCCATTAATACTAGATCTTGGTGAATCAACACTACTTTGCTTCAAGATCCAGAATTTATTACCTTCATAAAACAACAAATTGAATTATTTTTTTCAACAAACTATACCGAAGAGATTGACAGAGGAATACTTTGGGACTCTTTCAAGGCTTTTATCCGTGGACAAATTATCTCATATTCCGTTGGTAAAAGAAAACAAAGATATTTAGATATAGCTTTATTGGTGGATAAAATTAAAGAAATTGATAAGATTTATTCCGTTACTCCTACCAAAGAACTTTATAAGAAGAGAGTTGAGCTTCAAATGGAACATAGCTTATTATTATCTTCTTCAATTGAGAATCAATTAATCAAGACCAGGGCTCAATTTTATATTCATAGTGATCGAACTGGTAAATTGTTAGCTAACCAATTAAAAGCTATTTCGACTAGGCGACAAATTATTAAAATTCGTAAACAAGACGGTAATCTGACTACTGATCATAAAGAAATTAATAATATTTTTCGATTTTTATAAATCTTTATATCAATCAGAATTTGATGGCAATCTGTCCATGATGGATAATTTTTTTAACAATTTAAATATTCCCAAACTGACAGACGAAAATCGAAGTGTGTTTGATGCTCCTATTTCTATGGCCGAAGTAGGAGAGACTATCTCATCAATGAATTCAGGGAAAGCTCCTGGTCCTGATGGTTATATTATAGAATTTTTTAAAACTTTTTCTTTTTTGCTTTCCCCTTGGTTATGTGAAATCTTTAATGATGCATTTACTAAGAAGAGATTACCTCAGTCTTTTTATGAAGCTACTATTCTCTCTAATTCTTAAAAAAGATAAAGATCCTACTTTATGTGCATCTTATCGCCCTATATCACTATTAAATGTAGACTCTTAAGATTCTTACAAAAATTTTAGCTATTAGGTTAGAAAAAGTATTATCACAGATTATTTCAGAAGACCAAACTGGTTTTATTAGGAATCGGTATTCCTTTTTTAATGTTAGAAAACTGATTAATATAACTTATACTTCTTCACCCACAATCTCAGAATGTGTTATCTCATTAGATGCTGAAAAAGCTTTTGATAGAGTTGAATGGACATACTTATTTAATGCCTTGAAAAATTTTAATTTTAGTTCTAATTTTATATCATGGATTAAATTAATATATTATAAACCTGTTGCTTCTGTTCTTACAAATAATTATAGATCCTCTTTTTTTCAATTATCTCGTGGTACGAGACAAGGTTGTCCCTTAAGTCCTTTATTATTTAATATCGCATTAGAACCTTTAGCCATTGCTATTCGTGAATCTCCTAATATTTTTGGTATTACTCGTAATGAAAAGTTATACAAGTTATCACTTTATGCTGATGACTTGTTGTTATATATTTCTGATCCTGATAGGTCTATTCCCACTATCCTATCTTTGTTGGTTCAATTTGGTAGTTTTTCTGGTTATAAATTAAATTTGGATAAGAGTGAAATATTTCCTTTAAATGAGCAAACTTTATTGAATGACAGGACACCATTTGAAGTTGTTACTGATAACTTTATTTATTTAGGTATAAAAATTACTAAGAAGTATAAAGATTTATTCAGATTGAATTTTTTACCCATGCTTCATCAAATTCAACAACTTACTACTAGATGGTCTCCTTTATCCTTATCATTAGTTGGTCGGATTAATGCTATTAAAATGATGATTTAACCGAAATTTTTATATTTATTTCAAGCCTTACCAACTTTTATTCCTAAATCTTTCTTCGATAACATTGATTCAAAAATTTCCTCATTTGTGTGGCAAAATAAAAATCCCAGGTTAAGTAAAAGACAGTTACAGAAATCTAAAAAAGATGGTGGTTTAGCTTTACCTAACTTTAGATTTTATTATTGGGCGAATAATATTCGAAACTTAATATATTGGAAACTAGAGTTGGATTCACCATTGTGCCCACAGTGGGTAAATTTAGAATGTAATGTTGCACAAGGATATTCTTTATTCTCCATTCTTGGTTCTTCTCTTCCGGTTGATTTAGTTAAACTCAATAAACAGATATCCAATCCTATTGTCAAACACAATACAAATTTGGTTTCAGTTTCGTAGGTTTTTTTACTCTGAAAAACTTTGTTCTTGATAGCCCTATCTTACTTAACTTCTTTTTTAAACCTTCTTTAACAGATCAAGCTTTTAGCATATGGAAAAGGAAAGGTATAATATGTTTTCGTGATCTCTTTTTTGAAGGTAGTTTAATGTCTTTTGACCAACTTTCCAACAAATTTAATTTACCTAAATCTAATTTTTTTTAGATATTTACAAATTAGAAATTTTTTATATAAAGTTTTACCATCCTTTCCCAATTCAACTTTGATAGATTTTTCAGACATGATTTTTTACCCTGAATCCTTGTCAGAAAGGATTAGTGGCTCTTATTTATAATAGGATTATGAAGATACAACCAGAAATATCAGGTAGAATTAAACAAGAGTGGAAAAAAGAACTTCAATATAATATATCAACAGAAAAATGGGAAAAAATTTTACAAATGGTTAATTCTTCTTCTATATGTGCTAAACATGCTTTAATACAATTTAAGGTTGTACATAGAGCTCATATGTCTAAAGATAAGCTTGCTCGATTCTATTCTCATATTAACCCTCAATGTGACAGATGTCATTCAGATGTGGCCTCATTGACCCATATGTTTTGGTCATGTCCCACTTTACCTAACTATTGGAAGGACATATTTGCTACCATTTCCTCAATTTGGAATATTGATTTACAACCTCATTTTATTACTGCAATTTTTGGTATACCAAATGAGGATGATAGTCGACTTTCCCCTTCAATTAGACGAATGATCGCCTTTGTAACATTAATGGCCAGAAGGTCTATATTACAAAAATGGAAAGAAGTAAACCTTCCTACCACATTTCAGTGGTTTTCTCAAACTATCTCTTGTCTGAGTTTAGAAAAAATTAGAAGTACTATTTTCGATTCATCAATTAAATTTGAAGAAACTTGGGGACCGTTCATTCGACACTTTCATATGAATTAATTTGGCCTCTTCCAGACCTTTTCTCTTTTTATTCTTGTTCTGGTATGGAGTTCCAGAGTTTTTGACACTATCATACTCATATAAACTGGTATTATTGCCCATGTTAGTTTAGGTTTATTTTTTTTAATATACATTTCTTCGTGCATTTTTACTTTTTTTTTCTTTTGATGACTATTTTTATTCTTTTTCATGTTCAATCAAAATAGGTTTGATTGTTTATTATAAGTTTTTTCTTTGGTTGATATTTAATAAGATATTGTTATCCTATTATAAATTTAACTTTAAATCTAATGCATTTATAACCTATTTATATTATGTTATGTTTCTCTTTATATATATGAAATTCAATAAAAAGATTGAAAAAGAAAAGAAAGTTAGGACGCAGCTTTACAAAACTCTAGTTAGGCCGCACCTGGAGTTTTGCATAGAGTTCTGGTCACTTCATTATCAGAAAGGTGTCGAAGGTGTGGAAGAGGTTTACCTGAATGAGAGGGCATGTGCTGCAACGGAAGGTTGGATAAACTTGGATTGTTTTCTCTGGAGCGGCAGAGGCCGAGGGGAGATCTGATAGAGGTTTATAAGATTAGAGATGCATAGATAGAGTGGACAAACAGCATCTTTCTCCCAGAGTTGAAATATCTAATGCCGGAGTCATTCATTTAAAGGTGAAAAGGAATAATTTTAAAGGAGATGCAAGGGGCAAGTTTTTATTTTAGACAGAGAGTGATGGGTGCCTAGAATGCACTACCTGTTGTGGTGGTAGAGGCAGATGCATTAAGAATTTTTTTTAAATATATAAACGAGATGTTTAGATGCCACACAAATTGAAGGAAAATGGAAGGAGATGGATATTGTGTCAGCCTAAGGGATTAGTTAGGCTGGGCATTTCATTCCTGATTTATTTAGTTCAGCACAGCATTGTGGGCTGAAGGGCCTGGGGATGTTCCTGTGCTGTACAGTCCTATGTCCTATAAAATCCACCACTGTTCATCAACTATCAAGGCAAAAATGTGATAGGGAGAAGGAAGGAGATTGGGGTAATAAATCAGCTATAGTAGAATGGTGGAGCATAATTCTGTTCCTATATCTTAATGTCTTATGGTCCTATCTATAAAACACTTTACTACCATGGTATCTCTCAGAAGTTGGTCATTCCTGAGTGTTGTCGAGTTAAATTCATCCAGGCAAGCAACAAACCGAGCTTTCAACTGAACCATCAAAGCCTGTGACCACTACAGACAAAAATAAACACCTTCGGTGCTCACTCACACAATGCAAGTTAATCTCAAAGTTGCATGGTATGTTAATAGAAAAATATCAGTTCCTTCATCATAACGTAATCCAAATCCAGGAATTCCCATTACCTGGGAGTATCTTCACCAAAATGCTTGCTCAAATTGTTTAACACAATCTACTCAAAAGCAATTAGGATGAATAATAAATACTGGCCTTGCCAGTGATACTTGCATCTTACGTTTAGAAAAAAAAAGTTGCTTAGAAAATTGCAATTATTAAAAACCCAGGTCACCAATGTCTCAAATCTCATCTGCTCTGCCCTCAGCCTGCAATTGCTCCTGTCTTCACTATGGGGTAGCATACTCCCTTTGCCCCACCCTTTCAAACATGTTCTCACTCATATTCAATGTTTCAATCAGTGTCGATCCAATCGACTGAACTTCTCATGTGAAGGTAGTCCTGGGCTGCCTTGTTATGCGACCGACAAAGTTGGTGATAAATGGATAAATCTGCCATGTTGGGTTTGAAATGGTGGCAGAGAAAAAGGCAACTGTTTTCTTTGGTGTTGTCGAGAGTAGTTGGCCTATTCCTGAATGCACTATGGCAAGTCAAACTGAAAAGAAACTTCTTCAGTTGGCAATCATAAACACAAGAGTTTCTGTAGGTGCTGGAAATCTTGAGCAGCACACTCAAATTGCTGGAACAACTCAAAAAGTCAGGCAGCATCTATAGAGAAGACCTGAAACATTTCCTTTTATAGATGCTGCCTAACTTGCCAAGTTCACTCTGTACTTTGCACATTGACAAGTATTTAGGTGAAAACTTTGTTGCTGAAACTAATTGTTGATCTTAAATACCTGGCAGGCTCTTCAAAGGAGGTCGAGAAGAGGACTCTTTCAAATTTTGAAACAGAATTAGAAAATGTTGGAAAAACTCAGTAAAATCTTATAAGGTGATATATGTGAGGGAATAATTGGTGATTAAGTTTTCTTTTCAGGGCATAAGACATAGGAGTAGAATTAGGTGATTACGTCCATCAAGTCTGCTCCACCATTTCATAATAGCTGATCCATTTTCCCTCTCAGTCTCAATCACCTGCATTCTCCAGTATCCCTTCATGCCCTGACTAATCAAGAATATATGACACTCTACCTTAAATGTTCCCAGTGACTTGGCCTCCACAGCTGCTGTGGCAACAACTTCAATAGATCCACAACCCTCTGGGTAAAGAAATTCCTAACCTCCATTCTAAAAGTATGCCCCTCTATTCTGAGGCTGTGTCCTCCAGTCTTAGATTTTCCCACATTAGGAAAAAACGTCCTCTCCACATCCACTCTATAGAGACCTTTCAATGAGGTCTCCCCTGGTTCTTGTGAATTCCAGAGTGTACAGACCAGAGCCATCAAATACATATGACAAAACTTGAAATCCCGTGATCACTGCACCTCCCTTGAACCCTCTCCAACGTCAGCACATCCTTTCTGCCCAAACCTGCTCATAGTACTCCAAGCAAGGCCTCGCTAATGTTTGATTAAGTCTCGGCATTACACCCTAGTTCTTATATTCTAGTGCTATCGAAATGAATGCCAACAACTTATTTGTCTTCCCCACCACCGACTCAACCCGCAAACTAAACTTTAAGCAATCCTCCACAGGGACCCCCCAAGGCCATTTTAAGTGAAGGATGACAATTTGATCTTTCCAATGGCATGCACGCATCTGAAAATATAAGCAACTGCAGAATCCCCCGCTGCTTATACGGAAGATTTTTATCAACGCTGAATTGGGCTGAATTGAGCTAGCTCGTGATATCTTACGGTCCACGATGTCTGATATGTAGCCATTGAGAGTCCGGGTCAAATGGTCGGCCCCACTGCCTTTCTTACTGTTCCTCGTGTAGGTCTCGGTGAGGCTGGTGAACCCTGCAGTAATGCAGAAAAGGCGTCAGGTACTCACCAACCTTGCAGGGACGCCCCCCCTACCCCCCCTTCCCCCTTCCCCCTTCCCCCTACCCCCCCTGCCCCCTTCCCCCCCTACCCCCTTCCCCCTTCCCCCCCTACCCCCTTCCCCCTCTACCCCCTTCCCCCCCTACCCCCTTCCCCCCCTACCCCCTTCCCCCCCTACCCCCTTCCCCCTTCCCCCCCTACCCCCTTCCCCCTTCCCCCTACCCCCCTGCCCCCTTCCCCCTACCCCCCCTGCCCCCTGCCCCCTTCCCCCCACCCCCCCTGCCCCCTTCCCCCTTCCCCCCCTTCCCCCTTCCCCCCCTTCCCCCTTCCCCCCTACCCCCTTCCCCCTTCCCCCCCTGCCCCCTTCCCCCCCTGCCCCCTTCCCCCTTCCCCCCCTACCCCCTTCCCCCTTCCCCCCTACCCCCTTCCCCCTTCCCCCCCTGCCCCCTTCCCCCCCTGCCCCCTTCCCCCCTTCCCCCTTCCCCCTACCCCCTTTCACCTGAAATATCAGCGAAGAGGAGCACGCCGTGGAAATGCTCCACATCAGGGATAGGCCGGTCTACACCCTCGTAAACCACCAGGTCGGGCACGTTAGCAGCCAGTTTGCTGATTTTATAGGTGCCGGCGAAGTAACCTCGCTGCCTCTGGACTTTCAGTCGAGTGATTGGCCGGATGAAGCTGACAGCCTGTTTCTGGGGGACATGATCCATGTCTCTGCCCCAACTGCCGTCCGCTGAACTACCCCCCGAGCGGAGAGTCCACGGGCACCTATTGTGAGGTCACAGCGGCAGGTAGTCCGTGCAAACTGCGCTGCCCCGTCACGTTCACTCAGGAAATAGACACATTTGCGCTTTTCCACGTTCTGCTGCGCTGTTTGTAATTGAAGTCATCACCTCGGCATTTCAAAAGGTATACCAAACCTACAGATGATAACGCAGAAATATAGAATAAATGTAAATTTATTATCAAAGTACATATATATCGCGATATGCAACCCTTGTCTTGCGGGCATGCTCAGTAAATCCAATAACCATAATAGAATCAATGAAAGACCACACCCAACAGGGACGACAACCAGTGCAAAAAAACACAAAGCTGTGCAAATACAAAAGAAAAACAAACCATAATAAATAAATAAATAAGCAGTGAGTATCAAGAGCATGAGATGAAGAGCCCTGGAAAGTGGGAACATTTTAATAATGGAGCAAGTGAAGTTATTCCCGCTAGTTCAAGAGCCAGATGTTAGAGGGGTAATAACTGTTCCTGCACCGGGTGGTGTGAGTCATGAGACTCCTGTACCTTCTTCCTGATGGCAGTAGTGAGAAGAGAAGAGTGGTGGGGGTCCCTGATGATGGATGCTGTTTTCCTGCTTCTGCATTTCATGTAGATGTGCTCGGTGGAGGTGAAAGCTTCATCCCTGATGGACTGAGACCTATCCACGGCTTTTTGTAGGATTTTCCATTCAAGGGCGTTGATACTTCCATACAAACTGTGAGGCAGCCAGTCATTCTACAGTCCACCACGCAGCTACGGGAGTTTGTCAAAATTTTAGATGTCATGCTAAATCTTCACAAACTTCTACAAAGTAGAGGCAATACTGTGCGTTCTTCATAATTGCTCTGGAGTGTTGGGGCCAGTCACCACCCTTGGAAGAAGATACACACCTGGGCTCTGAGTTTATTGTCAATTCACTGCTGGACCCATGGGTCCTTGTTTGTATCGTTGAAAGCAGCAGGAGGTGGAACAGGTATTGACACTAAAAGTGCTGGAGCAAATCTTAAGAGGTAGTTAAAGCTGTAAAAATCAGTTTAATTGCTTTAAATTGCAGAAGTATTTGTGAACATTCAAACACAAGAAATTTAAAACATAAAAAGCATTTAAATAAGCCAAACAGTCAAAAAATCTTGAAGACAGTCTTAGTTAATCCCATAAAGTCAATGTAGGATTCTTCACTGCACCTGGTCAACTAGAGACACAACACACTCCACTGAAGTCATGAGCAGCTGCCAACAAATTAAAGACTCTTGCACAGGAAATCCTGAATTTGCAGGCATTTCCTTCACTGAATCTTTTCTTGCCTTTTAATTTCCCAGGTGCCGCATGACCTGAGTATTTCCAAAACCCGCTGCCTTGTATCACATCAGAGGACGTTTATCTGAGCAATACAATTGACAAGAGTCTGTTAACAGCTATCACAAGAGCTATTCTTGTGCATCGTAAACACTATTTTGTTTAAAATGAGTAGAAATTAATTGTAGGCGTAATCACAATTCTCCAAAATATATCATTAAAATTTATTTACAAAAGATTGGCTTCTGAATTCTTTTGTTCTACTAATCTTGTGAACAGAGACTCGTATGTTACACAAATACTGTAAAGAGGCACTCAATCCACCTTAGCTGTATCATCTCTCTGAAAGATATCCCCCTTATTCACTTGATCTTCTCATGTAACCTATGGGTTTCCCCCACCCCCCAACTATTTCAAGTCAAGTCAGGTTTATTGGCATTTAACTATATACAAGTATTTAACATACATAATCATATAATGTATATAGAAACAACGTTTCTCTGAACCAGGGTGTAAAGCACAGTAGAACACATAACACACAAAATCTCTTGATGCTGTTGGAGGGCGGTGCCAGAGCAAGGTTTAATTGATGCAGTTTCTAGATTATGGACTCTAATTTATGTATGATGTGTTTCTAGTGTAACAGCTGGGAAAGGTTTCACTGCTGATGTAATGGTCTTTCTGTGGAAGCAGTATTTGGGTTATGGTTAGAGATGACGGGTGCTTTGGAATGTGAGCCGTCCAATGACGGGAGCGTGTTTTCCTGTGCGTCTGACACCGGGGTGAGCTGGGTCTTTCGTTTGGCAGGAGATGAAAGACGCGGGAGAGAAGAGGTTGTAGGACTCGACCCGAAGCAGGGCCATGATCTGATGAAACCTGGGGAGTTCGAGGGAGGATCGGAGAAGGGGAAACCATGAGCTCCAACTTGTGCACATTAGACTCTCATTAAAATTGGCACTTATCTTTTTTTCAGTTTTCTTTACTAACCCATTAGTCAAATTAAGAATTATAAAGCTAAATCATTTAATTGTATGCAGTGCACCGCCTGTTATTTTGTGGTACTTGTGACAGGGTATTGATTCACACAGCGTCCACACAAACAGCACCTCAATCTCACACACTTGGCAGGACCAGACATTGTCTTCTCTAGACTTAACGCAGGCATCAGAACCTGAGTGTTTCACTAGTTTTTCCGGTCACTCCTATTTTTGTTGCTTGTTTGGGCAATTTAGAATCGGGCCAGACTGCAGATAGTGAACACTGCGCTGAACAGAATATGCCTTTTGATTTTTGTCTTTATATTCTGTGTTTTCACTCATCTTTTTGTATCCATTTGCGTGATTTTTTTTGTTGTGTGGGGTGGGGTATAGGGGTTTTTTTGGAACGGGTTCCATGGTTCTGCTTTGTTTCATGGGGGTCTGTGAGGAAGGTGAATCTCAGAGTTGTACACTGAATACATACTTAGATAATAAATGAACTTTGACTTGACTTTGACTTTACTATCCTCTATCAAAATCCTTCAAGATTTGAGCACTATAAATCTCTCCTTCAGAATGATACACATTCTACTAGTTCATTACCTTAACAGAAATCTTACACTCCAATGGAATGTTTTGTTGCATGTTTTTTTCCAAAGCAAGGTTTCTGTGCTCCCTCTGTAGGTTAAGCAGTGCTCATTGTCTGAAAGGGCTAGCATAAATGCCTTGTTCTGCAATCTTTGGCTCCTATTGCAAAGCCAATGAACCCTTGTGTTTAACAGTTTTCATCTGTATTACACCTTCAAGAACTCTACACAGTTATACCCAGAGGGTCTCTGTTCCATTATTTCCTTTAAAAGAGCATTACTTTATTTATATTTTTTCTCCTTGTATTTACTACTAACAAATCACTGTACTCTTCTCTCCGTTAAACTTTACTTATTTGTCATTTTCCCAATAATGTGTATCTTCTTGAATTGTATTCCTGACTTCCTTGCTGTTAATTCCATTTCTAAATCTGTGTAGCCAGAAATTTTTAAATTAAGTCTTGTACAGTACTATACCAAATCCAAGTTAGTAAATTATATTCAGAAAAAAAAACTTTTAGTTTTAAAAGAAGCCCATCTGGTAAAACATTGGATACTTTTATTGAGTATAACAGACTATATTGTATAACAATATACAAGAGGTTATTTAAGTTCCTTAAGGTTGTTATTGCCAGGGATGGTAGTGGGGACAAGCTCCCACTACCTATTAAATGCTCCCAATGTAATGTGTCTCAGTAGTTCTGACAACCAAGTCCAGCTCCTGGCCTTCATGTGAGGCTTGGCTACTAAGCCCAGCAAAGCCGTTTCTATTAATGGGAGAAAGGGCAAAGGCAGATTACTGGCACCTTAAAATCAGTTGCTTCTGACAAATGGGGTTTATCAGCCGTGGTTGGCAGCTCATTAAGGGGAAGGGAAACTCTGATCTCAAACTTCCACTGCTTCCAGAGCTTTCCTCACTCATGGGGAAAGCTTTTTGAGTAAACCCCTGAGGAAAAATTCAGAACTGGAGTTCCTAAGGCAGTCCTATGTTTAGTTCAATGCTGACGGGTAACTCCTGTGACAGCACTGGTGCTGAACTGTATCAGTCTCAGCAGTTCCTTTGGATTCATCGGCCACATGGACAGGGGGAGCTTGCAATGAGGGCAACAGCTTGCTCTCCATATTGTACTGCCCTGGATTGCGTATCATGTAGCCAACTGGGACGTGACAAGCATGGTCAACCTCAACCTACGGAGGACCTCAGGGCAATATAATCGGAGTAAACAATTTTTGCCATTTCCTCTGATTTGAGTTCTGCTGTGTTTTACATGACTACAACTTTAATATCACTGACGTGAAATTTGTTGCTTTGTGGTAGCAGTACAGTGCAATTCATAATAAATACTATAAATTACAATAAGAAATACACACACACACACACACACACACACACACACACACACATAAATAATCAAATAAGTCGTGCAAATAGAGAGTAGTGTTGTTGTCTATTCAGATATCTGATGGTGGAGGGAAAGAAGCTGTTCATAAGATATTGAGTGTGTGTCTTCAGGCTCCTGTACTTACTGTCTGATGGAAATAATAAGAAGAGAACGTGTCCTGGGTGATGGGGGTCCTTAACGAAAGATGTTGCCGTTTTCAAACATCCATTTTTGAAGATGTTCTGGATGGTGGGAGGTTTGTACCCATGACAGAATTTGTAACCCTCTGCAGCATTTTGTAATCTTGAGCAGTGGCTCCTCCATATCAGACGGTGGTGCAACCAGTTGAAATGCTCTCCATGGTACATCGGTAGAAATTTGCGAGAGTCTTTGTTGACATACCAAATCTCCTCAAACTTCTAATGAAATATAGCTGCTGACTTTGTAATTGCATCAGTATGTTGGGCCCAGGATAGATCTTCAGAAATGTTGACAACCCGGGAATCTGAAACTGCTCACTTTTTCCACTGCTAAGCCATTGATGAGGACTTGTGCATGTTCCCTCAACTCTCCCTTTCTGAAGTCCACGGACAGTTGTTTGTTTTTGTGTGTTCAGTACATCGGGAGGAGAACAAAGTGAATCATATGCTTCTCACCAAAGGTTGAAGGTGATTGCATGCTCATCAACAGCCAGTTAGAATGTACCATAAGATACATCTCTAATGCAGAAGGTATTGTTTCTGAGAAATATAGACAGTACTGTGCAAAAGTCTTAGACTTTTAAGAGAAGTTCGGAGATGTACATAGATGGCAGGTGTATGGAGGGCGATGGTCCTGGTGCAAATCGATGAGATTAGGCAATTTAAATGTTTCAGCATGGACTACATGGGCTAAAGGGTCTGTTTCTGTGCTGAACTTTTCTATGACTCTGTGACATATGTATATAGCTAGGGTGCATCAGACCTTTGCCGAGTACTAACACAAGTTTATGTATTGCACTGTACTGATGCTACAGAAACGTGACTTATGTGAATAATGATAAACCTAATTCTGATACAGGTCTCTATTGTGGACTGAGAGTAGGAAGGGGGTAAGGAGAGAGGAATCGTGGCTGGGAAAAAGGAAAGGGAGAGGAGAGGGAGTGGGAAGCATCAGAAAGACATTCTGTAATGATGAATAAACCAATTGTTTGCAATCAAATGACCTCGCCTGGTGTCTCGGGGTAAGTGTGTCTTGCTCTTGCACCACCCACCTGCCCCTGTCCTCCAACCTCACTATTCCCAACAACCTTTGCTCCCGCCGGATTTGCAAACTCATTATCCACTCCTTGTTGACAAATACAGTACTGTGCAAAAGAGCAATGCATCCTACCTATATATATGTGGCTAAGAGTTTTGTATTGTGCTGTACCAAAATGCTCTTAGTACTACTTTCAAATAAAAGAAAATAAATTCTAATTTTAATTATAATCATCTAAAGCAGAGGGATCATTCTCCTGATCCTCCTTTACCAATCACACCAGCTACTGTTCTGTACCTTAAGTCTATTTAGCCTTCTGAGAACCCTGTTCCTTAGTAAACATGCAAAAGTTTCAATTTTTTTCCTAATCCTTGACTGGAAAATGCTTCCTGGTTTTAGTCCTGGATGGCTGACCCACTGATTCTTGATTATACTTATCAGAGAAAATAGTTTCTTCATATCTCAGAGTCAGAATCACGTTTAATATCACCAGCATATGTCGTGAAATTTATTAACCTTGTGCCAGCAGTACAATACAATACATGATAGTAGAGTAAACAAGCTGAATTACAGTAAGTATATATGTTTTAAATAGTTGAATTGAATAAGTAGTGCAAAAAATAGAAATAACAAAATTAGCAAAGTAGGGTTCATGGGTTCAATATCCAGAAATTGAATGGCAAAGGGGAAGAATCTGTTCCTGAGTCATTGAGTGTGTCCCTTCAGGCTCCTGTACCTCCTTCCTCATGGTATCAATGAGAAAAGGGCATGTCCTGGGTGATGGCGTACTGACTGATAGACACTGCCTTTCTGAGGCATCACTCCTTGAAGGTGTCCTGGATACTACGGAGGCTAGTGCCCATGATGGAGCTGACTAAGTTTACAACTCTCTGTAACTTGCTTTGATCCTGTGCAGTGGCAACCACCTCCACCCCAGCCAATACCAGACAGTGATGCAGCCAGCCGGAACGCTCTCCATGGTAGATCTGCAGAAATTTGTAAGAGTTTTTGGTGACATACCAAATCTCCTCAAGCTCCTAAAGAAATATAGTTGCTTTTGTGCCTTCTTTATAGCTACATCGATATGTTGGGTTAGGTTTTCAGCTTTTCAACTTCCTTTGCATTTCAGTTTCATCTATCAAATTATCTCTCAGTCTTTCACTCTCAAAAAAAGGCACAGGCTATATTTATGTGCCTTGTTCTCATCATTTAGTCTCTACATTTGGTATTCTTTTCCCAAATCTGTATTGCAGTTGCACCGGGGTCAAGCATTTTAATTTTTTTCATTATTGTTTGATTTGTTTTTAAATTTCTCTGAATTCAATACAAAATTATTAAAGCCAATTGTAAGTCCAAAGTTCAATGTACATTTATTATCAAAGTATGTATACTTTATACAACCTTGAGATTCATATTTCAACCTTAAGACCATAACAGCATTCGATATAGGAGCAGAATTAGGCCATTTGGCCCATTTGAGTCTGCTCTGCCATTTCATCATGGATTTTAGCACAGTCTCCTGCCTTCTCCTCGTATCCCTTCATGCCCTGACCAATCAAGAATCTGATAGAAATTCACAAATCCAGGCATATTGCAGCACACTGAACTGGATCATCTCTCTCCTCCGACCCCAATACCATGACCATTTCAATCTGGCCTGGCACTTAAGTTATGACATCTACAATCAATCACCAAAAGCCCACCCCTTATTTGAGACCGTCAGAGATTACCAGGATTATTTTGGGGGATGGGACCATCTTACTGTCCCACTGAGCCTCAATTGCAGTTCAGGTTATGCTACTGGGTCGACAGAGGGAGAGGGTCAACATATCAAGCTCTCCACATTCTGACTAGGTAATTCTGCTCTTGGGAGGACTGCAAATGCCAATTCCAGGCTGTGGTACAGGACCAAAATTGTCTAGCCCAACTACTTTAGCTTGGCTCATCCACGCTAGAATTATTGCTGAGTTCAAACCCTACCCTTAGAGCCTGAATACATATAGTAGGATCTCCAGATGAAGGATCTCAGCCAAAGTATTGATTGCTTGTTCCCTTCCGTAGATACTGCCCAATTTGCTGAGTTCCTCCAACATACTTTGTGTTTCCAGCATTTACTGAATCTCTTGGGTCTGCATAATGTAAAGAATTATCCCGGTGGGTTGAGGGGATCCTGTGTCATCAAAGATTCAGGGGTACAATTTGATGTTTGTACAGGGTTACCTCTTAGCCAGCCAAAGGCATTGTGCAACTATTAGAAGGATCTTGATCGACATAAGGCTGAATATTTATGCATTTGCATGGATATCAAATATCATTATATTTAAAGTGTAATTCAAAGATCCTTCTTCTTCTTGGGCAGTTAGCTCCCAGTTGAGCATAGGCCATCAATGACCTCCCGTCTCCATTGTCCAAAGTCAGTGGTATCGTTGGAGTTCATCAGTTTCTGCAAGCCATTGTATTCACTGTACAGGGGATTGGCCTGCACAGCTTTATCAGAGCCCTGTTGGCCGGCCTTACACATTTCCACCTCTCACGATGGGACATAGGTTCAAAGGGCCTCTCATTTCATAGCTTTATTTTTTTCCTTTTAGAATTACTTCCTTTTCTGTTTTTGTTCAATTGAAGTGAAGAATAGCAAGAGGCCTTTTGACATTGTGTTTGATCTTTTTTCCCTGTTTTTTTTTCTGTTCTAAATCGAAAGCTTTCATCTTTTCCTAAAATCTTCTGGTTCCCCCTAAATGTATATATCTAAAACCTTTGCAATTATGTTGCTCTCTCTCTCTTTCTCTCTCTCTCAGTTACATGCTCAGCAATTCCCTCGATTTAATCTGAGCCTAATGATGGGGGAATATATAGTGATCAATTAACCGTCCAACCAGTATGTCTTTAGATTATTGAGGAAACTGGAGCACCCAGAGGAAACCCACAAGGTCACGAGGAGAACATACAAACTCCTTACAGGCAGCAGCGGGAATTGAACCCAGGTTATCCATACTGTAAAGTATAGTGCTAACCACTAAGCTATCATGAATATTGTTAGGATTAAAGAAACTAATGTGTTGTTCTGCACTGTGCCCTTTGATTAAAAATATAGAGTTGAAAATTCATACTTTTGCATCCTGAACATAATGAAGATTCTGTGAATTTAATATCATGTAAAGTTTTATTCATGCTTACTGTTTTTACCTTAAAAGCTTTGCGTTAGTTATCTGCTGAAAACATACTAATCTCATACTGGGATATTAGACTCCATTTTTAAAAAAATGGAGCTTAAATTAAACCAAAAGATTTAAATAGATATTGATTACAATTATTTGTTCAAATATATACAAATTACTTGTTAGAAAAATAATTTCCTAAAATAGATCTGAACAGGTAGTTTGGTGTACTGTACGATACAGAATTGCTGTGGTGAATCTTATAGTTGTAATGCTTTTCCTTTTAACTATCCTTTTAATAATGTTTATTTACCTAAGTTCCTACTTCAACACACATTACACTTTAAGTCAATTCTTTTGCATGCAAAGTAATATGGCTTCATATAACATTGTGTCACTCGCACAACAAAAAGCTGTAAATATTTTATCGAGGCATGGCCAATGTTACAACACAAACATGCTAAACCAAAATCAGTCTCTTCTTTACTTGAACTCGCTGAAAAATTCGATTTCGGAGTCCCTGTGGGGGAGAGCAGCAGTTAGCATCTTTGCTCAAGTCACATTTGGAAAATAAAGCTGCATAAAGATCTGTGAATAATATTGCTCAAATCAAACAGTGAATGTGATACTAATAAATGTAATATATTTTTTAGATCTCATCTCATTAAAATAGCAAACATGAGATGGCCAGATTGGATATAGGCAAATCATGGACATTTAAGATCAAAGGCACCACAGAAAATTATTTGAACCTGAATATGTAGCAAATCTAATAACCAACATGTTTGCTGATGAGATCTGTTTAACTTGAATCAGAATCGGGTTTAATATCACCAGCTTATGTCATGAAATTTGTAAACTTTACAGCAGCTGTACAATGCAATACATGATTATATTTAAAAAACTCTGAATTACAGTGTGTGGTTCATAGTATATAACTACAGTCTATAAAATAGTTAAATTGAGGAAGCAGTGCAAAAACAGAAATAAAAAAGAAAGTAGTGAGGTAACGTTTATGGGTTCAATGTCCATTCAGAAATCAGGTGGGAAAGGGGAAGAAGCTATCCTGAATCACTGAGTGTTTGCCTTAAGGCTTCTGTACCTCCTTCCTGATGGTAACAACGAGAAGAGGCCATGTCCTGGGAGGGTGGTTCTTAATGATGAACGCCGCATTACACATTACAAAATCACAATATAGCAAAATATTTAATGAGTGAAACTAAGAGGGCTGCAGAGCCTGTTTCTCTGCTGTACTTTTCTATGACTCTTTGACTCTAAGAGCATTGTTGCATTAAAGATATGGAATAATATTGTGTTTCACTTAATTTTGGGGATAATCTTCAACTTGATCTAGAGGGTAAACTGGCAGCATACCCATAGTAAAATACGCAAAATTTAAATAAATTTCAATGAGAGCACCTCGACAATGTTCCCTTACACTCAATATTTTTTCCTTGTGTTAGTTAATGCGGTATGAATAACGTTGATACCAATATAAACTTTATCACATGTTCAGGCGTAGTTTGTATATTTGTTGAACTGGCTAGATGTGCTTGGGAAGAGATGGATGAAAAGTTTTGAATAAAAGTATTACTTGGAAATCTTAAAGTGGAAACTATACAAATTTGATTTTTTTATTTAAATGGCTTTTCCCAGATCTATTATTATAAATGAAAATAGTCTAACTAAAGGAGCAATTTTTCATATCCATCATTTCCCATTCCACAGTATGCAAAATACAAGGAGAAAATTCCAGACTATGAATGTATGTAGCAGTAGTTTAGCATGGCAGTGTTGAAAAGGGAAGGAGACTTAACATTTCAGATTTGAACTTTTATGAAGCAGGTGTTGCTTCTTACCTTGACTGGATGGGATTGGACTTTAAAAGCCAGTTCAAAAACTCCTTGGCAGCCATGGTATCCAAGACAACACTAATTTCACTAGTGAAGGTTCCATCAGCATGCCTTCTGTCCAAGTCCTCAGAAATCACTCCATTCAAATTTTCTTTACCATCTTCTGGATATCTGAAAATATGGCAAGGGGGTTAGACCACTAATATCAAAGTAAAATTAAGAATGTATAGTTTTACAGGATTGTCATTAAATGAGATGGTAACTTGAGCAACAATTAGCCTTCTAGTTAAAGTTGTGCAACACTATCATAACATAACTACAAGGACAACTTAATTTCAGTTATGTAATAAAAACCCTTTCCTCCATCACCATTATATTATTTATTTATTGAGATAATGTGCAGAATAGGACCTTCCGGCCCTTCGAGCCTTTCCACCCAGCAGTCCTAGCCTCGTGGGGCAATTTATAAAGATCAATTAACCCACCAACCAGTATACCTTTAGACTGTGGGAGGAAACCGGAGCACTCGGGTGAACAGTAATAATAATTAAATGTTACCTTCTGTTTAGCAGTGACATAATTTTAACCATTGAATTTACCTAACTGAACTTGCATTATCAATAGAACTTATTACTTTTACATAGTGATTTATTTTTCCTATTTAACAGCACACACACAGAATGCTGAAGGAGCTCAGCAGGTCAGACAGCATCTATGAAAAGGTGGGGGGAATGGAAAGAGGCTGTCTGGAAGGTGAGAGGTGAAGCCAAGTGGGTGGGAAAGGTGAAGGGCTGGAGAAGACAGAATCTGATAGGAGACGACAGTGAGAATAGGAAAGAGGGAAGGAGAAGGGGACCCGGGGGAAATAATCAATAAAAGTAAAAGGTCAGAGTGGGGAATAGAGTAAGTTGGAGGTGGAGAGTGGAAATTTTGTTCACCGGAAGGAGAAATTGCTATTAATGTTATCAGGTTGGAGAGTGCCTAGATAGAATATAAGGGTGTTGCTCCTCCACGATGAGGGTGGCCTCATCTTGGCACGAGAGGAGACCAGGAATCGACATGTCAGAATGGGAATGGGGATTAAACCGTTTGGCCACCGTGAAGTCCCGCTTTTGGGGGATGGCACGAAGTTGTTTGAGGAAGCGTTCCCTTAATTTACATGGGTATAACCAAAGTAGAGGAAGCTGCATCAGGAGCACCTATTTAATGGGGCTTGTTTAAAAAGCAGTTGCTTAGCAGTGACAAAGCATGCTGTTTCTGACGGTCAGTTGTGAATCATTTAATGATTACTTACTCCCTTCTGCCACGTCCCTTCATTAGCCAGTCAATAAAGTCCTTTGCAGCCTTCACCTCCAGGAAAGAATCCAAGTCATTCTTGTAACTTTCTTCTGAGAAGGTAGATTCAATGCTTCTCTTGGAAATGCCCCTGAAAATTTTCATGAAATATTTCTTTATATGAGTGGAACTGGTAGTTAGAATAACATTAACATGTCATGCACATTTTGACAAAGATATGACACCAGTTGAAAACAACACAAAATACTAAAATTAAGAATGCAAGAGATTTGTGTGGCATCCACTCGCACGGCAAACATGATTTGTTCAGAAAGCTTAATTGCACCCATTGAAACAGCAAGTATGATCACAATTGAGAGCGACATATTGAATGTTTCAGTGATTAATAACTTACCCATTTTGGTGCTTTCCATAACCTGCAAGTGAATCTACAAAGCGCTTTGCTTTGAAGTAGTCGGAAAGTGAATCTACATCACTTGTGTAAGTTCCTTCCGCATGTCTCTTTCTTTTGTCACTGATTGAACAGAAAATAAATTACAGATAAGTAGCACATAACATTTACCCCAGGAAGTAGCACCTTTACAACTTTCAGAATTTATGGACTGTTCTAGAGATGCAACATTTGTAACGTAAACTGACATGTTTAATAGCTATGACATTACTGTGAAAAGGTATTTGCTCATGAAGTGAAATGTTTGCAGATGATCTGAGATTTTGTATTTTAAATGCTCTTAAATCTTGATTTATACAGCAAGTGAAGATACAGTATGACTAGATTTTTTTTCTAATAACCAAGAAAGTAAGTATTTTTAGCTGACTGGATTATTAGGATGGAACAAAAAGTGTAAAAAAATCATTAGTTTTAAATAATGACCGCTAATAGAAAATAGGCTTAAGAACAAGAAAACCATAAATTGTAACCTTTCTGAGTGGAAAATGATATGGGACCCTAAAAATTACTATTGATTATTAAGCAACAAGATTCAAAGATTTTAAACCAACTAACAACTGGGACTGGAGGTGTTAGATGCAATTTCACACAGATAATCATAAAGTATTATATGTGAGAATAAGAAAGTAAACGTTTTAATTAGAACTGCCATGAGACTCGTGATTATGACTTGTAATTCTGAGCTCTACAACCCAGTGTTCAGTTGAAATTCACAAAGATTGGGTAGTGGATTAGATTAAAAGATTGAAAGCGAAAACAAATTCTGGAGATGCTGGGTATCAAAAATGTGAATGTGAACTACTAGAAATCCAGAAAAGATCAGAAAGCATCATGGTGAAAATAGAGAGGCTAACATCAGTTCATAAATCTTCTTCAGAGAAGAAGAAACCTTCAACTGAAATGTACAGATACCAAAAGGAAAGACAATTGTTTACATGTTAAGAATCTAAATTATGGTGGAAAGTTAATGAACTTTAATTAATTTGCTTGTATGGTCATTACTAACTGATTGGTTTTCTTCTGTGTTGTAATTACCTGCTGTTAATGTTCTTTGAGGAATAGAATGAAGTCTTTGAAACTGTTGAGAACAGTAATTGTTCTAATCATCGAGAATGCTCATTGAAAATGTAGTAGAAGTAATAGAAGTGTAAGGGAGATATTTCTTCAGATAACTGATTGAGAAAATAATTTACCATGAAGCTAAAGAAGGACACATATGAGTGATTGAAATTATCCTGAAATTCTGTAAGAACTTTCCAAGAACATATGAGGGGTGATTGATAAGTTTGTGCCCTAAGGTAGAAGGAGTCAATTTTAGAAAACCTAACACATTTATCTTTCAACATAGTCCCCTCCTACATTTACACACTTAGTCCAGCAGTTGTGGAGCATACGGATCTCGGACCTCCAGAAAGTGTCCACAGCAGGGGTGATTGATAAGTTCGTGGATTAGGGTAGAAGGAGATGAGTTATACAGCTGTCGTTACATGCACATGAGGTTCAACTCTTTGAGTGATTATGCAGAAAGTTTGAAGTTAATAACTCAATGGGGTGATCGATACGTTCGTGGCCTAAGGCAGGAGGAGATGAGTTATTAACTTTAAACTTTCTGCATAATCACTGAAAGAGTTGAACTGCATGTGCATCTAACAAGAGCTGTATAACTCTTTCTTTTCTTTTTCAATCTTTTTATTATCATTAATAATTTGAACAAAATACAATTGATATATTAATAAAGGGCTTACAAACATACAAATTCCCATTGCACATGAAAGAATACATAAGCAATGATTACAATATAAATGAGTTTTCAAGAGCTGTATAACTCATCTCCTTCTACTTCAGGCCACAAACTTATCAATCACCCATCTGTGGACGCTGTCTGAAGGTCCAAGATCCATATGCTCCACAACCGCTGGTCTAAGTGTGTAAACATAGGAGGGGACTATGTTGAAAAATAAATGTGCTAGGTTTTCTAAAGTTGACTCCGTCTACCTTAGGCCATGAACTTATCAATCACCCCTCGTATGAGTAAACAGTATAAAACAAGCATTTTGGTTACTTACACTACTTCAACGGAGCTTTTACTGAATAAGACCTCTCTGAATTTGACCACTTACATCTTTCCAGAGAGAGATGGAAGCAAGAATTGTAAGAGATAGTTTTATCTATCGAAAGGAATATATTTCTTTGAGCTTTTAATATTTTACTATTATTAGAAATTTGGAGAGAGTTTTTTACTTCACTTTGCATAAATCATTATTTAAATATGTTTCTCAACAATCGACTTTATATCAAATAGATGTACCCCAGCAATTGAAGCATAATGCTAAAGAATGATTCTTTACATTATCTAGAAGTAAGAGAAAGAAAAAAGTGAAGGAAATATATCACCCACAGAAATGATCTCAGCAAGTTGCTGAACATTACTAATGCTATTTATCTAAAGGTCCAAAGAAATGCTTAAGGAATATATTTTACCCATTTCGTTTTGCCTTCATCAGCCATTGTACAAAATCTTTTGCTCGTCTGTTGTCCATATATTTACTGTAATCACTGGTAAAAGTGCCTTCAGAATGGCGTTTCACATCCTGCAGTGAATTGGACGTATCCAGTTGTTTTTCTGATGTCTGCAATGTACTGCTGAGAAATAAAGCTGTGTATCATTACCTAATTGGCCATGAAGCATGAAGTCACTTATACTACATGCCTAACAATCTTCCTTTTACCACAACAGTGGAAATAGCAAATTAAATGGTTATTCGTGTTATTCTGGATCTCACTCAGTGTACATTCAGGAGAAAATATGCTTTCGATGTAGTGGGTGAGTTTCAGTTCAAAGATAAGCTCAAATTTAGTTGCAAACGTGTAGTGTGTCATGGACCACTACAATTGACTAATCCCTCACATTAAAAAACACACAGTACCTTAATGCATTTATGAAATGATTCTTAGTATTATAAACAAGCATTTCAAATGGAGTTCACAGCCTCTAGTAGACCAACCCACTGAAAATGACCCAAATCATTAAGGCATAGTTATAAAATTAGATAATTATTTAATGTTTAAAATCTTTATCACACCCATGAGTGCTTTTTTACCTAAAATTCAATTTGAGGAGTATTCTCAAACAGTTCTAAACATGTGTAATCAGTAGAAACTTAATTTTGACTGGGTTTATTTAGCAATCAACGAACAACATCTCCAAGTCTCCAGTCCAGTGCTGGGGGGAGCAGGGGAAAGCCGGATTTGCTTAACTTAGTTAATGAGATTGCAATGACTTACACAGATAAATGGCACAAAGAAAAGCAGTTCTGACACCCCCCTTTCAACTACCTATGAATAAGTGAATACAGAACAAGACTAAAGGGTACTTGGAATCCCTAACTATTACAACAGTGGCTGGAATGACAAATATCAATGAGACGCTGAATCAGAATTAGAATCAGGTTTAATATATACTGGCATAAATCATGACATTTTGTTGTTATACGGCAGCTCATGACATTTATGAAATAATCGGAATGTTAGTTCTGGTTAAGGATATTACACTTAATTTAAGTAATAATAAAAAATGCTCAACTTCCTGAGCAGGTGCTTGAGCCAATGAAATACAGTTTGTCAGAACAATGGATGAATTTTTCATAAATTTGTCAATTTAATAGGGTGCTTAAATTTCATGAATAATGGTCTTGCAATGTTCATTGTACGCACTAGATTTTGCACTTTAATTTTCTAAATTATATCCTACCTTGATATTTCTTCTGTGCCGTGCATCGGCTTTTGGCAACTATTTTGTACCAGCATCAAAAGCAGCAGGGCAGCGACACAGGCAAAGCCTTTCATTTTATTCTGCTGCGGGGGAAAAAAAAACCCAAATGTTCAAAAAGGTACAAGAGAGACATCTGATTTCAACCTGCTGAAGATATCAAGGAATTATTCAGCAAAATGCTTGGAGTTACTGCTCAGAATCAAGCTTATCACCCCACCAACAGTCTGAGTGCCAGAAACATGAACTCCTGTATCTATTCTCTTTATTTTTTAAAAGAGGCAGTAGTCTAATCTGTTTAACAAGTACAGCACAAAAAACATTTGGGATATATCCAATGTAAGCAACTTTGAAAACAATATTCCAAACAAGCCGAATCAAACCAATGCAGTTGAATCGGATAAGGAATGATAAATAGGTTAACTAGAGGAAATAAGTAGTTACAAATTATTTTTAAAGAAGCCTATTGAAAAATAAAGAAAATCTAGTATTATTTTAGGCATATTGCAGCCCCGTTCATGCTGCAGCAGTGCAGTGCACTTCACAGCAGGTCATGGGCCAACCCTGGGCTTGCGCCAGTGTTTTTCAAAGACAAGCTACAGTATCGAATCACTTCACTTTCCACAACATCTTCAGGGTTGCTAAATTCATCCTTACCTCCAGATGAACCACTTACAATCAGAATGAACCCTTGAGAGAAACCGCAGCTTCTCTTCCTCCAAGAGGTGTTGATGGTTCCTAAAGCTTATCTGTGCTTCTGCCGACACCTAATCCCCTTATATAGTAAAAGGGTGGTTGAGCAATAGGGCAAAACATCATCACTTCCATTTAGAGAAACTCAATTTGTGATGCTACCATCCTCATTTCTCTGACATTTTAGATTACCAATTGTTGAATCATCCTTTTTTGTAAACTTTGCCTTCCACCTGATTTGAAAAGTTTCAGGGAAATCACTTAAGATTTTTACTCTTCCGGATGACTTCCTATTTTCCAAACAATTTCACGCTTTTAGCTCAAAGTGAATGGTGCATAACAAAGCCATTCCGCTTCTTTACATTGTGTAATGTTTGTGTTCAGTGATTTTGACGATGTAGGGAAAACCAGTGAGTTAGTGGAGAGTGCTGATGAAGCCGCAATTGTGGTTTCTGAAACCAAGTGATACCAAGGGAACAGACTTCTCAGACTATCAAAACATTATACCCACAGGTACCAATAAATAATGAGGTGATGGGGAAAATTAATATAAATTAATATGGGAAACACAGTAGCATAGTGATTAGCACAACACTCTACAGTACCAGCAACCCAAGTTCAATTCACACCACTGTGCTGAAGGAGTTTGTACGTTCTCCTCGCGACCGTGTGGGTTTCCTCCCGTGGTCCTGAGACATAGTGGTTGGAACATTAACGGGTTATTGTAAATTACCCCGTGATTAGGCGAGGATTAAATCAGGAGGAATGCAAGGCAGCGCAGCTCGAAGGGCTGGAAGGACCTATTCTATGCTATATCTCAGTAAACAGACAAACACACAAACACAAGAAATTCTGCAGATGCTGGAAATTCAAGGCAACACACACAAAATATTAGAGGAACTCGGTCAAGAAGCTTTTACAGAAATGAATGAACAGTAGGCTTTTCCAGCTGAGACCCTTCTTCTGAAGAATCTTTTTCATCCTGGCATCTTGCCCCTCCCTTTCCAGACTTGAAGAAGGGTCTCGGCCCGAAACATCAACTGTTTATATGTTTTCATAGATGCTACCTGACCTGCTGAGTTCCTCCAGCATTTTGTATGTATTGCTTTGAAATTAATATGGCATTTGCAAAGAAATAGTTAAACAGTTAGACACAAGAGAGACTGCAGATACTGGAAATCTGGAGCAACGTACAAAGTGCTGGAGGAGCTCAGCAGGTCAGGCAGCATCGAGGGTAGGAAGTAAACAGTTGATGTTTCTGGTCAAGAATGTATGTCAGGACTTCATCAGTAGAAAACTTACATTTTACTTTTAAAAAGACTGACTTACTTTCACTACAAACACTAAGCACTTACATAGAAAAGGTCTTTTGGATATACAGTATTGTGCAAAGGGCACATGTATATATAAGTAGGTGCCTAAGAGTATTGCACAGTATTATATTTGTCAATGTGGAGCAGAGAGTGAGTTTGTAAATCTGGTGGAAGCAAAAGATGTTGGGAATGGTGAGGGTGGAACACCGAGGGAGGGGTGTGGGACAGGTGGCAGAGAAGGAGTGCCGGGGCAGGGGGGTGGTGCGGGCACAGACGCACCCAATCCCGAAACACCAGGCACGGTCATTTGATCCCAAACAGCTGGTTTATTGATCATTACTCTCTCCCCTCTCCCTTCCCCTTTCCCCAACCATGATTCCTCTTTCCTTGCCCCCTTCCCACTCTCAGTCCACAATAGAGACCCATACAGGAATCAGGTTTATCATTACACATAAAATGAAAATTTTTTTGTGACAGCAGTACAGCGCAATGCATAAAATTACTACAAAAGTAATAGACACCTCAGCTATATATGTGTTCCTAAGACCGTTTCTATTTTGATAATTAAACAGAACAGATAGCACAAAGGGAGTAAAGTTGTTTTTATTTTCTATTTGAAAACAGTTCCATTCAATTAATCCGAACATTGACATAAGTAAAATATGCAATTAATGTCACAGGCACGAGAAGATCTGCAGATGCTGGAAATCAAAAGCAACACTGGAAAGAAAGTTGAGAGAGAATAAGAATGTTCTTATCAGACTTGTCCACTTCCTTTTCGGTCTTGAAGAAGAGTCTTGGCTCAAAACATCAACTGTTCATTCACTTCCATAGATGCAACCTGACCTGCTGAGCTCCTCCAGCATTTTGTCTGTTTTGCTGTGCAATTCATGTCCAGTTTTTTTCTTTTTTTTTATATCAACAAATCAATATTAAATTTGACTATATATAAACCTGTGTGAAAATGGTTGTTGTGACACGTCTAGTGTGGTAGTGTAGTGCGTAGTGCTTGTCATTCTCACTTTCGGCTTCCACCACTGACTAGCAGTCTTGTGAAAAGGAGAGATGAATGTGTCAGTCTTTCCCTGGCAATACATGGCCTCTCCTACAGCAAGCCTCATGTAGTGCTTCCTCGCTGTTGACACACAGAAATTGAACCCCCTTCAGACTCAGGCTGAACTACAGAAGATGGTGAGAAGGTCTGGCCCTTGCACAATGTAGCATGCAAGCCCACCGGCGTGTGGACATGCCCTGGTGCTCATGAACCAGACCCCCAGCTGTGGGTAAATAGCCCCACTGCTTTGTGGGCAGCCTCAGGAGAGACGAAGGCTACGGGAGTAAACCCAGATAGCAAAGCAGCAGTAGAGCCGCTAAGGCGGCTGGACATCATTGAACAGCCTTCTTGCAGCTCCAGTAGCCAAGCTGGGCCAAACGTGTTGCTTCATAAACTTTCCTTTAGACTACAGTGGTGAGGCTGAGAGGGGGATCTTGACAACTGGGCATCTCAGGATCCCCATAACCTTCCGCCCAGGCTTCTGATGAAGATCACCATCACTCATTGTTCTTCGAGACAGATGGATGCCCACCCAACATAAACCCGGAGAGTTACAGTGATAAATTCTAGTTTGGTTGTTAAGTACACAAAATAACACATTCTTAAAACAGTTTAGGCATATTTATGACCATTCACTAGAATAACAAAAGTAAAAGCTGCTATTAATTTTCAGCTTGTGAAATATTTATTCTGCTTGTTTTATCTCATCGTGTTTCAGATTTTAATATTGGATATAAATTAATTTGTTAATTTAGCATTACGGCTCTTCCAACTCTTTGAACCACAACCCCCAACAACCCCAATTAACCCTAACCTAATTATGGGACAATTTACAACGGTCAATTAACCTGCCTGGTATATTTTTGGACTGTGGGAATAAATTGGAGGATCTTGGGTATACGACAAGGAGGGCATACAGAGACTCCTTATAAACGACATTATGAACTCCTTATGAACTCCAAACTCCGACACCCTGAGCTGTTATAGTGTCACGCTAACTGCTACACACGCATAATTCCTGAATTAATCTTCATGGATTTCTTTTCATAGTATGTAGCAATGTTGTAAAATTCACAAATCTTTAAATTATAAAGATTATAACAAAATAGATGAGGAAATTATGTTAGCACTAAATGTACTGTATACATTTGCAAAACAGTTTTAGAATACAAATGTATTCTAATGTAAAAATCTCATTGATTTTTTATCTTAGCTTTACATACCATCAGGTATGAAAAGGCTTAGAAGTGTTAGCAAGAGTTTTAATACTAACAAAAAAATTAAATATGTGCAATATACATTCAATAACCACTTTATTAGGTGCACCAGTACACTGGCTTGTTAATGCAAACATCTAATTAGTCAATCATGTGGCAGCAACTCAATGTATAAAAGCGTGCAGATGTGGTCAAGAGGTTCAGTTGTTATTCAGACCAAACATCAGAATAGGGAAGAAATGTGATCTAAGTGACTTTGACTGTCGAGTGATTGGTGGTGCCAGATGGGGTGGTTTGAGTATCTCTCAGGATTTTCATGCACAACATTCTCCAGAGTTTACAAAGGATGGGGCAAAGAACAAAAAGACATCCGGTGAGTGGCAGTTCTGTGGGTGAAAATGTCTTGTTAATGAGAGGGGTCAGGGGAGAATGTCCAGATTGGTTCAAACTGATAGGAAGGCAACGGTAGCACACATAGTTACTGCATGTGTTACAACAGCGGTGAGCAGAAGAGCATCTCTGAATGCACAACACATTGAACCTTTAAGTGGATTGTCTACAGCAGCAGAAAACCATGAACATACACTCACTGGCCACTTTATTAAGTACAGGAAATACCTAATAAGGTGGCCACTGAGTGTAATGTGGATGCTGAGAAGGTCTGGCCCTTGCACAATGTAGCATGCAAGCCCACCGGCGTGTGGACATGCCCTGGTGCTCATGAACCAGACCCCCAGCTGTGGGTAAATAGCCCCACTGCTTTGTGGGCAGCCTGACCATTTATCTCATTTCATGTTTCCAGCATCTGAGACTTTCTTGTTTTTAAAACTTATAAGAGATTGGTACATTAGAGTTCTAAAATAATGCTCAAATGTGTTCTTAATGCAAATAAGGGCAAATGTTTTATCTCCTGAGCATAAACTAATACAAAGATTTGAAGAAGTGACTTGTTAACAACCGGAAAATAACTGTTGTTCAGATTCAAAGGTTCATTTGTTAGCAAAGTATACAAGTCTTCATTTCTCTAGGTATCCATGAACGTGAAAGGCAGGACAATCATCCACCCCCAAATCCAACCTCACTGCTAAAAATAGTGAACAAAAACAGGTACATCAACCCCCAAATCTCTCCTCCCGCACAAAAATACCAAACATAACAGATCTCATCTCACACAAAAAAAATTAACAAAGCACATCAGGCACATCAACCCCCAAAACACCCTCCTTATAAAAAAAAACCCAAGAAGATCAGGGAAAAAAAATGCAGAATATAAAAACTGTAAGACTGAAAAGAAGAGTCTACAGTCCAATGTCCAAATCCAAAACACAGAAAAGTACCTGGACTCCATTCTGTACAGCGGCAGGCTCCCCTTCCCGGTGCAGAGCAACTGATCAAAAGGCAAGCAGCCAGTACTCACTCTGATGCTTCGATGTCCCTCGTCACTTTAATCCTTGCACCGAGAGAACCCAGAAGTGTTTCATAAAGGTTCCCAAATCAATATCTTCTTGTTGAATGAAATGAGTATGATGAAGAACTTTTGTGTTTATCTAAAACTTATCATGAAGGGGCATTGACATGAAATGCTATCTTGTTTCCCACTCCACTATCATTATCTTCTCTCTCTGACTATGATCACTTGCTACCAAACATTAAACTTACTTCATGCCAAATATTTCCCAAATTCGATGATAGCTGTTAATCTTAAAATGTAGCCCCACTTGTCTCTCTACGGATGCTGTCTGACCATCTGGTGTTGGCTTATCATTGTCACAGGTACCATGCTTGCCTTGCATACAGTTCATGTCGATCAGATACGGTGCATTAAGGTAGAATGAGGTAAAAAATAACAATGCAAAATAAAGTATAAGCATGATGAGGTAGACTGTGAGGTCAAGAGTCCATTTTATCATACAAAAGATCGATTCAAGTGACTGATAACAGGCTAGAAGCTGTTATTGAGTCTGTAGGTACACCCTTACAAGCTTTTGTTTCTTCTGCCCAATAGGTGTGGGAGATGAGAGAATATCTGGGGTGGGCATTTGCTTGTAGCATATATCTTTAACATTCAGTGTAGTTACTCAAAGATTTAAGTCATAGAATCTTAGAAAGAGATTGCATAGAAATAGACACTTCAGACCATAGCGTTCCTGCTAATCATTAAACCCAATTTACACTAATTCCAGTTTGTCTGCCCACTTCACTATCAACTTCCCCACTCCTGTCCCCAATTCTGTGCCACCTAGTTTGGGGCCAATTGAACTGACCGTCTGGTATTTATGAATGGTGTAGGATGGGATGAAATAGGCAACACTTGTGCTTCACTGGGATAAAAAAAAATACTTTAACTAGAATGGATACAAGTCCAAATCCTAACTGTTGGAATGGGTTGCCAGACCCCTTCCATCATAATGGCCAAGTCATTGGATTGTTCCTATTGAACCTTGCGTAGAGTCACTTTGAATGATAAAATTATTTGGAGTGCAGCAGATTGCAAACCAGAAATAAATATTTTTAGAAATAGCTTCTTTAGAATTCATATTGGTTATTTCATTTCAGAATCAGAATCAGGTTTAACGTCATTGGCATATGTTGTAAAACTTGTTAACTTTGTGGCAGTATTACAATGCAATACATAATAGTAGAGGGAAAAGCTGTGTATTACATCAATTATATAAAATATTTGAATATGTAGTGCAAAAAATAGGAATTGGAACAGTAGTGAGGTAGTGTTCATGAGTTCAAAGTCCTTTCAGAAATTGGATGACGGGGGAAGAAGCTAAGTGTCCACTTTCAGGATTCTGTATCTCCTTCCTGATGGTAGCAATGGGAGGAGGACATGTCCTGGGTGATGGGGGGTGGTCTTTAATGATGGACACTCTCTTTCTGAGGCAGCACTATTGGAAGATGCCCTGTATACTACAGAGGCTAGTGCCCATGATGGAACTGACTGATATTACAACACTCTGCAGCTTGCTTCAGTCCTGTTCAGTAGCCCCTTCTCCCCAGACCAAACAATGATGCAGACAGCTAGAATGCTCTCCATGGTACAAGTGTAGAAATTAGTGAGTGTTTTTGGTGTCATACCAAATATCCTCAAACTCCTAACAAGCAACACACACAAACACACATAAACACAAAGACTTAAAGATATCATGGTCTTATTTATTTCATATTTGTCATGAGGGATATTTGATAGGTATTGTAAAGCACCTACATCATAGGAAAACATAGGTATTCATGGCTGATAATTAGTTGACAGGTTGATAAAGAGTGTGAAGCACAAAAAGAACTGCTTCTTCACTTAAAGCAGAATGGCTTTTTATCAGAGTAGCTTCAGGTTTACTTCCACTTAAAACTCAGTACACACATCTTATTGTCACTCGCAAACACTTGCACAGCACAAGATTTTTGTCACAATGGTCTTTACAAATTAGAGGGAATATTGATTGGTGAGAGTGATGGGTACATTGCACTGATTGATCTTGTATTCAGTTGAGGATAGAAGGTGGGTAAAGGATTCACTTTTGTAATTGAAGAGAAAACTTTTATCTGGAGAGATTGTAACCTAGAACTGGAGCTAGACCTGTTGTGAGTGACATCAAAGTACACCCTTTGCTTCTTTGGAATTTGGCATAATGAATCAATAATTTCTTCAATAAAAGCAGTATAAAAAAGCCAGTTTTAAAACCTGCAGACAAATTATTGCAAACTCCACATTGCTAACAGCATCCGCATCAAATCCAGAAAAGGAAATGTGATTGTGTACAAGCAGGAGATATACTTAACATGCCAACAAGGTTGAGTGTGACAACCTTTTGCATGTGGTTTAAAATTTCTTTGTGGGCTAGTAGAGAAGGATATGTGTATGCACACACCTTAAAGGGAACATTGCCAATAATCATCTTCTTCAGTTTTTCCACACAATTTTATGTGCTCTTGAACAATATTATATCCCATTCCCTGAATAATGAAGCTGCACAAAGAATACAAATTTACAAACATTACCATTTATTTGTAAGGAAGCAATGTGCACAAATTTATTAATGTTCTTAAATTAACAGCTTTCATTATTGAAATATTTTAAAAAGGAATGCAAAATGGAATAATATATAGTATTCACTGCAAATAACAGAGCTTAAAAATAAGATGAAATTAAAAGGGTATATAAAATTTCATACAGTATGTTATGCACATTATGGCCATTAATGCAAATATAAGTCTGAAATTAATCAAGTATGTAGCATTTTCCAAAACTCTGTTCAACTCTGTTCATCTGAAAATAGGTTCCATCAGGGAAAGACCAACAAAACGGTGCAGAATGAGTAAATCATAGAATAATACATCACAGCATTTTATGAGTATCTGGTCATCAGAATGCAACAAGGATCTACACTTAACTGAAGTTACTTATTGTGCAGCAAATGCTAAGCTCTGTAAACACCCTGAGAACCAAAGAAAAGCTTCTATGTATATTTCTTTTCTGATAACATTGCATCATATTAAATACTTTGAAGTATGGAATTTTTCAAACATTTATGCTGAACGTGTTGAATAAACTTCAAGGTAAAACAATTCAACTATTTCCAGAATACTGCACCAATGTCAGTAGATTATTTAGGAGTGAAATTGAGTAGAAGGAAAATGACCTCAGTCCCCTTTATATGGAAAGAGTCCTTTAAACAGTAAACCCAAAAATCTTGAGAGTTAGTTCATTTTTGTTGGAAAATTAGAAAGTTGTAATCAATATTGGCATGATGTTCTGTTCTTCGTTGTAAAGCCATTATGGAACTTTGGTTAAATAAGCAATTAAAGTAAAATACATTGAGTTCTGGTTAATTGAGCCACTGATTAATTGGAGAAGTCAGATAATTGGGCCAACTCTTAAAAACAAAAACTGATTGAGAAAAAAGCCAGGATTTCCCTCATTTATCTGGGACACTACACCATTTAATTGCAACAGGAGACTGCTGCCAGACAGTTTCTAGCTAGCTTTAGTCAGTGTACTTGTGTGTACACTGGTACATTAGTCCCTACACCATGCAAACAACTTCTAAATAGCAGAAGTTGAGGACATTTGTGTTCAAAGGGCAGTCAGCCTTGTCACTGATACTAGTTGACAAGAAATAAACAGTAAGAGAGGTCAGAACTGCTTTGCTCACTGTTGTTTCCAACATTCAGGCTTGGAGATGCCAATAATGGTTGGGAGTGAAAATGAAGTAATTTCACTACTTCAACAAGTGGTGAACTATGAAGAATTTGAAGGTATTGCTAATCATCTTGAATGTTGCAATAAAAATGAAGATTTGGAGGATGCAATCATCAAAAGGATTATGTGAAAGCAGTCCATTATCTAGACGAGGTGTCTGCTTATTTTGCAGTCAATCAACAGAAGACAGTAGCCTAGTGTGCATGAATTTTGCCATCAATAACTATCAGGAACTACTACACAGTTTATACTGTCGAAGTAATGATACTATTAATTTGTTCTCTTTTGAATTTAAATACATAATTTGTTACTCAGTTAAACAGCAGTTTGCCTTTTTTTTATACTTTCTTAACTATTTCCACGAAACTTTGGCTAATTGGGGCAGTCACTTAATTGGGCCAAAAGGTGTGGTCCAGATATGTCCCCAGTAACTGGAATCCACTGTAATAGTAAAAACTCAAACAGAAAAAATTCAGTCCATTCTACAGAAATCTCATCGAAGTTTTGGTTGCTAGGAAAGGTGAATCAATGACAGTACTCTTGAATAAAACTTGCAAATAAATTTGTAAGCTACTTGTTCTTCAGTAGAATCAGCTTTGATTGATTACTTGCAAATTGCACCAAGTGGCAAGAAGATAAGAATTATAAAAGCAAAATTTGAAGTTATTTATAGAAATTGATTCAAGTTATTCAATTTCACAAGCCACAGAAGAAAGCAGTAATTGGATTTGGATTAAAACGAAAGGCAACAACTGGGCTGCAAGATGAAGACAGGAGGGTATGGAACTGAGTGGGGTGTACCTGGGACACCATGTAGCACTGTTGAGCCCTCTGGAGATGTTGTGGGCTGATCAACGAAACGTCAAAGAAGGAGGGTGCCCACCTGATGACCCCGATGATGTACCTCCTTGTCACCACTCCAAGCCCACTGCCTACATTGAGAGTGCTGACTTATCATAGGGACTGAAACATCAAGTCCTATTAGCTCTACTAGTATTGCTTTCAATTACAAAAGCATCCAAAGTGAACCATTTGTTTGAAATAAGCATTTTCTTCCAGATGAAAAATGTTCAAAAAATTTCAAATAATACATGATCAATTAAGACATGGAAAAAATGTAAACCATCTTTTAGAGAACCTGGATCATAATATTTTATTATTTTATCAATACAAATGCTTTAAGCGGGAACAGTTGAAATATCAGAAAACAAACCTGCAGATGCAAGAATCTGAAACATAAACAGTAGTGCTGGGAGAACTCAGTCAGTCAAGTCACAACTTGGAAACAAGAAACCAGTTAACGTTTCAGATCAAAGACCCTTCAGCAAAACTCCGTGAGGATCCGCTTGACTGGTTAAGTTCTTCCAGCATTTCTATAATTGTAAAGTTTTACACTCGCTTTGATATATTGTCTGACATCAGTGATTGAGAGAGAAACATTGCTTCAGGAAGTGCGACATATGAATGTAGAGATGACATTTTGCGGGATTGCTTAAACCATGATCCTTGTCTGTATACCACTGAAACACAACAGAAAAGCAAAATATCAGAGCTTGCTTCAAAGTTAATGTTGTTTTCTTCTCAAATTCTTTAAAACGTCAACCATACACCGGATCAACTCTTTTTTAAAATAATGCCTACATATTGCCATGTTATATAATTTTTCCTATTTAAAACTGTTGACCATATATGACCATATAGCTAACATATTTTCTTTGTGATCTTTTTCATTTATTAATTTGAAAACAGAAGCTCAAGTTTTGTTTTATTAATAACTTGTTTTCTCATCTTAGAGCATGTTTAGTCCATTTCAAATTAAACCAACATAATCTGAGAACTATACACTGAAGTTCAAAAGACTCACACGGCACAATGTCAAGAGGCTCCTCCTTTTGAAATAATCTGTAAGCAGTGTATTAAAATTATTATATAGGTAACAAGCATTTTAGTATACCGATTGCATCTTTAAGACCCTGTTGGACATTGATAATGTAAGATGTCACAAGCCTGTTTCTCTTGCTAGTGGAAAGACTTGTGGCAGGGAAGCTGTGTAGCTTGGTTGTAGTGAGGTCTGGCCCTCGAGCCGTGGGCTTGCCTGCTGCTGCCACTCAGGAGGGGAGATACCGGAGGCAGGGCAGCACCGTGTTTATGCTTGATTGGGGGCTGGTGTCTCCTGTCAGGGATGCGTTTGGTGGAATAACAAGGTGGACTGCATGCATATGTCTGACTGTACATGAAGGGAATTCCATCATCTAATTTCAGGACGTGTTGCTCGGGGTCTTGTGTCTTTTTGCATTGAACGTAGTGTGAATGTATGCACCAATTTCCCACAAATTGAATCACAGCTGCCTTCTATCACAAAACCATATTCTTTAGCTCAACTTAGTAAAATGCCAGCATTACTTGATCTTTTACACATATGATTTAAATGCAATGATCTCAGAAATATTCACCAGTGGCTGCTGTCTTTTAATTCAATATGTTTCATGGCACACCATTCAGTGGTTCACACCATTCACACATTAAGCAATAGTACTTGGTCCTTCTGAGTTTAAATTTGGCACGGCATCTATACTCAATCGATTTCACTGGGTATCGTAGCATTGCGGGGAAGAACATTAAAAAGGCTTTAGTTAACTATATGTGTTTAATCAGTGTCTTAATTGACTTCTTCAAATTATTGAAGTTACTTTTAATATTTCAAATGTTTCACAATGTGACAGTAATATGTATATATTTAAAAACATGACAGCTTTAATAGCCGGCAAAATGGAAGGTAGATGAGGGTAGAAGATTTAAAGGGCTGTGGATTTTCCAACACATCTTTGTAGTCCCTGATTCTACTCAGACCTCACCTGGGATATAAAACAAAATATACATTCCACATCTAAATAAGCTGAAGTGACTCTGGGAATAACTACCAATGCCAACTGAAACCTGTAGATGTGTGTCAGCTTAATCTAGCCCAATATCCTGTCCCGGATCTGGGCCTTCCAAATATCCAGACCTGACTTGCACTACCTTAATTTCCCTTTTCTATTTTATAATTATGATTTATAATTTAAATTTTTATTATATTTACTTCAATTTGTACTTCAGGGAGCGTGAAGCGCAGAATCAAATATCACTGTGATGATTGTATGTTCTAGTATCAATTGTTTGGTGACAATAAAGTAAAGGAAGTGCTTTGAAAAACAAAGTAATTCTGCATCAGTTTGAAGTAAACTGTTCTCCAAAATCAAATGGAAGTCATTACATTAAAAAGCACATATTTCCAATGTATTCCAAGTCATTGCAAATGTATTGATCAGTAAGATCTTGAAGAAACTAATGAGGAATCTGAATACACCCAACACAAATCCAAAATAGACTTTTTTATTTACATGAATCATTTTTAAGATACTTTTCAATGTCAATATGTGACCTTGCTAGGGATGGACAGAAGGATTATGTGAAAGCTTCTATAAGTGTTGTTAAGGAACACACACAAAGTGCTGGAGGAACTCAGAAGGCCAGGCAGCATCTGTTGATGTATTGCATTGAGTAAGCAGTTGTGTTTTGGGTAGAGACCCTTCATCAAGACTGGAAAGAAAAGATGAGATATCAGATCAATAAAGTGGGGGAGGGGAGGAAGAAGTACTAGGTGAAACTGGGAAAGGTGGAGGAGTGAAATAAAGAGCTGCGAAGTGATTGGTGAAAGAAATAAAGGGTTAGAGAAAGGGGAATCTGGTAGAAGAGGGTAGAAGACCATGGAAGAAAGGGAGGGGGAGGAGAACTAGAGAGATGATGGGCAGTTAAGGAGATAAGGTGAGAGAGGGAAATGGGAATGGGGGAATTGTGAAGGGGCTGTGGTAATCACTGGAAGTTAAAAAAATTTATATCATGCCATCATGTTGAAGGCTACCCAGATGGAATATAAAGTTTTGCTCCTCAATTCTGAGTGTGTTCTCCATTTGACTCTCCAATAATATGTACTGAGATTCTAATTTCAAAGTTACAAATATTTTCTTTCATACTTTAAGTGGAAATTTCTCCAAAACCTTATCCATTTTGGTAATGCAACTTTGGATAAGGCTGTGTGCAAAAAATTTTGAGAGAAAGCAGAGATTTCTCAGAATGGTTATAGGCAATAGTGATTTTATTACAAAGCTGGGATTGTTCTCTTTGAAGTGAAGGGAGCTCTACTAAGAGGAAGGCTGAAGGTAAATAAAAGTGCCCCCATTAGCTGATGATAGATGAACTACTAGTAGTAGGCAGACTTCGATCCAAGGAGATCACGGGTTTGTGCCTCTGATAAATTGTGTCCTCTCCAGGGAGCAAGCTTGGCGGGAATATTGAAGAACCAGCTGTTGCCCACGCTGCGGATTCCTCCTCTCCATGTCACTGATGTAGTCCAAGGGAAGGGCAAGTGTACATGGTACATGGCACACGGATTTAAGAGATACAGGGATCACTTTGAGGAAGAACTTGTTCATGCAGTGATTAGTAATGACCTAGGTCACATCCATGAGTGTGGTGGGAACAGAGACCACGAATTATTTCAAAAGGAAATTGTATAGGCTCTTAAGAGAAATACAATTTAAGGTCAAGGGGATAAAGTGTAGGAATGGGACAGCCGGGTTATCCTACTGGAAGGACTTTGTGACCTGAACTGCCTCTTAATTTTTCATAATAATTCAAGGATTTTATGAAAAATTAGAATTCTGCTGAACTATTAAAGGCAGTAGAGAGGTTCTGAATCCTGGTCCTCTCCCTCCCCCTCTCCCTGCATCAGCACTCCCACTATTCACAACAGCAAAGTGCCAAAGAGAGACTATGGTCTACAGTCCATGAAAAAACTACTGTTCATCCCAACAGTTTGACATCCCTCAGGCGCTCTCTCTCACTAACAACGGAGAGAGAGTTATCACAACTTCAATGTGTTAAAGACTGGGAGAATGCCAAGGGTCAACTGAAGAGGGAGATGACTTTGGGTCAAATTATATACAGAAAAATAAAAAAAGAACCAGAGAAAGAGGAAACAGAGTGAAAGGAAAGCTTCCAAACTTTTGTCAAAAAAAAAACTTTTTTCAAATATGGAAATGATTCACTAACATAGGAATGAGAAGTCATTTCTGAGTCAGAATGTGGCATGTCATTATACATAGAACAACTTACAATTTCTTAATTTTTAACTGTTCACTGCTAACAGAGGGAGACTAGACCAAGGTTCCTGTTCTTGAGTTAAAAGATTGATTAGTGTTGATCAATGTTGTTAAGCTGTTAAACAGATATTATTACTACACTGATCTTTATCTCCTGAATTCATTGAGTAATCTAATGGAGATCCACCACCTTTTAAAAATATAATGCAAAGTATAGGACCGAGATGTTGTTTGTCTGAGGAATACTACTGTTCATTGATTTGTAAATTGTTCATTGTAAATTGATTTGTAAGATCTGGAGATCTGTCAATCGCAGGGCAGTGTCTTGAATGAGTTGGACTAGAATTAGAATGACACACACCAAATGGTTGGCAATCTCAGCAGGTCAGGCAGCATCTATGTAAATGAACATTTGACATTTCAGGCCAAGACCCTCTTTACAGTTGAAGATATTGGCAATTACTGGTCCCTCTGAGCTTTCTCATAGCCTCCACTCAGTCAGTCATGCTAGAAACATAACTTAGCTTTTAATATGTAGACCAAACTTGTATAAAAAGAAGTTAAAAGAATTAAACATTCAGTTATTTTTCCACCAAGAATTGGCTCAATATTTCCCATGTAATTATATTTCTTGATTTAATAGAAGAAATTTGCAAATATTCTCTTAAGTATATAATGCAATATTGTGTTTTTTATAAACTGTAGTGCCTAAACGTACCATCGCTTGAAAATCCACTCCTTTCTGAACAAGGGCTTTTGAAATCTGTGCTGCCTGCTGGAAATGGACATTATCTGAAACAGAGTGTACAAGTTAAATGTTATTCCAGTCTGCTTGATAAATTAAGCTAAGGCAAACAAACCAGATTAACTAAGTGATAATCCTAAATGATGTATTGACATCTTTTGGAAAGCATTATAATCCATTAAATTGTACAAATATGCATTCTGTAAACACATATAGAAAATTTCTCAGAAGTTAAATGGGACGTCTAATGCTTCATAATGAAGTATTATTGCTTACTCAGTATTTGTTCTGCAGATTGGTCTCCGATCTGCAGTTTAAATATAAGTATGATTTGCTTAAGCTATTGGATGATCTAGGACCTGCCAAACTCACCATCTGCTGTTCCATGGACAAGGAGATAATCAACCAATTTGAAATTTTCAGCTCTTTCCATCACAGTAGAATTCTGGAAAACAATGAAGAATATTACAGATAATTCTTCAGAGGAAGTGGAAATTATTTATATATTACAAAAAGCACGTGAATTTTTATATTTTAATTATAATTTCAAAATTTAAAACCATATTTTTAATTTAAACTGCAGAACATTGAGCAAAAGTATCCCGATGTCCTAAAATGATTTTAAAACATTCACTCCTTTCTGCTCTACACAGCTGCTCGTGACTCACTGATGTGGGGTAATTCAGAAATGTCTGTCTCAATCATTATGATTTTCTGAAATTCATTTTAATTCACTTCAGGATTTGAAGAAATTCTCAAATGTTTTAAACAAAAAACACTCAACAACAGTGCAGTGGTGGGAAGAGAAATGGCATTAATATTTTTGGTCAAAGATATTTAATCTGAACCAAAAGAGGAAGACGGGTTAGTGATAAGTTGTGAAAAGGGCGGGTGAGGAATGGAAATATCTGTAACAGAGAGAGGCCAGAATTGCCATGTGAAACTCCGTTATAGCTTTTTTTTTCTAAGCACATACTTTCTGAAAGAGGTAGTCTTGACCTAACTTGTGTGAGAGCATCCTGATAAGGTCACCTGTAAATTCAGTTGTTGATCTCTACTTGACTTTAATCTCCTGTGAATTCAATATCGGATAGGATGGATAATTTAGCATCAGTGGCATGGTAGCATTGTGGTGGTTAGCACAATACCTTACAGTACAGGCAACCTGGATTCAATTCCTGTTGCTACCTGTAAGGAGTTTTTGTGTTCTCCCCATGACTGCGTAGGTTTCCTCTAGGTGCTCCAGTTTCCTTCCACAGTCAAAAAATGTACCAGTTGGCAGGCTAATTGGTCATTGTAAATTGTCCCATGATTAGGCTAGGATTAAACTGGGGATTGTTGGGCAGCACAGCTCAAAGGGCCAGAAGGGGCTAACCTGCATGGTATCTTAATAAATAAATCAATAACAAATTAGACTAAAGTTCCTCCATTGTGACTGGAATCATAAATATGACTAAGCCTTACCTTGTAGAATTGAAAATTGTCATCATTCGTTGGTAAGCCCATGTAACGTTCAGTATAGATAGAATCTGTGATATGTGAAACATAATGGATTCAAATAGAAGAATTCTTGGAAATGTACTCAAACAGCTCTTAACAAACAAACACTATCTGCTTGTGTGAATTAAATACCCCATTTCCAGTTCCATATTAACCATGTACAGTTTATTTGCACGTCCTTTACAACTTATTTCATTGATGATGTGATGAATTAGAATGAATAAAAAGTTCATTCCTTTTCTAAAATGATACATTTCTGATGGAACCTTATCTTATCCCTCCCTTTTAAAACGTTAGACAATATATAACTTAACTGAGCCACTCACTAAAATGAAATGATTGTAGAGTGTTCAAAAATATAATGTGATATTCTGTAATTAATACAGAATACTGCAACATTGGTTTCAGCTCAGGCACCATTTTCATCAAAATTACAGCTGAGATCCTACTGCTGCCTGCAAGGAGTTTGTACATTCTCCCTGTGACTGTGTGGATTTCCTCCAGATGTCACCAGTTTCCTCCCACAGTCCAGAGATGTACTGATTGGTAGGATTAATTGGTCATTGTAAATTGTCCCGTGATTAGGCTGGGGTTAAATAGGGGTTGCTCGTCAGCATGGCTGGAAGGGCAGAAGGGCCTATTCCATGCCATATCTCAATAAATATATAAATTCATACATACATATTGTCAGAAAATCTCCAAATCTTCGGTGTACACATTGAATGCTTCTGCTTTTGAAGTATACCCAAGAGCGGACTCTTGAAAGTTATAGAGGCATAGAACACTACAGCACAGAAATGGACTCTTTGGTCAATCGTGTCTGTGTCGAACTATTAATCTGCTTAGTCCCATTAACCTGCACCTAGATCGTAGCTCTCCATACCTTTCCAATCCATATAACTATCAAAATTTATCTTAAATGTTGAAATCAAACCCAAATCCACCACTTGTGCTGGCAGCTTATTTCACACTCTCACTACCCTCTGAGTGAAAAGTTACCCTCCTCCCCCAGTTGCCTTTAAATTATTCACCTCTCACCCTTAACCTCTTGCTCTAGTCCGTTTGCATTTACCTCTCTATACCCCTATCACTATCAAATCTCCCCTCATTCTCCCACGATCTATGGAAAAAAGTCCAAACCTACTCAACCTTTCCCTCTAAATCAGGTCCTCAAGTCCTGGCAACAACCTTGTAAGTTTTCTCTGCACTCTTTCAGCCTATATTGGTATCTTCCCTGTCAGTAGATGACCAGAACTGCACACAACACTCCAAACTGGGCTTCACCGATGTCTCATACAACTTCAACATTACATCCCAACTCCTGTACCGAAATGCTATGTGCCAAAAACTCTCTTTTTGATCCTATCTACCAGTGGTGCCATTTTCAAAGAATTATGGATCTGTATTCCCAGATCCCTCTGTTCTACTACACTCCTCAGTGCCCCACTGCTCACCATGAAAGACCCACCCTGGTTTGCGCTCTTAAAGTTCTTTGTTATTTCTATCTAAAGAAAAATGTACTTACTAATAACATTTTATATGATCACAGCAACTAATAACATCTTATATGATCATAGCATCCTTTTTTTGTTTTAATCTGTTTTAATTTTCAGACAAATGTTTTGCATATGTTTTTTTCTCTGACCAACAGAAGTAGATAAGTACTTTGGGAGAATTTCATTAGAATGATGAATTTCCTTGTACTGATTTGCCAGTGGACCCATTAGAAAAGTTAGAATGAAACTCTTTCCAGCACCAACTAAGGCATATTTAAATTACAAGACATTTGTGGATTAATTTCTGGTTAGTACATTACAAGAAAGATGTAATTACATTTGAGAGGGTACAGAGGAGAATAAGGCCAATAGAGCATGAGACATCGGAACAGAATTAGGCCATTTAGCCCTCTGATTCTTCTCTGATATTCAGTCATTGCTGATTTATTTTCCCTCTCAACCACATTCTCCTTTAAGTCGTTGACACATGTGCTAATCAGGAATCCATAGATCCTTTACTTTAATTATACCCAATAACTTGGGCTCAGGAGCAATCTGTGGGAACGATTTCACAACCTGTGATTCACAATCCTTTGGCTGAAGTTCCTCCTCATCTCTGCTTTAAAGGGACATCCTTCTGTTCAGAGGCTGAGCACTCTGATCTCTCTAGGAAACATCCTCTCCACATTGACTCTATCTAGGCCTTTCAATATTCATTAAGTGTCAATGAGATTCCGCCCTCCCAATCCCTTATTCTTCTAAATTCCAGAGAGTACAGGTCTAGAGCCATGAAAGTTTTTCACATTTTCACCCTACCATTCCAAGGATTATTCTCATGAACCTCCTCTGGACCCTTCCAACGCGAGAACATCACTTCATCCAAATGAGGTCTGACCAATGCCTTAAAAAGCCCCAGTTTTACACCTGGCTTTTATGCTCTAGTCATCTGGAAATGAATGCTAACATTGCATTTAGCTTCCTACTACCATCTCAAACCGCAAATTAACTTTTAAGGAATTCTGCACTAGGTCTCACAAGTCCCTTTGCACTTCTGATTTCTGACTTTGTTCCGAAAATAGTCTACCCATTTTTTCCTTCTACCAAAATGGATGACCATACAATTCCCTGCACTGTTTTCCATCTGCTACTTCTTTGAGCACTTTTCTAAACTGTCCAAGGTTTTCTGTTTCCTCAACACTGGCCCCTCCATGCAAGTTTGTATGTTTGTAGATGGAAATCATTGACATATATCATGAAATGAAGTAATCCAAATCATTGACATATAACCTAAGAATAAGTGGTCCCAACATCAACCCCTTCAGGACACCACTAGTCACCAGCAGCCAATCAGAAAAGTCTCCATTTAATCCCACTCTTCACCCCCTGCCAGTCAGCAAATCTTCTATCAATGCTGGTATCTTTCCTGTAAAACCATGGGCTCTTAGCAAGCTGTCAAGTTAAAGTTTGTCATTCAACCATACATGAATACCCATCATTACAGCCAAAGGAAACAGTGTTACTCTGGGGCCAAGATACAAAACACAGTACCAATAGCCATACACAGCACAAGGCACATGTAGCACATATAAGATATGATTATTATATAATTATTCAAAAAATGTAGTGCAAGTCCCTGAGTCCAGCGGTCTGCATTCAACCATAATGCAGCTAGTCTTCTGCCAAGCGAACACAGATAGCAGCACTGGCCCCAGCATGGACGCTGTGTCACACCACTTCCAGCACCAATGCCTCTTTTCTGGATGGCTACAAACAGGCAACACTGTGGCTTGAGGCCTACTCTTCTGCCGAGTGAAGACTGGAGGGCAAAGACACCGTGCCACACCGCCTCCAATGCCTCTCTTCTGGACAGCTGAAAACAGGTGACACTACAGCTTGAGGCCTAGTTCTTGCTAAAACTGAGGCCACACAATTCCCCCACCATCGATCCTGTCAATAAACCAGTGAACTGAGCTTGAAGCTTTAGAAATTACCAATGTCCAAAAGGGTCTTACAATCACAGGAAAAGTGACTAAGATAGGCTGATAAGATACTGATAGACTGCACACCGCCTTCATGCACTTTCTCCAACGCCTCTCTAGCAGGCAACTACAGGGTCTGCATAAAGTTCAGCTCCATCAGTTTTTCTACCAACAAGAACTTCACCGATGGGGTAGACCTGCAGTACTTTAAGTTCTTAATGTCCAGCATTATCTTGTGATCATAAAAAATATGGTTAAAAATATAGTAACTCCTTTGGTTGGCCCCGTAGAAGTCAGTGTGTCTGAGTGTGGCGCCATCTTAACAGCAGGACTTACCTTGTTAAGCAACCTCGTGTACTGCACTCTGTCAAAGACCTTCTGAAAATCCAAGTAAACAACATCCACTGCCTCTCCTTTGTCTATCTTGCCTGTTATTTGCTCAAAGAATTCCAACAGATTTTTCAACCAAGATATCTTCTTAAGGAAACCATGCTGAATTCAGCTAATTTTATCATGCACCTCCAAATACCCAAAACCACATCCTTAAAAATGGACCCTAACATTATTGTGACAATGTTGTGAGAACAGGAGAATTTTAGCCATGAGGGGAGGATAGCAGGGGAATGGTTTGCTTACTTTGGAAAAGAGGACAAGCTATATAAAGTTATAATGAGTAGATAAGGGGGAATTGTACCTTTAAACAGGGAGATTAATACTTTGGGGTAATGTTTTAAAGTAATTTGTATCAAGGTCAAGGTTTTGGGGCCAGAGGCGAGGACTGGTCAGTTCACCTTGCTTCTCCCTGAGGTTTACTTGTTAAACTGAGGCTGTGGTCTGCAACTATTAGGATTCTGTGGACTCACTTTTGTGAACTTCAGTTCTGAATGCTGTTTGCTTACTTTTATTGTTTGCACAATTCATTTGTATTTTCTCTGCATATTGGGTGTTCCACAGTCTTTTTTTTAATAGGTTCAATTGGGTTTCTTTGTTTTGTGGCTGCCTGTAAGGAGATGAATCTCGAGGTTGTATAAAGTATACGCACTTTGAACTATGAAGTACAATAATGCAATTTACAGTACAAGTCTAAGACACAATGGGCTAAGAAGAAACTTTTTATATGATATATAATGAAGTCTTTTGGTCAACTCAGTAAGATTTCAGATAATGCCATTCAATACCCTCTATTTTTCATAAGGAAAGCACAATCTAAAAAGGTGATGTTTCAGGGGGAAAAACCTACCACACAGCAGCTTCAGAGAACTTTCTGCAGGGGCTCTGGAACAACAGTGCTGGCCAATGAGCAGGAATAGACTGCAGAAGGCTGGAACTTTACAAGAAGTTTAAGGAAAATATTTCTTGTGGAACCTCTTTGCTGTGGAACGACAGTTGTCTTTAGCTTCTTTGTCTTTAAGGGAATAAATGTAATGGGGGCAAAACAGTCCAGAATTATGGTGATTTACTTTATGCTTGTTTGTTTTCCTTTGAAAATAAAAAATGTGACATGAAAAACAGCTTTGAGCTTTACCCTACAGTAGAAGGGAGTTCCTTTCTGGAGGTCAGAGAACGGATTGTAGACGGACTCCAAATTGCTGGAGTCAACAGCCATATGCATCTAGCAGCTGCTCTGTTTCGAGTGCCGGATATGTTAACAGCCAACTCAGTTTATTTACATTCATATGATTAACCAGACATGTTGCATGATACAGGCCCTTAGGGAACTAAAGGATGGGAAGCTCCTGTTAAATGAAAAAGTGAAGTCCAATCATAATGTCACAGTATTTCAATGTGCAGAAAGACAGCTGTTTGACATCTTCTCTATTCCAACTGGAAAATGAACTAGTTAGGACTATACTGGTTCCCAGTTCTTTTCCAGAGCCTTACGCCTTCATGTTCATCCATTTGATTCCTAGGTGTGTCGAGCATTTCAGCCTTTTTCAGATGGTAACTTCCAGACCCTCAGTAATCTGTAAAAGTAAATGTCTTTCAAGAACTCCCCCCCTAAATTATTTAACCTATTAGCTTAAATCTAAGCCTTCACATTTTGACTTTTCTGCCTTGAAAATGACCATTGTAGGGGGCCAAATCAAAGATGGTGATGAATCAGCACATAGGAGGGAGACTGGAAATCTGGCTGAATGGTGCCGCAAAAACAACCTCTCACTCAGTGTCAGCAAGACCAAGGAACAGAATACAGACTTCAGATGAGGGACACCAGAGGTCCACAATCCAGTCCTCCTTAGAGGACCAAAGGGAGTGAGGGTTAGCAACCTTAAATTCCTAGGTGCTATAATTTCGGGGTACTTGTCCTGAGCTCAGCACATAAGTGCAATTACAAAGAAAGCACTTTGAACTTTAGAACTTTGAAATATGGCTTTCCACTTCATCTTGCCCATTTGTTTCATAATTTACTACACCTCAAAGGAAACTCCTTCAGTTTGTTTAGTTCCAAAGAAAGTTTTCTAATCTACCCAGCCTCTCCTCACACCTGAGATCTTCCAGCTCCGATGACTTTCTTGTAACTCCTTCCTCTTATATACGCTAGGGCTACTGCAACGGCACATTGAGTGTTACTGGATGCCATTATTTTCTCAGCTTTTCTGTGGAAGCATCTTTCTCTGTGCTTTGCAGGCTGTGCTGGGGCAAAAAGAAAGACGCATGCATAGAAGAATTCAACCTTTCAATCGCCCCCACAAAATGCTCCTGACAAAGGCTTTTTTTGCCAGTGCTGTTCAGTTACTTTAATATAGCGTAGAACTATCCGACACAGCTATGTGACCTTTGGGCTGGAATGTCTGTGCTGAACACAATGCCAAATTAAACAATTTCATCAGCCTAGAAGTAATCCATATCCCTCCATTTCCTGCATATTAATGAGTTCATCTAAAGGCCTCTGAAACATCTGTATTACATTTGTTTCCATTACCACCCCTAGCAGCCTGTTCTGGTCACACTCCACATAAATAAGCTTTCTCATTTAACCTCCCCTCCCCCAACATGTGTCCTCTAGTTCAAAAGTTCGAAGTACATAATTGTTACTATATACAACCCAGAGGTTCAGTTTCTCAGTAAACTAATATTCATAATGAAATCAATGAAAGATCACACCCAACAGGATTGACAACCAGTGTGCAAAAGATAACAGATTTTGCAAATGCAAAAAAGAAAGAAAAATTAATAACAGAAATGCCGGGCTCACAATTGGAGAACTCTTCTTAGAAAGAGAACTGTTCCTTGTGGCAATACAGGACCAGATGGTTACCACAAAAATGATCAAAAACACTTAATAAAAGACCAATAAATTCAGAGAAAATGCAGAGAAGAACCAGAAACAATCCAGCACTTTACAAGATCCTGTAGCAGTTTAACTCAATCTGATTACTTACACAGACGCAATCAAGTGGCAACCATCATTCATCAAAACTTACTTTAAAATATAAACTCGTATATGAAATCACATCTTACTATATATACAAGCCTGATCCAACTTTAGAATCAGAATACCACAATTTATATTACAACTGATCAGTTAATACAGATAGGACAATCTATAATAACCATTTGGATATGATAATATAGGATAAACAAGCAAGAACAACTTATTTAATAGATACAGCCATTCCAAACACACTTAACTTACAGAAATCAGTAAGTGAAAAACACCAGAAATATGCTGAATCAAGAGAGGAAATTGAAAGACTTTGGAACGTGAACAGGGTATACATTGTCCTGATAGCAATATTTACAACTAGTATCATCCCAAAGTCACTACACAATAGCATTAATCAATTAGAGCTACACAGTAATATTTATGCAAATCTTCAGAAAGCCACAATATTAAACTCTACGAGAATAGTCCGAAAATTCTTAGCAATTGACAAATGAGTGTGTGTGGCTATGCCTGTATATCAGGGTCTACCAGCTTGAGCTGAGAAAAAAAATCATCATCATTAATAAATAAGTAATAAGTATCAAGAACATAAGATGAAGGGTGCTCTATATCAACATCTTGGGCTGAACATATTGCTGTAGAGTTGAAGAAGCCATACCAGTGCTTCTACTTCATTTGGAGTTTGACAAGATCTGATATGTCCACACCATCACAGACACAACCACCCTCACCATCGAGGACATCTTCAAGAAGGCTGGATCTATCACTTAGGATGTTTACCATCTGGTGCATGTCCTCTTCTCATTACTACCATTTGGGAGGACATACTGGAGCCTGAAGAACAACACTCAATGATTTAAGAACAGCTTCATCTCTTCTGCCATTAGATTCCTGAACAGTGCATGAATCCATGAAAACTATCTCATGATTTCTCTTTTACATTATTTGTTTATTTTTGTTACTTATACTAGTTTTTATGTCTTACACTGTACTGCTGATGCAAAGCAACAAATTTCATGACATGTCAGTGATAATAAACTGGATTCTGAAGTGATTAAAAGGTGCTTAGGTTTGGAAAAAATCAAATTTCTGGCTCGTTAAAATGAGTAAGCTTAATGGACTAATTTGACCATTTATGGCATTTAAAAGAAATTAAATATGAAGGTAATTTCTGAGATAAGAATTGCTGTGTATTTGATACTTCAATCATATTTGATTTATCATGTATATTGTTTAATTATGCATTCTCATTTGTTTGAATAATTCATTATGGGTGATATGTAACATACATGAATTGCATACATCATCATGTGCATCCTTACTTAATGTAAACCCATAGTAAAACCCACAGTTCAGACTCCCATAATTTCATTTGAATTAGTTTAACATTTTGAAGTTACAAAACATAACTTCAAATATTTTTGAAGTGTTTGTTACTCATGAGAGGGTAAAATTTTCATCTATTTTCTGATTATTTAACTATAAGTGACAATTGAGTTAATTGCAAAGAAAACTAAATCTTTAATTTATTAGATTGGTAACTCTGGTTTTATTTTCTATCTTGAGAATTCCAAAATGACATTAATGTTTTTATAAAAACAGAAGTATTCTATTGTAAATACTTCATCAGAGTTCCTTCCATTGGGGGATATTTACTATCCACTTCATTAGCACGATTGCAGGCTTCATATTTTGGTATTTATCAAGTAATTTGTTGTATTTGTAGTAGTGGCAGGGTGGAAATACATCTCTCACAAAGGAGGTGTTAGGCGCTCCTTCCTTCTGCTAGACTTGGACCTTTGGACCCTTGGACAAGTCACTCTTGGACATGGCGTTGCACCTGCTTAGCCCCCTCAGAGTCATGTGAAGCCTTAGGAACAGGTGGTGCATGGTCAATTTGACCAATGAAATGACACTTGGAATCATCCAGTATGGCCCCAGTCTTGTCCATTTTTGTGGTAAATCCTTTTCCTTCTTTGCTTGTGGTCTCAAATAGCAAACACCCTACCCTTCTGACACTAATATGATCTTTGGCCTTTGAAGATAAATGTCTCCTGTCATCCATTTGCTTCTCAAGCAACTGTGGCCTAATTTGACAAAATTAAAGGGTTCCTACAATTAGTGTAGCGGGGTGAAGATATGTCTATACCAAAGAAGGTGAAAGGCGCTCCTTCCCTCCAGTTGCCAGCAGGTCACCCTTGGGCAAAGTGTGGCACCTGCATAGCTCCTCAATCAGGGTCACATGAAGCCAAGGAAGCAGATGGTGGATGGTTGTATGAGCAGCTGGCGCATATCACTAGACCTGGTTTTGTGACCAATAAGGCCAGGCAATCTCTGAAGAGAATTAATAAGGGCTAAGGTCACCCATCTTGTAAAAACACTATCCAGAAGATGAGAATGCAAACAGCTTCTGTAGAAAAAATTGCCAACAACAATCATGGTGAATGAAGACCACAATTGCCAATGTCATGACAAGGCACATAATGAATGAATGAAACTAATTAGTATCTTCCATATTTTATGAATATTAGCATATTTGCTGAACTCAATGAGTGAAACGTTTCTTTTATTGGTGCACAAAATTAGCAAAGTATCTGTCTTGGATTTATGTACAAGCATCACTGCTTTGATTATACCTCAGGCAGTGTTGTCTGCTTATGTCAGTAAGTGCAGACACATACCTAATAGCAAATGTCTTTCTGTGATGTCCTGTTAATGAACTTGAAAACAAATTATTATTTCGTAAAAGATAAAATTATTTTAAAAAACAATATTTCTAGTAAAATAACAGATGGTTTAATATAACTATACAAGTTCCCTTGTGGGATTAACAGAATGTCTCATTGTCCTCTGACTCAAGTGACACAGAATCAAGATGCCCTGGCCAAAGGTGTTTAAGCTGAACTGCAGAAGCTATGTGAGAGGTAAGGTGCACATCTACTCTGACCTCAAAATTTCCAAGCTTGTGATATACTGATCCTTCTGCTCAGGGAGAATTGCTCTCATTTTGATGCAACTGTTAAATGTTACCAGAACTATGCTTTCTCAGGCAGTATAAGATCTGTTGGCAACACCCTCAATCCAAGCACGGGCATTTGTCTAAGTGAGGGACTGCAAGAATAATTGCATCATCCATTTCATAACATACACTGATGACCACTGAATTGACCAAAGCCAGCATAACCAAATGCAACATTTAACCACATATATTTAAATTGTTCACTTATCAACAATATTTGTTTGATAAAAGTAAGATTTTGCACTTCGTTGTTAGGATGGAATAGGATGGGGATGTCTATTGGGAAAATATGTAACATCACTTTATATTGTAGATGACAATTAAAATCAGTCATCAGAAAATTGTTGTTTAGGATTCAAAAACTCACCTATGTATTGAGTGGAATGTTAGGATCTATGATGCATATAATCTGATCAGAGTCATAGAAGCATAGTCATGGAAAGGTACAGAAACATACCATTCAGCCCATCTAGTCCAAGCCTACTTCCATCAACCTGCAGTGGGATTACAGCCCTCCATACCCCTACCAACCACGTACCTATCCAAACTTTGTTTAATCATGGAATTGAGCTCACATGTACCACTTAAGCTGGCAGCTCATTGACCTTCTCATGACCTTCTGAGTGAAGAAGATTCCCCTCACGTTCCCCTTAAACTTTCTAACCCATGAGCTCTGGTTCTAGTCTCACCCAACCTCAGTGGAAAAAGCCTGCTTGCATACCCTATACCTCTCATAAGTTTGTATATCTTTATCAAATCTCTTCTCACTCTTCTACGTTCTAAGGAATAAAGGCCTAACCTATTCAGTCTTTTCTTATAATTCAGATCCTCCAGACCCAGCAACATAATTTTTCTCTGCACTCCTCAACCCTACTTACATCTTTCCTGTAGGTGGGTGATCAAAACTGCACACATTACTCCAATTAGGCCTCACCAACGTCTTAACCAACTTCAACATAGCATTCCATCTCCTGTACTCAATACTTTGATTTATGAAGGCCAATGTTGTTTTACTTATAAAACAAGATTCAAATTATAATACAGAAAAAAATTTACAAGAGCAAAGCTCATGCTTTTCGCTTAGATTCCACTTCTAAGCCATGGGCAAAAGCAAAGATGTGATCTGACTTACTTATTATTCCCAAGGTTTAATGTGCTATAAAATACAACTGGTTGTTGCCTCTTCATTGTTTTACCACTTAATTAAATTAGAAGCTGAATGTGCTTTTGAAATTTGTACCCACCCAGTCAATCAAGAAGAATTAGAGGCACACCGTCATGATGAATCACCAAAGACTAAAAATGACTCCACTAAAAACAGCACTAACAGACACACACACACACACTATACACTTTCTTGTTAATTTCTATGTTGTGTATATTTCTGCAGTATATACAAATTCTGTCAGTTTATTTATTAGAACATACCATAATAAGTCCAGTTGGACACTGGTGCAACTGCCATTCCACACTTGAAGACTTTGCTTCCTGATCCAAGTACCATGGATGTGACATAACCTCCATAAGACTAAAGGCAAATAGAAAGCAATGAGTTACTTTGAATTAGCATATAAAATGGTTGAATACATAGATTTATGTTCAAAGACACTGAAGAGAATTCTCTCAAACTCTTAGTTTTAAAAAAATCCTGGAAGTCTGCTTATGATAAAGATGCTGATGGCCATGGTGTGTATTTCAATCATGAGGAAGTCTGCAGATGCTGAAAATACAAAAGCAACACACACAAAACGTGGAGGAACTCAGCAGGGCAGGCAACATCTATGGAAAAGAGCAAACATTTCAGGCCAAGACCCTTCTTCAGGACCGAGAAGGAAGAGGGAAGATGTCAGAATAAAAAGGTGGGGGGTGGGGAAAGAGGCGAGCCGGAAGGTGAAAGGTGAAGCCAGGTGGGTGGGAAAAGGTCAAGGGCTGGAGAAGAATCTGATTGGAGAGGAGGACCCAGGGGGAAGTAACAGGCAGGTGAGAAGAAATAAAATATCAGAGTGAGGAATAGAGGAAGGGGAGGAGTGATTTGTTTACCAGAAGGAGAAATTGGTATTCATGCCATCAGGTTGAAGATTATCCAGACAGAAAATAAGGTGTTACTCCTCCAACCTGAGGGTGGCCTCATCTTGGTACAAGAAGAGGCCATGGATGTATATTTATATAATATTTATTTGTTTCAATGCTTAAAAATTTGAACAGTTTTAGTATTTGATGCATTACTTTTGAGAGTTTTGCAACTTAATTTCAAGTATTAATATTGAGGATGGAAAGATCTGGTAACGTGGATGGATATCTTTTTCCTGCTCTGTAAGGTCCATAATCCAATGACAACTCTTTTTTTCCATATCATGCACACTGTGAACTGTATTATAACAACAGCAATACAGCTACCTCCTGGATAATTTCATTGACATGGACGATTACTTCTATTTTAGGTTTCTTTTCAATATTGCTCAGTGGAAACCTTTTCTGTTGCATTTGGTTGTGAATCTGCTAACAGTAGTTATGCTAATGTAGGTGCAATTTGCTGTGCTCGACTCTTCAGGACACACTACTATGTCCTTGAGAAGTATAATCGGCCTCTCAGAAAGTACAATGTCCTTCAGTAAGCATAATGTGCCTCTTCTATTGGATACTGTTCCACAGGATTTTGAAGGAAAATAAAAACATAAGAAACAGGAGTAGGCAGAGGCTAGCCTGATATTCCCCAGTCTAGTCTACAATTCTTAGGAAAAAACAATAGTAAAGTTTTTGCGCATGAAACCACAACCAACATCTTATCTGTTTAAATAATATCCAGATTTTAAAATTTAATTCAACTAAACATAAAGATATATCATCCAGCATATGGGCAGCAGGATGGAGATATGTTTCCAACAAAGGAGGTGTAAGGCGCTCCTTCCCTCCGCTAGTGTTCTGGTCATCCTTGGGCAAGGTGCAGTACCTGCTTAACCCCCTGATCAGGGTCATATGAAGTCATGGGAGCGGGTGGTGGATGGTCGTATGAGCTGCCCAGAAGAAGGCAATGGCAAATCACTTCTATGGAAAAATTTGCCAAGAACCATCATGGTCACATGACATGGTTCAACACATTATAGGTTTGATCCATTTTTCATATTAAAGAAACAGATTTTAATGAGAAAATGCAGGTTTCCTTCATCAAACTAAAAGCTACATATTTCTTTTATAACATCTATCCTAAAAATTGCCAATGCATGCATGGACAATCAAGTGAGAACCTTGATTAAATCTATGTGAAAATCCTGGTCTCTACAAAATTGCGGGCTCACATATATATTCCTGAAGATGGGTCTTGGCCCTATTAGTTGACTGTCTATTAATTTGCATAGATGATGTCTGACTTGCTTACTCAGCTCCTCCAGCACTTTGTGTGTGTTCTTATGGATTTCTGGCATCTGCAGGGTTTCTTTTGTTTATTATCTGCATTTTGTATAAATGGATTACTCTATTGAATAAGCTTTTGCAATACTGCTAATACTGTAGTACACTAGATTAATCAAGGGAATCAATTAAACAAATACGCTTACTCTCTCACAGAATGAAAGGGAGTGTACTACCAAATTAATGGTATTGCAAAGATGTATTTTTTGCAGTAGGGTCAAAACAATTATATAGCATACATATAAGAACGTGATATTTTTACTAAGCATAATTTGAAGACTTACCCATCCCCAGATAGCTATTTTTTTCTCATCAATGAATCCCATTTCTATGAATTTTCTGCAAAGAAGTAATGAATTGCTTATGTTAATTAAGCCCATAAGCTAAAACACTGATGCATGCAACAATGCTTAGTTTGAAGTCAATAGTTTAAGTACTTCCTACTTGAGATATGTCTGTAATCACAGTGCTTTAAAACTCTATGCACTGCAACTTGCTTTTTGAACTTAAAATACAGAACAGTTCAACTCAGGAGTAGGCCATTCAGCCCACAATTTTGTGCCAAACCAGCTCAAAAACAAATCGATAACACTAATCCCTCCATCGCCCTTAAATCCATGTTCCTATTCAAACATCTCTTAAAAGCCTCTGATGTTTTTGCCTCTACCACCATTCTAGGCATTACAAGGAGTTCACCACTCTTTGCATAAAAAACTTACCCATCACATCCCCTTTGAACCTACCCTCTCTCACCTTCAATGTATGCCCTCTGGTATTAGACATTTCAACCCTGGGAAACAGATACTCTCTGGCCACTCTATCTATGCCTCTCATAAGCTTGTAAACCTCCATCAGATCTCCCCCTCAGCCTCTGGTGCTCCAGAGAAAACAACCCAAGTTTAGCCACTTTGTAGCCATTTTCAAGGAGCTATGAACTATGAACAGATCTCTCTGCTCAGCAACTCTGTTAAGGATCTTGCCCTAGACAGTGTACCTTGTACCCTGCATTTGTCCTGCCAATGTGCAACACTTCACTTCACATTTATTTGGGTTAAATTTCATCTGCTAGATGGAGCTCATCAGCCTGGGAAGGCAGTCCATCTAAGAGAGAGAAAACTCTGATTTCAAACCTCCGCTGCCTTGTGGCCATACCCACTCATGGGAAAGGCTTCGGGAGTAAACCCTGAGGACAAATCCGGAGCTGGAGTCCCTAAGGCAGTCCAACATTGTCTTCAACCTTGTTCTGGCAACTCCTGCGAACACTGGTGCCAAGCTGTATCAGCCCTTGCCCTTCCCTTGAACAACATCAGTGGCGTGGAGAGGGGAGACTTGCTGCATGGGCAACAGCCGGTCTTCCATATAAACTTGCCTAGGCCTACGGCCTGGAGACTTTCCAGGCACAGAACCATGGTGTCGCAAGCCTAACAAATGCTGTACAGACTCCAACTGCCGTTTCTCTTCACATATTTGCAACTGATCTATATCACACTGTATTCTTTGCTAGTCTTCTTAATCAGAATCAGAATCAGGTTTAATTTCATTGGCATATGTTGTGAAATTTGTCATAATGCAGCAGCAGTACATCATAATAAAATCTATAAATTAAAGTAAATATATGGTATATATTAGTTATATTTATTTATTAGATATATATTTAAAAAGTAGAACAAAAAGTAGTGAGGTGGTATTCTTGTGTTCAATGTCCATTTAGAAATCTGGTGGCAGAAGGGAAGAAGCTATGCCAGACACATTGAGTGTATGACTTCAGGCTCCTGTACCTCCTCCACGATGGTAGCATTGAGAAAAGGGCATGTCTTGGTGATATGGTTACTTAATGATGGATGCCAGCTTTCTGAGCCATCGCTCCCTGTGGATGTTCTGGGTGCTGGAGAGGTTAGTGCCCATGATGGAGCTGATGAGTTTACAACTTTCCATAACTTATTTGATCCTAAGTAAGAACTCTAAGTATTTACACACCTTGCTGCTCTGATTTGATCTTCCACTTCATATGTGCCCAATCTTCGATATATTGCATGCATTATTTTGTTTCCTTGATAACCGCTTCCCCTTCCATCAAAGCTGGCAACTATAATCCCTTCTGTGCTGGCAAGGTAAGTGGCCCAGTCAATGGAGAATTGGGCATTGGCATTCTGACTGCATGGCCCACCATATCTGAAAGAAATGTCACAGGAACAATATAATAAAGTCTTCTAACAAGTATTTGTGGTCTTTAATTATGCAAACCTAAATATTCTCCAACATCAAATAGAGTGCAAAAATATTATCATTATGCATATCTTTCAAAATATGCTTATCTAGAAGACCAAACAAAATAAATAATAATAGAAACATAGAAAACCAACAGCACAATACAGGCCCTTCAGCCCACAAAGCTGTGCCAAACATGTCATTACTTCAGAACTACCTAGGCTTACCCATGGCTCTCTATTTTTCTAAGCTCAATGTATCCATCCAGGACTCTCTTAAAAGATCTTATTGTTTCTGCCTCCACCACCACTGCCGGCAGCCCATTCCATGCACTCACTGCTCTCTGTGTAAGAAACTTACCTCTGTACCTACTTCCAAGCACCTAAAAACATGTCCTCTCATTCTAGCCATTTCAGCCCTAAAAGATCAAATCTTATTTGTCAGCTGGCAACTAATAAAAGGTAATTACAAATAAAAAAAAGAGTTACTACTATACTACACTGAATCAATCGGCTTCAAACCCAGATTCCAAAGATAAAAATATTATTTTCTGCTGAAATAAGACAAGATGGGAAAAGACCATATGCTACAGATTCATCTCCTATTGTAAAGTTAAAATTTGTTTTTGGGAAAAGCAGATGCTGGGATTTCACTTACACATCAATGAGCAGTGGATATTTCTTTTTATCATCAAAATGCGGTGGAAGTATCATCTGATACCAATAATCTGAAAAATATTTAAATCAGTTGCACTTAAAACATTTGTCATCAACGCTGAGTACAATTTGCTGAGAACATGACAAAGATTAAATATTGCCACTTTTTATTTTTTACTTATCTGCCTTTAAAGCAAATATTGATGATAGATAAACCACTTCCCTATAGGTACACATAGACCTGTTATTTGCTGATCTTAACAGGACATTCAACACAAATATTAAAGATTAACCAGTGTTCAAATAAAGCTGGTCAGAAGTGTGCACTACAGCTTTCTATCAAGCTGTCTATATTAGCAAGTTGGGAATAAATAGCACTGACTTGAGTTGACTTTATTACTTACATCCTTTATATACATGAGGAGTAAAAATCTTTACGTTGTGTCTCCATCTAAATGTGCAATGTGCCATTACAGTAATTTATGATAACTATGTATTATGTACAATAGGATGGTCAATATAACATAGAAATACAGTTGCGTCAGCATGAGTTAAGCAGTCTGATGGCCTGGCGGAAGAAGCTGTCCCGGAGTCTGTTGGTCCTTGCTATTTTGCTGCGGTACCACTTCCCGGGTGGTAGAGGCTGGAACAGTTTCTGGTTGGGGTGACTCGGGTCTCCAATGATCCTTCGGGTCCTTTTTATACACCTGTCTTTGTAAATGTCCTGAATCGTGGGAAGTTCACTTCTACAGATGCACTGGGCTGTCTGCACCACTCTCTGCAGAGTTCTTCGATTGACGGAGGTACATACCAGGCAGTGATGCAGCCAGTCAGGATGCTCTCAATTGTGCCACAATAGAAATTTCTTAGAAATTTGGGGGCCACACCAAACTTCTTCAACCACCTGAGGTGAAAGGGGACCTGTCGTGCCTTTTTCACCACACAGCCGGTATGCACAGACCACGTGAGATCCTTGGTGATGTTTATGCTGAGGAACTTAAAGCTGTTCACCCTCTCAACCTCAGATCCATTGATGTCTATAGGGGTTAGCCTGTCTCCATTCCTCCTGTAGTCCACAACCAGCTCCTTTGTTTTTGCGACAATGAGGGAGAGGTTGTTTTCTTGACACCAGTGTCAGGGTGATTGCAAAAGATTAGAGAGGAAAAATCAAGAACATGTGGCTATTTGAGAAAAAGGATAAACAGATTAAAATTGAATTCTTAATCAGGGAGTTAGCACAGATGAAAAAGCCCTGAGTGATTTTGAATGAAACTTACAGAAACTCCGGCAGTGGTGTTTACAATATGCTCAATCCATGAGGACAGATTGAGGGAACCAGCTGGAAGCTGGTAGAATAATAAACCCAGTAATGAGGACCTGAGTTTCAACAGCAACAAGCTGAGGTAAGGGCAGACTGGCCAATGTCAAAGTGGAAGTAGTTCAAACACACCTTTCAGGCAAATATGCTATCAAAGGTCTGAGTAGTCTGGTTCATTTCCAGGGAGGAGGTGAGTTTGTTACCACAGAGATATTTTGGGGCTGTGGAGAACAGTGCAGGCAAACAGAGAGGTGTTACATCACTGCCATGTGAGATGATGGAAAAGACTGCAGGACTGAGGGAGCTAAATGGAGCACTGCTGCCAATCCCCAGCAATTGCTGTCACTCATAGTGTCAGCCTGGATGTAGCCCTAAAACGTGGCAACAGGAGTACTCTATTTATTTATTGATAAATCTATCCAGACCTTTGAGACACACCGCTCAGCAATCCCTCATTGAATGCTAGCCCAAGCACAGGACAATTTACAAACACCAGTTGACCTATCAACTAGTAAGTCTTTGAACAGCAGGAGGAAACTGGAGAATGACATTACCAGATCATTGTGTGGCTGAAGAACTGATGCAGAGATCAGGCTTTCAGACTTGTGGATCACTGGGATCTCTCCTGGACATACTATGTTGGCAACTTGTGGGCTGTCCCCATCACAGCCTTAGGTCTCTGCCATCCGATTCTTAAATGGACATTGAACCTGTGAAAACTACCTCACTTTTTTAATGTATATTATTTCTGGTTTTGCACGATTTTTAATCTATTCAATATATGTGTATTGTAATTAATTCACATTTATTTATTATTGTAATTATTTGCTTCTTCTATATCATGTATTGCATTGTACTGCTGCTGCTAAGTCAACAAATTTCACGACACATGTCAGTGATAATAAACCTGGTTCTGATTCTGTTGGTTGTTAAGGCAAATGATGAATTTCACCATGTTTCAGTAAACATGTAATAAGTAAATGAAACTGAATTGGAAGGTGTGACCTGTAGAAAAGGTTTGGATTACTCTTGAACTTGATGGGGACCAATCTCCTTGAGGACAGGTTCGTTAAAGCAGTTGGGGAAGATAAGGACTACTTTCTGAGGGGAGCGGATCCAGATTGACAGGGCAGAGGATGGAGCAGCTGGTGTAATGGTAGATGCAACATGGAGAGAGACTGTATGGAAACATAGGCAAAGGGTAAGACACAATTGGAGAGGTTGAAATATACTATTTTAATGCAAGATCTGAAACAAAGGTGATGAACTTAGAACATGGCTCAACGCATGAAACCACAACACTGTGGCCATTATAAAGACCTGTCTGTCACAATGGCAGGAATAGTCGCTAAGTGTGTCATGAAGCAAATTTGTATATTACAGTGGAGTAAAGAGAATTAGAGAGGGATGAGAGAGGAGCTGTCAAAAGCTGATTGAAAAGGACACTGGCAGGGATGACAAGAGAACAGCAGTAGCTGGAGTTTCTGGGCACAATTCGGAAGGCACAAGATAGATACATCCCAAAGATGAAGAAATATTCTAAAGGGAGGATGACTCAACCATGGCTAACAAATCAAAGACAGCGTAAAACCTAAAGGGAATGCATATAATATAGCAACGAGCACTGGGAAATGATGTTAGTGGGAAGTTAGTGGGAAGCTTATAAAAATGAAGAGGAGGCAAGTAAACAAAGAACTATAAGGATAGTAGAGATAAAATAGAAAGGTAAACTAGCCAATAACATAAAAGAGGATACCAAAAGTTTGAAATATATCTATATATGTAGCATATACAAAGTACATATTGTATATATAAAAAGAGAGATGAGAGTTAGTATCAGACTGGTGGAAACTGACGCTGGAGTGATAGAAAAGGGAACAAAGAAATGGTGGATGAACTTAAGAATTATTTTGTGTCAGTCTTCACTGTGGAAGAAAGCAGCAGTGCCAGAAATGTGAAAGTGTCAAGGGGCAGAAGTGAGTGTCATTGCTATTACTAAAGAGAAGGTGCTTGGGAAACTGAAAGGTCTGTAAGTGGATTAGTCTCCTGGACCAGACGAACTACACTCCAGAGAAAGATCTGAAAGAAGCAGCTGAAGAGACCGTGGAGGAATTAATAATGATTTTTCAAGAATCACTAGATTCTGGGATGATTTAGAGGACTGGAAAATTGCAAATGTCATTCTACTCTTCAAGAAGGGAGAGAGGCAGAAGAAAGGAAACTATTGGCTAGTTAGTTTGACTTGGGAAGATGATGGAGTCGATTATTAAGGAAGAGATCTCAGGTTACTTGGAGGTGCATGATAAAATAGGCCACAGTCAGCATGGTTTCCTCAAGGAAAAATCTTGCCTGAAAAATCTGTTGGAATTCTTTGAAGAAATAACAAGCAGGATAGACAAAGAAGAATCAGTTGATGTTGTGTACTTGGATTTTCTGAAAGCCTTTGACAAGATGCCACACAAGTTATGAGCCCCTTGTTTTACAGGAAAGATTCTAGCATGGATAAAGCAGTGGCTGATTGACAGGAGGCAGAGAGTAGGAATAAAAGGGGGCATGTTCTGGATGGCTGCCAGTGTCTAGAGGTACTCCACATGGGCCGGTGTTGGGAGCTTCTCCTTCCACATTAGAGGTCAATAATTTGTATAATGGAGTTTATAGATGATACAAAGATAGGTGAAGGGACAGGTAGTATTGAGGAAGCAGGGAGTCTGCAGAAGGACTTATACCAATTAGGAGAAAGGGCAAAGAAGAGGCAGATGGAATATAGTGTAGTCAAGTGTATGGACATGCACTTTGATAGAAGGAATACAGAAAGGTATAGAGTATTTTCAAAATGTGGAGAAAATTCAAAATTCAGAGGTGCAAAGGGAGTTGGGAATCCCTGTGCAGGATTCCCTGAAGGTTAACGAGCAGGTTGAATTGGTAGTAAGGAAGGCAAAAGCAATGTTAATGTCTATTTTGAGAGGACTAAAATATAAGTGCCAGGATGTAATGCTGAGGCCTTGTCAAGCATTGATCAGACCGCACTTGGAGAATTTTGAGCAGTTTTGAGCTCTAAGAAAAGATGGACTGGCATTGGAGAGGGTCCACAGGAGGTTCTCGAGAATTATTCTGGGAATGAAAAGGTTAATGTATGAGGAGTGTTTGATAGCTCTGGGACTGTACTTAGTGGAGCTTAAAAGAATATGGGGATCTCAATAAACCCTATCAAATATTGAAAGGCCTAGATAGAATCAATATAGAGAGGATGTTTCCTACAGTGGGTAAAAATATGACTAGCAGGCACAGCCTCAGAAATGAGGGACATTCATTTAGAATAGAGATGAGGAGGAATTTCTTTAGCAGAGGGTAGTCAATTTGTGGAATTCCACAGACAACTGTGGAGGTTATGCCACTGTGCATATTTAAAGTGGAGGTTGATAGGTCAGGATGTCACAGTTTATAGGGAAAAGCTGGGAGAATGAGGTTGAGAGGAATAATAAATAATCCATAAAGGAATGGTGGAGCACTGTCAATGGGCCAAATGGCTGAATTCTGCTCCGTGTCTTATGGATTTATGGTCTTTTTGTCTCAAGCTAATGTTTCTATTGTATTCTCATTTCAGGGGCTCAGCCAATAACAATACCCTTCTATTGAGTTAAGACTATGATATAGAGAAGAAGGCTGGACCATTTAGATCCTTTATTAAGATATCAGCTGATCTTTTACCTTTGTGCTATTTTTTGTACCATTCCCATATTCCCATTCCCTTGAATATACACCAACTAAACTATCTCCAATATACTCATTTACTAAGACTTCATGGTCCTCTTGGATATGGAATTGCAAAACTGCACCTCCCTCTGAGAGAAGAAATTTCTTTTCAGTTTAGCTCTGAATGGCTAACGTTTGTCTGCAGGCTCATATTTTTCAACACCTCTTAAGTAACCAGTGGAACATCATCCCTACATCTCTGTTCTCAAGCCCCAGAAGAATATTGCTGATTGAGTGGAGAGAGATGGTGGAGATCAGAGAAAAGGTGGAAAGCAGGAAAGAAATGGTAAACATAAGAAATTCTGCAGATCCTGGAACTCCAAAGCAACAGATACAAAATGTTGGAGGAACTCTGTGAGAAAGAAATGCTTTTAATAGAGTGTACGGTTTTAAAAGTGGAGATAGAGACTTGATTTAAGAGGTTGCTAGCTGCAAAGCGGAATGAATTAAGGGTTGACATTAATGCTAACATAGATTCAAAGCCTAAGGAAATTGTTTCTCTGTAGTGTACTCTATCCAATCCTTATGACACTGTTGTAAATTTTTAAACTTTAGTGATAAAGTATAGTTAAAGCACACATATAAAAAAGAAAATCAGACATGATCTCACCATGCCTACATTTCTCAAAATTATCTAATGGTCTGGAGGGCTGTAAAGTAGGTAAGCAGCATAATGATTTTAACAGCTGGATTAACAGTAGCCGTTAGTGGTAGTAGATTTTGTATCACTTCAAGTAAACAAACAGTATGGTGTTACCACATGTAAGACTGCTGAATAAATACCACATTGAATAACAAGGTCATGTTTCCAAAATCTTCAATAACTTCTAAAACTATTAAACCAAGGTATTTAAATAAATTAATAGCCTACAGAGAGTCTGTCCATGTCTTTTACTGCTCCTGAACTGCCCAAACAGTTTGCACTCTAGCTAATCCACATCTAACTAACTTTACTTTTTTTCAGCTTAGACAATTTGCCTGAGAGTTCAAAATGAGATTGCTCTCGTCAAATTAGAAAATGTGCATTTTGGGCCTATACATGTTACTGTGTGTAGAAGTGAAAATCTAATTATGCATTCACCATTTCCATTCTATAGGAGAGAGGATGAAGATCTTAGCAGAAATGTAAACATCTTTATCAAATGGCCATTCAAATTGCCAAATACCTGACTTGGCAGAATCAGAATCAGGTTTAATATCGCCAGCATATGTCATGAAATCTGTTAACTTTGTGGCACCAGTAAAATGCAACACATAATAATAGAGAAAGCAAGTGAATTACAGTATCAACATATATATTAGTTAAATAAAGTAAGTAGTGCAAAAAAAAGAAATAAAAACGTAATGAGATAGTGTTCATGGGGTCAATGTCCATTCAGAAATTGGATGGCAGAGGGGAAGAATCTTTCCCTGAATTGTTAAGTGTATGCCATCAGGCTCCTGTACCTCCTCCCTGATAGTAGCAACGAGAAGAGTGCAGGTTCTGGGTGATTGGGGTCCTTAATGATGAATGCCACTTTTCTGAGGCACCGCTCCTTGAAGATGTCTTGGATACTACGGAGGCTAATGCCCATGATGGAGCTGACTGAGTTTATAACTCTCTGCAGCCAACTTTGATCCTCTGCAGTACCCCCTCCCCCCCACCACACCCCAATATGAGATGGTGATGCAGCTCTCCACAGTACATCTGTAAAAAAAAATTGAGAGTGTTTTTGGTGACATACCAAATCTCACCAAACTCCTAATGAAATATAGCCGCTGACGTGCCTTTTTTATAGCTGCATCGATATGCATTGATAAGCTACTCAATGAATTTAATTGTGTATCAATGTGTATTTTCAATTTCTTGAACCTCATAAACATTTAGGGCAGTCTGCCATTTAGAACAGCATAAAGCATCAGCAACTCTTTGCAATTAACAATTCACATGAAATATCTTCCTCACAAGAAGTTGCTGATTAATTTGCACATTAATAATTCTTTACTTGTTAAACACACTATCTTGTCAGCATGTTCTGAGCTAATATGTCTATAATATGAATCAGACTTTCCCTACCAAGGAAATGTACAGCCAAACAAGCAGTTGCTATTCAGCTGCTTGCCGATATACAGGAGGCCTCACATGCTGGGTTCAGTGTTGCACCTTAAGCTTGTTTACATTAAACCATCACTGTGTGACATTTCTTGTTTTTCATGGCAGACACAATTTATACAAATGTCTCCTGTGAATGCAGCACTCCGCTGTGATTATGGGACAGGAATCAGCCCTCAAATGTTCACAGAATTAGACTTTGTCTAACTAGTTATATCCTCTTATAGGTCGGTGGGCCTGACATCAGTAGCGGGAAAGTTATTCAAAGGTATTCTGAGGGACCGGACATATAAGTATTTGGAAAGACGCAGACTGTTTAATGATAGTCAGCATGGCTTCCTATGTGGCAGGCAATATCTAACCAATCTTATAGAGTTTTCAAGGAAGTTACCAAGAAAGTGGATGAAGGCAAGGTGGTGGATGTTGTGCACATGGACTTTAGAAAGGCATTTGGCAAAGTCCCACATGGGAGGTGGGAGGTTGGTAAAGAAGGTTCAGTCGCTTGGCATTCAAAATAAGGTAGTAAATTGGATGAGACATTAGCTATGTTGCCTCTCTGACTGGAGACCTGTGACTGGTGAGTATTGCAGGGAACTGGTGCTGGGCCCATTGTTGTTTGTCATCCATATCGATGATATGAAACATAGTGTGGTTAGCTGGATCAGTGAATTTACTGACGACACCAAGAGTCAGCATGTAGACAGTGAGGAAGGCTCTCGTGACTTGTTGAGGGATCTGGACTAACTGCAAAAATGGGCTGAAAAATAGCAGATGGAATTTAGTGCAGACAAGTGTGAGGTATTGCACTTTGGGAGGACCAACCCAGCTAGGTCTTACACAGTGAATGGTAGGGCACTGAGGAGTGTGGCAGAACAAAGGAATCTGGGAGTATAGGTCATAGAAAGAGGCGTCACAGGTAGTTAGGGTTGTAAAGAAAGGTTTTGGCTCTTTGGCCTTCAACAAACAAAGTACTATGTACAGGAGATCAAATATTATGTTGAAGCTTTATAAGCCGTTGGTGAGGCCTAATTTGGAGTATTGTGTGTAGTTTTGGTCACCTACCTACAGGAAGAATGTAAATAAGGTTGAAAGAGTACAGAAAAAAATTATAAGAATGTTTCTGGGACTGGAGGACCTGAGCTATAAACAAAGATTGAATACGTTAGGACATTTTACCTTGGAAAGTAGAAGGTTGAGGGCAGATTTGATAGAGGCATACAAAATTATGAGGGGTATAGATAGGATAAATGCAATCAGGCTTTTTCCACTGCAGTTGGATGGGATTACAACTAGTCATGGATTAAGTGTGAAAGGTGAGAATTTAAGTGGGCCATAAGGGGAAACCTCTTCACTCAGAGTGTAGTGAGAATATGGAATGAGTTGCCATCACGTGGTGCGTCAAATGCTTCTGGGTTTCTTGAATACCTGTATTTATTAATAGTTAGAGCCATTAAGCTCAGGTACTTTTGGTTTAACCTTGTCAAACTAATTGTGACCAGCATGTGTTTCCTGCATTTTATGATTATTTAAGGGGGATTCTCGTTGTGCTCTGTAAGTGGAGTCCTACTGTGTGCTGGGGAGAATGATTTGTCTCTCAGTGCTGCTCAGTTGTGTCTCCAGTGCTTCGTTGGTATTTTTATGTCTAACATCTTGCTTTGGTCTCTTCATGGGGATTCTGCCGTTTCTCTGCTCCTGAGAGGAGTTGTTGTCAGCAACCTCTATGACAGACAGTCTGCCATTCCTCTGCACTTGAGTCCAGTTATGTGAACACTGGTTTTTGTCAAGAGTGATACCATGACACCTACATAGCTTATTCATGCCCCAACTAGGAGTGGAGAATGCCATCGTCTACCTGCTGAACCGTGTCTACGCCCACCTGGACAAGCTGGTGAGCACTGTGAGGGTCATGTTTTTTGACTTCTCCAGTTTGTTCAACACCATCCGCCCTGCTCTGCTGGGTGAGAAGCTGACAGTGATGCAGTTGGATGCTTCCCTCGTGTCATGGATTATTGATTACCTAACCTGCAGACCACGTGCACTTGCAACACGTGTGTCAGAGTGGTCAGCAGCACTGGGACTCCACAGGGGACTGTCCTGTCTCCCTTTCTCTTCACCATCTACACCTCGGACTTCAACTACTGCACAGAGTCTTGCCATCTTCAGAAATTTTCTGATGACTCTGCCATAGTTGGATGCATCAACAAGGGAGATGAGGCTGAGTACAGGACTATGGTGGGAAACTTTGTCACATGGTGTGAGCAGAATCATCTGCAGCTTAATGTGAAAAAGACTAAGGAGCTGGTGGTGGATCTGAGGAGGGCTAAGGCACTGGTGACCCCTGTTTCCATCCAAGGGGTCAGTGTGGACATGGTGGAGGATTACAAATACCTGGGGATACGAATTGACAATAAACTGGACTGGTCAAAGAACACTGAGGCTGTCTACAAGAAGGGTCAGAGCCGTCTCTATTTCTTGAGGAGACTGAGATCCTTTAACAGCTGCTGGACAAAGCTGAGGATGTTCTATAAATCTGTGGTGGCCAGTGCTATCATGTTTGCTGTTGTGTGCTGGGGCAGCAGGCTGAGGGTAGCAGACACCAACAGAATCAACAAACTCATTCGTAAGGCCAGTGATGTTGTGGGGGTGGAACTGGACTCTCTGACGGTGGTGTCTGAAAAGAGGATGCTGTCCAAGTTGCATGCCATCTTGGACAATGACTCCCATCCACTCCATAATGTATTGGTTAGGAACAGGAGAACATTCAGCTAGAGACTCATTCCACCGAGAGGCAACACCGAGTGTCATAGGAAGTCATTCCTGCCTGTGGTCATCAAACTTTACAACTCCTCCCTCGGAGTGTCAGGCACCCTGAGCCAATAGGCTAGTCCTGGACTAATTTGCACTTGGCATTATTTACTTATTATTATTTAATTATTTATGATTTTATATTGCTGTATTTCTTCACTACTCCTGGTTGGTGCGACTGTAACGAAACCCAATTTCCCTCGGGATCAATAAAGTATGTCTATCTGTCTGTCAGCTTTCTTTTATATGTTTGTCCTCTGGAGGGCATGGCTTACGTTGATCGAAAGTCGCCTCCATTCTGCTGAATGATTCATTTAATGTCTGCCATGCTCTTTTCCCATTGGTTGGCTTAAGCGCAACAGTGCCCAATTCTGGTTCCGGGCACCCTGGGGGTATAAAAGGTAGCATGTGCAAAGGGTTCACTCTCTTTCTTTCCTGCCATCCACGGGGCCCACTTCAGGCAGAGAGTCACAACCAGCACTGAAGGACCACTGAGAAAGAGCACTGCAGACACATTGCCCTACCCCAGCATTTGTTTCGTTAAGTATCTGTTCGTAGCATGCTTACTTCTTGGATTTTATAAATCAGGGAGGTTTAGCAGAGTATCCATTTATATAAAGGTCATTGAATGTACAGCTTAGTGGTTCTGTGCAGCTTTGACAAATACTTGTTTAGCTAGACGCCCAGTTTAGTTCATTTTTAAGTGGTTAAGGCTTTGGTCTAGTTATCTGAAGGTCACTAGTCCGAGCCTCAACTGAGGCAGCGTGCTTTGTCCTTGAGCAAGGCTCTTAACCACACATTGTTCTGCGACAACACCAAGCTGTATGGGTCTTAATGCCCTTCCCTTGGACAACATTGGTGGCGTGGAGAGGGGCGATTTGCAATATGGCAAACTGCAGGTCTTCCATACAACCTTGCCCAGGCCACAGTCATCATCGAAAATCAATGGACAGCCGAAGAAGGAGTTAAATAAACATCTAAAGTAGCTATTTTTAAATCTGTGTCTCCTGTTTCACCCATTGGATCGTCGAATCAGCTCTCCCACATTACAATTTCACAATCAAATATAGCTCAAATAGCTATTTAGGCAATACTTTCCAGATCACAAAGAATACTAACAAGGGACATTTTCAGCAAACCATGACCTTAGCCTGAAAGTAATACACACAACCTCTTAGAGACTCTTAGATGGGTACATGGAGCTTAGAAAAATAGAGGAAATAGAAAATTAGGAAAAATAGGAAATTCTAGGCAGTTTCTAGAGTAGGTTACATGGTCAGTACAACATTGTGGGCCGAAGGGCCTGTAATGTGCTGTAGATTTCTATGTTCTATGTTCTAAAATGCTGGAAGAACTCAGCAGGCCAGGCAGCATCTATGAAAAAGAGTAAACAGTCAACATTTCAGGCCAAAACCATTCATTAAGACTGAAACAGAAATAAGAAGACAGAGTAAAAAAGTGGGGGGAGGAGAGTAAGAGGTACAAGGTAGTAGGTATTTATGAGATTTCTTTGTTGACTAGTTTTAACTATTAAAATCTGTAGTCAGTGGGTTGTACCCACACAAAGTGATTTAATTACATATTCATTTCTCACTATCACTCCATTGAGATAACGATGTTTTACTTAACACAGCACATAAGTAACATGAAGATATTAACAGCCCAATATCAACTTAATAGCAATTAGTCTTTTCTGCACAGTAAATAAAATGAGGTCACACAAGTATCTGCATCTGGTGCAGATGACCATGCTCTCTTCTCACTGCTGCCATCAGGAAGAAGGTACAGGAGCCTCAGGACTCACACCACCAGGTTCAGGAACAGTTATTATGCCTCAACCATCAGGTTCTTGAACCAAAGAGGATAACTTCACTCAACTACACTTGCTCCATCACTGAAATGTTCACTCAACATACCGACTCACTTTCAAGGACTCTTCATCTCATGTCCTGGATTATTTATTGTTTACTTATTTATTATTATTATTTAATTCTTTTTGTATTTGCAAGTTTGTTGTCTTTTTTGCACTTGCTGAACTTTCAAATTGGTGTAATCTTTCATTGATTCTATTATGGTTATTATTCTATCATGGATTTATTGAGTATGCCGGCAGGAAAAGGAATCTCAGGGTTGTATATGGTGACATGTGTGTACTTTGATAACAAATTTACTTTGAACTTTGAATCTGTAACAGATAAACTGCTAAAGGAACTCAATGGGTCAGACAGCATCTGTGGAGGGAAATGGACAGTCAGCGGTTTGGATCGAGACCTTTCATGTGAATATTAAAAGTTAACTTACTTGTGCCATCTAATTGTAAAGACTTGAGAACCTTTGTGGGCATCTGAATGTCCTTCAGCTTTTCTTCCAAATCTTTATTATCTTCGAGAGTTTTTACCACTTGAAGATAAAAAAAAGTCTTTAGTTCTTCAAAGATCCAAAATGATACTTGCCTTATCAGACAGAGTTACATTAAGATATAAATAAAACATCTGGATGGATGGATTAAAATTATAGCTGAAATAATAAAAACATCAAATAGTAATGCATATGACATTTGATAATAACGGCAAAATTTCACAGAACATAAAGTAGAATGCATTCCAGGACTAATAGAAAGAGGTTATTTTAGATACTATTGAGAAGGTCTGCAGATGCTGGAAATCCAAAGCAATACACACAAAATGTGGAAGGAACTCAGCAGGTCAGACAGCATCGGTGGGAGTGAATAGATAGTTGACATTTTGGGCTGAGACCCTTCTTCATGACTGTAAAGGAAGGAGGAAGATGCTAGAATAAAAAGGTGGGGGTAGGGGAAAGAGGACAGTTGGAAGGTGATAGGTGAAGCCAGGTGGGTGGGAAAGATCAAGGGCTAAAGAAGAAAGAATCTGATAGGAGAGGAGAGTGGACAATAGGGGAAAGAGAAGGAAGAGGGGACCCAAGGGAAAGCAATAGGCAGAAGAGGTAAAAGGCTAGAGTGTGGGATAGAGGAAGATGGGGTGAGTGGAGGGACTTTGTTTACCAGAAGGAGATATAGTAATATAGAAATCAGGTAGATTACTATATAATGGCTTTCCATCATAGTTGTAATCAATGGTGTGCATTCTCCACCCCCAGCATTCGAAGCAATTTTTACAGGAGCATCACGGAAAGTGGTTTAATCAGCTGCACCACCATCTGGTGTTGGAATTGCAAGTCGTCTAACTGCAAGTCTAGACAAAGTATTGTGTGGGTGGCTAACAGGATCATTGGGGTCTCTCTTCCATCCATTAGAGATATTTATCAGGGGTGCTTATATACACAGGGGTCTTAGCATTGTCAATGATCCCTCCCATCCATCCAACGATATCTCTGACCCCCAGCATCAGGCAGGAGATACCACAGCATTAGGTCAAGGGATGTTAGGTTGGGAAACAGTTTGTTCCCCCAAGCTGTGAGACTACAGAGCACCCTGCCATCACCCAGGTCTCATCGCCAATAGCGATATAATATCCAGTAAGATGCAGCGGCTTCTATGGGGTCAACCAAAGATGTTTTTGTCCTGTCTAAACTTATTTTTTTACAATCACCAGATCCTGCTGGACATCAAGAACTTATAGCACTGCAGGTTTACTCCATCAGTGAGTTGATTATTGGTGGAGAAACTGCAGGAGCTGGATTTAGTGTGGATCGTAATACTACCTGTGTCAGAGGAGCATTGGAGGCCTCGGCCATAGCGAGGATTAAACCTCAAGCTGTGGTGTCGCCTGCTTACAGCCACACAAGAGAGAGGCGTCGAAGTCGGTCAGCCCCCTCAGAAGTGGCGTGGGGCAGCATAAAGACTGGAGTCAGTGCTGCCCCCCAGTGTTCATTCAGCAGAATGTAAGAAGAAAGGGCTATGGGTAACCCTAGGTAAGTACATGTTAGACAGAGCATTGTGGGCTGAAGGGCCTGTACTGTGCTGTAGGTTTTCTATGTTCTATATTATCGTACAGTCTGCTGAAACATTCATTGACTCAGGGTCTTGAACTATATTTTTTTGTGTCATATAGTAAACTTAGAATAAATGATATTGAAATTGATAAAGTATCTGAAACAAAATTTTTAGGAGTAGTAATAGTAAATTAAGCTGGAAACCACAAATAAATTATGTATGCCAGCTGATACAGATCTCTTTGCAAGCCAAGATTGCCTTCCTAACTGTCCACTACAGCCTGAACCTTGGTGTCACCTACAAACTTGCTGATCCAGTTTACCACATTATCATTGATGTAGGTGACTGTTAAGAATGAAGGGAGCAAAGTCGCCCCCCCCCCCCTTTTTGAGAATCACAAAATCGCTATTATTTCGGGTCTGATACCCAGGAAATGAGAGAGATACACAGCATGTCAGTAATGAGAGACACAGGATAACAGCAAAGGCAGTTGTTATAGACAACGCAGAATACACAAGGTCGAATGTCTCCTATTGACAAAGAGAGAGATTACTGCTATTGTCTCTTGGAGATGGAACTGTGTATTGAGTACTGTTCTATACATTGAAACCCCTCAGGGGGCAACCAGAGTGGTCTGGTTGAGGGATTGCATCATCCTAACCTGATTGACATCTGAGACCCCGTGAGTGGGGATAAAAGTAGGGTCTGGGGAATACCCCTCAGACGCACCAGGAGAAACGCTATGACACCGGTGGGGGGCTTGTGTGTGTGTGTCCATCCTTGTCTGGGTGACGAGTCCTCCACGGAACGGTCTAGCTAAAGGACAGATACGGATCAAGATCGTAACAAGGAAAGTCAGCAGGTTTTTCTCTTTCTCTCTCTCTCCCCAACAATTGCAACACAGCGATCAACAATGGCTGCAGCCTGTATGAACTGAACTGAACTTTAGATTTCCATCGGACAATTCATTATCCCCTAGACAACGATAGAGCTTATTTCTTATTGATTATTATTATACCCGCACTTTTAGGTTTAGTATTGATGATGTATATTATCTGTATATTTGCATTGATATTATTTTTGTGTATTTTCACTAATAAATGCTGTTAAAAATAGTATCATCAGACTTCAACGGCTACTCCTTTGCTGGTAAGACAGCCAGTTACGGGGTTCGTAACAGTGACAAACAAAAAGGACCCAGCACTGATCTCTACGGCATAACACTAGTCACAGGTCTCCAGTCAGAGAGACAGCCCTCTATGACCTCTCTGTGGCTTCTCCCACAAAGCCAATTTACTACCTCATCCTGAATGCTGAGCGACTGAACCTTCTTGACCAACCTCCCCTGAGGACCTTGTCAAATGCCTTCCTACAGTCCATGTAGACAACATCCACTGCCTTGCCTTCATTTGCTTTCCTGGAAACTTCCTTGAAAACTCTATAAGTTTGATTAGACATGACCTACTATGCACAAAGCCACGCTTACTATCCTTTATCAGTCCATGCCTGTCCAAATTCTTATAGATCCAGTCCCTTGGAATACCTTTCAATAACCTTCCCACAACTGATGTCAGGCTCACCGGCCTATAATTTTCTGGCTTATGTCTAGAGACTTTTTAAACAACAGAACAACATTGGCTATCCTCCATTCCTCCAGCACCTCAGCTGTCACTGAGGATGATTAAGTATCTCTACTAGGACCCTGGCAATTTCTGCAATAGCCCCCCGCAGGGTCCAAGGGAACACTGTGTCAGCCCCCGGGGATTTATCCACCATAATATGCTTCAAGACAGCAAACATCTCCTCCTTTGTAAACTGTATAGAGTCCATTGAATTGTTGCTGTTTTGCATTACTTCGATAGACTCTGTGTCTGTACCCTGAGTAAATACAAATGCAAAAGATGCATTTAGGATCTCCCCCATCTCTTTTGTCTCTATGCAGAGATCTTCTTGATCTTCCAGAGGAGCAATTATGTCCGTTGTTCTTAACATACCTGTGGAATCCTTGGGATTCTCCTTCAGCTGGTCTGCTAGGGCAACCTCGTGCCTTCTTTTAGCCCTCTTGATTTCTTTCTCAAGTGTTCTCCTGCATTTCTGATATTCGATAAGCACCTCATGTGTTCTTGCTTGCCTATACCTACAATGCACTTTTTTTCCCTCTTAACCAGGGACTCAATATCTCTCAAAAACCAAGGGTCACCACATTTGTAATCTGTACATTTTACTCTGGCAGGCACATACACGCTTTGTTGCTCTCAAAATTTCGGCTTTGAAGGCCTCCTGCTTACCAAGTACAGCTTTGCCAGCTAACAGCCTGTCCCAATCTACACTTGCCTGATCATTTCTAATACCATCAAGATTGGCCTTTCTCCAATTTAGAATCTCAACCCACAGACCATATCTACTTTACTGCATATTTACTTTGAAACTAATGGCATTGTGGTCACTGGATGCAAAGTGTTCCACTACACAAACTTCTATCACCTGACCTATCTCATTCCCTAACAGCAGATCCAGAACTGCACGCTCTCCCATTGGGACTTCTACGTACTGATGAAGGAAACTTTTCTGAACACCTTTGACAAACTCTGTCCCATCTGATCCTTTTACAGTGTGGGCTTCCCAGTCAGCATTTGGAAAGTTAAAATCACCTACTGTAACGACCTTATGTTTGTTACAACAGTCTGCGATCTCTTTACAAATGTATTCCTCTAAATCCCTCGGACTGTTGGGTGTTCTGTAATATAGCCCCATTACCATGGTCATATCTTTCTGATTTCTCAGTTCCACACATAATGCCTCACTAGACAAGTTCTCCAATCTGTCCTGATGGTTACCTGCTGTGACATTTTCCCTGACTAGTAACACCACCCCCTGCCTTTAATCATTCCCACTCTATCAGTTCTAAAACGATGGAACCCTGGAATATTGGGCTGCCAGTCCTGCCTCCTCCTGCAATGAAGTCTCACTAATGGCTTCAATGTCACAATTCTAGGTTTCATGCCCTGAGCTCAACTGCCTTTTGTACAATACTTCTTGCATTGAAATATCGGCAGCTCAGGGCCCTAGTGGCATCATGCTCAACCTTTTGATTCCTGACTTTGTCTGAGCTCTTACCAACATCTGTCCCCATAACCTCTCCATTAACTGTTCTGACACTCTGTTTCCCATCCACCTGCAACTCTCGTTTAAACCCTGATGCACCATCAATAACTCACACTGAGACGTAGGCGAGATATCGGCTTTTATTGACTGGAAGAAGGAACCAGGAGTGAGTGTCTATCATACAAGGTCTTGGAGACTGAGGCCGAGCTTCAGGCTGCAGGTCTCCTTTATACAGGGGCCTGTGGGAGGAGCCACAGGAGCAGTCAGCAGGGGCGTGTCCCGACAGGCACATAGTTCACCACAAACCCCACTGTGCAGCATTAACAAGCCTTCCTGCTGGGATATTAGTTCCCCCTCCAGTTCGGGTGCAAACCGTCCCTTCTGTGCGGGTCCCATCTTCCCTGGAAGAGAGCCCAATCATCCAAGAATGTTATGCCCTCTCTGCCACGCCAAATCCTTAGCCTCATGTCAAAAGCATAACCTTCCTAGTTCTGGCCTCGCTAGCACGTGGCACAGGGAGCAATCCAGATATCAGAGCCCTGGAGGTCCTGCACTTTAACTGTCCCTAACTCCCTGAACTCCCCATGCAGAACCTCGTCATTCATCCTACCCATGTCACTGGTACCTACACGGACCACAATCTCTGACTGTTCAACCTCCCACTTAAGAATGCTGAGAACTTGATCCGAGATAAGACCAGAAGGCATAAGAACAGAATTAGGCCATTCAGCCCATCGAGTCTGCTCCGCATTCTATCATCCCACTCTAACCCATACACCTGCTTTCTCGTCATATCCTTTGCTATCCTGACTATTCAGGAAACTGTCGACCCACCTTAAATATACCCACCTTCTTGGCCTAAAACACAGTCTGTGGCAGAGCATTCCATAGATTCACTACTCTCTGATTTAAAAAAAAATCCTCCTTATCTTTGTTCTAAAAGTTTTCCCATCAACTCCGAGGCTTCTGGTTCCGGACACCCCCACCACTGGAAACATCCTCTCCACCTCCACCCTACCTAGTCCTTTCGACATTCGGTAGGTTTCAATGAGATCCCCACGCATTCTTCTAAATTCCAGGAAGTACAGGACCAAAACTGCCAAATACTTCTCATATATTAACCCCTTTACTCCTGGAATTCTCCTCGTAAATCTCCTCTCGACTCTTTCCAATGACAATACATCATCTCTGAGATTTAGAGGCCAAAACTGTAGATAATACTCCAAGTGCAGCCTGACTAGTGTCTTATGAAGCTTCAGCATTATCTGCTTGTTTTTATATTCTATTCCCCTCGAAATAAATGCCAACTTTGCATTTGCCTTTCTTACCACAGGTCCAACCTGGAAATTAACCTTCTGGGAGTCTTGCATAAGGACTCCTAAGTCCCTTTGCACCTCTGATGTTCAAACCTTCTCCCCATTTAGATAATAGTCCACACTATTGTTCCTTTTACACACTATTGTTCCAGACCCTGGCACCTGGGAGACAGCACGCCACCCAGGAATCTCTTCCTTGCCCACGTAACCTCCTGTCCACTCCCATAACTAATGAGTCTCCCATTACCACAGCTCAACTCTTCCCTTTGAGTCACAGAACAGACTCATTGCCAGTGACCCGACTGCTATGACTTTCCCCTGTTACGTATGAACTCTGCGTACTGTGTTGTGCATTTGGTCTGGAGGAACATTGTTTCACCTAGCAGTGTATGTGTGTATGATTAAGAGACAATAAAGATGAATTTGAACTTGAACATGGGCATTGTCCTTGACACATAGCATGACATCAAATGAACAGAAACCATGGGCAGCAAAATGATTGTTTTAAAATATCTCCAGCTCCAGCCAGGGAAGAACTTGATATCCAGAAATTCACAACTCTGGCACCTTAATAGCCCGTCTTAATCCGGACTTTATTATGTTGTGAGGTTAAAATTGTCTCTGTCATACCTGGTTTAATTCACGGAGGACATCATTATGGGATTAGAGGAATCACTTTACACTGAGGTCCTGATTGGAGATAATGCTACCTGAATACCCTAAGCAGATCTGGATTCCTGGTTAAAGGTCTTCTTTTCCTTCGTTGCTTTTGCCACCAGCGTGGCCTTATCATTCTGGCTTCTGTTCATTTGATGTCATGGACAATGTCCATGGCTCACAACTACGACAGAGAGCTGTGAACTGCTGGTGTAAGTGGCAGAATGAATCAGGAAACTGTCCTCTAGTATTGCCGAATTATCCTCTGCAGACTTTTGCAACTTAGTACAAAGAAAACCAAACATTCACAAATCTGTACATTGCAATTGAACATTTAGGTGTACTGCTATACAGACGTGAAGTGGGCAGCTGGAATCTTGTGGAATCTTGCACCAAATTAGCTATGAATGATCCACACATTCTGCACATACCCTGTTTGTCCAAGGTGACTTATCTTTCAATTGTTCATGATTGTTGTTGACTGTAATCTCATAACAATATCCATTAATGAGAGTTTAAAAGAAGCAAGCAGGGCAGTCAACACCTTTTGAGAGCCACAGTTCCTGATTAGAGATTGGATTGTGCATAATTAGGTACTTGGGAAGGTCTAATATAAAGATGTTAGGTTTAGGCAGAGTGGCAATTATGTGAGTGGGGAGTTGAGGCTCATTGAGGCTTCAGCAAGGAAATGCATAGGCTGTAGGTAGATTTTTCTTTTTATTTATTCTTTCTTTCTTATTGCACATTTAGAGCAGTGGTGAAGCAGGGCAGGATAGTGGAATGCTCAGCTTGCAGGACGCAGGAAGGCAGTGAAACCTCCAGTGTCCCTGATAACACAACTGCATTCAAGATGAGGTAGTAAGTTGATTAGATATGAGTTTTACAGGAACAGCCAAAAGTAGATGGTAGCCTCACTGACTGGAGGCTGATGAATATGGTTAAGGGAAACACAAGGAGGAGATTCTTCATTCAGAGGGTGGTGAAAGTATGGCACACGGTGCCATCGCAAGTGGTGGATGTGGGTTTGATTTCAACACTAAATACAGAGATGGGAGGGTTAGGGAGGGCTATGGTCTGGGACCAGGTCGATGGGACTAGGCAGATTAATGGTTCAGCAGACTTGATGGGCTTGTTTTGAGTTGTAGTGTTCGACAACTTGAATAATCCAGCTTTTGTACCACTGTAATTCATATGAAAATTAACATATTTGTGATTACCTGTATGATTGGCAGTATTGTAAATACCAAAAATAGGCATTCCAGGACCTGCACAGAACAAAGGTCAGGTAGTAAGTTGATGGTAATTATCTATCTTTGGTTTGAAAGAATTAACATCTTTGATGCACTTACCATAACAAAACAGTTTGTAATACTTTCCTTTCTTGCTGAAGTATGCAGAATAGTACTGACAGCGATCTTTCATCAGTTCACAGGTAATACACTGTTGTTTTGGATTATCTTTTCCAACTTCAATTCTGTAGGAGAGAAAAAATAACCTAAATACCAGACTGAAATAGACTTTGTGCAAGTTTACTTAAAGAGTTGCTGTGAAATTCGTCGTGTCCTCTATGTATTGATTAGATCCTGAATTTAGCATCAGATGATTGGAAAACTGGAACATGCCAAACTTTAAAAGAGAAAGATAGCATTACATAAACCTAATGAACACAACACTTCTTTTGCTCATTCACAGACTGTAAAGACTGTGACAAGATCAACATTCATTTCTCTTCTCATCGTTTCTGAGGAAGTGGAGATGAGTTGCATGTTTTTGAACAGTTGTTACCTATGTGGTGAATGAATTCTTGTAATGTTCCCATGTCCATAACCTTAAATTTGTCCCACTATGCTACAGCCTATAGGTAAAAGGGATTAATGTTAATTTTCCCCAGTGGAATATTAATGAGATTTTTAAAATGTATTTTTGAGTGACTAAATATTCGGATGGACATGATCTGAGCACTTCTGTTCCACTGTACTGTACAGAGAAACCAAAACTCTATGCACTGTGTTGCTTGGGAGACAGCTAAGATTTAATCCAATTAAGTGAACATATCTGAGAAAAAGTACCATGTTTAGTGATACCAAATAACTACCTTGGCTGCATTGACCAAGGTATTTTTTCTTGGAATCCAGTGGAATGGGAAATACTTTGTCTATGAATATATTTATGGCTAAAATTCAAACACAAAAGATGATTGTCCTCCCAGATGCACCATCAGGAAATGCTTCGAAGCTTTTGACTGCGGCTTGGAGTGGAAATGAACATTTGACCTTTAAAAACACGAGGAAATCTTTAGATGCTGGAAATCCAAAGCAACACACACAACATGCTGGGGGAGCTCAGCAGGTCAGATAGCATCTACGGAAATGAATAAACAGTCGACGTTTTTGGCCAAGGCCCTTCATCAGCTCTGAGTAGGAAGGGGGAAGATGCCAGAATAAAAAAAGGTGGGCGGGGAAAGACATGGACTGGAAGGTGATAAGAGAAGCTAGGTGGGCGGGAAATAGCAAGGGCTGGAAAAGAAAGAATTTGATAGGAGAGGAGAGTGGACCATAGGAGAAAGGGAAGAAGGATGGGACCAAGGAAGTAATAGGCAGGGGAAAAGAAGGAAATGGTCAGAGTCTGGAATGGGGTGGGGGGGGGGGGGGGTAATTGACCTATAGATGCCTGTTAAGTTTGACAAATATTGAGACTACAACATGTAATGTTGGTCGGGGAACTGTACAGACAACAATTCAAACAGATTCTAAATCTATTGTCTGGGTTAAATGTACGTTGCTGTCATTGAAACATCAGAAAAAATGTGACAAGGTCTTAAACATAATAATAGGAGCCATTACTTTAGTACTAAATTGAGCTTTCCACCAAATGCTATCAGTGATCCCACGAGGTACTAACGCAGGTGAATTGGACACCATATCACAGCATCATATCTTTTGGAAATTGTTAAACAATTACATTTGAAAACCTATGTGCAAGCACGTTTGACAAGCAACCGTCTACAAGAGAGATTGCTTTGAAGTTACTGAAATTAGAAATAGGGAAATTAAGCATGAAGAATCAACAGGAATGGGTTCAATGAAAAATTGATGCAAGCTGTTTTCCCAAACATCATGAGTTACCAGTGATTGCGTGAAAGAGCAATGTTAGCACCAAAAAATGACACTGTGTAGGCCATGAATAAAGATTTTCTTTTGAAGCTTCATGGGCAATCTGTACCTGACCATCTTTTGAAAATATTGACAGATATTGATGAGGCTGAGTGTTTTCCTGCTTAATTTCTAAACTCTGTTTTGATAGTACATCAACTATCAAAATATATATAAAGTATTCAGTCATGAGTTTCAGCCTCCCACAAGCAGCCTTGAAACAAAAAACACCATGGAATCTATTCAAAGACTACATCAAACATCCAACACACAAAAAAGGAACAAATCGTGGGAACAGCAAAAAGCCGATGAATAACCCACAAAATGTAAAACATTAAACCACAGAGTCCTCAAAACAGTCTAGAAGTCCAGAATGTTTGAGTTTAGTTCAGATCCGTCCAGCACTGTGCTGTTTGTTGACTGCAGGCTGCAGAGTCAGGCTGTGGTGAAATGCCCCAATTCGTGGCAAAATTCCCCGATTAAATCACTCAAAACAGCAAAATAAGTGTAACCAGAATCCAGAAACACACGTAACATGAAGCACAGAGTCCTCCAAAAATGAGTTGAGAGCCACAGCAATCAAACCTTGCAGCGTGGGACCCAGGAGTCCTGCATCTTCCGAGAGAGACAGAGACAAAGAGAGGGACTCAGAGATAGAAAGAGAAACACATAGAGACAGAGTGATCACTCAAATGCAAGCAGACAGTGCTGAACACACTCATACCTTCCACTCTCATTATCATCTATTTCAACCTATAATCGGCAAGAAGTAATGGAGCTGATCATAGGTTCGTGCTCTGCCTTTAAGACACACACCAACTCTGAATCTCGCCAAAATCCGCAGAGACAGCAAACGTGCCAGATCGCTCAGTCAGCCGAAAAGCACATCATCAAAATGTAAATTCCAGGCTCCAATCATACACGGATTAGTAGTGGAAGCACATTTTAAAAAAGTAGTAGTTTTGATTGGAAGTAGGTGGTGACAGAGTGCAGAAACACTCTGCTCCACCTGATGAGCCATCACATAGTCATCAACTAAAAGGAGATCCTCAGGAACTTGCATCCACCATACAATGCAATATAATAACATTATTAATTCATATGTGTTACTACGTATAATTAAGGCTTCAATAATGTCCAGCAATCCCATTTGGGGAAATGTCCTCAAGCTTCAAATACCAATTATCCCATCTGATCTACCTTTTCAATCCCAGTGACTTAATTACCCTGTTCATTTTAGTTTTGCTATGAGTATTAACAGACTTCTTTCCAGACAGAAGCAATGAGTTCTGATGGACCCCCGGGGTTCATAAATCAGTGAGACCAGAGTTCAAGGCCTAGTGTTTGGGGTCTTGTTATCAGCAAGTCCAGAGTTCGAGGCCTGGTGCTCAGCGATCGGCATGTCTGGGAACAATGCCAAGGATTGAAACACAGGGGTTCAAATTGGATTTCCAAAATCGAGAAACATTGACTGCAAACCAATGCAAATCCACCGGGGAGGTTGAAGCTCAGTGCTTGTGGGCCCAAGTCTAAATCGACTGGAGACTTGCGGTGGGAGGCTGGAGGTCCATCCTGGGATTACAGGACTGTTTATGTTTGTGGATGGAAGGAAGGAACAGGGCTTGTTTCCCCCCCCCCCTTCTAATTCTGACTCCACACCTTTTTTTTAAACAGTCCTGCTGTAATGTCTTAGCCCAAAATGTCAACTATACTCTTTTCCATAGATGCTGCCCGACCTGCTGAGTTCCTTTGGCATTTTGTGTGTGTTGCTCATTTTGCTGTTGTCGTTTTGTTGCTTGTTGTGTTCTCTGCTATTCTGCTGAGCTATGTTAGCACTGAAATGTGTGGTGACACTTGTGGGCTGCCCCCAGCACACACTCCGGTGTGTTGGCTGTTAATGCAAATAGTGCATTTTACTGTATGATTCAAAGTATATACAATAAATTAACCTGAATCTTGAAATATTCAAATTCTGAGGAGCAAGGACAATCATAAAAAGATGTTATCCTTCATCTCAAAACTCACTGCTCTTCCCATTGGCAATTATCTAGTTGGCACAGAGTTGGAGGTAAAAAAATTCTTTACATTTTCATAGTGTAGTCTAAAGTGCATCAATAGTGAAATTAAGTGAGCTTGCCCACATTCTACAATGTGCATAACTACAAGAATAGATGAATATTGAATGCAATTTTTGTTTACACATTTATTTTCTGTGTATACAATTTTATTGGCAACTTTAGTTAAACTACATAATCGTAATCCCCTTCTGGTGTAACTACATACTTATGTTAGATTTTAGCTCATTTACCAGGAGTATTATAAAACTGACTGGATGGAAATAAATGAAAATATCACAATGGGTGGGATAATAATCCACATAACATCAGATACAGTTGTTTTTATTACTTACTTATAAATGTTTCTTCTTCCTGGATACTGCTCATATTCATTGCTAACGTAGTATCTGTAATGTAAAGCGGAGATATAAGGAATATTAAACAACAAGAAATAAAATATCATAATTAGAAAATTATATATTCATTCTGAAGATAATTTTGTAGACTCATACAGCCAGACACAGGCTCTCTGACTCAACTAGTCTATTCCCAGCCAGGCTAGTCACACTTACATGCACTTGGTCCTTAACTGTTGTGCATTTAATATTTCAATAATTGAGTAATATGTGTGTGTGTGTGTGTGTGTGTGTGTGTGTGTGTCTTGCACGTTTAAATAATTAATTATGGATCATATGTAAAACTACATTAATTGTGTACATCATCATGCTTCCAAGTTATATGTCCACACTTTGCTAAAAATAAGGACAAAGTTAAACCTGCATACCAAGACACCTGTGTTTTCTTTGAATTAATTTAATGTTTTGAAATTACAAAACGTAACAATAACTTTCTAATTCTTTCCAATGCACGTACCTATCCAATTGATTGTAAAGTTTAAAGTAAGCGAGTATTAGTAAGAATTCAACTTAAGATGATGAATATATATAGAACATAGACACGATTTACAATGCCAAAATGAAAAAAGAAATAAAATATATTTTATGCATTTGATTTTGAAACAGGAATATTACTGCTTGCTTTGACTTAACTGGTGATCTCACAAACCTCTCCACCTCCAATTCCTGAGGAGATTGAGGCAAGTGAGGCTCCTCCTCCCCTCCCCCACCTATTTTAACTAAATTTCACAGGACAGTTTGACAGTCCTGACAAGTTGCATCTCCATCTGGTTCGGGAGCAGCAGAGCATCAGTTTGAAAGCTCCTACAAAGAACTATGAGAACAGTTGAGAGGATCATACGGGTCTCCCTACCATCCATCGTGCATATTTCTCAGAAGTGCTGTGGTTGCAGGGCTCTTAGTATAATCAAAGGTGCCACCCATCCACCCAGCATCCTCTTTGACTTTCTCCCGTCAGGCAGGAGTCTCCAATGCATAAAGACAAGAACAGTCAGGATGGGAAACAGTTTCTTCCTTCAGGCCATTTTGCTTCTCAACTCCCTACCGCATCACATTCGAAGTATCACTGGTTAATCTATTCTGTACCTTACAATTTTTAAATTTAGGAACTTTAGTTTGTTTATGTGTGATCGATCTATAGATTTTATCCTTACTTTCATGAGTCACTGTGTGTTATGTGTACTACAGTGCTTTACATCCTGGTCTGGAGAAATGTTGTCTTGTTTGATGATATAAATATATATAGTTAAATGACAATGACCTTGACTTGATTTCTACAAGTAGTTGCTATTCACAGAGAGAGATAAAATCTTCTGTGATTTCATCTTAAAACTAATAACCACTTGCTGAACTGTAAACATGACAAAGAGTAAACAAGTAATTTATGGAAACTTAATGAAAACTGCAAATTCTATTAAAACAAATTTAAAATAAAACTGGATATGGAAGGGAATAAGCAATACTGAAGTTGAGATACTTAGGCATTCAAAATCAAACAGATTTTTTTAATTTGAGTTCATAACTACAGCATCTTTCTGATTCTGAGGCAATAACTCTTTTCAGTGAACTGAGGCTAATTCATGAACAGGTTGAATGATATATTTGTGGTGAACTACATATACCTGTCTGGACATGCCCCCTGCTGACTGCTCCTGTGGCTCCTCCCACTGACCCCTGTATAAAGGCGATCAAGGCCTGAGCCCGGCCTCTCAGTCTCCAGGATGTAGTATGGTAGTCACTCACTGTTTGTTCCTTCTTCCAGTCAATAAAAGCCGATATCTCGCCTTACGTCTCAGAGTGAGTTATTGATGGTGCATCAATATTCCAAGTTGAATGATGCACACATAATTGTCAGGAAAATCGCTGATAGCCTTGTTATGATAAATGTTTAATTGGGGTTTAATATGCCTAGGAGTATAAAGATGATGATAAAGAAAGTGTTGCAGGTAGCTGGTGGTTAGGAGACATTTTTAAAATATTTATTTATCAAAAGTATTGTAGTGTTGAAATGATGAGCAATGGGTCACAGGTGCATGGGATCATCAGTCATTGGAAAATACAGCACAGAAACAGGCCCTATGGCCCATCTAATCATTGCAGAACAATTTAAACCACCCAGTCCCATCGATCTGCATCGGGACCATAGCCTTTCATACCACTACAATCCATGTACCTATCCAAACTTCTCTTAAACGTTAAATTCAAGCTTGCACTGGCTGCTCATTCCACCCTCACATAACCATATAACAATTACAGTGGGGAAGCAGGCCATCTCAGCCCTTCCAGTCCGTGCTGACCGCTTACTCTCACCTAGTCCCACCAACTTGCACTCAGTCCATAACCCTCCATTCCTTTCCTGTCTATATACCGATCCGATTTTTTTTTAAATGACAATATTGAACCTGCCTCTACCACTTCTACTGGAAGCTCATTCCACACAGCTACCACTCTGATTAAAGAAGTTCCCCCTCGTGATACCCCTAAACTTTTGCCCCCTAACTCTCAACTCATGTCCTCTTGTCTGAACCTCCCCTACTCTCAATGGAAAAAGCCTATCAATGTCAACTCTATCTATCCCCCTCATAATTTTAAATACCTCCATCAAGTCCCCCCTCAACCTTCTATGCTCCAAAGAATAAAGACCTAACTTGTTCAACCTTTCTCTGTAACTTAGGTGCTGAAACCCAGGTAACATTCCAGTAAATCTTCTCTGTACTCTCTCTATTTTGTTGACATCTATAATTTGGTGATCAGAACTGTACACAATACTCCAAATTTGGCCTTACCACTGCCTTGTACAATTTTAACATTACATCCCAACTCCTATACTCAATGCTCTGATTTATATAGGACAGCATATCCAAAGCTTTCTTCACCACCCTATCCACATGAGATTCCACCTGCAGGGAACTATGCACCATTATTCCTAGATCACTCTGTTCTACTGCATTCTTCAATGCCCTACCATTTACCATGTATGTCCTATTTTGATTAGTCCTACCAAAATGTAGCACCTCACACTTATCAGCATTAAACTCCATCTGCCACCGTTTAGCCCACTCTTCTAACTGGCCTAAATCTCTCTGCAAACTTTGAAAACCTACTTCATTATCCACAACGCCACCTATCTTAGTATTATCTGTATACTTACTAATCCAATTTACTACCCCATCATCCAGATCATTAATGTATATGACAAACAACACTGGACCCAGTACAGATCCCTGAGGCACACCACTAGTCACCGGCCTCCAACCTGACAAACAGTTTTCCACCACTACTTTCTGGCATCTCCCATCCAGCCACGGTTGAATCCATTTTACTACTTCAATATAATACCTAACGATTAAACCTTCCTAATTATCCTTCCATGTGGAACCTTGTCAAAGGCTTTACTGAAGTCCATATAGACAACATCCACTGCTTTACCCTCATCAACTTTCCTAGTAGCCTCTTCAAAAAAATTCAGTAAGATTGGTCAAATATGACCTTCCACGCACCTTCCATGTTGACTGTTCCTAATAAGACCCTGTCTATCCAGATAATTATATATACCATCTCTAAGAATACTTTCCATTAATTTACCCACCACTGATGTCAAACTTACAGGCTGATAATTGCTTCGTTTACTCTTAGAAACCCTTTTTAAACAATGGAACCACACGAGCAATATGCTTGTCCTCTGGCACCATCCCCGTTTCTAATAACATTTGAGATATTTCTGTCAGAGCCCCTGCTATTCCGACACTAACCTCCCTCAAGGTCCTAGGGAATATCCTGTCAGGACCCGGAGACTTATCTACTTTTATATTCCTTAAAAGCACCAGTACTTCCTCTTCTTTAATCATCATAGTTTCCATAACTTCTTTACTTGTTTCCCTTACCTTACACAATTCAATATCCTTCTCCTTAGTGAATACCGAAGAAAAGAAATTCTTCAAAATCTCCCCCATCTCTTCTGGCTCCATACATAGCTGTCGACTCTGAATCTCTAAGGGACCAATTTTATCCCTCACTTTCGTTTTACTATTAATATAACTGCAGAAACCCTTTGGATTGATTTTCACCTTACTTGCCAAAGCAACCTCGTATCTTCTTTTAGCTTTTCAAATTTTATTCTTAAGATCCTTTTTACATTATTATATTCCTCGAGCACCTCATTTACTCCATGCTGCCTATATTTATTGTAGATATCTCTCTTTTTCCTAAACAAGTTTCCAAAATCCCTTGAAAACCATGGCTCTCTCAAACTTTTAACCCGTCCTTTCAACCTAACAGGAACATGAAGATTTTGTACCCTCAAAATTTCACTTTAAATGACCTCTATTTCTCTATTACATCCTTCCCATAAAACAAATTGTCCCAATCCACTCCTTCTAAATCCTTTCGCATCTCCTCAAAGTTAGCCTTTCTCTAATCAAAAATCTCAACCCTGGGTCCAGTCCTATCCTTCTCCATAATTATATTGAAACTAATGGCATTGCGATCACTGGACACAAAGTGCTCCCCAACACATACCTCCGTCACCTGACCTATTTCATTCCTTAACAGGACATCCAAAACTTCCCCTTCTCTAGTCGGTACCTCTATGTTCTGCTGCAAAAAACTATCCTGCACACATTTTACAAACACCAAACCATCCATCCCTTTTACAGTATGGGCTTCCCAGTCTATGTGTGGAAAATTAAGATCTCCCACAATCACAACCCTGTGCTTACTACAAATATCTGCTATCTCCTTACAAATATGCTCTTCAATTCTTGCTCCCCATTAGGTGGTCTATGACACATCCCTAAAGTGTTACTACACCTTTCCCATTCCTCAATTCCACCCAAATAGGCACCCTGGACGAGTACTCCAATCTACCCTGCCAGAGCACCGCTGTAATATTTTCTCTGACAAGCAATGCAACACCTCCCCCTCTTGTCCCTCCATTTCTATCACACCTGAAGCAACGGAATCCAAGAATATTTAGTTGCCAATCACACCCCTCCTGCAACCATATTTCACTAATAACTACAACATCATATTTCCAGGTATCAATCCATGCTCTAAGCTCATCCACCTTTCTTACAGTGCTCCTAGCATTAAAATAAATGCATTTAAGAAATTCTTCACCTCTTACTCTCTGTTTATTACTAATGGTGCAAACAACTTTACTATCTTCTTTTTCTTCCTTCTCCCATACATCTGTTCCTACACTCTGATTCCCCTTCCCCATTGTATCTAGTTTAAGTCCACTGGAGCCTCTCTAGCAAACCTACCTGCAAGAATATTTGTCCCCATCCATTTCAGATGTAAACTATTCCACTGGAACAGGTCCCACCTTCCCTGGAAAACTACCCAATTATCTATAAATCTGAAACCCTCCTTCCTGCACCATGTCTTCAGCCACATGTTGATCTGCACTGTCTTACTATTTCTAAACCCACCTGCACGTGGCACTGGTAGCAATCCTGAGATTGCTATCCTGGAGGTCCTGTCCTTTAGCCATCTGAGTCAATCACTTTCCCCTTATCTTCCCCATAAGCTTTTCACCCATGAGCTCTAGTTTTAGTTCCACCCAACCTCAGAAGAAAATATCTCCTTGCATTTACCTTAAAATAGTGGTAGAATAACATCCTTAACGGTGCTTTCTGGGGGAGCAGATTTTCAAAGCACAAAGAAAGTTGTTTTTGGTGTTTAATTACATTAAAAAAGGCTAGTATTTTCTGTGCAGTCAGCAATGAGGAGACCACAGGAATTTTAGTTGCACAGGCCAAGGTTGGGCTTTTGGGAGCATTGGGAAAAGATGCTGCTGTTGATTTTGGAGAGCAACGAGGAAACTGCACAAAGTAACCAAAAAGGAAATCCTAGGAATGGAGTCTCTATGCCACAAATATTTCCTTTTTTGTTCATTACTGACAAGAGGGAATTATAGAAAGCTTGTTGTTTCCTGGTGAGACAGGAACTGGGAACTTCACTTCAGAATATTCAGAGGAGTGGAATTTTTTTTTCTCTTGTGGCTCAGGACAAGTTTGGTCTACAGATGGTAGAAGGAGGCTGATCTAGTGCTGAGAATGAGCTCGTAGCCTGAGGTTGCAAAAGGAGCACAGAGAAATGCCGGGCCAGTGAGGATGATAATGTCATATAAACAAAGAGTTCTGATATGCAAATATGCAAGAGAACCACATTACAGATTTGGCTTAGAGACCTCCAACAACATGAATTTAAGTGTACAGGGAAGGGTGAACAGAAATAGGCTTGACTGCAGAACATTTCATGTTATGTGTAGCTATTGTAAGAATCCTAAGTAAGCAACTTTCAATTAAGTTACCAAGTCTGGAATGTATGGCAGTTCACAAGATTATTCACACTTAGTATATAGAACATAGAAGAACATAGAATAGTTACAGGCCCTTCGGCCCACAATGTTGTGCCGACCCTCAAACCCTGCCTCCCATATAACTCCCCACCTTAAATTCCTCCATATACCTGTCTAGTAGTCTCTTAAACTTCACTAGTGCATCTGCCTCCACCACTGACTCAGGCAGTGCATTCCACGCACCAACCACTCTCTGAGTAAAAAAACCTTCCCCTAATATCCCCCTTGAACTTCCCTCCTCTTACATTAAAGCCATGTCCTCTTGTACTGAGCAGTGGTGCCCTGGGGAAGAGGAGCTGGCTGTCCACTCTGTATGTTCCTCTTAATATCTTGTACACCTCTGTCATGTCTCCTCTCATCCTCCTTCTCTCCAAAAAGTAAAGCCCTAGCTCCCTTAATCTCTGATCATAATCCATAGTCTCTAAACCAGGCAGCATCCTGGTAAATCTCCTCTGTACTTTTTCCAATGTTTCCACATCCTTCCTATAGTGAGGCGACCAGAACTGGATACAGTACTCCAAGTGTGGCCTAACCAGAGTTTTATAGAGCTGTATCATTACATCATGTCTCTTAAACTCTATCCCTTGACTTATGAAAGCTAACACCCCATAAACTTTCTTAACTACCCTATTTACCTGTGAGGCAACTTTCAGGGATCTGTGGACATGTACCCCCAGATCCCTCTGCTCCTCCACACTTCCAAGTATCCTGCCATTTACTTTGTAATCTGCCTTGGACTTTGTCCTTCCAAAGTGTACCACCTCACACTTCTCTGGGTTGAACTCCATCTGCCACTTCTCAGTCCACTTCTGCATCCTATCAATGTCTCTCTGCAATCTTCGACAATCCTCTACACTATCTACAACACCACCAACTTTTGTGTTGTCTGAAAACTTGCCAACCCACCCTTCTACCCCCACATCCAGGTCGTTAATAAAAATCGCGAAAAGTAGAGGTCCCAGAACAGATCCTTGTGGGACACCACTAGTCACAACCCTCCAATCTGAATGTACTCCCTCCACCACGACCCTTTGCCTTCTGCAGGCAAGCCAATTCTGAATCCAAACTTCCCTGGATCCCATGCCTTCTGACTTTCTGAATAAGCCTACCCTGTGGAATGTTGTCAAATGCCTTACTAAATTCCATGTAGATCACATCCAGTGCACTACCCTCATCTATATGCCTGGTCACCTCCTCAAAGAACTCTATCAGGCTTGTTAGACATGATCTGCCCTTCACAAAGCCATGTTGACTGTCCCTGATCAGACCATGATTTTCTAAATGTCCATAGATTCTGTCTCTAAGAATCTTTTCCAACAGCTTTCCCACCACAGGTGTAAGGCTCACTGGTCTATAATTACCCGGAGTATCCCAACTACCTTTTTTGAACAAGGGGACAACATTCGCCACCCTCCATTCCCCTGGTACCATTCCTGTGGACGAGGACATTAAGCCTCTGGAGCAGCCTGGGGAATATTCCATCAGGCCCCGGGACTTATCCGTCCTAATATATTTTAACAACTCCAACACCTCCTCTCCCTTAATATCAACATGCTCCAGAACATCAACCTCACTCATATTGTCCTCACTGTCATCAAGTTCTCTTTCATTGGTGAATACCGAAGAGGAGTATTCATTGTGGAACTCGTTCACTTCCACAGCCTCCAGGCACGTTTTCCCACTTTTATTTATAATCGTCCCTACCTTCACTCCTGTCATCCTTTTGTTCTTCACATAATTGAAGAATGCCTTGGGGTTTTCCTTTACCCTACTCAGCAAGGCCCTCTCATGCCCCCTTCTTGCTCTTCTCAGCCCCTTCTTAAGCTCCTTTCTTGCTACCCTATATTCCTCAATAGACCCATCTGATCCTTGCTTCCTAAACCTCATGTATGCTGCCTTCTTCCACCTGACTAGATTTTCCACCTCACTTGTCACCCATGGTTCCTTCACCCTACCACTCTTTATCTTCTTCACTGGGAGAAATTTATCCCTAACATCCTTAAACATTGACCACATGTCCATAGTACATTTCCCTGCAAAAACGTCATCCCAATTCACACCCTCAAGTTCTAGCCTTATAGCCTCATAATTTGCCCTTCCCCAATTAAAAATTTTCCTGTCCTCTCTGATTCTATCCTTTTCCATGATAATGCTAAATGTCAGGGAGCAGTTATCACTGTCCCCCAGATGCTCACCCACTGACAGATCTGTGACCTGAGCCCAATTCGTTACCTAATACTAGATCTAGTATGGCATTCCCCCTAGTCGGCCTGTCAACATACTGTGACAGGAATCCATCCTGGACACACTTAACAAACTCTGCCCCATCTAAACCCTTGGGACTAATCAAATGCCAATCAATATTAGGGAAGTTAAAGTCACCCATGGTAACAACCCTGTTATTTTTGCACCCTGTTAAATCTGCCTCCCAATCTGCTCCTCGGTATCTCTGCTGCTATCAGGGGGCCTATAGAATATCCCCAGTAGAGTAACTGCTCTCTTCCTGTTTCTGACTTCCACCCATACAAACTCAAAAGAGGATCCTGCTACATTACCCACCCTTTCTGTAGCTGTAATAGTATCCCAGACCAGTAATGCCACCCCTCCTCCCCTTCCACCCCCCCCCATCTCTTTTAAAGCACTGAAATCCAGGAATATTGAGAATCCATTCCTGCCCTGGTGCCAGCCAAGTCTCTGTAATGGCCACTACATCATAATTCCATGTATGTATTCAAGCTCTCAGTTCATCACCTTAGTTCCTGATGCTTCTTGCATTGAAGCAGACATACTTTAGCCCTTCTACCTTACTACCTTTACACCCTTTATTCTGCTTCTCTTTCCTCAAAGACTCTCTATATGTTAGATCTGGCTTTACTCCATGCACTTCTTTCACTGCTCTATCACTCCGGGTCCCATCCCCCTTGCAAATTAGTTTATATCTGGATGATTATCCTCCGAAGTTGATCATTGTATAAACTAGGGGTTCCTAACCTGGGGTCCACAGACCCCTTCCTTAATGGTATTGGTCCTTTGCACAAAAAGGGTTGGGAACCCCTGTCCTAAACAGATTACTGAAAAAAAAACTTGACATTTACAGATCAGATAGGTAAATATATTTGATTAATTAAACACTGTATATTGTTCATGTATATAAAACTTATAGATCCAGCAACACTGATTAAAATTGTTTTCTGAATGGATATTGACCCCATGAACACGACCTCACTACTATTTATTTCTGCTTTGCACTACTTATTTAATTTAACTGTACACTCACGCACCCATATACACACATACACAAACTTCACACTTTTATTTATATTATCAAGTATTGTATTGTACTGCTGCTGTAAAGTTAGCAAACTTTACAACATGTGCCGGCGATATTAAACCTGATTCTGAAATCCTAAGTTTTCTGATCACCTTTAAAACATTGAAATCTGTTAACTTTAAAGTACTTATTCTTCTGCAAAATATCACTACATATCAGGCTGAGATTGTTAAATATGTACTATGAAATTGGCTGAATTTCCAGCGGTGATAACGAAGCCTTGTCTCTGATAAATGAAGGAGAAAATATTCAAGGTGCCCTGCACAATTCCAGAGAGTGTTACAGGAATAAGTTGACCAATAATTAAAGCTAACATCCGAAGAAGAACTCAATGAATGGAGAAATTTAACTTAATTTTAAATTAATACATTTTCCTCCAGCTAATTTAAACTACCAGCTAATTTCCTGATGAAGGGTGTCGGCCCAAAACGTTGTTATTACCTCCCCCCATAGATGCTGTCTGGCCTGCTTTGTTCTGCCAGCATTTTGTGTTTTTTATTCAGCTAACTTCAATTGTTTAGGCCAGAAAAATCACTGAATTAATAAAGATAGTGTGTGGACAACTCTGCTTAATCGTCTGATGATAATGCTGTGAACTGCAGTGCAAAGGTTGAACAATGTGTTGAGAATTCTGTAAAGATAGTGTTGTTAGAATTTCAATGCACTTACAGTGTATTGTCCAGCAGAGCTATTATTCTAGTCACTTCCCAGTTTCCTTTGGTAATTTGTTTCAGGCGTACCTTTAAAACATAATTATGGGACTTGAATTTGCATCAGTTTAGAAAATATTTTAAAAGACAAAAAAAAAATACTAGTGCTTACTATACCTGCGTTCCCGCCTTTTCATGAATATGCTTATATCCATTATCGTCACTTAGTATTTTGTAGAAAGTATTATTATCTGGTGCAAAAATTGGATCTGAAGGTCGAAACTGCAAACAATCCAAAAGAATTAGAATTCTGAAATGTTGGCATTCAATAAATTATACTTAAGTTGTAAAACAATGAAAAATACATTGTCCATGATGAAATCAACAACAAAGGCATTGGGAGAAACTGCAGGTGGGCAGCAACGTGTATGGAAGCAAGAATTATCATAGTCATATGTTTACTAAACAAAACATGACCTGGTTAAAATCATGCGAGTGGGTGGTTCTCAGTAATAGTTTTGGATATCTTTTTATTCATACTTCAAGGTCTGAATATAGCTGCATTTACTTTCCACCCTCTCATTGCCTTTGAACTGAATAACTTCAAAAGCCATTTGTCTACTGCCTCTGAAAGTCAGTTCCATTGGCTTCAATTTTTTAAAGTTCTACAGTATGTTCACATTTATAATGCAAACTGCCTATGTAAGCATGTAACACTGATGCTAATTTTAATAAAAACACAAAATGCTGGCAGAACTCAGCAGTTTGTGTTTTTATTTATTTCCAGCATCTGCAGATTCACTTGTGATGCTAATCTTAATGATGGGTTATTAGTGTGTAATCATAGCAGAGTGTACTTCCTTGTTCTGAGAGAATTGTGTTTCTGGAAAATTATCTGTATCATTATTTGCTGCAATGTGAATGAACTCTTAATAAAATTTGTTGTTTCTTTCAAATTTTTTACTTATTTAGTTATTTTTCTCTTAAAAATCTCAGGAGAAACTGTTTATTCTGTATCTTAAATTGTTTGCAATGATTTGTGAACTCTGGAACCAGACTTCCATAATATGAGAGTATACAGTACTAGTTTCCAATATGATTATCTGATGTCAAAAATAACTTACTGCTCATTATGCCTCTGGCATGTAGGACAGCAATGAAGTTCTTCCTTCTGTCTGTATAGAAGGATTCTTAATTGCTGCTTTGTAACAATTGTTCTTTTTTTAACCATTCAAAGTTGTTAGCCCTGAGTTGAACCCTTGAACCTGGAGCAGTGGACCACTCTTAGTCTGGTCTCTACCCTTTGACCTGTTTGGTACAGGTAACCCTACCAAGAGCCAAAGCACAAGGCCTTGACTCCAGCCAACATAGCTCTCTGGTCATTGAGGTACGCAAGCATCCAAACCATGACAAGGTTGTGGTCCCCTTCGAGACTCAAAAGTAAAGTTGAATAGAAAAAGATGTATGTATACAATGTTTATGATACTAATTTTCAGAAAAAAATAAAGTAATTTAAACAATAATACGTACTTCACCAATCCAACCCGTTGTACTTATTTCCTTAAGTTCTTTATCCTAAAGAATAAATATTCAGATTAACTGGGCATAGAAAGATATTAATCATATTTTAGGTAATAATTATGATATCTTAGGGATATTGGTTGAAACCTCACCTTTGAACATGTCCAATGGCCTGTGTTAAAATCACAGACTGTTAAAATAGAATGATTCTGTCTTCGGTTAATCCACTGCACACAGGTTCGCTTTTCAGTTACCCAGGTTACAGAGACCAGATAGTAACTAAAAATGTAAATTAAAAAACTGAAAATATTCTGATTTGGATGTTAAAATACAACTACTAAGTATTGAATGATTCACCTTATCTGTCAATACATTTTTATATTTAATATGTTATATAATAGTATTTTATGGTCGACTTTACAATCAGCTGTAAATTTGCATAAGTTGATTCTACGAGCTAAATTTAATAATATTGATTAAGGATATGCACACTTCCATAAATAGTACACTTACAGGACTTTGAGAACAATATTTATTTGCTTAGCACAGTTATTTAGATAAATAATGACTCAAAAGAGTGTAATAGGACTGGCTAAAAAATTTGATGACCGAGAAATGGGGAAAAATAAAGGAAAGAAAGGTGGAGTGGATCTGGATTTAGGGATGAACTATCAGTCGGCACTGGTTACGGAAGAAGACGTACATTGTACTAGGTTCTAAGAACAAGATAACATGGGAAGGATGTAAACGGAGATTGTCCTGCTACGAAGGGGCAAAGTCATTAAGGAATTAGCTCAGAAAATGAGAACCTCACCTATAGAATATTAGGAGGTTACAAGCTGATATGGTTCACTGCGAATTTGGTATAGCATTGTTGTGACAGCTGTATTTAGTATAAATTGAAATTTTCTCAAATTCCCAAAATTTCCCAGTACTGTTTTTTAAGTCTATTAGAAATCCTCACAATTTTCCTAATAGAATTGACCTATTTTTGTTAGTCATAAAAAGTAAAGCAAATAGGTCAATTTTATTTTAATCTAAACATTTTGTAAAATAATTTTACATTTTATTGTGTGTATGTTTGTGTTTTGAGAGGGGAGAGGGTGATGTATTATCTTCAATATAATGGAAGCATCCTCCTTCTGAATGACAAGATGTGAATTTTATTTATTTTAATAACTAATTTTAATCCATCTGGAAATTGAAAGCAATGACATAAAAAGTTACTGGTTTTATACCCTGCCTGGTGATTTTTTTGTGACTTTAATGCAGACCAGGGGTCCCTAGCCTGGGGTCCATGACCCAGTGACTTAGTGGTAATGGTCTAAGGCTGGGAAACCCTGACCTAATGGGAGCATCAGAAAGACACTGGTGTAACGGAACAGCAAGTTTTGAGCTAGTAATTATTGACAGTTGCACATTTTCTGATTCCTGAGTGCACAACCTGGTCCTCCACCCAGGATTCAGAGTTTGCATAGTCAATTATATGTGCGTCTGACATCAATGTGACCATTTGCATCAGCAATATCCCTTGCATTAGTAAGGTGGGAGTGGAGCAAAAGATGCTGGGATATTGCTGCTTGTGATCAGGAAGATGTTGGGAAAAGGACTGGGTTTACTTTTTGTGATCTGCTATAAAATATTGAGCTGGTAGTTGGGAAAAGGTTTGGGGAGACTTGGTTGCCATATTCGTGCAGATGTAATTGGGAATGGAGCCTTGATGTGGGAATGTCGTACCGACAAAGGTAACGATATCCGTGGACGTGAACTTCCCACTGTTCAGGACATTTACAAAGACAGGTGGGTAAAAAGGGCTCCAAGGATCATTGGGGACCCGAGTCACCCCAACACAAACTGTTTCAGCTGCTACCATCCAGGAAATGCTACCACAGCATAATAACCAGGACCAACAGGCTCCGGGACAGCTTTTTCCACCAGGCCATCAGACTGATTAATTCATGCTGACGCAACTGTATTTCTATGTTATATTGACCATCCTATTGTACATAATATTCATTACAAATGACTATAAATTGCACATTGCACATTTAGATGGAGACATAACGTAGAGATTTTTACTCCTCATGAATATGAAGGATGTAAGTAATAAAGTCAATTCAATGCAATTCAATTATAGGATCAAGTAGGGACACATTTGGGAAGGTGAGCAAGACACTTGGAGTGTTATTGAGAGAATCATTGGGGTGCTGGGAGGTGGATAATGCCTAAAGGCTTAAACTAAGTATTTTACTCATCCGCAGCGTTCTTTTCAAGTCATGTTTGCCTGAGGGTGCCCAATGATCGAAGGTGCAGGAAAATGCAGGTTGAGTTTTCCATGATTTTTTTTTTTCAAAAGCATCCCTGCACATTGTTGATGCAGAAATCACATTGGGGTTACAAAGGTGACTGACAGCAGGGAATTTCCTGATCAGCAGGAGATAAATCAATTATAAATCTTAAAGTGCTGAAACAGGAACTGCACATTGGGATCCACTTTCTGAGTAGAAGTTTCAAATGTGTGATCTGTACAACTTTGATATAATCAACCATCTACATCTCCTCTGCATCTGTTTATTGAACATTTATTGACAATGTAAAATCCATAGCATTATTTTTCCATTTTTCCTTAAATAGCTATTGAGCTTGTCGTACCCAACTCTGCCATTTCTGAATCCATGGATTTTCAATTAATCCAAGTCCTTCCAGATGACTATGAATGTTATCTAAATTATGGTTTCTTGAAATATTCCCAATGTTAATGTTATGTTGGCTGGCCTACATTTACTCGGTCAATGTTTTTGTTGTTGAATGGTGTTGCTATATGCTAATCATGCTTATTTTTACACAGGATGTCTAAGCAAGGAAGAGGAAAGAAAGAAATTTTGAGTCACTGTTCTGTTGAATGACACGGGCAAATGGATGAGGAAAAAAAAAAGATTTTGTCTGCTGCACTTTGTTGAAATTTTGCTGACATTTACCATTCAGGTCTTTGACAAATTTGACATATTGGAAATAACTGGGGAAGATATCATTAGGACAACAGAGAAATCAAAAAAATAGAGGTATACCTTGAAAGTATTTCTTTTGGGGCCGAAAGCTCTGCAGACACAAGGTTTTCGGTATCTACAACAAATAGCCTCACAGAAGGACTAGGAGAACCAGCCTAATTTTAAGAAAAGAAATTATTTCTGTGGTAACAAATGCAGCCCAATATTTCACAAGCCTCCATTCCAAATACCATTCCCTGCTTAGAAGGTGTACTGAAATGAAATTGTTAGTTTTTCACAGTAATATTTCACAAATGTACAATAATGTAGAACAGTTATATTAGTATGAAGATGTTATACATTTTATTTCGTATTTAGAATTTGGAGTGGATGGACAAGCCTATAATTTAATTGTTAGTCATAGATACTGAGATACATCCCAGGATGCACTGGGACACACTACCAGTGATGTAACATGGGGTCATTGGGTGGTTTGGGTCTTTCAACATCAGATGCTCCTGCCCAGATGACCCAGCTAGGGCTGATCAGTCTCTGGCTTGTGACCCAGCAGCAATGGTTTGTGGATCACATCTCTTGATCTGTAGCCACCTTTTCTTTGCAAGGTATTTCAGATGCTAAGGAGAAGGAGTTCTCTGCTGGTGGGGGACATCCAGCAGTAAGGAACACTGCTTCCCTGTGGATAAGCATCCAGATATGCTGAGTCTTATCACATGTTCATGGTGAAACAACTGGTAAGATCTTTCCTCAAAAGTGAACTCAATGGGAGAAATGGAGGCATACTGTTTCCACTGAGAAACTGAGATACCCATGCATATTACCTCTCTGGGTTTAATTATTTGTATCCAGTAACTTATGATGCTTCAGGGATTTCTGAGAGCTCTGGGACACCACAGCTTGAAAGGCCATTCCAGGGAGGCACTCACATACACAAAATTTCACTGCTGTTTGATAAATCTTAGGGTGAATTAACAACAAAGATTTCTTTGGGTGAGGCACACCCAAGGCTGAAATGAAGACTAAGCTGATGGTGAACTGTTCCATACTGAGTGGAGGCCTTTGGAAAAAAATACTTCCCTGTACTAGAGGAATCTACACTCTTTTTCCAGGCTCATCAACAACTTCAACTCTCCCTGGTGAGGAATGACATCTGAGGATTGGTGGGGGTGAGGTCAGTTTAGGCTGGCTGGATATCCACCAGGAATGTTGCCCTGTACCTAAACTCTCACAATTTTAATGTAATAAAATGAGCAGGAGCTGGTTAAGGTTTGGAGCAGCTTTGATGGGCTGAATGGCCCAATTCTGCTCCTATGTCTTATGTCTAGGTGGGATATTCAGATCGGGATGGAGTGGGCAGAGGTTTTAGGGATAGGAGGGTGGTAGTGCTTGGAATTTATATAAGGGACAACGTAGACAATATTAGACCTCATCACCTGAGCCCTTTGGCATTATTGTATCCATTTTTGCTTTGGACCATAGAGAAAAGGTTCTAATTTTTTTAAGACTACTTTTTAAAAGAAACTTTTTAAAGGAATTGTACCTTGGGATATGGAATTATCACTGTTTCCGGGTACTGTCCATTGCCATAAAATGGGTACTCTATCATTTCAACCTCAGTGTCATTGAATTCTCCATAAGCAAGAAACCTTCCATTTGGTGACCACCATAAAGCATTATTTGAAGAAAACATTTCCTCTGTAAAAAGAAAGAAACATTATCTTGTTTGATAATATCAAGCATTACTTAAATAAGACCTATAGCAGCATATACTCTTAGTGACCACATTGTTAGGTACAGGAGTGGAATCCAACGTGGTCTTCTTTTGCTGTTGCCCATCCACTTCAAGGTTTCACATGTTAGACCATAAGACATGGGAGTAGAATTAGGCCATTCAGCCCATTGAGCCTGCTCCGCCATTTCATCATAGCTGATCCCAGATCCCATCCAAACCCATGTACAGTACCTGCCTTTTCACCATATCCCTTGATGCCCAATCAATCAGGGATCTATCAACTTCCACTTTGAATATACCCAAGGGCTTGGCTTCCACCGTGGCTTCCACCACGGCTTCCATGGCAGAGCATTCCACAGATTCATTACTGTCTGGCTAAAAAAAACCTCTTTACTGCTATGCCCTCTGGTTCTGGATACCCCCACCAGAGGAAACATCCTCTCTACATCCACCTTATCTTGTCCTTTCAACTTTCTCTAAGTTTCAATGAGATCCCCACACTTTCTTCCAAATTCCAGTGCGTACAGGCCCAAAGCTGCCAAATGCTCCTCATATGTTAACCCCTTCTTTCATGGAATCATCCTCGTGAACCTCCTCTGGACTCTCTCAACTGACAATATATCCTTTCTGAGATAAGGGGCCCAGAACTGTTAATAATACTCCAAGAGCTGCCTGCATACTGTCTTACAAAGACTCAGCGTTATCTCCTTCTTTTTATATTCTATTTCCATTGAAATAAATGCCAACAATGCATTTCCCTTCTTCTCCATGGACCCAAACCGTGAATTAATCTTCTGGGAGTCTTGCACGAGGACTTCAAAGTCCCTCTGCACCTCTAATGCTTGAATTTTCTCCCTATTTATATAATAGTCTGCACTATTGTTCCTTTTACTATAATACATCATCATACATTTCCAAACAATATTCCATCTGCCACTTTTTTGCCGTGAATGTTGTACTTTCATAGATGTTCTTCTGTACATTACTTGTTGCAACACCTGGTTATTTGAGTTACTGTTGCCTTCCTGTCACCTTGTACCAGTCTGGCAATTTTTCTGACCTCTGTCATTAACAAGTCATTTTCACCAATGAACTGCAATGTACTGGATGTTTTTTTTTTAATTTTTCTCATGATTCTCTGTAAACTCTAGAGATTATTGTGTGTAAAAATCTCAGGAGATCAGCAGTTTCTGAGATACTCAAATCACCCTGTCTGGCACCAACAATTGTTCCACAGTAAAAGGAAGTTAGATGACATATCTTCCCCATTTTGATGTTTGGTCTAAACAACCAATGAATCTCTTGACAACACACATAAAATTCTGGAGGAACTCAGCAGGACAGGCAGCATCTATGAAAAAGAGTAAGCAGTCAACATTTCCAGCTGAGACCCTTTTCCATAGATACTGCCTGGCCTGCTGAGATCCCCCAGCATTTTGTGTGATGTTGCTTGGATTTCCAGTGTCTGCAGATGTTCTCTTGTTTGTCACTGAATCTCTTGACCATGTCTACATGCTTTTATGCATTGAGTTACTCCCACATGATCGCCTGATTAGATACCTGTATTAATAAGCAGGCATACAGGTCTATCTAAATAAAAAGTGGCCAGTGAGTGTAGTTTGATCAGATAGCAACAGAAGTTGAATATTGCAAACAATCTAGATCACTGACTGAAAGGTGAAAGAAGTTTAAAAACGGTCATACAACAAAACAAACACGGGCAGTTATTTTCAGGTTTGGACTGCCAAACGATTTAGACTCTTACAAGCCTAGTCCATATTACCAGAAATCAAACAATTGGAAAAAAAAGAATGCAGTTGCTAAAAATCAGAAAAAAAAAGGATAAAAAGCTGGGATGCTAAAGTGTTCAACAGAGCAGGCAGTTTGTGTGGAAGGAATAACAGAGTCAATATTTCATTAAGGACATTAGATCAGCATTGCAAAATCATCAGCAGAAAGAAGGGAACAGAGGGGTTTACCGGGATCTTGTCTGGTGCAGAGGGCATGTGGTATGACAAGAGGCTGGATAAACTTGGATTGCTTTCTCTAGAGCACTGGTAGCTGAGAGAAGATCTGACAGAGGTTTATAAGATTATGAGAGGCATTATGGACAGAGAGTATGTTTCCCGGGGTTGAAATGTCTAATACCAAAGGGCACGCATTGAAAGGGGATGTGAGGGGTAAGTTTTTTACTCAGAGAGTGGTGGATGCCTGGAATGTGCTGCCTAGTACAGCACAAGGTGACATTAGAGGCTTTTAAGGGATGTTTGTGTAGGCACATGGATACAAGGAGAATGGAGGGATATGGACATGGTGTAGGTAGGAAGGATCAGTGTTGAGCTGTGTTTGATTTGATTATTAGCTGGTTCGGCACAACTTGGGTGGTGAATGGCCTGTTCCTGTGCTGTACAGTTCTACATTCTATGAAATGTTAACTCTATTTCTAACACTTATCACGTATTAAAGCTTTTTGAAAGTGTTGTGCAATGCCTTTACCCACATTATTTAATTACTAATGTACTGAGAAATAATATATAATTAAAACAAAAAGAACACTATTCTGTGCATGCCTGAATATACAGTCTTTGCAAAAGTCATAGCCACATACATATACAGCTTTTGCACAATACTGTATTTATCAACGTGGAGCAAGGAGGGAGTTTGTAAATTTGGCAGGAGCAAAGAATGCTGGAAATGGTGAGGGTGGAGCGCCATGGGAAGGGTGTGGGGTAGGAGGCAGAGAAAGAGTGCCGGGGGTGGGGGAACAGTATGGGTGCAGATAACTCACAGGCCTGAAACACCAATCAAGGTTATTTGATTCCAAACCATTGGCTTATTGATCATTACCAAATGTCTATCTTGTGCTTCGACTTCCCTCTCCGTTTTCCTGACTATGATTCCCCTCTCCCTGCCCATTCCCACTCTCACCTCACAGTGGAGACATATATCAGAATCTGATATCTCATCACTTTGTCATGAAATTAATACTTTTGTGCCAGTAATGCAGTGCAATATATAAAATTACTACAGCACTGTGGAAAATTCTTAGGCAAAGACTTTTGTGAACAAGACTTTTGCACAATATTTTGTAAAGGTTCAATTTACATAATGTTACTATACTGTGAAGAGCAAACCGAGGTTGAGATGGGGTCCAGAGTTGACCCTATGAACTATGCTGCTATTGAGAGAGAGAGGGGAGGCGTCCAGTGCAGATGAGAGAGAGAGAGACAGAGAAAGAGATGATTTAATGATATGGATCCTCAGCTGATTGTTTACCTTTGCTCCAGGGACACTCTGCCTGCGTGATAGGATTCCTGCAGAGACCGCAGGGCAGAGCCAGTTTGATGGACAGCCAGTGGCCCGCAAGTGGAGACAAGAAGCAGGTCTACTAAGACACAGAGAGACACACCAGGGAGACACACCACGGGACACTGAACGAGCTTTGTGCACCCACATGAAGGTGGGGGTTCTGGAGGATTGATTCGGGGAATCGATCAGTGGCTCGCAGTGTGGGGAACTGTTTGTGTGTCCACCTTTGCCTAGGTGACAGGTCCACCACTAAAGAATGGATGTACATGGTATGGTCATAGTCGGTGACCACAACAGGAAGACAACGGGAAGATCAATGGCAACGGCATCACCTCTCATCATCTCTCTCTCTCTCTCTCCAACGTTACTCAACTAACTACCACAAACTGAACTGAACTGAACTCTTTTCATCATATCGTAAGACTGTATCCATTTACCCCTAGGTTTGAAACAGCCTAGTTTTGTTCCTATTTCCACACATATACATATATCCATATCTATATCATTGCTAACCTGTTTGATATTTTTGCATTTATAGTACTGTATGGCTTAGTTTACTAATAAACTCTATTAGTTTATGGTAATACCAGACTCCAACGTGTTTTCTATTTCTGCTGGTTCTTAATCCAGTCACGGGGTACGTGACAAATTGGGGGCTCGTCCGGCATCTTGAAAGACAAATTTGGGGCTGTTTGAATTGATTGGCGTAAATTCCCTTATCTGATTTGGGCTGTGTGGAAAAAACAGCAGAAATGGACGGCAATAAATTTTTGGCGGAGCCAACCTCAGAGGCATTAGAGGATGCCAGGAGGGTGGAACTGTTGAATATTGCAAGAAAGTTGAATCTTTCGAAGGTGAAGATTTCAACAAGCAAGTCAGAGATGTTGAGAGCCATAGTCATGTATTATGTAGCCACAGGGGTGTTTCAAGTAGAGGAGTTGGAGTTGTTTTGGAAGTAAACCCAGCCAGGCTGAGATTCAACTTCAGATGGAAAGATTAAGGATCAAGGTTGAGGAGAGGAAAAGAATGCGGCAGTATGAGTTTGAGTTACAAGTAAAACAGCTGGAGGCTGAATGACAGAGTGAGGAAAGGGAAAGACAGAGGCAGATTGAGAGGGAGATGTGGCAGCTGGGGGGTCCGGTGTTGGACCATGGTATTTTTATAGCTTGAAAGAGCTGGTTGTAATCGAAGAATTTAAGAAGTTTGTTCCCAATGATGTAAGGGCATTAAAGGATGCTGCTACCTTGAGGGAGTCTGCTGAGTTAACATCAAGTATGTTTTAACCCACAAGGTTGAGTCGACTCCGGATGGGAGTTGCCCAGAGAGTAGCTGTGAGGATCAGGGGAACCTGGAATTTGAAACTGGGACTGGTATTGAAAGCCTAGAAGAGGCAGCTGTCCCACTTGCCTGTGTTCAGGTTGTTGAAGCATTTGTGCATTGCCAGGGTGTTGAACCTTGTGTTAAAACTCAGTTAAGGTCTGAGGTGTCTGACTTGGTTGAAAAGGAATGCAGTTTTTTTGTGTCAGATGAACTTGATTCAGTGAGTGAGGGGTTAGCCTTGGTGCCAGTGGAAAGTGAGGATTCTCAGTCGTTTGTGTTAGACGGTGTTCTAAAAGTTGGTGATGAGTTGAAAGCTGGTGATGGGAATTTGATGGACAATAGTGAGGAAGGGGCTGTGTCTGGATGTTAACGAACTGGAGACGTTTGGACTGGTTTCGTGACCTTTGACCCTGCTTGCAGGACAATGGTCTGTTGAAGAATGTGTCAGCTTGTTAAACTCTATTTTAGAAGTTGAAAATAAACAATTCTAAGGTCGTCAGGGTGTTGTTCAAGAATTACAATGTAGAGGGAAAAGATTGTTTTGGGTTTGAGAGACCACCTGACTGCGTTACTATGGGGACGAATCAAAGTAAAGGGCGATGAAGTGGAATTGATGGATTGTTTGGGAATTTTCAAAATGTAAGCATGGTCTTCATAAGTTTAGTGATGGTGTTGAGTTTGGTAAACATTAAATTGGCAGCTATCCAGGGTGAAATTAAGTCCGCGGAACAGCGAACGAGCAAGCTCGTGGCTGGCAACCTACACACAGATACTGATGCTGTTAGCAATGACATGAGTTTAATTTATGGAAGTTTGTCAGAGACTTTTCTCCTCATGTTACAGCAGGATTTGGAGAGTAAGGAGGATGAGAAAGGCTTGTCCTTGTCGACGGATGAATTTATTGCAGAGCAAAGTCGGGATTCTGAAATGGCTGCGTTAAAGGAGACAGCTACCACAGTAGAGGATGTTCAGAGAGACTCAGTAGGATATTACCTTAAAGATGGGGTGTTACTGAGGAAGTGGAGACCACCTACTGTGCTTGCAGATGAGGATTGGGCATCGAGTAGTGGTCCCGAAAGTTTACAGGGCTGAGCTTTTAAACGTGGCTCATAGTTTGTCTTTAGGTGGACACTTTGAAGTGGAAAGGACAGTAAATAGAAGTGTGAAGGAATTCTACTGGCCTAATTTAAGGAAGGATGTTATGAATTTGTGCAGGACCTGTCATACCTATCAGGGTGCAGGAAAACCTAATCAGGAGCTGCCAGCAGCACTACTTAGGCCGATGCCTGTTTTTGGTGAACCATTCTCCAGGGTCATAGTGGATTGTGTGGGCCCGTTGCCAAAGACTGCAGCAGGCTACGAGTATCTGTTAACTATCATGTGTGCTGTGTCTAGGTTCCACGGAGTGGTGCCCCTCTGGAACATCGAGGCCAAGACTGTAGTAAAAGCATTTATCAAATTTTCCACACTGGCAGGTCTACCTAAAGAAATCCAATCTGTCCAGGGTAGTAACTTTACATCCACAACATTCCAGGGGACAGTTAAAGAGTTGCGAGCTAAGCATATGGTGTCACCTTTGACCTTACTCAGAGCAATGGTCAGATCAGAATGTAAATGTGATTAAGTGTGATCATGACTCCGACCCTGCACCAGTGAGTACTGTTATGACAATGGAGGAGATTGTCGTGTCTAGTACTGGAATACCAAATCATTTTACTGAATTCCCTGTAGTTTTCACAAGACTCAGAAAGTCTGATGTTTTGGAAAATATTGATGGGAAAATTCAACATTTGCAGTCAAAGCTGCAAACACAACTGAAGAGCTTAATTAACAAGTATAAAGGTTTATTCCCTGATATTCTAAGACCGTGCACGACGGCGGTGCATGACTTCATTGTGAAGTCAGCCCAGCCCATTAAGGAGTATCTCTACAGTATGAACGTGGAGAAAAGCAAGCTGGTGGACAAAGAAATTGACTGCATGCTAGCAGCTGGTATCATTAGGCCAACCACTTCAGACTGGGCGTCACCGCACGTGATTGTCCCTATGTCAGATGGGGGCATGAGATCCTGAACTGATTACAGGAAAGTAAATGCCGTAACAAAGACAGATGCTTATCGCATCCCGAGAGTAGATGATTGCATTGATAAGGTGGGAAAGGCCAAGTACCTTACAAAAATTGACATACTGAGAGGATATTGGTGTGTTCCACTGACTGAAAGGGCTAGTGGCGAGGCTGCCGGGGCAGTATTGCTACAGAGAAATGGGGATGAAATTGAACACCCCATGGTTTATTTCTCCAGAAATTCAACGTACACCAGAAAAACTAGTCCATGGTAGAGAAAGAATTACTATCACTTATTCTGGCGTTGCAGCATTTTAAGGTTTATATTTGACTGGCATAGAAACCACTAATTAGTTTACACCAACCACAATTCACTGGTATTTCTGACTAGCATGAAGGATAAGAACAGAAGGTTGCTAAATTGGAGTCTGATGTTACAAGAATATGATGTGAAGATAAAACATGTAAAGGGGAACTGACAATGTCCTTGCCGATTGATTATCTAGATGTTAGATTCGAAATTATATCTGTTTTACTCTGTTAAGTGATGACTACCTATGTATCGTATTAAACTCTGTAATGTACATTTCCTTTTAAATTTTTACTCCTGTAAAAATTTCCTAAAGGTGAGGGTGTGATGAGCAAACAGAGGTTGAGATGGAGTCCAGAGTGGACCCTTTGAACTCTGCTGTTATTGAGAGACAGAGGGGGGAGGCATCCAGCGCAGATGAGAGAGAGAGAGAGACATGATTTTAATGTTATGGGTCCTCGGCTGATTGTTTACCTTTGCTCCAGGGACACTCTGCCTGCGTGATAGGATTCCTGCAGAGACCGCAGGGCAGAGCCGGTTTGATGGACAGCCGGTGTTCAGCAAGTGGAGATAACAAGCAGGTCTGCTAAGACACAGGGAGACACACCACGGGACACTGAACGAGCTTTGTGCACCCACGTGAAGGTGGGGGTTTGGAGGATCGATTCGGGGAATCGATCAGTGGCTCACAGTGTGAGAAGGTGTGACCGGTGAGGAATTATTTGTGTGTCCACCCTTGCCTGGGTGACAGGTCCACCACTGAAGAATGGATGTACATGGTATGGTCATAGTCGGTGACCACAACAGGAAGACAACGGGAAGATCAACGGCAACGGGATCACCTCTCATCATCTCTCTCTCTCTCTCCAACGTTACTCAACTAACTACCACAAACTGAACTGAACTGAACTCTTTTCATCATATTGTAAGACTGTATCCATTTACCCCTAGGTTTGAAAGAGCCTAGTTTTGTTCCTATTTCCACACATATACATATATCCATATCTATATCATTGCTAACCTGTTTGATATATTTGCATTTATAGTACTGTATGGCTTAGTTTACTAATAAACTCTATTAGTTTATGGTAATACCAGACTCCAACGTGTTTTCCATTTCTGCTGGTTCTTAACCTGGTCACGGGGTACGTGACAGTACTCATACACTGTTGGGATACATGTCTGAATTAAAAAGCTATTTTTCGCTTTGATGATCATTTTGGGCTCTTTGGAATTCTACATTTTCCTGTCTTTCATTCTTTCGGATTTTTCTTCTGTTTTGTGGATGTCTGCAAAGAGTAAGAATTTCAGGTTGTATATTGTATACATTCTCTGATACTAAATGGAACCATTTGAACTATTTTGGCACTTTCTGTACAGATGTATATGGCACCAAGGTATCTGTGACACTTTTCAAATCCCTTTATGATTCATGAAATTTTGTTTTATAGAATGTTTCTTAGAATGCATTCCTTTCATAAACTAAGGAATAACAATCATAAAAAGGGGAAACTCTGCAGATGCTTGAAATTCAAGCAACATACACAAAATGCTGGAGGAACTCAACAGGCCAGGCAGCATCTATAAAAAAGAGTAAACAGTCAACATTTCGGGCTGAGACCCTTCATCGGGACAGGAGAAAAAAGATGCAAAATCAGAGTAAGAAGGTGGGGGTAGGGGAGGAAGAAATACAAGGTAGTAGGTGATAGGTGAAACCAGGAGAGAGGGAGGGGTGAAGTAAAGAGCTGGGAGGTCGACTGGTAAAAGACATAAAGGGCTGGAGAATGGGAAATCTAATAGATGTCAGAAGGGCATGGGAGAAAGGGACAAGGAGCTCCAGAGGGGACGTGATGGGCTGGTAAGGAGATAAGGTGAGAGAGGGAAATAGGAATGGGGAATAGTGAAAGAGAGTTGGCTGGGGAGTGGTCCATTATCAGAAGTTCAAGAAATTGATGTTCATGCCATCAGGTTGGAGGCTCCCTAGATGGAGTATTGTGGTGAACTATGTGCCTGTCGGGACACGCCCCTGCTGACTGCTCCTGTGGCTCCTCCCACAGGCCCCTGTATAAAGGAGACCTGCGGCCTGAAGCTCGGCCTCAGTCTCCAAGACCTTGTATGATAGACACTCACTCCTGGTTCCTTCTTCCAGTTAATAAAAGCCGATATCTCGCCTACGTCTCAGTGTGAGTTATTGATGGTGCATCAATTTTATTGACTGGAAGTTTTAAAACATGGAACCCGTTTTGCGTCCGGACCGGTTGGATTTGGACCCTCAAGACCCTGACGCAGCTCTCGCTTTTGAACACTGGCTTGCATGCTTCCAATCGTACTTGGTGGAGCTTCGTGCGACTGAACCCGCCGTTATGCACAGAATCCTACTCTCGAGGGTCTCCTCCAAAGTTTACTCCTTTATCCGGGACCTGCCGACCTACAAAGGGGCACTGGACGCCCTCAAACGACAGTACCTGCGGCCGGTGAACACCGTCTACGCAAGACATCGCTTAGCTACCCGGCAACAGCGGCCTGGAGAATCGTGCGCTGAGTTTCTCCGAGCACTACAGACACTCGTCCGAGCTTGTGACTGCAAGACGCTCACGGCAGAACAGCATGCGGAGCTGCTGGTGCGAGACGCCTTTGTGACGGGACTGAGGTCAGTGTACATGCGCCAGCGACTGCTGGAGAACTCAGATCTTACCTTAAGCTCGGCGATAGAGAAGGCCAACGCTCTAGAAGCTGCTTTGCATAACGCCGACGCTGTCCAGTCGCGCGATTCCCCGCCAGTTTCGTGGACGCCTCAGACCCCGCCACCACCGGCTCCCGGGAGCGAGTTCGCCAACGCCGCCGCCAGTCGCGATTCCACGAGCTCCCAGACCCTGACCACGGCTGTGGCCCGTCAGAAACTCGTGCTTTGTTATTTCTGTGGCCAAAAGAAACATCCTCGACAACGCTGTCCAGCGCGAGAAGCGACCTGCTCCAGCTGCGGAAAGCGGGGCCACTTCGCCAAGGTCTGTAAGTCTCAACCTCGAGCGGAGTGCAGCGCTGCAGGTGAAACGTGGGGGCCGCCATCTTGCATGCCGGGATGTTGGCGGCCATCTTTGTCGACGTCAGTACGCCCCGCCCCCGACCCTCCGATGCTGACCGGGTACCCCGACGGCGATCCAACTGTGGCTACTGTGACTCTCGACCAAAGCGCCCCACACCAGCTTGCAAGATCCATGATGGACATCCAGGTGGAGGGGCACTGGACTGGATGCCTGTTTGACACGGGCAGCACTGGGAGTTTTATTCACCCGGACACAGTGCAACGCTGCGGACTTGCAACGCGGCCGGTCAGTCGGAGGTTCCATTTGGCCTCTGGGTCGCAGTCCGCAGACATCCGGGCGGGTTGTGTAGCGACTTTGGTGGTGCAAGGCACAGAATATCGGGACTTTGAACTGCTGGTCATGCCTAATCTGTGCGCACCTGTGCTATTGGGGCTGGACTTCCAGAGCCATCTCGAAAGTGTGACTATGGTATACGACGGGCCCCTCCCACCACTCACTGTCAAGAATCCTCAGTTTTGTGGGACTTCTTCACATACCCCGCTACTGACCACACACACACACGGGCACACACATCCCATCCAGAACCAGGCCGACAGCTGCGCTACCGACACTTGCAGCCTCTCCACTCTCAAGATCCCTCCCCCACCGCTGTTCGCCAACCTGACCCCCGACTGTAAACCTGTGGCAACCAAAAGCAGGAGGTACAGCGCGGGGGACCGGGCCTTCATTCAGTCGGAGGTGCAGCGGCTGCTCAGGGAGGGGATCATTGAGCCGAGCACAAGCCCTTGGAGGGCCCAGGTAGTTGTTGTTCGGACTGGGCAGAAAGATAGGATGGTGGTGGACTATAGTCAAACCATCAATAGGTTTACGCAGCTTGACGCATACCCCCTACCCCGCATCGCGGATATGGTCAACCAGATTGCTCAGTATAAGGTGTACTCGACAATAGATCTGAAATCCGCTTATCACCAGCTCCCCATCTGCCCAGAGGACCGCCCCTACACCGCCTTCGAGGCGGGCGGCCGGCTCTATCACTTCCTGCGCGTCCCTTTCGGTGTCACGAATGGTGTCTCTGTCTTCCAGAGGGAAATGGACCGGATGGTGGACCAGTACCAACTGCAGGCCACATTTCCCTATCTGGATAACATCACCATCTGTGGTCATGACAGGCCAGATCACGACGCCAACCTCCAACGGTTTCTCCAAGTGGCCGCAGCTCTGAACCTTACTTATAACAGGGACAAGTGTGTTTTTGGTACCACCCGCCTTGCTATACTTGGGTATGTCGTGGAAAACGGGGTTATTGGGCCTGATCCCGAACGTATGCGCCCCCTGTTAGAGCTCCCTCTTCCCACCACTCTCAAGGCCCTCAGACGGTGCCTGGGTTTTTTTTCCTATTACGCCCAATGGGTCCCCCATTACGCAGACAAGGCTCGCCCCCTGGTCAAGTCTACCTCGTTTCCCCTCTCTGCTGAGGCCTGCACGGCCTTCAACTGCATTAAAGCGGACATTGCCAAAGCTACGATGCATGCAGTGGACGAGACCGCTCCCTTCCAAGTGGAGTGTGATGCCTCCGATTTCGCTCTGGCTGCTACCCTTAATCAGGAAGGCAGACCAGTAGCATTCTTTTCTCGCACCCTCCAAGGCTCTGAAATTCGGCACTCCGCGGTGGAGAAAGAAGCCCAGGCCATAGTGGAGGCTGTTAGGCACTGGAGGCACTATCTTGCTGGCAAAAGATTCACCGTGCTGACCGACCAGCGCTCGGTTGCGTTCCTGTTCAGCAACCAACAGCGGGGCAAGATCAAAAATGATAAGATTTTGCGGTGGAGGATAGAACTCTCCACCTACACCTATGATATCCTGTACCGGCCTGGCAGACTCAATGAGCCCCCTGATGCCCTATCCCGGGGAACATGTGCTAGCACACAGCTCGACCAGCTGTACGCCCTTCATGCACAACTTTGCCATCCAGGGGTCACCCGATTTTACCATTTTGTGAAAGCTCGGAACCTGCCGTACTCCCTGGAGGACATCAGGACGATGACCAGGGACTGCCAAATTTGCGCCGAGTGCAAACCGCACTTCTACTGTCCTGACACGGCACAACTTGTCAAGGCCACCCGCCCTTTTGAACGCCTGAGTGTTGACTTTAAGGGCCCCCTTCCCTCCACTGACCGCAATGTCTATTTTCTCAGTGTTATTGATGAGTTCTCACGGTTCCCCTTTGCCATCCCCTGCCCCGACACCACTGCCACGTCCGTCATAAAAGCCCTGCGCCAGCTCTTCACTCTGTTCGGGTATCCCTGCTATATCCACAGTGATAGAGGGTCCTCCTTTATGAGTGAGGAGCTGCGCCAGTACTTGCTAGCTAGGGGCATTGCTACCAGTCGGACCACGAGTTATAATCCCCGGGGTAATGGCCAGGTGGAGCGGGAGAATGCCACAGTGTGGAAGGCCACACTTTTAGCCCTTAAGTCAAAAGGGTTGCCGGTCTCTCGATGGCAGGAGGTCCTCCCTGAGGCACTGCACTCTATCCGCTCTCTGTTATGTACGTCCACCAATGCCACCCCTCACGAACGCCTGTTCTCTTTTCCCAGGAAGTCTGTCACTGGGACCACCCTACCAGTTTGGCTGACGTCCCCGGGGCCAGTGCTGCTCCGGAAACATGTGAGGAGCAATAAATACTCCCCGCTGGTGGAGAGGGTTCACCTTCTACATGCGAACCCCCAGTATGCTTACGTGGTCTTACCTGATGGGCGGGAGGACACGGTCTCCATCCGCGACCTGGCACCCGCAGGTGCAGCAGACCACTACCCTGAAGGCTCTCCGGTGACTGTGAACCCTGCACCAGAGTTGACACCGTGCTCACCAGGCCCTACACAGACTCCTCACGACACTTGTATACCGGGCGTTTCGTACGCATTTATACCAGGCGCCTCGCACATGCATGAGGGATCACCGGTGCCTAGTGGGCAAGAACACGCGCAACCCCCGTCCCCTGTGCAATCGCCAATGTTGCCGGCACCTATGCGGTCACAGCCGGTGCTACGTAGATCGCAGCGACAGATTCGACCGCCTGATCGGCTTGACTTGTAAGAACCTTCGCTACATGAGGACTTTTTCAAACGAAGGGGGGGTGAATGTGGTGAACTATGTGCCTGTCGGGACACGCCCCTGCTGACTGCTCCTGTGGCTCCTCCCACAGGCCCTTGTATAAAGGAGACCTGCGGCCTGAAGCTCGGCCTCAGTCTCCAAGACCTTGTATGATAGACACTCACTCCTGGTTCCTTCTTCCAGTCAATAAAAGCCGATATCTCGCCTACGTCTCAGTGTGAGTTATTGATGGTGCATCAAGTATAAGGTGTTGCTCCTTCAAACTGAACGTGGCCTCATCACAGCAGAAGAGAAACATAAGAAACATAAGATATAGGAACAGGAGTAGGCCATCTGGCCCGTCGAGTCTGCTCCGCCATTCAATAAAATCATGGCTGATCTGACCATGGACTCATCTCCACCTACCTGCCCTTTCCCCATCACCCTACTATACAAAAATCTATCCAACCCTGTCTTAAATATATTTACTGAGGTAGCCTCTACTGCTTCAACGGGCAGAGAATTCTACAGATTCACCACTTTCTGGGAAAAGCGGTTCCTCCTCAGCTTTGGCCTAAATCTACTCCCCTGAATCTTGTCCCACATGGAGGCCATAGACTGACATGTCGGAATGGGAATGGGAAGTAGAATTAAAATGGGTGGCCACTGGGAGAGAGGCCGCTTTTTCGGGCAGACAGAGTGTATGTGTGCAGCAAAGCAGTCTCCCAGTTTATATCATGTCTCACCGATAAATAGAAGGCCACACCAGGAGCACCAGATACAGTAGATGACCCCAATAGACTCACAGGGGAAGTGTCGCCTCAACAGAAAGACTGTTTGGGGCCCTGAATGGTAGTGAGGGAGGGGGTATAGGGGCAGGTGAAGCATTTGTTCTGTTTGTAAGGATACGTGCCAGGAGAGAGAATGGTGGGGAGGGACGAGTGGACAAAGAAGTCGTGCAGAGAGTGATCCCTGCAGAATGGAGAAACTGGAAAGGGTGCTTGGAAAGCACACCAAGATGTGCTTGGTGGTGGGATTCTGTGGAAGGTGGTGGACATTACAGAGAATTATGTGCTGGACGTGGAGTTTGGTGGGGTTGGAGGTGAGGTCAAGAGGAACCCTATCTCTGGTGGGGTGGCCGGAGGATGGGGTGAAGGCAGACGTGCGCGAAATGGAAGAGATGTGGTTGAGGGCAGCGTTGATGGTGGATGAAGGGAAACCCATTTCTCTGAAGAAGGAGGACATTTCCTAGTTCTGGAATGAAAAGCCTCATCCTGAGAGCAGATGGGGTGGTGATGCAGGAATTGAGAGATGGAGATGACAGTTTTAGAAATAACAAGGTGGGAAGAGGTATAGTCCAGGTAGATGTGAGAATCAGTGGATTTATAAAGGATATCGGTAGATCAGCTGTCCCCACAGATGTCTCAAGAAAGATGTCAGAAATGGACAAGATAAGTTCGATGGCAGGGTGGAAGTTGGAGGCAAAGTTGATGAAGTCGATGAACTCTGCATGGGTACAGGAAGCAGCACCAATGCGGTCATCGATTTAGCGTAGGAAAATTTGGGGTGCGACACCAGTGTAGGTATGGAACATAGACTGTTCTGCATAGCTGACAAAAAGGCAAGCATAGCTGGGAACCATGGAAGTGCCCATGGCTACACCTTTTGTTTGAAGGAAGTGGGAGGAGCCAAAGGAGAAATTATTAAGAGTGAGGACCAGTTCTGCCGTACGGAGGAGAGCGGTGGTAGAGGAGAAACTGTTTGGGTCTGATGTCCAGAAAGAAACAGAGAGCTTTGAAGCCTTCCTGATGGGGGATTGAGGTGTATAGGGATTGGATGTTCATCGTGAAAATAAAATGATTGGGGCCATAGAACTTGAAATCATTGAAAAGATCAAGAGCATGTGAAGGGTCATGGATGTAGGTAGAAAGTGATTGAACCAGGGCAGATAAAACTGAGTCAAGGTATGCAGATATGAGTTCAGTATGGCAGGAGTAAGCAGACACAATGGGTCTACCCGGACAGGCAGCCTTGTGGGTCTTGGGTAGGAGGTAGAAATGAAAGGTGTAGAGTGCAGGAATTATGAGATTGGTGGCAGTGGATGGGAGATCCCCAGAGTTAGTAAGGTCAGGATGGTGTGGGAGACTATGGCCTGGTGTTCTTTAGTGGGATCCTGTTCACGGGGTAAATAAGAGGTGGTACCTCAGAGGTGTCACCTGGCCTCAGCAAGGTAGAGGCCAGTCCACCAGACTGCTTAAAGAACGCCCCTTATTAGTGGGTTTGATGGCAAGGTTAGGATTAGTGAGGAGAGAATGGATAGCAGTGCGTTCGGAAGGAGTGAGGTTGGAATTGGAGAGAGGAGTGGTGAAGTTGAGACAGTTGATGTCTCGTCAACATTTGGCAATGAAAATCTCCAGAGCAGGGTGTTCAGGAAGAGAAGGAGTGTGAAGATGGGAGAAGGTGCCATTGGTGTAGGCTGAAGAGTCCTTGCCAAAGAGGTAGGCATGGAAATGGCGGCAGTGTTAAGGTAGGAATGGAATCACTGAGGTGTGGGTGCAGGGGGACAAAGGTGAGGCCCTTACTGAGGACAGGACGATTTGCCTCAAAGAGGGGAAGGTCAGAGGGGATGGTGAAGACCTGGTATGAATGAGAGCTGGGATCAGAGTGGGGAAGGGGAATGCCTGTCATTGCAGCTTTGAAACTAGTGTACAAACAGGACAAGAATTATTCAGTTTGCTCTATGTCGCAAAACTGTATGTCAGGAATAATTTTAAGTAATATTTACAGGAAAATTACATTAAAAGTAATAAAGAATGTGAACATGATTTAGAACAGTGATTTATCTTTTCCAAAATATTTCATAACACATTAATCTCAACAGATTTCAATGGCAAACACCTTTCCTCAACCTAAGAGAAAATCCATGTGCAAATTCAAAGCAACTTTTCCTCTGAGGAATACTGTGGCCTTTGACTTTGAATGATTTTATAGATTTTATAAAACTTTGACACAGTAGTGTAGTGGTTAGCACAACACTTCACTGTACCACTGACCCAGGTTCAATTCCCGCTGCTGCCTGTAAGGAGTTTGTACATTCTTCCTGTGACCGCGCGGGTTTCCTCCGGGTGCTCTGGTTTCCTCCCACAGTCCAAAGACATACCAGTTGGTAGGTTAATTGATCATTGTAAATTGTCCCGTGATTAGGCTGGCATTAAGTTGGGGGATTGCTGCGTGGTGTGGCTTGAAGGATTGGAAAGACCTGTCCTGTGCCGTATCACAATAAATATACAAAACAATCAACTTTACAAGGAAATCAAATTGGAGAAAGTGCGTAGGTAGGTGTGATCTTTGGAAAAACAGTATGCAGTTGAGATGCCTATTTTACAAAAAGGTATTTACCATTTGTGTACAAGAATAAAATACCAGTATGATTTTGATGAATTTATATCATATGGAATAATCATATTCCTAATTATTGGTTATTAACCCAATGGGAATGTATTAATTCAAGGTTGTTAAGAATGGATATGATGCTACACGGTATAGCTCATGAAAGTCAAATTTCATAAAGGGAACATGGGTAAGACCAGTAGAAGTTGAGGGAGTTGAATTTTCATGATTTGAGCTTGGGTTTTCCTTAAGTCCTGCTGAATTTTGCAATAATAGAATCTGCCTCCCTACTTGTAAGTACAGTAGCCTAATTAAAAAGCTCAGTTGTTGCTGGGCAGGACAGATAGAACCAATTTGTTGGTTTAGTCATGGAGTAGTGAGGTGGGGATGAAGGATCAGGTGTCAAAAGGAATAGTGATGGCAGGAAACCAAGGGAGATCAGAAAGAATAAAATATCTAGGGTTAGAAATAAAGACCCATATATAAAATCATGTGAATGAATTATAAAGTTTAGCAGGCAGCAAAACAGAAGACTCAGGCAGGTCAACATCTAGTGCAATGGTTCCTAACCTGGGGTGCATGGACCCCTCAGTTATTGATAGGGGTCCATGGCATAAAAAAAGGTTGGGAACCCCTCCCTGATCTAGTTGAATATATGGGGTCAAAACATATTTGACCCATTACTTAATTAACTAAAATAAAAATAACTGTTATTTTACCCTCGTAAACCCAGTCAGGTATCCCATTCAAAATTTTATTTTCCTCTCCATTGGATGTTAAGTTGATAGCAGCGGCTCCAGGCTCAGTTTTAAGATAAATGTTGTTGTTCCAAACATAAGCCTAAAGAGAAGAAGAGATTTATATTAAAATATAGTATGGAAATTCCAGCAACATTTTAGAAGTAAGTAATAAATAAATGCACAATAATTCCTCTAACTAGTTTGAAAATCCATCTAAGATGCCAAAATTGTGAACTTGGTGGAAACTTGCAAATAATTACTAGATTTTTTTAAATGTTAAGTATTATAAAATGGTCCATATTTCGCACATTAACACAATAACCATTGGTTTGCAATCCATTTATGCAAAATTATTTATAATCAATTTTAAATAATATTAAAAATGTACATAATCAGATGAGGGAAAAATACAGTTTGGAAATAACTCAGTAAATGTGTAGCTTCGGTGGTCGATGGTTCTCCGAACTTGGCAATCCTTTTGCAAGTGTTTTTTCACCATACGAGAAGACTTAGCACTCTATTCATTTGTGGTATGTCTTCCGAATGCTTGGCCTATTTGTTAGCCAATGCGGACAATATTCCAGACCACAATACACAGAGTTTGCCGTGCATCCAATCAATATCAAAATCCCCTCCCCGCATCAAAATTGAATTTCTGTAATGATGACCAATCAGTTGATTGACAAGTATATAAAGGCCAAGCATTTGGAGGACACACAGGTGAACAGTGCACTGACGATACCTACTCATATGGCGACAAAATGTTTGTAAATGGACTGCCACATCAGAGAGCAACTCAACCCAATCAGTAATACAGTTTACTAATACAAATACAAATACAACTTACTAATTTGTGTCCCACTGGAGCCCACAATATGTTCTGTATTTTGATGTTCAAGTTTGCATTCTTCACAAAATCCCTAAGGAAGAAAAGAATATAGTAAGAGTAATATACTTTCAAATGTAAAGTACTAATAGTAACATTTTTTCAAAGGTTTCACTGACCTTTTCGCCAAATCATAAACAGAATACCAAGCGAAAAAGGAATGCCTCCATAGCTGTGAACAAATTTACAGAGGTCATTAATATATACAACAATTTGTAGATAGGCACTTTGTTTAATCTATCAAACTGGCACAGAGCTTAGTTGGACAAGGGTTTACATTAAGCCAGATAATACATTAGGATAGGCAACAGAAGTGGATTTTTGATTCAGATAACAGAGATAAAAATTAAAGAAACTGAGAACTTAAGGGAATTTTTGAGCTTAGAGCTTGAAGGAGTAGACAAATTGAAAATATTAAGACTGAGGCTTATCTGGACCAGAAGGCAATAATGATTACTGAGCAGAAGGGTAATAATTGGTGTAGAGTTAAATACTGCAAACATACCTAGTTTTGGATAAACTCAGGTTTATGAAGGGTAGAAGATGGAAAGCCGACCAATGCAATAAATTTACTGAATTTGGAAATAATATAATGGATATGGCTTTCAAGTGCACTTTGGTGAAGACTGGCACTGAAATGGATACCATTACAGAGGCGGAAGTGAACTGACTTTGTAAAGTATTAGATATGAACTGAAATATCGGATCAAGGTAAGTTGGGTAGTGATGATAGGGAAATATTGCAAAGAGAATTGGAAAACACCGGAGAATGCCTCTGACAATAGAATCTAACATGAGAAAGGTAAAAAAGAGAAAGGTGAGGAAGGCCAATGTGATGTTAGCACTTATATCAAAATGACTAGAATATAAAAGCAAGGATGTAGTGTTGAGGCTTTATAAAGCACTGGTGAGGCCTCTCTTCTTGTATTGTGAACAGTATTGAGCTCTTTATCAAATAAAGGATGTACTGACATTGGAGAAAGTTCAAAGGAAGTTCATGAAAATGATTCTGGAATTGAAAGGATGTGATATGAAGAGCATTTGAAGGCTCTGAGCCTGTACTCATTGGAATTCCGAATAAGGGGTGACCAAATTGAAACCTATTGAATCTTGAAAAGCCTTGATAGAATGAATGTGAAGAGAATGTTTCCTTTTGTGGGGGAATCTAATACCAAGGAGACAGCCTCAAAATAGAGGGGCATCCTTTTAGAATCAGATGAGGAGGAACTTCTTTAGCCAGAGAGTGGTGAATCTGTGGAATTCATTGCCACAGACAGCTATGGAGGCCAAGCCTTTAGGTATATTTAAAGCAAAGGTTGATAGGTTCTTGATGAATCAGGATATGAATGGATATGGGGAGAAGGCAGAAGATTGGAGCTGAGAGGGAAAATGGATGAGCCATGATGTAATGATGGCACAGACTTGATGGGCCAAATGGCCTAATTCTGTTCCTATATCTTATGGTCTATGGCAGAGATTCCCAGTGGGAGCAGTTACGTGTCCTAAAGGGCATTAGGGGAAATAGAAGTCTTTGAGTTCAAGGTTCTTGAGGGGTGCAACTTGCTGCTGTCATCAACATCTGATAGGCATGTCCAGTTGTGTTCATTTTTAATTTTAATTTAGCCCTGTTAATGATGGATAAATACATACAGCACAATCTCAAATTTCAAGTAATATTTATTATCAGACTACATACTCTATGAGTCTGAAGGTGGTGAAGCCTTGGATTCTAATCCTGCTAAGAAACAGAAACTACAGGAAGTGTGTCAATACAGTGTTACACATCTGGAGTATGGTTTAATTCCATTCCCATCAGATTAGTGATGCCCCATTTGTAATACCATACTGTCTAATGAAACCGCCAAACAATCAAGAATGCAGGAGCACTTCCAAAAAGACACCCTGAAACGACTACATATGGTATTACTCAGTTCCAGAAGATGAAAGAAGCTTTGGAAAAGTGTTGCACAGTCTAGTCATTTGCCAAGAAATCCGAAATTTAACTGGATAGTGGTCTCATTGCTACTTATAACATTTCCAAAATGATAGTGAAGTATGGAAAATCTCACACAATTGGTAAAAGATTAATAATGCCTGCTGTATCAGAAGAGATCACCACTGTTCTCAAACTGGATACCAACATTTTCAAATCAATTCCCCTGACTAATATATCTGCAACTCATCAAATTGATGAAATGAGTGAAGATATTGAGCATCAACTATGCACAGAACTACAAAAAACAGAATTTGGGATACAACTGGATGACTCAACTGTACAAGACACTAAAACATTATTAATGGAATATGTACAGTTTATCAAAAATGGAAAAGTTTGTGAAGACATTCCCTTTTGGAAAAAGTAAAAACAAATATCAAAGGAGAATCAAACTATGACAAGCTCAAAATGTATATTGAGGATAAAAGAATTCTGATTAGGAACATGATTTCTTGTGCAATTTATGGAGCACCATATATATTTTGCAGGTCACCATGCTGGTTTAGCAGTACTTATGAAAAAAAATCCAAGTCTGTTTGCAATCCATTGTGTAATGCGTCATTGACCTCTCGCAGCCAAGAACCTCAGCCAATGACTTTTTTCAAACATGACGCTTGCAATATCCCCTAACAACAAAATTAAAGCTCATCCATTAAATAGCAGAATATTTTGCCAGTTATGCCAAGGTGACAATGAAGAATTTGAACGCTTGCTTCTTCACACTGAAATGCATTGACTGTCAAAAGGCTGCTGCTTAAAACGTTTCTTTGATCTTTTTGATACTGTGGTTGAATTTTTGCTCAAGGTTTACAAGAGCTTGGAAAACCAGATTGAACTTTTCCGTGGAGATATGGCATGCCTAACCAATCTGTATGACAAAATGAAGATTCTAAATCTGAAACTGCAGGGTAAGAATTTTAGCTTAATCCAGCCAAAAAGTGCAGTGTCAAATCTTATCAGAAGATTGGAAATATATAAGCAAAACAGCAGGAGAAGAACATACTTAGAGTTACCTTGCATGGAAAGTATGGCATTCTCTTTCACAGACAATGATTTACTTATACCTACAGTCACTGAAGAACAATTTTCAGAATCGATTCATGGATTTGAATGATCTGGAATTTTCGGATTAAGTAATTAACCCATTTACTTGCAAGGTGAAAGAACAGGAAGAGTGTTTACAAGAAGAAATTATCAAAATTCAGTCTGATGGAGAAGCAAAAATGATCAGCTTTTGTGGTATGTGACTACAGTGTCATACAAAGCTTCCTGGTCTTTGGAGGAAAAGCCAAACTGCTCTTCATTGCATTTCCATCCTCCTACCATGTTGAAAGAAGTTTCTGTGCAGTGGACCACATACTCAGGAATCGCTTGGACGTTGTTATGCATGGTGACTTAAGGCTTTGGCTGTCACAATTTGAACCAGATATTTTAACTCTTGCTAAAACCCATCAAGCTCAAGGATCGCATTGATATTGAAGCTCTTGTACAGCACACAGGTACTGTGTAAGCCAGTTTTATAGACAAATGAAAATTTAAAGCAGAATCATTGTTCTCATGTTAGCATATTGTAGGCATGTTTTATACTTTGGGGATGTCAGAATGTGTACTGTGCCTAAGAGGAGTGTTGGTAAGTATGGATGTGTTTTATGGGGTAATTGGGCTAAAAAAGGTTGGGAAACACTAGTCTATGGTAATAAGTCTGATCAGTTGGAAATCAGCTCATAAAGCACAAGATTAGTCATCACTGGTCAACTCATTTGAACTGAATGCAGCCTTCAGTTCTGCTTAAATTTAAGGTCCAATTTACAGCTAGGGCTTTGCAACTTTAACAGAAGCCATTTCAGAGCAGCCCACCAGCAGTATATACAGTTTTAAATTCTGCCACGGGACATCTCATAGCTCTAAGTGAGTTCCATCTTTTGTCCCAGCCTTTCTGAGCTCACACATGCTGGGGGATTTGATTCCCTCGTCGGTTTTGCACACTTTGTCCAATTCATTCTATCAGTAATTAATCCCCATAACACCACATTTAAGTTTGGTGATGACACCACTGTTACGGGCCAAATTAAAGGTGGCGATGTATCAGCATATAGGACTGAGATTAGGCGTCCGGCTGTATAATATTTCAGGTGTCTCACCAGAAGTATTCACTTCTTTTGACTGCACCAAATCAATAATAATCATTTAAAATCCAAAATTACCTTTGTGTAATTACTGGCCAGAAGTACATATTTTTCATCAGCTGATACTGAGTAATCTGAAGCGTCAACCTTTTCCTAAGCATTGAAAACAATAGATAAAATTAAAACAAGAAGACAAATCCCTTTAGTTTCATTAGTCAACTTAAAAGACCTGGCAAGTTAAATAGTAAACATCACATGTGGATGCTAGACATGTATGTTTGTTTATTTATTGAGATACAGCACAGAATAGGCCCCTCCAGTACTTCAAGCCGTGCTGCCCAGCAACCCACAATTTGATACGAAATGCTGGCAGAACTCAGCAGGCCAGACAGCATCAATGGGAGGAGGTAATAACGATGTTTTGGGTTTCGGCCTGAAACGTCGTTATTACCTCCTCCCATAGATGCTGTCTGGCCTGCTGAGTTCTGCCAGCATTTCGTGTTTCTCTACTTAGTTCCAGCATCTGCAGATTCACTTGTGTAACCCACAATTTAACCCTAGCTTTATCTCCGGACCATTTACAATGACCAATTAACCTACCTTCTTGGGCCCTTAGCTCCCAGTGGAGCTTAGGCCATCGATGATCTCCCGTCTCCATTGTCCTCTGAAGACGAAGTCATGCCTGGTGTTCCTCAATGCTTCTGCAATCCACTGTATCCACTGGACAGGGGATTGGTCCATACAGCTTCACCAGAGCCCTGTAAGCCAGCCTGAATGCTTCCACCTCTCACGATGGGGATATAGGGTGGAACCTACCTAATGGTACTTACTTGGACTGTGGAAAGAAACTGGAGAGCCCGGAGGAAGCCCACATGCTCACAGGGAGAATGTACAACTCCTTATAGACAGTGGAAAGAGAAAGTAATTGATGGTGTCAGTCCTTTCACAAAGGAGTATTTTAACTAATGCTAATCCTCCTATTCAGGAGGCTTTAAACTAATGTGGCGGGGGGATGGGAACAATTGCAGAGAGACAGAGGGGTGTAAAATGAGGGTAGAAGCAAAAAGTAGAAAGGTGAAAAGTAAAAGTGGCAGGCAGGGAAATCCAGGGCAAAAAGCAAAAAGAGCCACTTTTCAACATAATTGTATAAGGGCTAAGAGTGTTGTAAAAACAAGCCTGAAGGCTTTGTGTGTCAATGCGAGGAACATTCGTAACAAGGTGGATGAATTGAATGTGCAGATAGTTATTAATGAATATGATATAGTTGGGCTCACAGAGGTATGGCTCCAGGGTGACCAAGGATGGGAGCTCAACATCCAGGGATATTCAATATTCAGGAGGGATAGACAGGAAAGAAAAGGAGGTGGGGTAGCATTGCTGGTTAGAGAGGAGATTAACGCAATAGAAAAGAAGGACATTAGCCTGAAGGATGTGGAATCGATATGGGTAGAGCTGCATAACACTAAGGGGCAGAAAACACTGGTGGGAATAATGTACAGGCCACCGAACAGTAGTAGTGAGGTTGGGGATGGCATTAAACAGGAAATTAGAAATGTGTGCAATAAAGGAACAGTAGTTATAATGGGTGACTTCAATCTACATATAGATTGGGTGAACCAAATTGGTAAGGGTGCTGAGGAAGAGGATTTCTTGGAATGTATGCGGGATGGTTTTCTGAACCAAAATGTCGAGGAACCAACTAGAGAGCAGGCCATTCTAGATTGGGTATTGAGCAATGAGGAAGGGTTAGTTAGCAATCTTGTTGTGTGAGGCTCCTTGGGTAAGAGTGACCATGGTACGGTGGAATTCATTAAGATGGAGAGTGACATAGTTAATTCAGAAACAAAGGTTCTGAACTTAAAGAAGGGTAACTTTGAAGGTATGAGATGTGAATTAGCTAAGATAGACTGGCAAATGATACTTAAAGGGTTGACAGTGGATATGCAATGGCAAGCATTTAAAGATCACATGGATGAACTACAACAATTGTTCACCTCAGTTTGGCAAAAGAATAAACCAGGGAAGGTAGTGCACCCGTGGCTGACAAGGGAAATTAGGGATAGTATCAAGTCCAAAGAAGAAATATATAATTTAGCAAAAAAAAGCAACACACCTGAGGACTGGGAGAAATTCAGAGACCAGCAGAGGAGGACAAAGGGCTTAATCAGGAAAGGGAAAAAAGATTATGAGAGAAAGCTGGCAGGGAACATAAAAACTGACTATAAAAACCTCTATAGATACGTAAAAAGAAAAAGATTGGTCAAGACAAATGTAGGTCCCTTACAGTCAGAAACAGGTGAATTGATCATAGGGAACAAAGACATGGCAGACCAATTGAATAACTACTTTGGTTCTGTCTTCACTAAGGAGGACATAAGTAATCTTCCGGAAATAGTAAGGGACCGAGGGTCTAGTGAGATGGAGGAACTGAGGGAAATACATGTTAGTAGGGAAGTGGTGTTAGGCAAATTGATGGGATTAAAGGGATAAATCCCCAGGGCCAGATGGTCTGCATCCCAGAGTGCTTAAGGAAGTAGCCCAAGAAATAGTGGATGCATTAGTGATAATTTTTCAAAACTCCTTAGATTCTGGATTAGTTCCTGAGGATTGGAGGGTGGCTAATGTAACCCCACTTTTTAAAAAAGGAGGGAGATAGAAAACGGGGAATTATAGACCGGTTAGTCTGACATCGGTGGTGGGGAAAATGCTAGAGTCAGTTATCAAAGAGGTGATAACAGCACATTTGGAAAGAGGTGAAATCATCGGACAAAGTCAGCATGGATTTGTGAAAGGAAAATCATGTCTGACAAATCTTATAGAATTTTTTGAAGATGTAACTAGTAGAGTGGATAGGGGAGAGCCAGTGGCTTTTGACAAGGTCCCACACAGGAGATTAGTGCGTAAACTTAAAGCACATGGTATTGGGGGTATGGTATTGATGTGGATAGAGAATTGGTTGGTAGACAGGAAGCAAAGAGTGGGAGTAAATGGGACCTTTTCAGAATGGCAGGCAGTGACTAGTGGGGTACTGCAAGGCTCAGTGCTGGGACCCCAGTTTACAATATATATTAATGATTTAGATGAGGGAATTAAATGCAGCATCTCCAAGTTTGTGAATGACATGAAGCTGGGCGGCAGTGTTAGCTGTGAGGAGGATGCTAAGAGGATGCAGGGTGACTTGGATAGGTTAGGTGAGTGGGCAAATTCATGGCAGATGCAATTTAATGTGGATAAATGTGAGGTTACCCACTTTGGTCGCAAGAACAGGAAAACAGATTATTATCTGAATGGTGGCCGATTAGGAAAAGGGGAGGTGCAACGAGACCTGGGTGTCATTGTACACCAGTCATTGAAGGTGGGCATACAGGTACAACAGGTGGTGAAAAAGGCAAATGTTATGGTGGCATTCATAGCAGAAGGATTTGAGTACAGGAGCAGGGAGGTTCTACTGCAGTTGTACAAGGCCTTGGTGAGACTGCACCTAGAGTATTGTGTGCAGTTTTGGTCCCCTAATCTGAGGAAAGACATTCTTGCCATAGAGGGAGTACAGAGAAGGTTCACCAGATTGATTCCTGGGATGGCAGGACGTTCATATGAAGAAAGACTGGATCGGCTAGGCTTATACTCACTGGAATTTAGAAGATTGAGGGGGGACCTTATTGAAACGTATAAAATTCTAAAGGGATTGGACAGGCTAGATGCAGGAAGATTGTTTCCGATGTTGGGGAAGTCCAGAACGAGGGATCACAGTTTAAGGATAAAGGGGAAGCCTTTTAGGACCGAGATGAGGAAAAACTTCTTCACACAGAGAGTGGTGAATCTGTGGAATTCTCTGCCACAGGAGACAGATGAGGCCGGTTCACTGGCTATATTTAAGAGGAAGTTAGATATGGCCCTTGTGGCTAAAGGGATCAGGGGGTATGGAGAGAAAGCAGGTACAGGGTTCAGAGTTGGATGGATCATACTGAATGGCGGTGCAGGCTTGAAGGGCCGAATGGCCTGCTCCTGCACCTATTTTCTATGTTTCTAAAACTGAATGATACCTTCCTGCCAAATGGGCCTATCCTGAATCAGCTAACATTTATTTTCTTACTGTCTTTTCAGCAGAAGGTACAGCTGAACCTTTGTGCTTTATTAAGAGGTTCTTAATGACTTGCAGGCTTGTTGTTAGCTGAGCCAGGAGATTGAGAAGGTATCCACTAAGTCAGACTGAACAGGAACAGACACTTTGGCTCACCATGCTTTATATAGAGTACTGTGCGAATGTCTTATTCACTATAAAACTGTTTACTGTTTTCCATAGTGCTGCCTGGCCTGCTGAGTTCTTCCAGCATTTTGTGTGCGCCATTTGCACAGGACTGTATTTACTAATGTGGAGTGGAGAGCAAGTTTGTAAATCTGGTGGGAGCAAAGGTTGTTGGGAATGGAGACGGTGGTGCGCCCTATGAGAGGTGTGGGACAGGTGGCAGAGAAGAAGTACCAGGGGCAAGAGGTGGCATGGGTGGAGACACATCCAGCCCTGAGACACCAGACATGGGCATTTGATTCCAAAAAACTGGTTTATTGATCATTTCAGAATGCTTCTCCACTGCTTCCCACTCCCTTCCCTTTCCTTGTCCACTTTCCTCTCTCAGTCCGCCATAGAGACCATATCAGATCAGGTTCATCATCACTCACATATGGCAAGAACTTCTTTTTCTGGAGCAGTACATTGCAATACATAAAATTACTACAATACTGTGCAAAAGTCTTAGGCACCCTAGCTGTATATGTATGTGCTAAGACACAGTATCCATCTCTACTTATTCTACTTATTGTTCTGTACCCTACTCTATTATTGTAATGTGCATTCAGATACTTAATTAAATCAGAATTGGAATAATTTTATTGCCAGTATGTGAAAGAAGACAGAACTGATTATGCTTCAGTGCCAAGCATAACACACAGGATAATAGATTCAAGATTCAAGATTCAAAAACTTTATTGTCATTCCAACCATACATCAGCTCTGCAGGGCAGAATGAGACAGCGTTTCCCAGGGGCAAGTTGAATCATAACATAACAAATGCAACAATAAATAGTAAACACAACAATAAATAATAAAACACAACAGCCACATGTCGGTTAAAATCAAGTTATAAGTGTCCATTGCAAGTTAAAAGTGTCCAAAGCAGAGTCGGGTAGAGCAGCTATTTAGCAGTCTGACTGCCCGTGGGAGGAAGCTGTTTAGTAGCCTTGTGGTTTTGATGCTCCTGTAACTTTTGCCTGATGGCAGAAGAACAAATAGTTTATGGAGAGGGTGTGAGGGGTCTTTAATGATGTACCGTGTCTTCTGGAGGCATCAACTCTGAAAGAGGTCTTGGACAGAAGGTAGGGAGACCCCAATAACATTCTCTGCTCCCCTAACCACCCTCTGCAAGGCTTTTTTGTCGGCAGCACTGCAGCTGGAGTACCAGGTTGTGATGCAAAAGGTCAGCACACTCTCAACCAAGGCTCTGTAGAATGTAGTTAAGATGTTAGTAGGGAGTGATGCTTGTTTAAGTTTCCTCAGAAACTGCAAACTCTGCTGGGCATGTTTCACAATCCCAGTGGTGTTCCTGGACCAGGAGAGATTGTCCGAGATCTGCACCCCAAGGCACTCTCTCCACTGTGGAGCCGCTGATGCTGAGGGGTGTGTGCTCAGGCTGAGACCGTCTGAAGTTGACGATCATCTCCTTGGTTTTGGTGACATTAAGCATCAAGTTGTTGTCACTGCACCAGCTGTCTAGGTGTGTAACCTCCTCCCTGTACATTGTTTCATCATTTTTGCTGATGAGCCCCACCATAAAAGGCAACACCATAACAAGCAAATGTTTACAAGACAATAGTGCAAATCAGCCAGGAGCAATCAACATGTGTAAGTGTCAATAATCAAAGTTGTGTCTTTGCCCCTACTGGTCTCCCAGACAGATTTCAAAATATACTGAGTTAAAAAAAGTCTTCACCAGATCTTCTCTAAACTTTCTATCTTAGCTACAAATTAGACCTTAAATTTAAGCATAACTGAAGGCTGCATTCATTTCAAATAACTTGTTCACTGCAAAAGACTGATTTAGTTCATCTGTCATTTCCTACATTACTACCTCTCCAGCATCATTTTCCAGTGGTCCGATTTCTACTCTTGCCTCTCTTTTACACTTTATTAATCTGAAGAAGCTTTTGGTATCCTCTTAAATACTATTGGCTTGCTTACCTTTGTATTCCATCTTAACTTTCTTCATGACATTTTTAGTTGCCTTCTGTTGGTTTTCAAAAGCTTCCCACTCCTCTAACTTCCCACTTATTTTTGCTCTATTATAAGTCTTCTCTTTGGCTTTTATGTTGGTTTCAGCTTCTCTTGTCAGCTTTGGTTGTGTCACTCTACCTTTAGAATACTTTTTCTTTGGGATGTATCTCTCCTCCGCCTTTTCAATTGCTCACAGAAATTCCAGCCGATGTTGCTCTGCTGTCATCATGCTGGTGTTCCCTTCCATTCAATTTTGGCCAGTTCCCCCCCCCCCCCCCATGCATCTGTAATCCCCTTTACTCCACTGGAATACTGATACTTTTGACTTCAGCTTCTCCTTCTCAAATTGCAGACTGAATTCTATCATATTATGATCACTGTCTCCTAAGGGTTCCTTTATATTAAGCTCACTAACAACACCCAATCCAGAATAGTTGATCCCCTATTGGGCTCAACCATGAGCTGCTCTTCCATATTGCAACCTTCCATAGTTGAACAAAAGAACTGTAAGCTCTTCAAGTTGTAATGAGAATGTAAAGCTATAGTTAGGTCTACTTGATTGAAAGAGATTGATATTTGATAAGTGATAGGGGTACATTGAGAGAAGAAGTCTATCCCTTGCTTACAATTTAATGTCAATACACATTTTAGACCAAAAAACCATAAGACCATAAGATATAGGAGCAGAATTAGACCATTTAGCCCATCGGGTCGGCTCTACCATTTCATCATTGGTGATCCAATTTTCCTCTCAACACCAATCTCCTGCCTTCTCCCCATATCTCTTCATGGCCTGACCAATCAAGAATCTGGCACTGCTTTCATTTCTTCCATTCATCCTAAATATTCTTCTGGGCCTCAATGGATAGATAAACTCTGCCTTCCAGAGCTCTCCGATCAACATATCCAGAGCTCACTCTGAGCATTAGTGTGAATAATCTAGGCATGGATAAATTAATATTCTAAGACCTATGCCATGATTTCCTCCTGCCATTTCAAGCAATTAGCAAATGGACATACCAACATACAGTACTGTGCAAAAGTCTTAAGCATATCTAAAAATCCAGTAAAATGAAGTTTCTTTCAAATATAATGAAATGAAAAATTTCTAAGTATCATAGAATTTACTATAAAGAGCAGTAAACAGTAAAAAAAAATAGATCAAATCAATACTTGGAATACTTTAAAGGGACCCTTTGCCTTTAAAATTGCATCAATTCTCTTAGGTACACAGTTGTACAGCTTTATAGGAGAAATCAGCTGGTAGTTTGCTCCAAGCATCTTGGAGAACCTGCCACAGTTCTTCTGCAGACTTTGAGTGTCTTGCTTGCTTCTGTCTCTCCAAGTAATCCCAGACAGCCTCGATGAAGTTAAGGTCAGGGCTCTGTGGAGGTCATACCATCTGAAACTACTTTTGTATATAAAACATTTAGGGTGCCTAATTCTTTTGCATAGTACTGTACAAATCAGGAACAGGAACAGACTACTTGATCCCTTGAACCTTCTCATCATTCAGTGAGATTGTGGCTCATCAGTAAACTCAACTCTGCATTCCTATCTACGTGTATTTCCTCTATCACCAGCGCATATCTTACTGCTACTATCCTTTGGAGAACAAATTTCAAAAGATTCAAGTCTCTTCAAGAAGAAATGTTTTGCCTCATGCCTGACTTCAAACAGTGACTCCCACTCCCAGTTTTAATATCCCTAACATGCAGTTTTAAAGATCCTTAAAGAACTTTTAGCTGTCATTCAAACTTCCTCTCACTCATCTAAATTCTAGCAGATTCTTCCAAGAATCAATCTATTAAATCTCTGAAAAATTATAAAGCATTTACATCCTTCCTTGAAGGAGGAGACCAATATTGTGTAGAGTTTACAAGATGTGGTCTCATCAGTTTTGTTCTTGATTCCCCTACCAATAAACAATAATATTCTGTTTATTTTCCCAACCTATATAATTGCTCTTATACATATTTGAATTATTTCCAAATCTCACATCTCTGCATCTTTGACTATTTAGATAATATAGTTTGTTTTATTTTGCCTGTCAAAGTGGACAATTTCACATTTTCTCAGATTGTATTCCATTTGCCAGGATCTCGGCGCAATTACTTAGTCAATCTCTGACTGTCTGTGACCTCTTTAGAAATTACTTGCTAGGTTGTCGTTGTATTGTCTGTAAATTTAGCAAACATTCCCATGGTGGCAAATATTACAAGCTGAGGTTCTAGCACCAATCCTACAGTCACATCGATCATTATACTTACCAAGGATAAAAAGACCCCTTTATGAATACCCTCTATTTCCATTAACCACCAATCCTCTTTTGAGAGCATTTCTCCCATAAAAATGGATGCTTTGATATACGTCAAATCAAAATGCAACATTTCTCATTATTGGATGTTGTATTCATTTTAAAAATATGGAAAACTAGATTTTATGAGGATGCTGTGGCAGGTCAACTGAGTGCAAATAAAAAAAGCCAAGGTGAGTCCAAGTATAAAGGCCAAAACAAGTGTTTGAAGGTATTAAACCAAAAAAAAAACTACAGGTCACTTAGTAAACCATGGCTTGACCTCAACTGGAATTTTGAGTTCACATCAGATCACTACTGTACCTTAGTAGGAAGGATGTAAAGACATTAAAACTGGTAAGAAGAAAATACTTATTGGAATGGTCTCTGGGGTAAGTATCTACAGTTAAAATAACAGACAAGAAGATTGTTTTCCTGGACAGAGAAGATTCAGGAGAGATTTCACAGACACATGTAAAATGATGAGATTCTGAACACAGAGGACAGTGACATATTATTTTTTGGGTGTAAACGTCAAGGATTAGAAGTCACGGATATAAAATAAAGAAGCAGGGAATAAAAAGCGACATGAAGGAAAACCAGAAATTTTTAGAGTGAGCATTATCTTTGGAATCTGGAAAGCACTGTCTGTAGACATGGTGGAGGCAGATTCCATTGTTGGCATCAAGACACCAGTGGAAACATATTTACTAAGAAGAAATTGCAAGGCTCTGGTGAGAATGCAGAGCTGGAAAGTTGCCCAGTAAAAAGCTGATGTAGACTCAACAGGCCAAATACCTTCCCGCTGTGCTAAATCTATTTACTTCTTCTGCTACATCAACGACTACATTGGTGCTGCTTCATGCACCCATGCTGAGCTAATCAATTTCATCAACTTTGCCTCTAACTTCCACCCTGCACTTAAATTCACTCGGTCCATTTCTGACACTTTTATCCACTTTCTAGATGTCTCTGGAGACAAACTGTGACCAACATAGAAACATGGAAAACCTACAACACAATACAGGCCCTTTGTCCCACAAAGTTGTACCGAACATGTCCCTACCTTAGAAATTACTAGGCTTACCCATAGCCCTCTATTTTTCTAAGCTCCATTTGCCTATCCAAAAGTCTCTTAAAAGACCCTATCCACCACCATTGCCAGCAGCCCTTTCCACGCACTCACCACTCTCTGAGTGAAAAACTTACCTGCTCTGTATCTCTGTAACTACTCCCCAGCACCTTAAACCTGTGTCCTCTTGTGGCAACCATTTCAGCCCGGGGAAAAAGCCTTTGACTATCCACATGATCAATGCCTCTCATCATCTTATACACCTCTATCAGGTCACCTCTCATCCTCTGTCGCTCCAAGGAGAAAAGGCCGGGTTCAGTCAACCTATTCTCATAAGGCATGCTCCCCAATCCAGGCAACATCCTTGTAAATTCCCTCTGCACCCTTTCTATGGCTTCCACATCATTCCTGTAGTGAGGCGACCAGAACTGAGCACAGTACTCTAAGTGGGGTCTGACCAGGGTCCTATATAGCTGCAACATTACCTCTTGGCTCCTAAATTCAATTCCACGATTGAAGAATGCTAATACACCGTACGCCTTCTTAACCACAGAGTCAATCTGCGCAGCTGCTTTGTGCGTCCTATGGACCCAGACCCCAGGATCCCTCTGACACTCCACATTGTCAAGAGCCTTACCATTAATACTATATTCTGCCATCATATTTAACCTACCAAACTGAACCACTTCACACCTGTCTGGGTTGAATGCCATCTGCTGCTTCTCAGTCCAGTTTTGCATTCTATTAATGTCCCACTGTAACCTCTGACAGACCTTCACATTATCCACAACACCTCCAACCTTTGTGTCATCAGCAAACCTACTAACCCATCCCTCCACTTCCTCATCCAGGGTCCCAGAACAGATCCGTGAGGCACACCAATGGTGACCAACCTCCATGCAGAATATGACCCAACTACAACAACTCTTTGCCTTCTGTGGGCAAGCCAGTTTTGGATACACAAAAGAATGTCCCCTTGGATCCTATGTCTCCTTACAATAAGCCTTGCATGGGGTACCTTATCAAATGCCCTGCTGAATTCATATACACTACATCTACTGTTCTTCCTTCATCATCATGTTTAGTCACATCCTCAAAAAATTCAATCAGGCTCCTATGGCATGACCTGCCCTTGACACAGCCATGCTGACTATTCCTAATCATATTATTCCTCTCTAAATGTTCATAAATCCTGCCTCTCAGGATCTTTTCCATCAAATTACCAACCAATGAGGTAAGACTAACTGGTCTTGTCACATACCCCGTGACTGGGTTACCGAACCAGCAGAAATGGAGTTCACGTTGGAGTCTGGTATTACTGTAACTAATAGTGTTTATTAGTAAACTACGTAATACAGTACTAATAAAATGCAAATATATGAAACAGATTAGCAACGATATATACAGAAGTGTGGAAATAGGAATCAAAACCAATCTTTTTCAAAGTCTAGGGGTAAATGGATAGTCTTACAATGGTACAAAGTTCAGTTCAGTTCAGTTCAGTTTAGATCGAGGTAGTTGCCGGTGTACTGTTGGAGAGAGAGAGAGAGAGAGCGATAGGTGATGCCGTTACCGTCGAACTGTCCGTTGGCATTCTGTCCTGTTATGGTCACCGACTATGACCACATACGACCATTCTTCAGTGGTGAACCTGTCACCCAAGCAGGGGTGGACACACAAACAAGCCCCCCACCAGTCGCACCTTTCACACACTGTGAGCCACTGATTGATTCCCCCGAATCGATCCTCCAAACCCCCACCTTCACGTGGGTGCACAATGCTCTTTCAATGTCCCGTGGTGTGTCTGCTTGTGTCTTAGCAGACCTGCTTTTTATCTCCCCTTTCAGGGCACTGGCTGTCCATCAACCCAGTCCTGTCTTGCTGTCTCTGCAAGAATCTTACAAGCAGGCAAAAGTGTCCTTGGAGCAAAGGTGAACAATCAGCCAAGGAGTCATAATATTAAATCATGCCTCTCTCCCTCTCTCATTTGCAGCATAGTTCACAGGGGAGTCAACTCTGGACCCCATCTCAGCTTGCTCATCACAGTCTATAATTTCCCGGGCTATATCTACTCCCTTTTTTGAATAAAGAACCATAGAACCATAGAACATTACAGCACAGAAACAGGCCTTTTGGCCCTTCTTGGCTGTGCCAAACCATTTTTCTGCCTCGTCCCACTGACCAGCACCTGGAGCATATCCCTCCATACACCTCTCATCCATGTACCTGTCCAAGTTTTACTTAAATGTTAAAAGTGAGCCTGCATTTACCACTTCATTTAGCAGCTCATTCCACACTCCCACCACGCTCTGTGTGAAGAAGCCCCACCCTAATGTTCCCTTTAAACTTTTCCCCCTTCACCCTTAACCCATGTCCTCTGTTTCTTTTTCTTCCCTAGCCTCAGTGGAAAAAACCTGCTTGCATTCACTGTATCTATACCCATCATAATTTTATTTACCTCTATCTAATCTCTTCTCATTCTTCTACGCTCCAAGGAATAAAGTCCTAACCTATTCAACCTTTCTCCGTAGCTCAGTTTCTCAAGTCCCGGCAACATCCTTGTAAACCTTCCTGTAATTTGGTGACCAAAACTGCACACAATACTCCAAATTCAGCCTCAGCAATGCCTTATGCAACCTCACCATAATATTCCAACTTTTATACTCAATACTTTGATTTATAAAGGCCAATGTACCAAAAGCTCTCTTTACAACCCTATCTACCTGTGACACCACTTTTAGGGAATTATGTATCTGTATTCCCTGATCCCTCTGTTCTACTGCACTCCTCAGTGTCCTACCATTTACCTTGTATGTTCTACCTTGGTTTGTCCTTCCAAAGTGCAATACCTCACACTTGTCTGTATTAAACTCCATCTGCCATTTTTCAGTCCATTTTTCCAGCTGGTCCAAATCCCTCTGCAAGCTTTGAAAACCTTCCTCCAATCATATCATCAGCAGATTTGCAGATCCAATTTACCACATTATCATCCAGATCATTGATATAGATGACAAAAAACAATGGACCCAGCACTGATCCCTGTGGCACACCACTAGTCACAGGCCTCCACTCAGAGAAGCAATCCTCTACTACCACTCTCTGACTTCTCCCATTGAGCCAATGTCTAATCCAATTTACTACCTCACCATATATACCTAGCGACTGAATCTTCCTAACTAAACTCCCATGTGGGATCTTGTCAAAGGTCTTACTGAAGTCCACGTAGACAACATCACTGCCTTCCCGTCATCCACTTTCCTACTAACCTCCTCAAAAAACTCTAATAGATTCATTAAACATGACCTACCACGCAAAAAGCCATGTTGACTCTGCCTAATAAGTCCCTGTCTATCCAAATAATTGTAGATCCTATCTCTTAGTACTCCTTCCAATAACTTACCAACTACCGATGTCAAACTTACCAGTCTATAATTTCCCAGATTACTTTTAGAGCCTTTTTTAAACAACAGAACAACATGAGCTATCCTCTAATCCTCCGGCACCTCTCCTGTAGATACCGACATTTTAAATATATCTGCCAGGGCCCCTGCAATTTTAACATGAGTCTCCTTCAAGGTCTGAGGGAATACCCTGTCAGGTCCTGGGGATTTATCTGCTCTGATTTGCCTCAAGATAGCAAGCTCCTCCTCTTCTTCAACCTATATAGGTTCCATGACCTCACTACTTGTTTCCTTTATTTCCATTGACTCCATGCCAGTTTCCTTAGTGAACACAGATGCAAAAAAACCATTTAAGATCCCCCCCATTTCTTTTGGTTCCATACATAGCTGACCACTCTGATCTTCAAGGGGACCAGTTTTATGCCTTACTGTCCTTTTGCTTTTAATATACATGTAGAAGCTCTTTGGATTATCCCTCACCTTGACTCCCAAAACAACCTCATTTCTTCTTTTAGCCCTCTTGATTTCTTTCTTAAGTATTTTTTTGCACTTTTTATACTCTTCAAGCACCTTATTTGCTCCCTGTTTCCTATACATGTCATACATCTCTCTCTTCTTCTTTATCAGAGTTCCAATATCCCTAGAAAACCAAGGTTACTTATTCTTATTCACTTTGCCTTTAATCCTGACAGGAACATACAAACTCTGCACTCTCAAAATTTTTCCTTTGAAGGCCTCCCACTTACCAATCACATCCTTGCCAAAGAACAACCTATCCCAATCCACACTTTTTGGATCCATTCTCATTTCTTCAAATTTGACCTTTTTCCAGTTTAGTACCTCAACCCGAGGACCAGATCTACCTTTATCCATGACCAAGTTAAAATTAATGAAACTAATGATCACTAGACCCAAAGTCTTCCCCTACACACACTTCCGTCACTTGTCCTAACTCGTTTCCTAACAGGAGATCTAATATTGCATTCTCTAGTTGGTACCTCTATATATTGATTTAGAAAACTTTCCTGAACACATTTTACAAACTCTAACCCGTCTAGGCCTTTAACTGTATGGGAGTCCCAGACAGACAGACATACTTTATTGATCCAGAGGGAAATTGGGTTTTGTTTCCCTCGGGATCAATAAAGTATGTCTGTCTGTCTGATTGGGACTCCCATACTGTTAAAGGTCTAGACGGGTTAGAGTTTGTAAAATGTGTTCAGGAAAGTTTTCTAAATCAATATATAGAGGTACCAACAATATGTGGAAAATTAAAATCCCCTACTATCACAACTTTGTTTCCTGCAGTTGTCTGCTATCTCTCTGCAGATTTGCTCCTCCAATTCTCGCTGTCTATTGGGTGGTCTATAATACAACCCCATTAATGTGGTCATACCTTTCCTGCTTCTCAGCTCCACCCATATGGCCTCGATAGACAAGCCCTCTAATCTGTCCTGCCTGAGCACTGCTGTAACATTTTCCCTGACGAGCAATGACACCAACCCCCACCCTTCATTCCTCTGCCTCTATCACGTCTGAAACATCGGAACCCTGGAACATTAAGCTGCCAGTCCTGTCCCTCCTGTAGACAAGTTTCACTAATGGCTACAATGTCAAAATTCCACATGTCAATCCACACCCTCAGCTTGTCAGCCTTCCTCACAATACTCCTTGCATTGAAATAGACACGCTTCAGAAGATTATTGAAGGAACAACATCTTTTATAAACTTACCAATTCCTATAGTTATCTTGATTATACCTCTTCCCACCCTGCCTCCTGTAAAAATGCTATTACTTTTACTAAAAATGCTATTTCTTTTGTCTCCGCTGCACCTGTTTCTGGGATGTGGCTTTCCTTTCCAGAACCTCAGAAGTGTCCTTCTTCGTCAAGATAGTGTATCTTCTTTGGCAGATACACCAGTGAAATTTAAGAGACTACTAGTCAGGTATATGGAGGAATTTAAGGTGGAGGGTTATATGGGAGGCAGGGTTTAAGAATCAGCACAATATTGTGCGCCAAAGGGCCTGTACTGTGCTGTACTATTCTATGTTCTATGTTCAAAGAACGGGGTTTCCTTTCCTCCACCATTGATGCTGCCCTCACCCGCATCTCCTCCATTTCCTGAACATCCACGCTCACCCCATCTTCCCATGTGCATTAACAGTGATAGAGTTCCTTTTGTCCTTATATACTATTCCATGAGCTTCTACATCCAACACATCATTCTCCACAATCATCAATAAACATATCTTTATCTCTCCCTGCCCCCACCCCACATTCTGCAGGAATCACTCCCTCCATGATTCACTTGTCCATTTGTCCCTCCCCACTAATCTCCCCCTGACACTTTTCCCTGCAAGTGCTACACCTGCCCATTCACCTCCGTTCCGGGTCCAAACAGTCCTTCCAGGAGAGGCAACACCTGCTTGGATCGTCTATTGTGTAAGATGCCACTTCCTCTACGCTGGTGAGACCCATTGTAAACTGGAGGGCCACTTCATTGAACACCTCTGCTCCATCTGCTAAAAGCGGAACTTCTCAGTGGCCAAATGTTTTAACTACGATTCTCATTTCCATTCTGACATGTCACTCCATGGCCTCCTTATGTGCCATGATGAGGCCACCCTTGTATTCCTGATTGGGTAGCCTCCAACCTAATGGCATTAATATCATATTCTCCTTCTAGTTAAAAAAGTTATTTTTCCCACTCCAGCCTCATTACCTCTTCTCAGCAGCTTATCACTTCCCCCAGTTCCCCTCCTCCTTCCCTTTCTCCAATGGTCCACTCTCGTCTCCTATCATATTCCTTCCTCTTCAACCCCTTACCCTTCCCACCCACCTGGATTCACTAGTCAGCTTCTAGGTATCCTCCTTCCCTTCCACCCGCCTTTTTATTCTGGCATCTTCCCCCTTAATTTCCAGTCCTAAAGAAGAATCTCGGCCCAAAACATCAACAGTTTATTCAAGTCAAGTCAAGTTTATTGTAATTTAAGTATGTTTATGTATATGTGTATCAGGGGTCCTCAACCTTTTTTGCACTGTGGACCAGTTTAATATTGACAATATTCTTGCGGACCGGCCGATGGGGATGGGGGGGTTGTTAATCATGACCAGAATATAGATGAGAAGTCAACTGGAAGTCACTTCCAAGTGGCAAATACACTCAATTTTGTTTCTAAAAGGGTTTAGCTAACGAATTTAATATTAAACACACAGTGCGTATTTTCCTCGCATGAATATAGTGATAAGTCAATTATACATCACTTAAAAGTCAATAGCATCATAGCATTTTAAGTAACATTTGGATATTAAACACAGTGCATATTTTCCTCGTATGAACATATAAAATCATTGCAGCACACCATTATCGCTGAATCGGTGGGAGCACTGGGCAAGACGGTCCCATCGAGGGGTGATGGGAGACGGTGATACTTGAAGGGGCTTCCTTATGTCCAGTCTATTCCGCAATTTAGCCTTCATTGCATTTATTGCAGATAACCCTGCTTCACAGAGATATGATGTTGGAAATGGAAGCAATGTTTTCAATGTCTTTGTGGCTGTCTCAGGATATTCAGCCTTTACTTTGATCCAGAATGCCGGCAGAGATGTTATGTCAAACATACTTTACAGCCCACCGTAATTTGCAAGCTTGAGGAGTTGATCTTCTTCCCGCGCTGACATGGATGATTCACCGGGGACATTCACAGGTGGGTCACGGACCCATTCCTTTGCACATCTTCGGTCATTTACGGTTGGGAAGTAACGCTCAAATTCTGTCGACAGCGAAGTTAGGTGATCGCGCACCAGCTGTGAGGAGGAGGGTGCAGCCTCAGTCTCTCCCAAAATCCCAGCTAATGTTGGGAACATGTCAAATATGCCCCTGTCCACTTGCCGTCCCCACAGTTCCAGTTTGGCTTTGAAAGCAGACACTTTCTCTGCCAACTTGAAGATAGTTGTCATTCTCCCCTGAAGTGACAAATTGAGTTCATTGAGCAGGTTGAAGATGTCACACAGATAAGCCAGTTTTGCTATCCACTCCTTGTCACCTGGTGACTCGTTAAGCCGCTCCAACAGCTGTTCTTCGATGTCCTCCGCTATGTCATCGATTCTCCTTAAAACTGTGGTAGCTGAAAGAGAAACCTGTGACATCTTGTTAGCGGCAGCTTCTCCCAGCAGTTCACGGCACATGGCCTTGGCAGCAGGCAGAATCAATTCTTCACAAACAGTGAAAGGCTTCTTAGCCTTAGCGATACGGCTCGCCACTAAGTACGATGCTCTCAGAGCTGCAGCATTTGTGGAGGTGGAGGCTCTCAGCACTTGCTTCTGTCCTGCTTGCTCATGTTTTTTCTGGTCAAAAAACTCAATGGGTTTGTCTTTAAGTGCAGGGTGCTTGGACTTGAGGTGCTGAAGCAGTTTTGAGGGCTTCATTGCCTCATTAGACAGCTTGTCTCCACATATCACACACAGGGGGGCTTGGAGCATGCAAGTCACTGGTCGCATTAAAGCCATATTTTATGTACGATTTGTCGCATTTTCTGTTGAAGGAAGCTTTCTTTTTTTTTGCAGACTCGGCCTCAGCTGTCGCTGCGTTATCGTCATCATTAGGCCTTTTATGTCCCTACCACCTCTTCCAAAGAAACTCTCAAGCGACGTTTGTTTTTTACTCATCGAGTAGTTGTAGGTTTATGACTGACTGATGACCTCGCGTGCATTCAAGTTCAACAGTGGGCATGACAAGGAATGAGGAAAGGTGCAGCTGAGTCATATTGTTTCATATAACCAAATTATGTCGTTCCCTTGCACATGCTTTGCAGACCAGTGGTTGGGGACCACTGATGTATATAACCATATCATGCCTATAGAAACGTGACAGTGTTCCTCTAAACCAGGGTGTAAAGTGCAGTAGTACACATAACACATATAACATGATAACTTATGAAGGATAAAATCTACAGATGAATCATACATAAACAACAAACTAAAGTGTATTAATATTAAATATTGTACAGGAGCAGATTAACCAGTGACACTCTGAATATAATTTCCATGGACCTGCCTGACTTGCTGAATTCCTCCAGTGTGTTGTGTGGATTGCTTTGGATTTCTAGCATCTGCAGATTTTCTCATGACTATTGTACAATGCTATGCTTTTCCACCGCATCTAACCCAGGGTCAATAGGTTCTAGCCTTTTATCTGATCCTTATCCAATTCACTATTAAGATGAATATTGAGACTAATATTTCTATTCATGCATCTAACTTCTTAGTAGGTGGCATGATCAATGTAAGTTTGCATTATCGACTTTCCTTATGAGGGCAGATATAAGTCAAGCCTATACAATAGGTATATTTTTGAGATATATTAGTACAAAGTGCTCTGGGATAGCTCATTGTCAGCCAAAAGACGCTCTTGACACAAGCTTTGCTGGGAATGTAGAAACATGATTATGATAAATTTTGTATTAATTCTATATTTGTTTTTTTTGTTATAGTCGTAGAGTCATAGAAAAGTAGAGCACGAGAAACAGACTCTTCGGCCCATCTCATTCATGCTGAACCATTCAATCTGCCCACTTCCATTGATTTGCACTAGGACCAAAGCCCTCCATGCCCCTACCATCAATATACCTATCCAAACTGCTCTTAAACTTTGAATCAAGCTCACATGCACCACTTGTGCTAGCAGATTGTTCCACACTCTCATGACCCTCTGAATGAAGAAGTTTCCCTTTAAGCTTTACACCTTTCACCCTTAACCCATGACCTCTGATTGTAATCCCACCCAACCTCAGTGGAAAAAGCCTGCATGCATTTACCCAGTCTATACCACTCATAAGTTTGTATACCACTATCAAATCTCCTCTTAGTCTTCTATGTTCCAAGGAATAAAGTCCAAACCTATTCAATCTTTCCTTATAACTCATGTCCTCCAGACCAGGCAATGTCCTTGTAAATTTTCTCCGTACTCCTTCATGGAAGTTTAAATAGGAGCTGAACCTGACTTCTTCCTGTATTCCTTCATGCCCTGTCTCATCAAGAATCTATTGTCCTCTGCTTTAAATAAAGGCTTGGCCTTCACAGCAGTCTATTGCAGGAATTCCACAGGTTATCACTTTGTGCATCTCAGTAAACTGTTTTTAGTACTTTACATTGAAGAACATGATGACTGCAAGAATATACAGTATATTTTAAGGATTTTATCAGTCAATGTTACAAAGATAGTAGCACAGTTACTGGTCTTCTGCATTTCAATGAAGTTTCTAAATTTAATTAAATGTGATATTTTAACTTTATTTTTAAAAGGAATTACCCAAGTTTATTGATCACTTTATTGCAAACATCAGGCTTAAATAACATGATGGCCATCACCATAGGCAGAAATTTATTGAGGCACATCAAAATTCAACTCTGTATATACCACCAAACATCACTTAAAACCATTCAAGCATAAAATAACTGTACTTACCATTACGGTTTTTAACAGAAAATCACTTGTTTGTCCTGTTTCGACATTGTAGCGAATAACATTGCCATTATTGCTTTTATGTAAGTATTCATTATCTAAAACATTAGTGTAACAATGAAAAAATTAAAAGCATGAATATATATGCATATATATCAAATATTTTTATCTTTGAAGTTCCTTTCAGAAAAGGGATCCTTTCTAAGATATAGATTTTTAATTCTTCAGTGAAGGTCAATAGTAATCTTATCCCAGTATAAACTCTTCTCCATTTATGTTTTGGGTTCTGAGAATACCTGAGAAGATAAGCATTTACAGTATGTCTCCAATCATCTTTATGTTGGAGATAGTGAGCCATCTTCTTGAATTGCTGCTGTCTCTCTGTCCTGATATCCACCCAGTGTTGCTCACCATAAGACCTTGGGGCAGAGTTAAACTATTCAGCCCATTGAGTCTGCTCTGCCATTCCATCATGGCCGATATATTATCCCTCGCAATCCCATGCTCCTGCTTTCTTCCGTAGCCTTTGACACCCTGACTAATCAAGAACCTATCACCTTCCGCTTTAAAGAAATCCAATGATTTAGCCTCCACAGCCATCCATGGTAATGAATTCCACAGATTCAACAACCTCTGGCTAAGGAAATTCCTCTTCATCTCTATTCTAAATAGACATCATTCTATTGTGAGGTTGTGCCATCTGATCCTAGACTCCCCTACTACAGGAAACATCCTCTCCACATCCAATAGGTTTCATTCTTCTAAACTCCAGTGAGTACATCAAACATTCCTGATAAGTTAACCCTTTCATTTCCCGCATCATTCTTGTGAACTTGCTCTTGACCCTCTCCAATGCCAGGAACAATTTTTTCCCAGATAAGAGGCCCGGAGCTGTTCATAATACTCCCAAGTGTGGTCTGACCAATGCCTTACAAAGGCCCAGCAGTACTTCTTTACTTCTATCCTCCTTTTTGAGGAGGCAGTTTCAGGATTAAACCCAACTATGGGGGAAGTAGCAGTGATAAACTTTCAGATCAAATGTCTTGTGCGACTTGGAGATTTCAAATGGGCTGAGGGGTTGTCTAGTTGATTGTGTTTTTACTATTATTCTATATATACTTGTATATGCAAGGACTGGGCCTTAAAGCCACGGTGTTGTCTAGTGAGTGTTGAAGGCTGGTCGACCAATGATATCAATGGACTGGGGGTTCTGGCTACATATATATATATATATATATATATATATATTCACATATTCTGCATTGTTGTATTTCTGCTGACATTTTAGATGGGTTTGCTGACTTGCACGTGTGAGGACTGGGCATCTTGCCGTGGCATCGTGTTGGCAGGTTGTGGGCAATGGGACTCTTATTACCTGATTGTGATCCTGAGTGTGGCTGTTGGTAATGTGTCTTTGCACCTTGACCCCATAGTAACATTGTCTCGTGAGTGAATCCGGTCCAGGAGCCCATGGCTTAGGCCACAGCTGAGGAGTCTGTAATTCAGTGATGAGGTGAGTGAATCCGGTCAGGAGCCTGATGGTTTACGCCAAAGCTGTGGAGTCCATAATTCAGTGATGAGGTGAGTGAATCTGGTCAGGAGCCCTACGGCTGCAGCACAACGACGACTCTGAAACCTGGCGGTGTGGATGAAAGACTCCTGCATTACCCAGCCTAATCCCAAAATGGCGCTGGCGATCTATGGCGATGTTTAGTTGGCAGCTCACAAAACAACCAGCTGTTATACTAACAAGCATAGTTCCGTATTTCAGTTTCTCCAAGACAGTATTTTGTTATTCTCAGTGCAGCTCCTGACAATCCTTCTGTATTCTCACTGAGCCGCAGTTCATTCTGAGACACTATGGTAATGATAGACTGAGGGTCATGAAGTTACAGATTGTGATACTGTACATTCTTGTTACTGATGACGTTTCAAGGGACCTCATAGATACCTAGTTTTAATCTGCCAGATTTCTTCTGAGTGTAACACACTTGTAGTGTAACACAACGTGATGGAGAATTGTAGCACCATTGTGGCAGGACAAAGATTGTTCATTGTCATTTCTATTAAAGCTAAGGACAGATGCAGCTGCCACAGGAAGGCTGGTAAGGATGAGATTAAGTAGTTTTATTCCTTATGTTTTTCACTCATTACCTGCTGTTAACCCAGTCTGGCAACAGGATTGCAGCTCAGTCAATGGTGGTGCTTTCAATCCAATCCACTCCTGAATTATTGACACAGACATTAAAACCAAAAGACATAGGGGCTGAATCAGGTCATTCAGCCCAATGAGTCTGCACTGCTATTTCATCAGGGCTGATCCATTTCCCTCTCAATTCCCATTCTCCTTCCTTCTTCCCATATCCTTTCATGCCCTGACTAATCAGAATGTATCAACCACTGCCAAAATATACCCAATAATCTGCTTCCATAGCCACTTGTGGCAATGAATCCACAGATTCACCACCTGCGGATTAAAGAAATTCTTCCTCATCTCCTTTCTAAATGGACATCCCTTTATTCTGAGGCTCCGCCTTCTGGACTCATCTACTATGAGAACCATCTTCTCCATATCCACTCTATCAAGGCCTTTCAACATTCACTAGGTTCCAATGAGATCCACCCCATTCTTCTAAATACCAGTGAGTCAATGTCCAGGGACATCAAACGCTCCTCATATGATAACCATTCAATTCCCAGAATCATTCTTGTGAACCTTCTCTGAACCCTCTTCAATGTAAGCACAATCTTTTTTTGATATGGGGACCAAAACTGCCTGCAGTCCTCCAAGTGAGTCCCCATCGGTGCATTGTAATGCCACAGCATTACATGCTCGCTTTTAAATTCAGTCGAAATGAATGCAAATACTGCATTTGCTTCCTCACCACTGACTCGGCACACAAGTTAACTTCTTGGAAACCCTGCATGAGGACACCCAAGTCCCTTTCCTTCTCCAATATTTGAATTTTCTCCCAAGTGAGAAAATAGTCTACGCTTCTAGATCTTCTACCAAAGTGCATTCTTCAAAGAGCATACCTTTTCCGACAGTGCATTCCATCTGCCACTTCTTTAGCCATTCTCCTAATCCATCTAAGTTCTTCTGCCACCTCCCTCCTTGTTCAACACTACTTGCTCCTCAACCTATCTTTGTATTGTCCACAAATGTGGTCATAAAGCCGTCAATTCTGTCATATAAATCATTGACAACAATAACCCCCACGGAACACCACTAGTCAATGGCAGCCAATCTGAAAAGGATCCTTTTATTCCCACTCTTTACTTCCTGCCAATCAGTCAATGTTTTATCCATGCAAGTACTTTTCCTGTAATATCATGAGCTCTAATCTTGTCCAGCAGCCTCATGTGTGACACTTTGTTAAAGACCTTCTGAAAGTCCAAGAACACAACATGCACCAATTCTTCTTTGTCCACTCTGCTTGTTATTTCCTCAAAGAATTCTAACATATTCATCAGGCAACATTTTCCCTTAAGGGAATGATACTGACTTTAGCCTATTTTGCCATGTGTCTCTAAGTACCCTGAGAGCTTAGCCTAAACAATCAACTCCATCATATTCCTAGCCACTGAGATCAGGATAAGTGGCCTATAATTTCCTTTCTTCTGCTTCCCTCCCCTTCATGAAAAGCGGAATGACGTTTACAATTTCCCAGTCCTCCCGAACCATACAAGCATCTACTGATTCTTGGAAGATTACTGATGTCTCCACAATCTCTGCAGCTATCTCTTTCAGAACCCTGTGGTGTACTTCATCTGGACCAGGTGACTGACCTATCTTCAGACACAAACAAGAGAAAATCTGCAGATGCTGGAAAACCAAGCAACATACACAAAATGCTGGAGGAAATCAGCAGGCCAGGCAGCATCTAGGAAAAGAGTACAGTCGACATTTCAGCCCAAAGCATCAACCGTACTTTATTCCTAGATGTTGCTTGGCCTGCTGGGTTTTTCCAGCATTTTGTGTGTGTTCCTACCTTCAGACATCTCAGCTTTCCAAAACCTTCTCCCTAGTAATAGCAATTGTGCTCACTTCTGTTCCCTGACACTTTTGAACTTCCAGCATATACTGCTAGTGTCCTCCACAGTGAAGACTGATGCAAAACACTTGTTCAATTCATCTGCCATTTCCTTGTTCTCAATTACTACCTCTGCAGCAACATTTTCCAGTGGCCTAATATCTACCCTCAACTCTATTATTCTTTATACATCTGAAGAAACTATTGGTATACTCGTTGTTATTATTGGGCAGCTTACCTTCACATTTTATCTTATTCCTCCTTACGGCATATTTAGTTGCCTTCTGTTGGTTTTTAAAAGATTTTCCATCCTCTAACTTTTCAATATTTTTTCTTCTATTATTTTCCCCTCTCTTTTTCTTCCATGATGTCTTTGACTTCCCTTGTCAGCCACTGATGCAGCATCCTGCCTTTAGAATACTACTTCTTCTTTGGGGTGTATCTACCCTGCACTTTGCAGATTACTTCCAGAAACTCCTGCCTTACTGTTCTGCTGTCACTCCTGCTAGTGTCCCCTTCCAGTCAACATTGGCCAGCTCATCTCTCATGCCTCTGTAATTCCCTTTACTCCACTGTAATACTGTTACATCTGACTTTAGTTCCTCCTTTTAAATTGCAGTGTGAATTCTATCATACTGTACTATCTGCCTCCTAAGGAGTCCTGTAACTTAAGCTCCTTATTCAAATCCTGATCATTACACAACACCAAATTCAGAATAACCTTTCCCTGAGTGGGCTCAACCACAAGCTACTCTAAAAAGCCTTTTCATAGACATTCTACAAATTCTCTCTCTTGAGATCCAGCACCAACCTGATTTTCCCAATCTACCTGCATATTGAAACGCCCTATGACTACCCTTTTCTATCTTCCATTGTAACATGTACCTCACATTCTGGCTACTGTTCAGAGTCCTGTATATATTTCCCATCAGGGTCTTTTTGCCTTGCAATTTCTTAACTCTGCCCACAAGATTCACCATCTTCCGATCCTCTTTCTAAGGATTTGATTTATCACCAACAGAACCACAACCCCCCCTCCGCATACCCACCTGTACTTTTGATACAATGTGTGTCCTTGGATGTTAAGCTTGCTACAATGATTTTCTTTCAGCCATGATTCAGAGATATCCAAAATGTTATACTTATCAAGTTCATCTAAAAGTTAATCTACTGTATTCAGTATACTGAGTGCATTCAAATAAAATACCTTCAGTCCTATATTCATCATCCCTGTTGATGTTGTCCCCCTGTTACACTGCAGCTTGTTACACTTCAGCTCATCTCACTGACTACAATTTTGCCCATTCATCTGCCTGTTCTTCCTGACCGTCTCACTACACACTGCCCCTGCTTGTGTATCAACTGCCCCATCCTCAGCCCTATCACTCCAGTCCCCATCCCCCAGCCAAATTGGTTTCAAACCTCCCTAACAGCTCCAGCAAACCTGCCTGCAAGGATGTTGGTCCCCCCTCGGGTTCAGGTCTAGCCTGTTACAGGTCGTACCTTCCCCAGAAGAGTTCCCAACGATCCAGAAATGTGAACCCCTGCCCCCTGAACCAGTTCCTCAGCCATGAGTTCATTAGTCAAAATGTCCTATACTTACCCTCACCAGTGCATGGCACAGGCAGCAATCCAGAGAATACTACCTTGGAGGTTCTACTTTTCTGCTTTCTAACTCCTTAAATTCTCTCTTTAGGTCTTCATCCCTTTTCCTACCCGTGTTACTGATACCAGTACGTACAAAGACCTGGAGCTGCTCATCCTCCCCCTTTAGAAAGCCGTGGACCCAATCCATGGTGTCCTTAGCCCTGGTACCTGGGAGGCAGCATATCACCCAGGAGTCTCTTTCATATTCAAAGAATCTTGTGTCTACTCTTCTAAATATGGGATCACCTATCAGTACTGCAGTCTTGTTCTCCCACTTCCCTCCTGAACCACAGTGCCATATTCAATGCTAGAGATCTGGTCACTGCAGCTCTCCCCTGGTATGCTGTCTCCCTCAACAGTATCTAAAGTGGTTTACTATCTTTTGAGCGGGACAACCTACCAAGCAGCTGCCCATTTCCTTTCCCTCTCCTGACAGTCACAAGAGTCCCTCATTCAGAGTGTATTCTGTGAATTGGTTACTTCCATTACACCGACCATGTGTAAAAAGAGGAGGAGTACTCATTCATCAGCTGAAGGAGAATGCAGGGTGGTAATCAGGAGATCTCCCTGTTCATGTTTGACAATGCCAAGAAACCACATGAGGTCTGGAATCAATGTTGAAGACACCAAGAATTGCTGCCACCTTCCCTTATGTGACCATGCTGACACCTCCTGTAGGTGTACTCTTCAAGTGGGACCTGATATTCTTTGAATTACACTGAAGGAGCCTCATTCATCAGAACTAGAAGTACTGGTACATTAAAACTAGGATCTAACAGGGTAAAGCTTAGCAACAAGAAGGGGAAAGTCACTCTAGTGGGACTGCCTTATAGAGGTTCTTCATAGTCCCCATAGTCAGCAGGAGTTTGAAGAGCAGGTGTGTAGAAAAATTGCTCATAGTTGTTTAAATAATAAGATTACATTAGTGGGAGATTTCAGTTTTCCCAGTATTGACTATAGAATGCAGAATGTTAAGAACATGAAGGATGTAAAATTTATGAAATGTGTCCACAAAAGTTTCTGGGTGGCCCTACTTGGGAGGATCCAATACTGGACCTCTTCTTAGGAAACATGGCAGGGTAAGTAACTGAAGAGGCAGTCAGTGACCACTTTGACTCCTGAGGCCATAATTCTATTACTTTTAAGATAATGATGGAAAAAGATAAGGCAGGTCTTACGGATAGTGTTTCAATCTGGAACATGGCTAATTTTGGAAAAATTTGGCAGGATCTAGCAAATGTTGATTAGGTGAACCAGTTGTAGGGAAATGAACGAGTGAGAGGCTTTTAAGAAATGTCATGTCAAGTGTATGGGAGCTTAATGTTCCTTTCAGGGTGATGGATAAACAAATTAAGGAACCTTGGCTGATGAGGAAACTGGCCAAGGAAGAGAAGGAAACATTTTATTGATTTCAGAAGGTTGTGGTCAAGTGAATCCCTTGATACCTATAAAAAGATAAAAAATACTCCAAAAAGGGAAATGAGAAGGACAAAGAGGCAGTATGACATGCAAAATCCCAAGAGGTTCAATAGCTATATCATGTGTAAAAGGATGATTAGAGAGAGAGAGTAGGCCCACTTAAAGATCAGCAGATGAATATTTTCCTCTTTTCAGAGGAAAATATTATAGTTGTTCGAGAGATGAGGGTAACAAGGAGAGATGTTCTGGAGGACAGTCATATTATGTGCGAGGAAATACCTGCAGCTTTACAGTGCATTAGGATCATAAGACATATGGTAGGGTGCCTCACCTGAGGGTGCTTAACAAGATAAAATCTTATGGTGTTACAAGAAAAATACTGGCATGGATAGTGGAATGGCTGACAGGCAGGAGACAGTGACGGGCCATAAAGGGGGCCTTTTCTGGTTGACTGCCAGTGACTAGTGGTGTTCCTCAGGGGTCAGTATTGTGACTGCTACTTCTCACATTGTTTGTCAATGATTTAGATAGTGAAGTTGAAGCCTATGTGGCAAAGTTTGCTGTTGATACAAAGATAGGTAGAGGGGTAGGGAGTGCTGAGGAGGCACTGTGATTGCAGCAGGACTAAGACAAATTGGAAGAATGGGCTAAAAAAGGGTAGATGGAATACAGTGTCGGGAAGTGTATGATAATGTATTTTGGTAAAAGGAACAATCGTGCAGATTATTATCTCGATGGGGAGAAAATTCAAACATCAGAGGTGCAATGGAACTTGGAACTCCTTGTGCAAGGCTTCCAGGAGGTTAATTCACAGGCTGAGTCTGAGGGAAAGAAGGCAGATGCAATGTTGGCGTTTATTTCAAGGGGAGTAGAATATAAAAACAAAGAGATAATACTGCAGATTTACAAGACACTAGTCAAGCCACACTTGGAGTACTGTCAACAGTTTTGGGTCTCTTAGCTCAGAAAGGATGTATTGTCATTGGAGAGAGTCCAGAGGAGGTTCATGACGATGATTCCAGGAAGGAACAGGTTAACATAGGCAGAACGTTTGGCAGCTTTGGGCCTGTACTCACTGGAATTTAGAAGAATGTGTTGGGAACTCATCGAAACCTACTAAGTATTGAAAGGACTAGATAAGGTGGACGTCGAGAGGATGTTTCCTCTGCTGGGGTTATCCAGAACTAGAAGGCACAGCCTCAAAATTGAGGGGTGACCTTTTAGAACAGAAGTAAGGGGGAATTTTTTAGCCAAGGAGTGGTGAATCTGCGGAATGATCTGTCACAGACTGTGGTGGAGGCCAAATCCATGGGTATATTCAAAGCGGAAGTTGATAAATTCCGGATTGGTCAGGGCATCAAGGGATATGGTGAGAGGGCAGGTGTATGGGGTTGAATGGGATCCAGGAACAGCTATGATGAAAAGGTGGAGTAGACTCATTGGGCTGAATGGCCTAATTCTGCTCCTATGTTTTATTGCCATTCCATGATGGCTGATTTATTATCCCTCTCAACACCATTCTGCTGCATTCTCCCTAAAATCTTTGATGCCCTGAATATGAATATGAATATGTTAACCTCCAATTTAAATATACTCAATAACTTGACCTCTGCAGCACAGCCATTTGTGGCAATAAATTCTACAGATTCATCAGCTTCTGGCTAAAGAAACTCCTTCTCATCTCTGTTCTAATCAAGGTCCCTCTATTCTGAGGCTGTGCCCTTTGGTCCTAGAGTCAACCACTATAGGAAACATCCTCTTCCCATCCACTCTGTCGAGGTGCTTTAAAATCCAATAGGCTTCAATGAGATCCACCCTCATTCATCTAAATTCCAGTAAGAACATGCCCACAGACATCAAATGCTCCTTTTACGAATAACCCTTTCATTTCCGGAATCATTCTCATGAACTTTCTCTGAACCTTCGCCAATGTTGGCACATCGTTTCTTAGATAAGGTCCCTTAAACTGCTCACAACACTCCAAGTGTGGTATGACCAATGCCTTGTAATGCTTTTTATCTATCTTTGCTCTTACATTCTAGCTGTCTTGAAATGAATGCTAACACTGCATTTGCTTTCCTTATCACTGCAAGTTAACCTTTATAGAACCCTGCACAAGGACTTTGTACCTCTGATTTTCAATTTTTTTTTCAATCCGTTACTTCTTTGCCTGATCTCCCAACCTGTTCAATACCTTCTGCAGACTCCCTGCTTCCTCAACACTGCCCCTCTACCTTTCTTTGTATCACCTACAAATCTGGCCACAAATCCATTGCTCCATTATCCAAATCATTGATGTATCATATGAAAAGAAGTGGTCCCAATTCCGACCCCTGCTGAACACCCGTCACCGGCAGCCAAGCGGAATAGGCCCCCTTTATTCCCATTCTGCCTTCTGTCAGTCAGCCAACCTTCTATCCATGCTAGTATCTTTCCTGTAACACCATACACTCTCATCCTCAGCCTCATGTGTGGCAGCTTGTCAGAGGCCTTGTGAAAATCCAAGTAAATAACACCCACTGGCTCTCTGCGTCCATCCTGCTTGTTATTTCCTTGAGAAATTCAACAGAGCTGTCAAGCAAGTTTTCCCCTTAAGGATACATTATGACTTTGTGCTACTTTATCATATACTTCCAAGTACTGTGAAACCTCACCCTTAATAATGGACTCCAACATTTTCCCAACCACTGAAGCCAGTCTAATTTCCTTTCTTATGCCTTCATCCCTTCATAGAATTCAGTGACATTCGCAATTCTCCTGTCCTCCAAAAATATTCTAGAACCTAGTGATTTTTGAAAGATTATTATAATGCTTCCACAATCCCTTCAGGTATCTCTTTTAGAACCTCGAGATGTATTTCCATCTAGTCCAGGTGATGTGTCTACCTTCAGACTTTTCAGCTTCCCAAGAACCTTCTCCGTTGTAATCACAAATACACTCACTTGTGAACTTCCTGATCCTCTGGAATTTCTGGCATCCTGCTAATGTTTTCCACAGTGAAGATTGATACAAAATACTTTTTCAGTTTGTCTGTCATTTCTTTCCCCCATTACAACTCTCCAGCGCCATTTTCCAGCAGTCTGATATCCACTCTTACCTCTTTAAATATCTGAAAAAAATTGACATCCTCTTTTATATTACTGGCTAGCTTACCTTCATATTTCATCTTTTCTCTCCTTATGGCTTTCCTCGTTTCCTTCTGTTGGTTTTTAAGCTTCCTTTTCCTCTAATGTCCCACTATTTTTTGTTATATTATATGCCCTCTCTTTTGCTATTATGCTCTTTTTGACTTCCCTCATGAGCTATGGACATCTCAACTTCCTTCAGAATATCTCTTCATCTTTGTAATGCATTTATCCCAGGGGTGGGCAAACTTTTTGACTTGTGGGCCACAAAGGGTTCTAAAATTTGACAGGGGGGCCGGACCAGGAGCAGACGGATGGAGTGTTTTGGTAATACACCTCATAAGAGAAAATAAAATATCATGGGATATGTAGAAAACATGTGCTTTAATTTCAATTGAAAATGAACAAATGTATTACAACAAAATATCTGTCTTTGAAGTCCCATGGAATTTAGCTATATATAGAAAGGACTTTTAAAACACTGAAAATTAAATGAGTAAAATACAGCTTTTTTTAATAGTAACAGTTATTATTTTAAAGCACTGAAAATTCTGTTATCCTTCAAGATATTATCATCATCACTCTCCTCCTGACTGTCTTTATTTCAAAAACGGTAGGAGATGCAGGTCTACTTGTCCTGCTCCTTCTTATTCAATTGTCCCCGTGCCAAAACTCAACAACGACCAGCACAAGGACAGAACAGTGACAGCGCGCCAGTATGCAGAGCACGTTATTTGATCTGGAGCACATTTTTTTATTTTGAGAACGTACGTGCACCTGCGCACTACTCATGTCCATCACTTAACAGAAATGACATGTAACATGTAAGGCTTATTGAAAAAAATATTTTCAAATGCATTTTTTACATAACACAACGAAGAAACTTATTTTTAATTTCAGTGGGAACAGTGTTGTTGGTCTCCCTTTTTAGCCAGCGCATCAAAGTCTGGATTTAGTTTTGTTGTGGCGATTCTCAGGATGGATCTGAGGTGTTGGTCAGTTAACTTGGATCTGTGGCTGGCTTTGTTGATGTTCATGATGCTGAACGCCTGTTCACACAAATAGGTCGAGCCGAACAAAGAGTAAAGCGCAAATGTGGAGTAATACGCTGCACCCCAACAAAGGTCAATGTATATAGAGTGCATCATCTATTGGGAAAATGCCAGAATTGCGAGGAAAAAACGTTAACAAGGTTTATTAATATAATTTCATCAAGTTCTGCGGGCCGGATTAAAAAGCTTAACGGGCCGCATATGGCCCGCGGGCCGTAGTTTGCCCATGCCTGCTCTATCCTTTCAAATTGCCCCCAGAACCACCAACTATTGCTGTTTTGTTCTCTTTCCTGATTATATCTCCTTCCAATCAACTTTGACCAGTTCCTTTCTCATGCTTCTGTAATTCCTTTTATTCTACTGTAATACTGATACATCAAACTTTATCTCCTCACTCTCAAACTGCAGGGTGAATTCTATCATATTATAATCACTTCCTCATAAGGGTTCCTTTACTTTAAGATCCTGAATCAACTCTGGCTTATTACATAACACCCAGTCCAGAATTGCCTTTCCTCTAGTTGGCTCAACCACAAACTCCTGCAAAAACCCTTCTTATAGGCCTTTACAAATTTCCTCTCTTGGGATCCAACACCAATCTGATCATCCCAATTGACCTGCATACTGAAATCCTCCAATACTAGCAAGATACTAGATTTTTAACATTGCCCTTTTTACATGCCTTTTCTATCACCCGTTGTAATTTATTTCCCTGGCTACCATATAGAGGCCTGCATATAACTCTCATCAAGGTCTTTTTACCCTTGAAGTTCCTTAACTCTATTCACAATTCTACATCTTCCAATTCTATGTCATATTTTTCTAAGGATTTGATTTGATTTTTAATCAACAGAACCTCCCCATCCCTCTGCATTACTGCATGTCCTTTCGATACAAGGTATATCCTTGGATGTTAAGCTCCCAACTATAATCTTCTTTCAGCCATGACTCAGTGATGCCCAAAAAGTCATACCTGCTAATCTCTCAATGCACTCTCATTCCATGTACTGTGTACATTCAAATATTTCACCTTCAGTCCCACATCCATCACCCTTTTTGATTTTTTATCATGTTGTTCTTGATCTCATTTCACTGAGTGCGACTGTGCCCTATTATCTGTGTGTACTTTTCACAGACTCACTACACACTACATCAACTTGTTTACCAACTGCCCTATCCTCAGCTTTATTACTCGGTTTCCCATCCCCCTATTAGATTAGTTTAAATACTCCCCAACAGTTCTAAGGTGAATAAATCCTCAGGACCTGAATGAGTGCATCCTTGGACTTTGTATGGGGCTAGAGAAGAGATAGTGGAGATATTTGCTTCATTTCATGAGGTTACTGAAGACTGGAGGGTGATTAATATTGTTCCTTTGGTTAAGGGCAGCAAGAACAATCCAAGGCACAACAGGTTTGTCAACTTGACATCCATAGTGGAAAATTTGTGGAGCAAATTCTGAGGGACAGGATCTACCAGCATTTGGGTAGTCCAATTAGAAGTCAGCATAGCTATGTGCACAGAAAGCCATTCCTGGCAAATCTTCTGGATTTTTTGAAATGATAATCAAAAAAAAAAAGATGAGAGTAGGTCAGTGGATGGTGTATATTTGGATTTCAACAAGTTCTCACATGATAGTTTGGTCTGGGAGATAAGATCTCATGGCATGCAGGGAATTATAGCGAGATATATTCAAAATTGGCATGAAGGTGGGAACCGGAGGGTGGTGGTCGATGGCAAATTCTCCACCTGGAGACTTGTGACTAGTGATGTGCATTAGGGGTTCAGAGTGTAGTCATGTTTGCCATGCTTCTCAATGGGACATCGCAAACTGGCCCAAATGTTTTCACAATGTACACATTGAATAGAAAACAAATCTGGAATTTTTTCTAATATAAATGGCTCATAAGCATTTTGTGCTATCTAGCTAATGAGGTAGGAGTTCAGGATTCAAGTCAATTCTTTTATTTATTGAACTATTTGAGCAAAATGAGATCAGGAACAAAAGCAGGAGTATGCTATTTGTGCCTGAACTAACTTAGGATCAGATTAGATTATGTTGATAATTCCCTTAAAACTTAAAGCTATGGTCGTATTATATCTGTTTATTTCACTTTGTTTTTAACTAACATATTTTTGGCTTTATTTTCATTATCCCATTTTAAAGCACTTTGAATGACATAGTATAAAAAGTGCTCTAGAAATAAACTTATGTCATTAGCTGCTAAATGTCATGCTGGAAGTTTAAATAGAAAGTTACAAGTTCCCAATTATTGACGTGTTCCATCCCTGATTACTCTTTGTAGCCCTAACTGCTCATAAGTTGGAAACAAACAAAAACACTGTGCGCAAGAAGATCACAGACACTGTTTGGAGAGCAGACATGAGAAAATCTGCAGACATTTGAAATCCAGGCAACACATACAAAATGCTGGAGGAACTCAGCTGTTCAGGCATCATCCATGGAAAAGATTAAACAGTTAATGTTTGGGGTCAAGAACCTGCTTCAGGATTTACGGTGAGGTCTATCTGTCAATAATCACCAGAATTACAAATAAAGGTGGAGGGGCAGGTAGCGTTGAGGAAGCAGAGAGACTACAGAGGACTTTGATTAGGAGAATTGGCAATGTGGCAGATGGAATATAGTGTCGGGAAGCATATAGTCATGCACTTTAGTAGAAGAAGTAAAAATGCAGTCTATTTCCTAAAAGGAGAGGAAGTTCAAAAATCTGAGGTGCAAAGGGACTTGGGAGTCCTTGTCAGGATTCCCAAAAGGTTAATTTGCAGGTTGAGTCTGGGGACAGGAAGGCAAATACGATGTTAGCATTCATTTTGAGAGGACTAGAATATAAAAGCAAGGATGTAATCAAGGTTTTATAAAGCACTGCTGAGGGCTCACTTGGAATATTGTGAGTAGTTTTGGGTCCCTTATCTAAGAAAGGATGTGCTGTCACTGGAGACGGCTCAAAGGAGGTTCAGGACAATTATTAAGGGATTGAAATGCTTTTCATATGAGGAGTGTTTGATGGCTCTGAGCTTGTATTCACTGGAATTCTGAAGAATGGAGTGGGGGGAGGGGTTCTCTGAAACTTATCGAATGTTGAAGGGCCTCGAAAGAGTGGATGTGGATTGGAGGTTTCCTACGGTTGGGGGCATCTAAGACCAGAGGACACAACCTCAGCAGAGAGGAACATCCATTTTGAACACAGATAAGGAGGAACTTCTCTAGCCAGTGAGTGGTGAATCTGTGGAACTTTTTGCCACAGGCAGCTGAGGAGGCCAAGTCATTGGGTATACTTAAGGCAGAGGATGACAGATTCTGGATTTGTCGGGGCATGAAGGGATATGGGGAGAAGACAGGAGATTGGGGCTGAGAGGGAATTGGATAATGCCATAATGACATGGCAGAGCAGACTCGATGCGCCAAATGAGCTAATTCTGTTCCTCTTTCATATGGTCTTATTTGAGCAGTGGGCCCACCCTCCCTACCAACAAGGAGATACTCGCAGGGAACAATGTAGTTTTAAACTCATTTTATTTTTTGTGAAATTCAGACAAGTTGTTCTTGACATAGACTCAAAAGTCAAAGAGGATTTATAACATATAAAGAATTTACAAATTACACAAGATTACTAAATGACAAATGATTTCCAAATGCCGGGGCAATTCTTACAAACCTAAAAGACATACCAACAAGTTACATATGCCCCATTCCAACATGTCAGTCTATGGCCTCATCTACTGCTGTGAAGAGAGCATACTCAGGTTGAAGGAGCAACACCTTATACTTCGTCTGGGTAGTCTCCAACCTGATGGCATAGTCATTGATTTCTTGAACTTCTGGTAATTGTGCTCCCTCCTTCGCCTTCACCATTCCCCATTACTATTTCCCTCTCTCACCTTATCTCTTTACCTGCCCATCACCTTTCTTCCATGGCCTCTGTCCTCTCCTATCAGATTCCCCCATCTCCAACCCATTAGTTCTGTCACTAATCAGCTTCCCAGCTCTTTACTTCACCCCTGCCCCTCTCCCAGTTTCACCTATCACCTACCATGTACCCATTCCTCTCCTCCCCCTGATGTCTTACTCTGACTTCTAACTCTTCCTTCCAGTCCTGCTGAAGGGTCTCAGCCTGGAGTGTCAGCTGATAACTCTTTTCCATAGATGCTGCCTGGCCTGCTGAGTTCCTCCAGAATTTTGAGTGTATTACCTTGATTTCCAGCATCTGCAAAATTTCTCTTGTTTGTAGTTACACACAAACAAGTTGTCCACTCTAGAAACCATAGACTGTGTCTTCTTTCTGTTATTTCTACCAATCCTGACTGCTTTCTTTCACTTATACTGTTTTGCTGTTAATTGACATCATCTGCATATGATGTTTTTTCTGTTTCATTTATCAGGTGAATGCAATGTTTATTTAGGCCAACATGTTTCTCTTGATTTGATCATGGGCCAATGGGAACCTCATTGTTCTCTTGTCTTCAACAAGAGCCAAAGCAAGAATTATTGGTTAGAAGTGTGACTTAGTCAACAAGAACTCTCTCCCTTGGAAGGTTATGCTACTGTGCAAGAAAGCTGAGGTTAGCAATAAGCTTCTCGGGCCCTGGAAAGTGAATATCATTCATAAAACCATACCAGTCTTTATCCACACACTTCCACTTTAATCTTTAACCCTTTGACAACTTTAAAGTCAGTGTAATTATGGAGTAAAACAATCAACTATTAATGATTACCTGATATCCAAATCATAGGATATGATTTATAAGAGTATTTTCCGCCTGTGAAGTCATCTAAGGTAAATGTTCGACCTTGACCATTTTCCTTGTCTCCTAATTTAAAAAAAAAGTTATTTTCAATATGAAAGACCAACTTTGAAAGATTTCTATACAACTAGCTCACAATATTTAATAATTTTCTAATGTTCAGGCATTAGTCTGGAGTTGGGATATATAACACAATGTAAACTTCAGCAACCAATCCTTAAACGTGAACATGGATTGTAGATTAAATTTAAATTACTTTAGTTCCTAGAACTCCGGATTTCAGTTCATTTAAAAAAAAAGACAATGCTGATTAACATTCATTTTTGTGTGTCTGGAGTGTGGGTGCAAAGATGGAGGTTTGAAAATTATATGTAATTCAAAGGAAGCATTGTAGGTACATTGTAACTATTGAATTGTCCTTTCATCTTTAGCATATAAAATGCCATGTAATATTGGGTTGAACAGGCCTCTTCCTTCAGAGAGTGCCTCACTTTGTCAAATAAAAGACTACTTTATATCTACCAGCTGTGTCTCTCTGGTGACTTTGTACACATTACAACAATCCATACTTTGTCATTCCGGTGCAGTGCAGCAATGTATCAGAGAGGAACAAATGGTCATTTTGTCATTGCCTTCTTTAGAGTAAAAGTTGGCATTACTCCCAAAATCTTAAAGCTTAAATCAGTTACTTCCGTATTTTGTTGGTTAAAAAATGTTGATAAATCTTTCTTTTCAAACCTCAGGTTCAGGAAATCATCAGCCACGTTCCGATTTGGGCTTGCACTGCAGCCCAAAGTTGGTTAATGAGATAAGGAAAGGAAATCTGGAAATTATGTTGTGACATATCCCTGACAGTGTGTTTTCTTAAGGTTTACATGGGGCCACCATCAGTGTCTTTCTAGAGCATGTGACTGACTGAAATGATCAAATGCATATAATTTACAATATGCTTTTGAAAGATCAAGATGGGGAGCAAACAATTTTCAGGAAGTAGATTGCCAGAGCCTGGCTGTGTGTTTTTTGAAGACTGGGAATAGGTGGGTACTGTGTTTTTGGCAGATCAGGGGTGGGAAGACTGGAAAACTGAGGTTCAAAGTTCAAGGTACATTACAACTCTGAGATTCGTTTTCTTCAGACAGCCATTCAAAGAAATACATCAAGCCTCCCCCAACCTTCCCATGCGCAAAAAACAAATCATGCAGATGACAACAAGAACATCAAACCTTAAACCCACCTTGCACAAAAAAATAAACAAATTGTGCAATAGGAAGAATAGAGTATCAGAGACCAAAAGTGTGCGCAGTGGTAGGTTTCCATCGGGAGGCAGAACTCAGATCGTGACATCATGGAATAGCCTTAGGAATTGTTTTAGTATGGGAGAGGAGAAAACATAATTAAGTGATTTCCTCACCTTGAAGATCTCCTAATCTAACATTGTAGAAGAAAGACTACATTGTCCCGGGATTCTCCATTGACAGGTGTCTCAGGAAAATGTGATTCAATCTCCCTTCCAGTAGTTTCAGAAAAATGCCCGATGGGAAATTGTATTGTCCTGCTGCAGAAGTTATGTCAGGGTTTTCTGAGTGATGTGGAATAACCGAGGAATGATTGTTACTATATTTCATACTCTAACAGAGATTCCCAACCTGGTATCCACAGACACCTCTGTTAATAAAAAAGGTTTGGAACCCCTGCAATTGCCAAGAGTTTTTTTTCCAGTATAAGCTGATGCAACAAGCAGAGCTGTTGGTAATATACGTGCACATTCAGGAATTTCATATAGTTTTTCTTGTACTTCCAGCCAAAGGAGCAGTAAGTCTTTGATTGCACCTAATCTCTGTTGCATTGTCACAATCTACAAACTGTAAACTATTTACTGGTGTCCGCCTCTTCCACTCAATCTTTTAAAGAGTCTTATACTAATAGTATCCTCAAATCCTCCTACCAATTGCTTCACATCTATCCCTACCGGTTTTGACACATCTGCTAGTTGATCTAGATTCTGTCTATTTACCTTCTAGAACAGGGCATTCTGCTGTAAGGTTAGCTAACTCTAATATTAATTCTACCTTTTTCTTTCTCTCTCTTTCAGCAGACAATGTCTGGTCCACTGGGTATTTCTAGTACTCTCATTCTAGTTCACATTTCAGTAACATCCCTAACCTGCACATCATAGCTGTAATATTGTTTTCACTTGCTCTACCCTGATCAATCCTAGCCTTGCCCAAACAAAGAGATTTCCTTTGTCCTTTCTGATTCTCTTCCACACTCACAGTGACTAAAAGCTAACTCATTTTCTCTCTTTTCATGTTCTGATGAGAGATTACCAAATTCATCTCTTTGCCCTTTTGCAAAAATTACCTCATCTGTGAGAGGATTTTCTGTTTTAAATCAGGCATGATCTTCCATTAAAATCCATGTTTGCTGTCTTGGATTAAATCTGTGCCTTTGTAAATAAAGTCTTATGTTATCTCTTGGAAGGGATTCCAGATGCTTGATCCCCACTGAGGCTGAACTAACTGGCTTTTTAAAAAAAATATATATAATCATTTCTGTTTTTGCACAGTTTTAATCTATTCAATACACAGATATACTCACCATAATTGATTTACTTTTTTTTCTTCTTTCTATATTATGCATTACATTGAACTGCTGCTGCTGCTAAGTTAACAAATTTCACGACACATGCCAATGACAATGAACTTGATTCTGATTCTGATTACATACTTACTCGATATTTCCTTTACTAAAAATGGTACAACTCCTGTGGTCTTGTACCCAGGAATAACTGAAAAAATCATTAGAGTCATGGTACCACAGTGGTTGGCACAGCACTTCCCAGTGCTGCCTGTAAAGAGGTTGTACGTTCTCCCTGTGACCACGTGTGTTTCCTCTGGGTGCTCCGGTTTCCTCCCACACTCCAAAGACCTACTGATTGGTAGGTTAATTAGTGATTGCAAATTGCCTCATGATTAGGATTTGAATAAATCAGGGAATAGCTGGGTGGTGTACCTTGAAGTGGCAGAAGGACCTATTCTGTGCTGCATCTCAATAAATACATTTTAAAAAATAGTAGTCAGTGAATCCTCAGGTTTTTTTTTTCCTTTTTATACTTCAGTCTGGGCTTTACATTAGTCCATTTCAGAGATGCCATCCTCCTTAATACTTGCTCTTTTGTGACAGAAACTCATCTAATGTTTCACAGTCATCTGCCTTAACTGCAACATTGGCATTGAACCCCTCTTTTGGCAGACATTTGTCATCTTTATCAATGACCTGGATGATAATGTGGTTAAATGGATCAGCAAATTTATGGATGACACCAAGAGTGGGGATGTAGTGGACAATGAGGAAGGCTTTCAGGGGTTGCGGAGGGAAACATAGATTGAAAAATGGCAGATGGACTTAATGCGGACAAGTAGGACTTCAGTAGGACCAACCAGGTAGGTCATACACAGTGAATGTTTGGGCATTGAGGAGTGTGGTAGAACAAAGTGATCCGGGAATACAGGTCCAGATGGAATGTTAGGTTGAAGTTGTATATGATGTTGGTGAGGCCTGATTTGGAGTATTGTGTGTAGTTGTGTTCACCTACCTACAGGAAAGATGTAAATAAGGTTGAAAGAGTACAGGGAAATCTCACACGGATATCGCCAGGTCTGGAGGACCTGAGTTATAAGGAAAGATTGAATAGGTTAGGACTGTATTGTTTAGAATGTAAAAGATTGTGAGGAGATTTGAGAGAGGTATACACAATTATGAGGGCTATAGATAGGACAAATGCAAGCAGGCTGTTTCTACTGAGGTTGGGTGGGACTACAACCAGAGGTCATGGGTTTAAGGGTGAAAGGTGAGAAGTTTAAGGGGTACGTAAGGGGAAACTCCTTCACTCGGAATGTTGAGAGAGTGTGGAACGAGCTGCTAGCGCAAGTGCTGCATGCGAGCCCGATTTCAATATTTAAGAGAAGTTGAATAGGTACATGGATGGTAAGGATATGGAGTGCAATATTCCTAGAGCAGGTCAATGGGAATGGTTTCAGCAAGGAGTAGATGGGCTGAAGGGCCTACTTCCGTGCTGAACCTCTCTATTAACTCTACGATTCATTACAAACCTTACCCAAATCCTCCACATCCGCGCAAAAGTTACCTTTTCATTTCCTTCATTGTTCAAAGTCATCAGGATAAACAGACTATCAAAATTAGCTTTACCCAGATTTGGAAACTATATCCTATTTCATCTTTGTGGTTTTCCATAACTATGCATAATCAAACCGGATTATGATCACTGACACAAAAATGTCTCCACTGATGCCACTTGTCTCCTCTAGGACTCTCAACCTCGCCCACATCTTGCAGACTGTATTCTCTTCAAACTGGCTGAAAAGGGTCTGCCCAGGAATGCCGTGACCTCCATTGCATTTACATTCTCTGTGTACCAACTAACGTCAAGGCAAATAAAATCTCCCCTGCTATTGCTCACTGAATCCTTTGCACTTCTTAGAAATTTAATTACTATTTCTTCTCACCTTCAGCCTGTTTGGAATTCTTAAGGTCACTGTCGTGGTGGCATAGCAGTTAGCGTGACACTATCACAGCTTGGGGTGTTCCGGAGTTCAGAGTTCAATTCCAGTGCTAATCTGTAAAGAGGCTCTGTACGTCTGTCCCGTGGAATTCACGGGTTTCCTCACGCGATCCAAAGACAAACTGGGTAGGTTAACTGTTCATTCTAAATTGTTAATTTCTACATTCTAAAGAGTTAATTGGGTTTGCCGGGGGCTGCTGAGGCAGCTTGGCTTTAAGGGCTAGAAGGGCCGACTCCACTCTGTATCCCGAGGGAGTAGATTTCCACAGCCAGGTTGGGTGTGTAACACCCGGGAAAGGTTTCAATTCTAACAAAACGGTCTTTCTGTGGAAGCAGTATTTGGGTTGTGGTTAGAGATAACGGGGGCTTTGGAATGTGAACCGTCCAATCAGGGGTGCGGGCCTTTGTGAGCTCGGGTTGTTTGCTTGGCCGGAGGTGAAGAGAGAAGACGCTGGCGAGAACCGATCATAGCATTCAACCTGGTGGGGGACCGTAACCCGATGGAGCAAGGTGCCGAGGTTGACTGAGGATCAGTGAATATCACTTCCGGGAAGAGTTGAGCTCCAACTTGTGCACTGTTTAATTATAATGGGCCCTTTAACATTTTTTTTTCTCTTTTTTTTTACTAACTCTTTGGTTAAGGTTCATAAATATAATTCCTTTAATCATAAGCAGTGTGCTGTCTGTAACAGGGTAGGAAATTGCACAGCATCCACACAAACCGGGGTTTGGGGTGGGTGAGCCATCCCAATCTCATGGGTTTTGCAGGACCAGAGTGTGTTTTCCCCAGACTTACACAGCCAAGGAAACCAGGGGGCTTTCATGTGTTTTGGGGAGCTACCTGCACAAGCGGTGCATGCGAGTTCGATTTCAATATTCAAGAGAAGTTTAGTTAGGTACATGGATGGTATGGGTATGGAGGGCCATGGTCCTAGTGATTGAGCATGGGTTACATCTTGTTTCCATGCTGTATTTTACCATGACTCTATAAATAACTTTGTGATAGTCTCATTTAGAAGGATGAGAGGGGATCTGATTGAAACATATAAGATTAGTAAGGGATTGGACACACTGGAGGCAGGAAGCATGTTCCCACTAATGGGTGAGTCCAGAACTAGAGGCCACAGTTTAAGAATAAGGGGTAGGCCATTTAGAACAGAGTTGTGGAAAAACTTTTTCGTCCAGAGAGTGGTGGATACGTGGAATGCTCTGCACCAGAAGGCAGTGGAGGCCAAGTCCCTGGATGCTTTCAAGAGAGAGTTAGATAGAGCTCTTATAGATAGCGGGGTCAAGGGATATGGGGAGAGGGCAGGAACGGGGTACTGATTGTGTATGATCAGCCACGATCACAGTGAATAGAGGTGCTGGCTAGAAGGGCAGAATGGCCTGCTCCTGCACCTACTGTCTATTGTCATGTGGTAATCAACATATTATCCTTACTCGGGGTTACAAATGTTTTTAACCCATATTTCTAACGTTCGTTGTCTCATCCTTCTCTCTTCCTCAACTAAATGCCCTGAAATGAGGAATATTAAGTTAGCATTCCTAACTCCCTTTATGGCATATTTTGATCTTTTTGTAGTGTACCCCATCTCACTTGTATTGGTTTGCACTTCCCAAGAACCAGTTCCAATACCCTACAAATGTAATGCCCTTAGAGTGAAAGAGAAACAGACCTTTTGGCCCATCTGGTTCATGCCAGCCCAATCTTCTGCTCAGTTGCATCTATTGGCACCTGGATGATAGAACTCCATATCGCCTTCATCCACATAACTGCTTTCAGTTTGAAATTAGATTTACATTTTGCTGTTTTAATTGGATGGTCTCCTTTGTTATGAACATAACTTTTTTTAAGCTAAATAAAGGTTTTTGGTTCAACTTTCACATTTCTTGTGGAAGGACAAAATTCTGCAAACTGCTGAGTGAAGAATCTCATTGGAAATAGACGAGGTGTTGAATTCATCCTTAGCAACAAGAAGAGAAACAGTGATTGAAGGAAAGATAGGTAATAAATATTTTTTCTTTCAACATAATAAGAGTAAAGTTTCAGGGGTAGCATGGTTATCTCTGTTTCCACAATCCTCACATTTGGAGAGACACTATTTCCTCCTCCTGCACGAGGGTGCAGAAGCTTAGGTGTACCCATTGGAAATGTAAACCCTCCACACTTGGATAGAAAGTTGGCTTGTGCCACAGCAGTACACAGAGGAAGAATTACTCACAGCTTGCATAATAATGATTCTGTGTATGAAAGTTAAAGCAGACTTTGGTATCAATATTGATGAATCCATCATACATCCTATGCGCAAGCCCCCTTCAAATCTGAGCAATCTATTCACAGATGGAGATCATGTCTCCAAGATTCCTTGCAGTGGCTTTCCAACAATACAGTATCATAATTAGGGCTGCTTCCCTAGAGAGTGCTGCGACACTCGGATGCCGTCAAAAGTGCATCCATGCTGGCAGATCTATTGAGAAGATATCTTTAGTCGTAGTTCTTCCATGGCATAAGGTTAAGTTCTCATTTACAGCTCTACAGCACTCTATATCTGGAGCCGTTTAGAGCAGACACAGTGGGCAGCCAGTCCAGGAAGCAGCCCAGATCCAGGACATTCCATACAAAATTCAAGTTCAAGTTTAATTATCATTCCACTGTATCCATGAATACAACCGAACAAAGCAGCGTTCCTCCAGGGCCTAATTGCGAAACACAGCACAAGGCATATATATCACACATATAAGATAGCAGTGAACATACAGTCACACACAAAAAAATATGTAGCCCAAGTCCCTGAGTGACATGTCTTGCAGACTGATGGTACATGGATGATTGTCGGGAAGAACAATCCCTTAGCAGTCTGCAGTCATGCGCATAATCCACCTTTTGTCTCCCATTGAGTGAACACTGGAGAGCTGCACCACCCTACTGGAAGAAATCTTAATATTAATTCTAAGAATGATTTTACATGTTGCATGTTAGCCATCAACACCAAATATGATTTAAGGCCTTGAAATGTTTTAGTACTAGTGAGGTATTAGAATATTAGTGAGGATAACCAACTCCATCTTTCAGTCATGGCTGGTGAATTTGAACAACAGCACATTGCTTGCTTCAGAAATTGTAAACCTAAAGCAACGCCACTAAATAGCTCATTCTCCTTCCCGTGCATGCACTGGATACAGATGCTTTATGTCCCAAAACATAAGTAATGTGTGAAGACTTCCAGATTTCTTGGGAAGGAAAAATAACAAAGAGAATTGTGGAATGTAATTCTAGAGCGCCATAATTCATATTAGTACAGGTTTCACTTGCCAAATTCATCTCACTAATGTGCATTTGCTCATTTCAATTACCAAACAACTCATAATGGATTTTAAAAAAAACACTTGTTCAGTTTTAGTGGCTGCTGTGGGAATGTTTCTCAGTTCCTACCTTTTTAAGATGTTAATTGTTCTGCTGCTTTCTGTCTGACTTTCTAAAGTTTGTCGTTTGACCTTTGTGATCTTTACAACAAGAGACTTTAAAGACTTGAGTTTTCAAAATGTTACACTCAGAGATTGAGCAAACTGAACCTGATTTGAATGAACAAATCAGAGAGTTGCGTAGTAGGCTTAAGGAAGTTTTGACAACAGTAGATAAATTACACAACAGGTCCTATCAATACTTTCCAACGAAAAGACACATTGCTCTATTTACAGGGGAAGTTGAGAAAGATGTGAGGTTTGTTGATGACTTTATTGAAATAGTCGAACGGCTGTTTTGAGCTAGAAATCAGTCTACCAGGATCAGTATGACTTTGTTATGTCACTGCCCAGGGGTGCAGCTTTCGAAGAAGCACGTATCCACAGTGATGCTGAAGAGGACCGAGCTGATGTCTTGTTCATCTATCTCAGGGAAGCTTTTAGTGAGCTGTTGCTTAGTTTCTATAGTCGCAAACAGCATGAGGGTAAAGACACAAGAGTTTTCACATGTCCTAGCCCAAGCTATTAACTTGTTACTGAAGTGTTCCCCTGATGTCATGGCCAATAAGAGGGTGGCACTCAGAGTCCAATTTAAAGAGGCCATCAGAGATCCTTCGCTTAGAAGGAAGAGTGCGGAACAACCCCAACTCCTCAATGATAGAAGTGCGAGAGGAGACTCGTCTGTGGTTTTCAGAAGAGCCCTCAGAAAATTCAAAGACTGTAAATGAAAGTGTAGCAGTAGCAAGGCCCAGTGCTCAACTCTCAAAGCACAGGAATCACTCTAGATGACATCGTTAAAGTAGTTACAGAGCAGGGCAAAACCATTAGTGAGATAATTCAAGCAATGCTGTACAGAGAGATGTTGCACATGCTACTGGCAGTAGACCTAAGTTACAGCCTAGGTCAACAAAGGATGGGTAACCAATATGCTTCAAGTGTCAGGTGGGAGGGCATGTAGCAAAGAATTGCCCACAGAAGTGAAGTGCAAGGGATGTAGAGCCTGAATCCTCCAGCTCTCAGGTTGCTGTGAGTCAGGAAATTTGGGGGAACCTCACAGACTCAGATAATGTACAGCCATCCTGTAACCATGTGCTGCAACATGCTGTAGGAGCATGTCCTGTTGTTGAGCTTAAGACATCAGGGGTCTGTCCATTGTCTGTTGGACACAGGGAGTCAAGTGTGCACCATGACTGAACAGTTCCTTCAAGAACATGTGAATGGCGAGGATGAAGATATGTTGTCCACTGCTCGCTGGCTTAGGTTATTAGCCACTAATGGTCTTGGTATTCCTTACTTCAGGTATCTACAGCTAGGGGTTCAAGCGGTGTGCATGAAGATTCCCAGCTGTGGATTTCTAGTTGTCAGATCACTAGAATGGGTTGTTAGCACTGAACAACCCATCCTGTGCATTTTAGGGATGAACGGTATAAGCCAATACAGACAACTTTTCTACACCGAATTTGACACAACCTTAGAAGGAAAGTTGGATTCTGATTAGAGAGATGTTTTCCAGAAAGTGCAGAAGCACACTACTGAAAAGAAACCCATAGTCCCAGCACTGTATTGGGAAAAGATACTGAGCACATACCTGTTGAATTGGTAGTTACCATTGTGGCTAGAAAGGCCACTGGGGTGCTGGGACAGACCACAAGATGTTACTTGAGCCACTTAACACCCCTCTACTTGGTGGACTGTTAGTTATTCCCATGCTAGTCAACTCTTGTAGTCATACGGTACCAGTACAGGTTTTAAACCCCTCTCGAGAGGATGTATGGCTCTCACCGAGAACCCAGCTTGGTAATACTGTCAAAGGTAGACTGTGTAGACAGTGATCAGTGTGGTGCTGTAACATTTCAGTGGATCTCAGCTGGCATTGAACAAGTGAGAGTTGGTGTAAAGGAAGAGGGTAGTAACCCCAAGTTAAAGTCAATTCTAGAAAAACTCGACTCTGGGGGTAGTGAAGAACTGCAAACTCAGCTAAGAGCTTTACTGGTTAAGTACCTGGATATCTTTGCAGTCGAAGATGAAGAACTTGGGTACACTGACATAGTCAAGCATGAGATTCATTTAATTGATGATGAACCCATTTCCCAGCCATACTGTCACATTCTGACCAATCAGTACAGTGAAGTGAAAGAGCACATCTCAACGTTGTTGAAGAAGGGTGTGATTCGGGAGAGCAACAGTGGTAACGTTGGTATGGAAGGCTAATAGTAGCATAAGGCTGAAGGCTGCGTGTAGATGGTCAGAGACTGAAAAGGATGCATTCCTACTCCCGTGTATTGATGAGAGTTTCGATACCCTGTGGGGGTCGAGATTTTCTCAATGACAGACCTTCTAATTAGTTATCACCAAGTGGCAGTAGAGGAGTGTAATAGGCATAAGACTGCTTTTTTGACCCCGTTTGGTCTATATGAATACCTTTGCATGCTGTTTGGGGTCTGCAATGGGCCAGTGACTTTTCAAATTCATGCAGGCAATGATGAATGATTTAGCCTTCCAAATTGTGCTGGTGCATCTGGATAATATTCTGGTGTATTCACAGACTCTACAGGAATACTTCGAGAGACTCGACACTGTGCTTCAGCATCTCAAGGAGACTGGTCTGAAATTGGAAAATGTCACTTTCTGTAGACAGAGGTTAAATTCTTAGGACACCAGATATCAGCCAAGGGGACAGATACAGATCCCAAGAAGGTCTTGGCTGTTTACCAATGGCCAGTACCATCTACAGTCAAAGACTTAAGATCATTCTTAGCTTTTGTAGTTATTACAGATGGTTCATTCAGAGATTCTCGAAGATTGCAGGTCCACTGCATGACGTAGCCAATTTGTGTCCTGGTGCAGGGAGTCCTAGTAAATCAAATCAGCTGTTAAAGCAGTCTTGGATGGAAGATTGAGAAACTACCTTTGACTTGTTCAAGGAGGAACTGAGCAGTTCACCTATCCTCGCCTTTGCCGATTTCCCCATAGTGGAGACCGATGCAAGCAGTCGTGGACTAGGAGCTGGTTTATACCAGCAAAAGCGAGAGACAAAGGAGGAATTACAGCAGCATGAAATTAGAGCTGCTTACACTTAAGCGGGCTATAGTAGAGAAGTTTTGTGGTTACTTATTGAGTTCTAAATTCACTGTAATAACTGATAATAATCCACTATCCCACTTAAAAACTGCCAAGTTGGGAGCAATTGAACAGAGATGGATCTCACAGCTGTCAGTGTTTGACTTTGATGTTCAGCATCATCCAGGTCGGAGAAATACTGTGGCTGATGCTCTCTCTAGTCAGCCAGTTGCAGGGGAGCCTGGGCCAATCCCAGGGGCTGCTGAGTTTGATGGGTGTGTGGAAATGTGTAGTCTGAGTAATCGCAGCCATGCTCTTGACCTGGCTCTGGTTACAGCTGGTCTTAAAAGATGTAAGGTTAAGCAAATTTGAGCCCTTGAAGCTGGTACTAGTGATCTGATGTAAGGAAACACCCCAACCTTCACCGGTTATTCTACTGGGGATTTGCACACTTTTCAGCAGCGGGACCCTGTGTTAAGTGTCTTCAGAAACTTATGGGACTGAAAAAGAAAGTCAAATGGCAAGGAATGTAGAGCTCTGCCTAAACCGGTTTTGTCTCTATTAAATCACTGGGACAGGATCAGGGAGCGTAAGGGGTTACTGCATCATGCAGTTGAGGATGAGAAGCATGGGGAGTGTTATCAGCTTCTGCTACCTGCCAGCTTGAGGAGTCAAGTGTTAGGGTAAGTACATGACTCTATGGGCCATCAAGGCTTAGAGCGTAATCCGTACGTGTTGAGAATCAGATGTTTTTGGGTGGGCATGCACGAGGATGTGGCAAAGTGGATCAAAGATTGTCCACATCGTGTTTTAACTAAAATGCCACACCCTAAGATCCGTGCCCCCATAAAATCACTTCTTGCTTCTAGGCCGCTCAAAGTTGTTGCTGTAGATTTCACTGAGCTTGAGCCGGCAGCTGATGGACGTGAGGGTGTCTTTGTTGTCACAGATGTTTTTACAAAATTCACTCAGACATTCCCAGCTCGGGATCAAAAGGCGGATACCACAGCAAGGTGCTCCTGAGGGAACGGTTTATGAGAGGCTGCACTCTGACCAGGGCTGTAACTTCGAAAGTGAGGTCATTGCCGAGCTTTGCAAATTGTACAGGGTAAAGAAAAGCCATACTACACCCCATCATCCGACTGGCAATGCACAGTGTGAGTGTTTCAACAGGACGATGCATGATTTGTGTGTATGTTGTCTCCAGAAAAGAAACACAGGTGGCCAGAGCATTTACCAGAGTTAGTGTATGTGTATAATATGTTGCCTCACGCCACCACCAGATATTCCCCTTATTACCTACTGCTGGTGTTGATCCCCACTTGCCAGTGGATGCTCTGCTGGGGTGAAAATAGTCTGTGCACTGGAGACACGACAGGTTAGCCATACACCAGAAACAACTGAGTGATGCTCATGCCAGACTGAAAGAACACTCTGAACGGAATGGCTGCGGAACATATGGCCTTACAGAAGGACAAAATTCATTGTCCCAAGATTGACATAAATGCACTGGTTTACCTTCGGAATGGACCATTGGGTTGTAATAAGATCTAAGATGCTTGGAAATCAACTGTCTACAGGGTGGTAGAGGTGCTAGACAACACATACACCGTGGAATCTTTGAAGGGAGGTTAAACAGGGTAGACATCAGGCCCCGTTAAAACATTCCCACCCCAGTTCCTCAGAGGAGACTGAAAACTCCTGTAACTCGGGGTAGTTCTTCCGTGAGACATGAATCAGATTCTGAGGATTCAGAGAATGGTACGATATTGGGAGAAGGTGTGTCAGAACGGGGTGTAAATAATTTCGACCCTGACCTTGATAGCATTACTTCTGGGATGGAGAACATAGTGCCTGTGACAGCTGATACGGGGTGAGGTGTTGGTAGTCTTCCTGTTGCAGCACCCTGCAGGGGTAAAAGAGTAAATGCTGAACCGCACTCTAACTCACATCACAAACCAAGGTCAGTCTTAGATGCGGCCTCCATAAGTCCTGCAGCAGTGTCACAGATACCGGCTAGTCTAAGTACAGTTCTGTTCAGAGGAGCAGTTAAAGAGGTTAAAAGTACTTTTGCAGTGAGTGAGTAATCGAGGACGCTTACTGGAATGCAGGGAGAATGTAACCAAGTGACTGTTGAATATCATTTTTATTGTTAAAGTGCACTTGTGTATTCACCTTGGTAATGGTAAAATAGCTGCCTGTGCCTTTAAGAGAAAATGGTGATGCCATTTTGCATGAGCAGAGTAGAACGAAGAGTTGCCATGTTCTAGAAAGGACGACGCTCGAATGCTTTTCCCAGTTTTGGTGAGGAAAGATGAATCATATCTGATAATATCCATGTAAATTCATTTATACTTGTTTGTAAATCTAGAATAGCAGTTGCTTGACATGTGGATGCTTTAGATCTTTTGGAGTAAATTGATCAACTCTGGAATAGACTGATTGCGATGTTCCTTAATCAGCCAATGAAGTTAGTCTTTTTAGTAATTCAACTACTAGGCAATATATTGTAAAACTTTGTGTAAAAGTTTATTTGTTTTTTATTGTTTCATGACCGAATGTGATTGTAACAGAGTAATATGTATGTTCACATAGCGTCAGCGAGAAATGATTTCAAAGTCCAGCCTATATATGTTTGGAAGTTAAGCACATGTGTGCCAAATGTGAGTATATCTTTTAGTTAAGATAAGAAGTATTTATTCATATTTCTGATGTTGTGTATAAGGTACTGGATTGGTGGGATTCTAACATTGTTTGTATTGAGTTTTTTAGAATTGTCACTGCCATATTGGTCTTGTATATTTTGTTTTAGTTATTTTCATACTGCATACATAACAAGGGTGTGGTCGGAAGTTAAACTGAGATTGCAATAGCAGGAACTGTTTTGTTTTAATTTGCTTTGACATTTTTATTTTGATACCCTCTTTCTGTAATAAAACGTCCAAAACAGACAAAGGAACTTAAGACCCAAAAAACGATTTGTTGTCCTGCATATTTTTCCCCAGGCTACAAAATTTGGTGCCAGGAGTCGGGCAATTCCAAGCCAGTTTAGATGGTTTTTGATTTTTGTATGCAGTACTATATACATTATACAGTAGTGGTGAAGAACAAGACAGGCGCTCTTGTGGGACAGAAGGAGAGTCTGCTATCGCACAGAGACTGTGGTAGGGTCTTGAGACCAGGCTGGGACATCAGGACTGACATAGAACTGTGACAGTGATCCAGAGCAACTGTGAAGTCATGCTTTCTTCAAGAGACATCAACAACCTCTTGCCCGGGCTTGTTGTAGAGAATTTAAAGATTTGGATTTTTCAAAATGTTACACTCAGAGAATGAGCAAACTGAACGTGATTTGAATAAACAAATTAGAGAATTGCGTGGTAGGCTTGAGGAAGCCTTGGCAACTATGCTTAAATTAAGCAACAGCTCCTATGTATATGTTTCAAGGGAAAGACACATTGCTCCATTTACAGGGGAAGTTGAGAAAGATGTGAGGTCGGCTGATGACTTTATTGAAATAGTCGAATGGCTGCTTTGAACTAGAAATCAGTCTGACTAGGATCAGTATGACCTTGTTATGTAAACATAAAGTTTACTGCAGATGCTGTGGTCAAATCAACACGTACAACATGCTGGAGGAACTCAGCAGGTCGGGCAGCGTCCATGGAAATGAACAGTCAATGTTTCGGGCCAAGACCCTTCGGCAATGTTCCTCCAGCTTGTTGTACGTGTTGATTTGACTTTGTTATGTCACTGCTTAGGGGTGTAGCTCAAGAAGAAGCACACATGCACAGCGATGCTGAGGAAGACCAAGCTAATAACTTGTTCATCTATCTCAGGCTATTTGGCCCATCAGGTCTGCTCCACCATTTCCTCATGGCTGATCCATTTTCTCTATCAGTTCCAGGAGCCCCAGTCTCCTGCCTTCTCCCCATATCCCTTCATGCCCTGACCAATCAAGAATCTATCAGCCTCTGCCTTAAATATACCCAATGACTTGGCCTCCACAGCTGCTGTGGCAATGAATTCCACAGGTTCGCCATGCTGTAATTAAAGAAATTCCTCCTCATCTCCATTCTAAAAGGACACCCTGCAATTCTGAGGCTGTGTCCTCTGGTCCTAGACTCTCCCCCCCAGAGGAAACATCCTCTCCACATCCACTCTGTCGAGGCCTTTGGAGCACAGAAGGCCAGATTTTGTGGTTTTGTTATTGTTTTCCATTAATAATGCTTGTTGTACCCATTTAAAATGTGCAAGATCCTGCTTCTCACCATTCATTTCAATAATGCCATTAATGAGGAAAAGTTCTTAAGTCTGAAATATCATTCTGCTTAAAGGAAAGTGGTTAAAATGATACTTCATCTGATCACAGGTTGCACTGTGCATTTCAAGGGTTAAAATTACCACTTGAAATGAATAAGTCTTGTTTATCAGTTTGGACTAAAATTGTCAACTCAAAAATTCAGGTCAGTATTGTCAGGTGACTCATAATGACATGTCACATACCAAGTTACTCGAAAGGAGTACGTGATAGTGTCCAACACATGCAGGACACTTTTTCCAAAGTACTTAACATATTTAAAACTTTTTTCCAAATTACTTCAGGATGGAGGTGAAGACAAGCCCAAAATGATTTCTGTCTGAAACAAAGTTCCATTGCCCTTTCTCAAAAATATGCATGCAGCAATATTGATTTATACCATGCCAAATAGTGACCTTTGTATTATTCTGATTCACGTAAAAATAATTTGAAACCTCCAGGATTTTTTTTTGTAACTGTAGAGCCTATTTTGAACAAGGGGGCTTTGTGCTTGGCCTGCCTGCTGTTAAAGGATTGTATAGAGGCAGGGGATTGACAAGGGCTCCAGAAATCTTGCCGTGTCTGTCCCAATGAGTAATTGAACTTCTCCTGCTTCACAGCCCAAATGCCACAATAAGCCGTGTGTTCAGCCTCTTTTGCCTCCAAAGGTTCAAATCTCACTGCTGTTGAATGGTGGGAAGTGCAAAAACACAACTCCACCAGACTAGAAGGCTTGTTCAGCGCAAGCTGATATTCCCTCCCAGATTGTCCAGGTGGGCTGCCCCAGGATGAATATGCCATGACAGTTGTAACAAAGGCAGTATCTGGGAAAATGATGGGGTGTTCCATCGCAGCGGCTTATGCAAGGTCAAACAAAGGTGTTACTATCTTTTTTAATGTATTTTTTATGATCGCAAGACCCTGCCAGACGCTAACTTCAAGTACTGCAGGTCTACCCAATCTGCAAGTTACTTATTTGGTGGAGAAACCGAAGGAGCTGGATTTGGTGTGGATCGTGCTGCAGCCTGCATCAGAGAGGTGTCAGAGGAGTTGGTGTATGAAGGCAGTGTGCAATCGAACTGTGAGAAATTGTCTTTGATGCTTTTCTTGTGATCAGAAGACCCTGATGGACGTTGTTAAGGTGGAATGCCACAAGTCTGATTCACTGATTTATTGGCAGGGAGCCAGGAAGCTGCATGGGTTCAGTTGTAGCAAGGTCTAGGCCTCAGGCTGCAGTGTCGCCTATTTACAGCCACCCGAGAGAGAGGCGCAAGAGGCAGTGGTGGTGCTGTGTCCAAGCCAGAGTCGGTGCCTCCTTCCCCTCTCTGTATTCATTCAGCAGAGGACAAAGCGTATTGTGCTTGACTGCAGATTGCTTCTACATTCATGGAGTCAGGGTTTTGGAGAGTATATTCCTGATATCTTATACAGTCGGCCCTCCTTATCCACAAATTCTGCATGCGCGAATTCAACCAACCGTGAATCAAGAAAACCCGGAAGTGCTCTTCCAGCACTTGTTGTTCGAGCATGTACAGACTTTTTTTCTTGTCATTATTCCTTAAGCAATGCAGTATGACAACTATCTTACATAGCATTTACATTGTATTAGGTATTATAAGTAATCTAGAGATGATTTAAAGTATACGGGAGGATGTGCGTGGGTTATCGTGGATCGGGATAAAAAAAAATCATAAGTTCTCTTACTAAGTAAGTCGGAACAGATACATCCGGTACTATTTAGCATCAGTTAGTCAAACACTTGTCTTAGTATATAGTATATAATTTACCTTTCTATGCATATAAAACACTTAAGAACGTATGTTTCAGCGCCGGGCTCAGGAGCCAGTGACAGATTGCTATCGAGTGCGCTCTCCACTGTGCCGGATTGATGTGGAGGATCAAAAACCCAAAGCCCAATAATTAAACCACTGTGTTGCTTAGTAACAATTGTAGCTTTCATCCGGGCAGAGCCTTCCTCACTTTAACCCTTAAAATTGTTCCGATCATTGACTGACATAGCCTAATGCTTTTCCAATGACCGATGGTGTTTCATTTCTTTCTGATCACTTTATTACTTCCACTTACTTTATTTTCAATCGTGATCATGATTATTTTCATGAACAGAAACACTGCGCATTCAGAGCTCTGGCGCCGGGTCCTAATGTCCACCACACTGAGAAAAGGTTAAATTAGGTCTGGGGTTCCGCTGGGTCCTAAGGTCCACCGCACTGAACAGGTTGAATAAGGGACTTGAGCATCCACAAATTTTGGTATCCGCGAGGATAAGGAGGGCCAACTGTATGTGCTATATGTGCTGTGTGTGAATGCTTTCCACTTTGGGCCCATAGCAACACTGTTTAGTTTGGCTGTATTCATGAATATTTGAATGGCAATTCAGCTTGATCTTGAACTAGAACATAGCCAAGTGCTTTTGTGTGGTAGCCCATTAGCTTAACATTAAGTGGAAGCAATTTCAGTTGACCAGCATTCCTGGGTGCACTGGTGTGCCATGATTGGCATGTATGGAGTCAAACAAAAGTAAACTTGGGCATTTAAGTTTAACTAATTTGCCTTAACAAGAAAGTCATTAGTAATCTGATGCAAAAAAGACTGCTTCCTACATCAGCAAAGCTAACCATGCAGTCTTCCAAATCTGAACTGGGCCTACACAAGAACGATCTGAATAATCTCACTTCCTCATTCTCTGTTGCAGCATGACTGTAATATCTGTCAAGTTCCCTCTTGAACACCACCACAATTGAATCTGTTTCTATGTTCCTTTAGATAATGCTTTCTTAACCCTAACTACAAGTTATGTAAGCACAGCTTTCTTCACAGCTGGTTAGTTCTTTTCAATGTTGGTTCTTTTGAAAGTATAATTCACTGCATGCCGTCAAGTGGAAAGCCTCCAGCAGAACCCTGGAATGGATGCAATGGTTGCAGATGAGCTTCAAGGCACAGGCAAAGTGAAAAGGCAAAGACCTGGGCATTGGAAAATGGAAGGCCACCCATTTTGATGGATACACTGGAAAAACATTTCACAAACATTGGAGACTAAAGAATACTGGTGTTCAGAAGGGCACAAATCTTTGACAATTAACATGAGGGTACAGCAAGAAATTGGGAAAGCCAACGAGATGCGTTATTTTTGTAAAAGAGACGGTATCTGGAATACTCTTTAAAGGTGTAGTCTCTCATTGTTTCTATTGTGTTTCTTTGTACTTACTGTGCATGCTTACACGAAAGTGAATCTCAGGGTTACATAAGGTGACGTATATAAGACTGTAAGACAAAGGAGCAGAATTAGGCCATTGGGCCCATTGAGATAGGAGGGAAAATATGAAATACGAAGGCAAGCTAGCAAACAATATCGAAGTGGATCATAACTGCTTTCTCAAGTATGTAAAAAATAAAAGAGCGATGAGAATGGGTATAGGACCACTAGAAAATGAAGCTGGAGAAATAATAACGGGGGACAAGGAGATGGCAGATGAACTAAATGAGTATTTTGCATCAGTCCTCACTGTGGAAGACACCAACAGTGTGTCAGACATTGAGGGGTACAGGGGAAGAGAAGTGAGTGCAGTTACTGTACAAAGGAGAAGGTGCTCGAAAAGCTGAAACACCTAAGGGTACATAAGTCACCCGGGCCAGTTGAACTGCACCTTAGGGTTCTGAAACATGTAGCGTTGGAGATTGTGGAGACATTAGCAATCATCTTTCAAAAAGCATTTGACTCTGGCATGGTGCCAGAGGACTGGAACATTGCAAATGTCACTCCACTCTTTAAGAAAGGAGAAAGGCAGAAGAAAGGAAATTATAGATCAGTTACCCTGATCTCAGTGGTTGGGAAGATGTTGGAGTCGATTGTTAAGGATGAGGTAATGGAGTACTTGGTGACGCAGGACAAGACAGGACAAAGTCAAAAGGGGTTACTTAAGGGAAAATCTTGCCTGAAGAACCTGTTGGAATTCTTTGAGGAGATCACAAATAGGATTGATAAAGGGGATGCATTGGATGTTGTAGATTTGGACAGAGCTTGATAGCTTCTTGATTGGATATGGTATCAAACATTACAGGGAGAAGGCTGTCGAATGGGGCAGAGGAGAGGTCAAAATAGGATCAGCCATGATAGAATTGTAGCGCAGACAATATACGCACTTTGATAATAAATTTATATCGAAGTGTACAGGATAACGGGAGGCTTGGATCGAGTGGACAGCCAGAAACTTTGACACAGGGCAGAAATCATGAGGGGGGAATGGCTTCAGGGTGATGGTGGAGGGTGCGGGAAGGATGTCAGTTTTTTTGCACAGGGAGTGTTGGGTGCTTGGAATGCACTGCACAGGGCTGGTGCTGTAGGCGGGTACGTTGGGGACATCTGATTGATTTTTGGATAGGTATATGGATGATGGAAAATGGAGGGCTAGGAGGGAGGGAAGCGTTACATTGACTTTAGAGTAGGTGAAACAGTCGGCACAACATCGTGGGCTGAAGGGCCTGTAATGTGCTGTAGTGTTCATTGCTCTATGTTCAATTCAAAAGTTATGGTCTCATTACTTAATAATATACTTGCAATAGAGCGAGAGCAACACCAGCTTGCCAGGTTGAGACCTAGGCTGAGATGATTATATTGAAGTTTAGAAAACTGACAGGTGATCTCAATAAAAAAAAACATTTTTATATTGTTTAGCAGTTTAGATATGAGTGTAATTTTGTTTTCATGCATAGAATAATGAATTTTTAGAATTCTTTATTCGAGAGGAAGCTGGCGTCGTAGTCACTGTGTATACTAAATGCCAAATTTTAAATATTAAGGGAATCGCTGGACATTTGACCAATACTTCCATTTCTATGTTGTTTAAGGATCCCAAAACAAGGTTGAGGGCTGTAGTGCTCTTGATTGACACTGGTAAAACATGTCCAACAGATGCAGTATGGTAAAAATGTCTGCCATCGAACTGTGACAATCACATCCTCCCAAGGCACTGCTTTTCAGAAATAGTGAGGAAATACTGTATACAGTATCTTCTCTCAGTACACAAAATGTGTCTGATCATACAATACTACGCAAAAGTCTTAGGCACCCTAGATTTTTTTGTATGGTTTCAGATGCCCTGATCTCAACATCATTGAGTCTGTCTGGGAATGCTTGGAGAGACAGAAGCAAGACAGCCAAAGTCTGCAGAAGAACTGTGGCAAGTTCTCCAAGATTCTTAGGACAACCTACCAACTGATTCTGTTTAAAAAAAAACTGCATGACAGTGTACTTAAGAGAATTGATGCAGCTTTAAATTCAGAGGGTAGTCACACCAAATATTGATTTGATTTAGTTTTTATTGCTTACTGCTCTTTATAGTAATTTTCTTTTCATTTCCTTATTTTTGAAAACATCTTCACTTTACAGATTTCTTTTTACATGTGCTTAAGATTTTTTGTTCAGTACTGTACTGCATTTGAGCTTCCACCCACCACCGACCTCCCTGCAAAACCTAAAGAGCAGCTTGGTGATGTTTCTGAGACTCTGGCTGTTGGAAAATTGTGATCATCCTTTGGATCACAACATACCGCAGCCTCCACAGGTCCTCACGGATTTAACAGTACAGAATTGGAGAGTCCATCCAAGCATGTGAACTACAGGAGTGGAATTACAAAAGTTACAGATGTCCACTGGCTATAGATCCATCACTACATTTTCTAAGAAATGTCTCATAAGAATTACTTGCAGAGATGCTGCAATATTCATTCATAGATCCATCTGGGAACTCTTCAGTCTTCAGCTAATACTAGTCTGCTCTTGGTTTCACAGGTAAATTACTAGAAGATTGGAAATTCCATCTATTCCATTAAATTGCAAGACTCCTGTTTTTTTTTGTATCACTCTAATGCACTTTTGATCAAAATCAACAACCTGGTTTTCTCAAAAAAGCACTTGGGACAACACGTCAGGACTGACCACAAAAGTTACCTTGGAATTCCTTATTCATCATCACTTCTTTCACATTTACCCCCAACTCCATCCCATCCTAACTTTCAAACCAACCTGATCACAGAAACCAACATTCCTCCAAAGGGATGGCAGCAGGATATGAATACACTCAAGCCTTCTCTGCCCTTATTTTAGATCTGTACATCACTGCTGTATTGCTGTGTATCCCTCAGTAATCTTACTGAACTAAAGCACTTTTGATTCCAAACCTCAAAACTTTAATTCCTCCAGCATTACAGCTTTTTTGGGGAGAACATTCCAAGTTTCCATTTCCCATGATGAGGAAAACCTATTTCTGATCTCATTCTTAAAGCTTTGGCTCTAATTTTGTATTCCATTTTATTCCTCTGTTATGGGCTAAGATCCTCTGTTGTTGATTATAGCAGCTGGCCTGCCAGTTCAAACTGTTCTACTCAGTCCTTAATAATGGTTCTTGACTTAGTACTGCAGAATCACCATCAGCAAACAGACTTGGTAGTTAAACCAACAGATAGATGCTTGCTGATGTGAATTTAATATTTCAGTAATACTTGTGTGGGACATGCCTGTCCTTTGATCTTTTTTTCTGGATTGCTTGTGAGATCGCTCTGCATCCAGAGAGGGAAGACTGCCTTTTGATCATTGTTTGGTTTTCTCTGAGAGGAGAGAGGCCACCACTGTGCCCTCAGAATGTTCCCCAAGTTTTCTGCTTTTAAGACCTGCTTGGACTGTAGACTTCCTTTCAGTCATCATTTTTATATTCTGTGTTTTTCGCCTGATCCTCCCCTTTTTTTGTGTGTGGGGGTAAGGGGATTTGGGGTCAATACATCTGTTCTGTTTTTATTCATCTTTTATGCAGGGAGAGGGGATTTGGGGGGTTGATGATTGTACTGTTACTTTTCCACCTCGGTTTCGTGGCTACCCAGAGAAGGAAAATTTCAGAGTTGTATGCATTGAGAATAAATGAATCTTTGAACCTTATCTCTTAGAATGCAAACTCTGCAATGAGATCCAACGGCCAGGAAGATGGTTCTGTAACGCCCTCTGGAGAGCAAAGGGCATGACAAGGCACAGGAGACATCATGGTCATCCGCTGCAACCGGGGATGACCCTAGTTTGTGACACTTGTTTGTACCACTGGACCCGGACTTCCGAGGTCGAGAGATTGGAACTGCCCCAGTATAATGGCTTTTCCAGTTTAAAAACTCTCCCGCACAGGTTTCCCGTCATCATTGGACATGACAGAAAATTACAAATATTTGAGTGATATTGTAAATATGTTGCTGATTAAGCATTATTTATTTGTTTAAATAATTCATTATGGGTTCTATGTAAAAATATATTAATTGCAGACATCATCACACTAACAAATGATACGCGAGTGCTTCTCTTAAAGTAAAAACAGAAGTTAGACTCACATGACCTTGCTCACTCATTTTTCTTCCAATTAGTTTAATGTTTTGCAGTTACAAAATATAAATCTCGCCCATTCCTTTATTGCTGCCCATAAACTTACACTGCAGAAGTTGCACTACTGGCTTTCTGCATGACATATATCATCAATTTATGGCAAGGGTGGTCCCATAGGAGAGTATTGAGCCTGCTGAGGGCAGGAAAGCAGCTGGAGTGAAGAATTCCAAAATATATCTGAAACTCTTCTGTGCAGAACCAGAGGGAGGTAGCAGTGATCTGCACAGACAATTTTAATGGGAAACATTTAAAAGTACTAAAAAAATTGCTAAACCTTCCCAATATTGCAGGCAATACATAAGTATCTGTATTCCATATCTGTTCTTCTAACTTTATTTTTTACATAATTCTTTATTCCTTATAATAGTCGAATGTTGTCATTTTTTGTTGCATGTAACACCAACATGGTTCTCAAAGTTCCAACCCTAAACCCCCTTTGTAAGAAGTGGATATGGGTAAGGCCAGCCAGCTGGCCAGCAGGTGAAGCTGTTTAGGCCAATTCTCTACACAGTGGATACAATGGATTGCCAAAGCACTCATGATCTCCAACTATTCCATTGACTTCAGAGGATGATGAAGACAGGAGGTCATTGATGGTCTGTGCTCCACTGGAAACTAAGGGCCCAAGCAAGCGAGAAATTAACACCAACATACCACAGCAATTTCCCAATACCGGTGAATGCATATGGCAATTAAAGTTGATGTTTGATCCTTGTAAAGTTAATTTACTAGAGCAGTTTATCCCTCCATCCCATGCCAAAAAAAAGCACTGTAGATTTTGTGCTTAAAGTTTATGCATTTTGAACAAACAATAGTCTTTTTCTCAATAATCATCGGCCCTTGATTCTAGTGTTGTTCATGCAATGCAGTCATCACTTCCCATTTGTAAGGATATTGGACAATTACATAAACTGTTAATTCATTTTGAAAAGATATTTTGTGGGTGTTCTAACTTAAATTGCACTGAAGTTGGTAATGGGGCTTACACCATAATTGCTGATATTAAATCTTTTGCAAGCATTGTAATATGTTCTCCTTCAGGTAACTGACCAAAGGTACTTCCATCAACGATAGGTCAGAAACTAGCAATAAAAACCTTAACAGTTTGTGTCAGTATTTTACATACAGTTATATAGAGGAAGAAGATAAGAGAAATTGAAGGCCAGAAAAAGTCTTTAAGTTACCATGGAAAATATCAGGCTCAAGGCTGACAGCTGAGATAACAGGGTGATCTAATTACGTTAGGTGAGCATAATTCAGTTGGCAATACTAAGACAGTTGTAAAATATTCCGCTGAAAGTAAGAAGATAACAACAATGTGTGTTGTAAAATCAGCATCTTTGAGACGTTCCTCTGCGTCACTAAGTTTTCCCCAGCTCATGCCGGAATAAAATCTTTCACTGACTCATGTGGTGTCATCACTCAAATCTCTTTTGGGAAACAGTTATCATTTTGGGAGCTAGCATATTTTAACTTCAGAAACTCACAGAATGTTTATTATAAGGTAGGAGGCCATTCAGTCAGCCGTGTATATTTTGACCACTCAGAGTGATCCAATTAAGCTCACTCTTACACTCCTTTTTGTAGTCTTGCAACTTTCTTTCCTGGCAGATTTCCTCTAAGTACCACAATTGAATCTGCCTATCCTTGGCAGTTCACTCCAGACATACAGACAGCAGAAAGGAAGGAGAGGAAGGAGATTGATGGCTTTAAGTTGGGGCAGGTGTTCCCAGTCTGAGGTTCGCAGACCCCTTGGTATTGGTCCATGGCATAAAAAAGATATAGGATCCTCTGGTGTCTGGGGACGTAGATGATTTGACTGGGTATCTCCAGCACTTCCTATTTTTATTTTAGATTCCACCATCTGTTAGGTGTTTGAGTTGTGAATCAAGGGAAGAAAGTCAAACTCAAACTGATGTACTCAATGAAGATGACGCTTCTGGGCATTTACCATAAAAACTAAGCAATAGACACTTGGTGACAGATGAGGGCAATATATCTAAGGTATAATTTCAGGAGAAAATTGGTAAAATAAAATAATTGGTGAAAATCAAAGTTAGGCAGCAGAGAAGGAAGTCAAGCCAGTGCAGAAGATTTGAGCAGAGCTTGGTACATCATTGTTTAGCCTGGAGCTTTATTTCAATCTTCACCTCCACTAACTTCATCAGCAAGATTGTTGAGGACTGTCTACCAAAGAGATCAATCTGAATGTTCACCAATCAGAAACCACATATGAACTGAGAGATCCACACCCTAGTGAGGTCTATGTTAGTGGCATCCAAATCGTTTGTTCCGACTTTTTCAGGAAACTGAGGTAATGCTTTTATAACACAGACAGTCCTGCCAAAGGGTTTCAAAATGTTGACTGTACTCTTTTCCATAGCTGCTGCCTGGCCTGCTGACTTTCTCCAGCACTTTGTGTGTGCTGCTTGGATTTCCAGCATCCGGAGATTTTCTCCTGTTTGTGATTTTAAGGCTTTTGTAAGATAAAGAGGGGCCCATACTGGCTGTCAGTTGTGGCAAGCCTTGCGTGCTATAATAGATTACAAAATGAAGTCAGGCAGCATTGCTAGAAACAAAGTAACCCTCCCTAAAGAGCTCAAAGCATTCTGTGCATCATTTAGAACAGAAAGGGAATAAAGTTGCACTACTGGCTCTGGCATAGTCACAACCACCATTGATCAGCCTTCCTGTGAGTGCATACACATCTGGACCAGATGTGTCCTCCGACTCTGTCCTCAGATCCAGCTACCTGAAGTATGGTATATGCAGACATCTTTATCCCCTCCCTTCTTCAGTTTGAAGTTCTCACCTGCTTTAAGACCACTATCATCCTGGTGCTAAAGAAAATTAAGTTAATATCCCTTTGGCTCTGACGTTCACAATCATGAAGCGCTTTGAGATACTGATCCTGCACGTCAGCTCCAGGCAACCTTGACTCACAGCAATTCACACACTGTTGAAAGAGGTCCACAGTGGATGCCACCTCCCTGTTCATACACGCATCCCTGAAACATCTGGATAACAGATACCTATGACAAACTCCTATGTATTGACTATAGTTATTGTGTCTGTGCAACTACATATCAAATAAATAAAAGCAGGCATGCAGGGGATGGCTTTAACTGGTGCATTCGCATTGCAGGTGGGGAGAGGGAGAGAGACAGAGAAAGAGAAAGAAAGAGAAAGAGATCAATGAGCATGCGTAGACAACAGATCAATGTGCATAGCTGAGTTATCAGTTCATACGTAGTGCTAAGGGGAGTCATTGCTCTAAAAGAAATAGGTCCATACGTTACACTTCCTCATCCTATTAATGCAATATAAAACTGTAATATTACAAAGCATTCAATTTCCCTGTCCATTTCCAAATAAAAATGCTTTCACAATAACAATCCATAACTAAGCACTATACCAAAGATTCAGTCTTTTGCGTGGTGCTCTGTTTCTTTCAGGACAGCACCTCTCGACCTGTGGAGTGGCATCAGGTTTGGCAGGTGTCTTGTCAAAGACAGTCTTCCATCTGTCTATCTATTACCGACCACCACACGTATCTCCGGGTGAGACTCTTCATCTTGACCATACCCAGGTGTCCTTCATGCAAATTCTCCAACATTCTCTTGCACAGTTGAGAGGGAATCACAACACGAGATCCTCACATTGCAGTTCTTTGACATACCAACAGCTGGTCTCGTCTCAGAGAACTTTGGGAACATAGGGATACCATGAGCTGGCCATTCTTGCATGATGGTATCACAGACTTTTGACAATGTTAGTTCATTCCTTGCCTCTCTTTGTATTTCAGAATTTGTTACCGGCAACTGGTCCACTAATGATGTGTAGAATACTTCTGGGTCACAGTATGAAGACTTTTCTTCTTCAGTTGCCAACAGTGGAAGACGTGACAAGCCATCAGTGTTGCTGTGTTGTTTGACACCCTTGAACTCTATGTCATAAGAGTGTGTTCCTAGGAACAGTGCCCAACATTGTAACTGGGTAGCAGTCATCTTTGGAATTCCCTTGGTGGGATTGAAAATGGCCACAAGGGGCCAGTGATCAGTTACTAGCATAAACTTTTATCCATTGACGTAGTGGTGGAACTTCTTTATTCCCCATACTAGACTAAGAGTCTCTCGGTCAATCTGTGCATAGCTGCGATCTGCTCTTGTCAGCGATCTTAAAGCAAACACAATCAGACATTCAGATCGATCTTTCATTGTGTTTGACAAAATGGCACCAATGCTACAAGGGGATGTATCACACACCAGTCTGATGGGCAGAGAGGGATCATAATGGGTAAGCAGTTCATCTGATGTTATTAGTCTGTTTGCTTCCTTGAATGCGTTTTCACATCTTTCTGACCATTCCCGCATTGCTCCTGTCTGTAACAGTGTGATCAATTGATACAGCACTGTAGCAATGTTTGGGAGAAACTGGTGATAGTAGTTTATGAGGCCCAAGTATGACCTGAGTTGTGATGCATTTTCTGGTTTGGGTGCCTGTAGAACTGCTTCAGTCTTCTCTTGTGACTTATATAAGCCCTGCTTGTTAATGACATGGCCACTGTATGAGATTTCATTCTTGAGAAATTCACATTTCTCTCTTTTTGCGCAGAGTCCATACTCACTCAGCCTTGGTAATCACTTTGCCAAGGTTCTGGAGGTGCTCTTCATCATTCTTGCCAGACACAATGATTCATCAAGGTAACATTGTGTTCCTGGGATATCTTGGAGCACTTGGCCCATTGCTCTTTGCCAAATTGCTGGAGCTGATGTGATGCAAAAGACAAGACGATTATACTGGAACAGTCCCTTGTGAATGTTGATTCTGAGGAATTTCCTGCATGACTTCTTGATCCCCATTTGCAGATAGGCTTCTGACAAGTCGATCTTTGTAAATCTCTCCCCACCTGCCAAAGATGCAAAAATGTCTGTGTGTGGCAGCACAAGGTTGATGCTCACTTTGATGTCCTCACATATGTGAATGGCTCTGGCCTTCCCTTTCTTGATCACTGGGACAACGGGCATGACTAAATCACTACACTCAACCTTTGAGAATGTTCCAGATACCTCCAAGTCCTGTAGTTCAGCATCCACTTTAGCACAGAGCGCATAAGGCTTTGGATGTACTTTATGGAATCTTGGTGTTGTTGTTTCATTCAGTTCAATTCTGGCCTTCGTGCCTTTGAGTTTACCAATCCTTTTCACCAACTCCTTCTCATTAGCATTAAGCAGCTGTGACAGACTCTGTTGAGTGGTAATATATGGGGCGCAGTTGCTTGTTGATGACACATTGAGAGCATTGATTGTGTACCAGTCTAGTTGGATTTTTCTCAACCATTCTTGTTCAAAAATTGTTGGCCTTGCTCCACTTTTCAACACAAAGTTCTAATTGCTGTGTTGGTGTCCATACATCACATTCACTTTCAGTTTGCCTTTGGGAGACAGTTTTTCTCCTGTGTAGGTCCTTAGCATATTGAGGCATTCTCAAATGATAGCTTAGAAAAATCTGTTGCAGTCAGTTTCCGAAATTATAGACAAAGCTGACTCTGTGTCCATATCCATTTTCAGTTTTACACCAGACACATCTATTGAGATTCATATGATTTTGTGATCTGCTTCAGTAATGCTATGCAGTTCTCAGCATGTCAGCTCACGGTTGTCAGACACTGTGGTGTCTGATTCTGGTTCATATTTAGTTACTTGATGCCTTTGCTTAGGTTTGTGTTTGAAACTCTCTACTCAGTGTTGTATTTCCCTTTGATTGTGCTTTTTGTCTGCCTTGCACACTTTCTCTATTTGGCCTTGACCTGACACTATCTGCAAACTTTTTCTTGGACCCAACAGACATAGCGCTAAGTCATTGCTCCGAAAGAAATAGATCCATACATTACAATAGTTCCACATTCAATATTGATAATCCAAGCTAACTCATTTCCACACTCCTAGACCTAGGACATGACACCTCTCTCTGCAACTGGATTCTCGACATCCTGACCAATAGACCACAATCAATTAGGATAGGTAGCAACACATCTGCCACAATTTTCACAATACTAATGGCCCATAAACAAACTTTCTCTGATCCTACCTTTACTTTGTACACACCTATGACTAAATGGTTGGATTTTGCACTAACTCTGTCTACTAGTTCATAGATGACCCCACCACAGTGGGTCAGATCTCAAACAATGATAAGACAAATTACACAGAAAGCTGACTGCCATTTCAAGACAAGAAGCTTCTCCTCAATGTCAACAAAACAAAAAAGTTTCAGTATATGGAGTTGAATACATGTCCCTATTTGCATCAATGGTGATGGGGTGAGATGGCCAAGAGCTTCAAATTCCTATGTGTAAATATCACCCATAGCTTGTCCTTGTCCAACCATGTAGACACTATGACCAAGAAAGCACACCAGGGCCTGTACTTCTTCAGAAGGCGAAGGAAATTCAGAAAGTCCTCTGTGACCCTCATCAATATTTATAGATACACTATACAGCATCTCATCAGAAGCATCATAGCCTGATACGGTAACAAGACGTTCACCATGAAGTTCACTCAAAAACATCAAAATAGAGCAACACTGGGCTTTTTCACCCTTTAAGCTTATCCAACACTCAACAAGATTATGGTTAATTATCTGTTTTTACATCTTTTTCCTGCAATATCACCACAATCTGTGATTCCCAGAATTTTTTTGATCTCTGTTTGGAATAAATTAAATGACTGAGTCTCCACAGTCCTCTCATAAAGAATTCTGGAGAATCTTGGATTACTGTGCGCAGTTCTGGACGCCTCACTACAGGAAGGATGTGGAAGCCATAGAAAGGGTGCAGAGGAGATTTACAAGGATGTTGCCTGGATTGGGGAGCATGCCTTATGAGAATAGGTTGAGTGAACTCGGCCTTTTCTCCTTGGAGCGATGGAGGGTGAGAGGTGACCTGATAGAGGTGAATAAGATGATGAGAAGCATTGATTGTGTGGATAGTCAGAGGCTTTTTCCCAGGGCTGAAATGGCTAACACAAGAGGGCACAGTTTTAAGGTGCTTGGAAGTAGGTACAGAGGAGATGTCAGGGGTAAGTTTATTATGCAGAGAGTGGTGAGTGTGTGGAATGGGCTGCCGGAAACGGTGGTGGAGGCGGATATGATAGGGTCTTTTAAGAGACTCCTGGACAAGTACATGAAGCCCAGAAGAATAGAGGGCTATGGGTAACCCTAGGTAATTTCTAAGGTAAGTCCTGTATTGTGCTGTGGGTTTTGTATGTTTCCATTCTCAACTCTCAGTTTGAAGAAATTTCTCATCATCTCATAATTAAGCATCCTACCTCTTATTTTGAGATTGTGACCCCTGTCCTTAGACGACTCAGTCAGGGAACTGATACTTCTTGCATGCAGTATATCCTTGTCAAGCCCTAGAAGAATTTTGCAAATTTCAGTAAGATTGGCCCTCATTCCTTTGAACTCTAGAGATTATTCCACAAACCCTATACATTCTCCCCTCACAAGGCAAGCACACCACCCTTGGAAACAGTCCACTTCATATCCAGTTACAACATGGCCAAGGTTTCCTTTAATTGCAGTAAAACATATTTATTCCTCTATTGAATCCTTTCATGGTAAAACCCAACATATCATTCAATTTTCTGATCATTGACTTTGTAATTAAAACTATATTAAACCTCTGACAAGGAAGCCAGACATAACTTCGGGAAATACCTAGAGGTCTTATTTAACACATACAAAATGCTACAAGAACTCAGCAGGTCAGGTGGCATCCATGGTTTTCCAAAATTTGGAGAATCTCTTCTGCCTGTCAAAATTCAGGCTAGGAGAGAAGGAGGGGGTATGAGACTTAAAATTAGCTCAAAAGAAAAACTGTGATTAGAATGCTAGTGGCTGGCAGTATTTTACCTTTAGTTAAGACCTCTCGGCCAGATAGGTATTGCATTTGGGAGATGAAGACCAGGAGCCATTGACAGGTAGACCAATGAGACGGGCACTGTATTGAGGAACCTGAACTATCACAAGGTCTGCTAGAATATCAGCAAGTTGACCCAAAAGGCAGTTTCAGTATAGATAAAGAGGAAAAGGTGATATTATTTCTGCTGTTACTGTAATTACACAACCCCAAGTCAAGGTATATCATAAGAAATTCTGAAGAAATTCTGGCCTATTATCACCTATGAAAATCTTCAATCAGGACTCTTGTGCTTTGGGAGTATTTCAATCTTTGGTCCATTGTGAAGCAAGAGAGACAAGAAGGAAATATGAATCCATCATTGTAGAAGGTCAGAGACCTAGGGAGTCTAATCAATTACCACTAGCATAAAGCTTGGCATATTTGCAAGTTTGAAGACTTTATACTGGATGAAGTCTTCAGAGTGTCACATCTGGCCTGCTGCACACAGTCAGGGATGTCTCGCATTGAGTCCATTGTATTCTAAAGGAGAAGGATGAACAGCCGGATCTCGTGGTACATATCAGTAGCAATAATATAGGTAGGAAAAGGAAATAGGTCCTGTAGAGAGAATTTAGTGAATTTGGCAGAAAGCTGAAAAGCGGGACCTCTAGTGGAGTGATCTCTGGGTTGCTGCCTGTGCCATGTGCCAGTGAGAGCAAGAATGGGATGATTAGGCAGATGAATGCATGGCTGAAAAATCGGTGTGGGGCAGGGCATCAGATTTCTGGAACCTTGGGATCTCTTATGGGGAAGATATGACCTATAGAAAAGAGAGCAAATATAAAATATGAAGGTAAGCTAGCCAACAATATGAAGGCAGATACAAAAAGCTTTCTCAGATGTATTAAGCGTAAAATAGAAACGAGAGTGGATAATGCACTGTAGCATAATGCTGGAGAGGTAGTAATGGGGGACAAAGAAATAGCAGATGAACTTAATAAGTATTTTCTGTCAGTCTTCACTGGAAGACATGAGTAGAACACCAGAAAGATGAGAGCATCAGGGGTCAGAAGTTGGTGTCATTGCAATTACCAAGGAGAATGTCAGAATCAGAATTACTTTTAACATCACCAGTATATGGTGTGGGATTAACGGCGGCAGCACAATGAAATAATTGATAAATAAATATACAGAGAAAAGAAATACTGAATTACAGTAAGTACATATATGTCTATTAAATAGTTAAGTTAAAAATAAGTAGTGCAAAAAAAACCCAAAAAATTTTAAAAAGTGGTGAGCTGTTGATGGGTCTAATGTCCATTTAAAAACTGGATGGTGGAGGGGAATAAACTGTTCCTAAATCACTGAAGGTGAACCTTCAGGCTTCTGTACCTTCTTCTTGATGGTAATGATGAAAAGAAGGCATGCCCTGGGTGGTGGGGGTCCTTGATGATGGACACTGCCTTCCTAAGGACCACTCCTTGAAGGTGTCTTGAATATTACGGTCAGCACCCATGATGGAGCTGACTAATTTCACAAGTTCCTGCAACTTAATTCATTCAGCCCCCATCCCCATACCAGACAGCGATGCAGCCAGTCAGAATGCTCTCCACAGCACATTTGTAGTTTTCAAGTGTTTTAGTTGACAAACTAAATCTCCTCAAACTCCTCTAATGAAGTTGAGCTGCTATTTTGCCTTCTTTCTAGCTGCGCTAATATGCTTCATGTAGGTAAGGTCCTCAAAGATCGTGACACCCAGATCAATAACAAAGATTGCTCAGTCCCTCCAGTTCTGATCCCTCTATGAGGATAGGTTTGTGTTCATTCATCATAACTTTTCTGAAGACCACAATCATCTCTATAGTCTTGCTGACACCAAGTGCAAGGTTGTTGCTGTGACACCACTCAACGAATTTCTTGGGAAGCAAAAAATTCTGAGGGCAGATAATTACTTGGACCAGATGGACTACACCCCAGGGTACTGAAATTTGTAGTTGAAGAGATCGTGGAGGCATTAGTGATGATCTTCCACAAATCACTGGATTTTGGACTGGCTCCTGAGGACTGGAAAACTGCAAAATTCATTGTCATTCTTTCAGAAGGAAGGGAAAAAACTGAAACTTATAACCCTATCAAATATTGAAAGGCCCAGATAGAGTGAATGTGGACTGGATGTTTCCTACAATAGTTAAGTCTAGGTCCAGAGAGCACAGCCTCAGAATTGGGGAATGTCTATTCAGAACAGAGATGAAGAAAAATTTCTTTAGCCAGAGGATAGGGAATCTATGGAATTCATTGTGAGGCCAAGTCATTGGGTATATTTAATGGATGGTTGATAGGCCCTTGATTAATTAGGGGATCAAAGTTTATGGGGAGAAGGCAGGAGAATGGGATTGAGAAGGATAATAAATTAATCAGCCATGATGGAATGGCGGAGAAGACTCAAAGGGCCATATGCCCTAATTCTGCTCCCAGATCTTACAGGATCTCTTCTGGCCCCAATCAATGCAATCATGGAGAAGGTATGCCACTTTGTTAGGAGCTTGAGGAGCTTTTGTATGTCACTGAAGATTCTTATAAGTTGTCACACAGCCTGGCAGGAGGCTGCAGACTCACTTAGTTCCATCGTGGGCACAACCCTCCTTAGCATCATGGACATCTTCATGAGACAGTGGCTGAGAAGGTGGACTTCATCTTTCAGGATCTTCACCATTCAGCTCATGCCATCTTCTCATTTCTATCATCATGGAGGAGATACAGCAGCCTGAAAACCTATACTCAGTGATTATAGGAACAGTTTCTTCCCCTCTGCCATCAGATTTCTAAAGGGTTTCTGACCAATCCACACTACTTTTTTTTAATCTTCTGTATTTTAGATTTTTCTCTCCACTGTACTGATGCTGCAAAACTACAAATTCTATGTCATCTGTCACTGATAATAAAACTGGATCTGATTCAGAATTTGACCTTGTGTTCCTCCCATATGCCTTTCCACATGCTTGCCTGCTCTGCCTACTGGACTGATTAAGTTACCTTCTGTCTTTAACTGCAGCTTGCCACAATGGGACTCTGTATCCAGCTTCTGTCAAAATGGTTTCAAAAGCATTAAGAAATCTTTCTGCAAGAATGTTGGACCCTTGTGGTATCCAGCTTGTATGGATCCACCTTTGCCAGAAGTGAACTTACTAAACCTGAAATCTGAAGTCCTTCCTGCTCAATCAACTCTTAAACCATGTATTCATTTTCAATATCTTCCTGTTCCTTACTGCCTAGGACTGGTCCAAAGTCATACAGTATCAAGAGAACCACGTATATATAGTTAGGGTACCCAAGACTTTGCGCAGTGCTGTAGTAATTGACGCATTGCACAGTGCCACTGCTGCATAAAGAAACACATTCTATGACACATGTGAGTAGGATAAACCTGATACTGATTTGGGTCTCTTTTGTGGACTGAGAGTGGGAAGGGGGGCAGGGAGAGCGGTACTATGGCTGGGAAAGTGGAAAGGAAGAGAGAAGAGAGAGGGAAGCATCAGAGTGACATTCTGTAATGATGAATGTTTGGAAGCAAATGACCTTGCCTGGTGTCTTAGGGCGGGGGTGTGTCTGCATCCGCACTCCCCCCAACCCTGGGACTTCTACCATCCGTTCCACACTCCTCCAGCGGCGCTCCACCATCACCATTCCCAACCTCTTTTGCTTCCACTAGATTTGCAAACTTGCCCTCTGCTCCACGTTGACAGACACAGTACTGTGCTAAAGTATGTGGGCACCCTGGCCTAAGACTTCTGCACCACACTGTAGCTGAGAGAGAAAGAGAAAGAATTGAATCCACCTAGCAAATCTGTCATTATACAAAGCAGATGTTCAAATAATAGCCAATTCAAGCAGTATAAGAGGTGGCACAAGGAAAGGGAGATAAGATCAGAAGTATCAAATAAAGGGATTAACTCTAGTAAGAGCAATGCAAGAGAATATTGAAGTTATTAAGTGATTATGATTGCATTCCACAGTACAATCTGTGGAAGAACTGATTTAAATAGAGTAACATGGTCATTTGAGAAGTCACTCAGAAACACCACTCTTTGTATAAAAAGAGGATATCAGTATAGTGTATGAAAATGCACCCCAGGGCTCTGAAAGAGGTAGCATTAGAGATTGTGGAGGCAATGGCAATCATCTTTCAAAAATTTTTGGACTCTGCCAGAGGACTGGAAAATTGCAAATCTCACTCCACTCTTTACGAAAGGAGGAAGGCAGCAGAAAGGAAATTATAGACCAGTTAGCCTGACCTCAGTGGTTGGGAAGATGTTAGAGTCAATTGTTAAGGATGAGGTGATGGAGTACTTGGTGACACAGGACAAGATAATACAGAATCAGTGTGGTTTCCTTCTGGGAAAATCATGACTGATGAACCTGTTGAAATTCTTTGAGGAGATTAAAAATAGGATAGATAAAGGGGATGCAGTGGATGTTGTATATTTGGATTTTCAGGAGGCCTTTGACAAGGTGCCACACATGAGGCTGCTTACCAGGTTAAGAGCCCATAGTATTACAGGAAAGTTACTAACATGGCTAGGGCATTGCCTGATTGGTAGGAGGCAGCAAGTGGCAATAAAAGGATCCTTCTCTGGATGGGTGTCAGTGACTAGTGGTGTTCCGCAGGGGCTGATGTTCGGACCACTTCTTTTTATGCTGTACAGTATATAAATGATTTAGATGATGAAGTAGATGGCTTTGTTGCCAAGTTTGCAGATATGAAGATTGGTGGAGAGGCAGGTAGCGTTGAGGAAGCAGGTAGGATGTAGGAGGACTTGGACAGATTAGGAGAATGGGCAAGAAAGTGGCAAATGAAATATAATGTTGGAAAATGCGGGGTCATGCGCTTTGGTAGTAGAAATAAATGCACAGACTATTATCTAAATGGGGAGAAAATCCAAAAATCTGAGATGCAAAGGGACTTGGGAATCCTTGTGCAGAACACCTGAAAGGTTAACTTGGAGGTTGAGTCAGTGGTGAGGAAAGCAAATGCAATGTTAGCATTCGTGTGAAAAGGTCTTGAACACAAGAGCAGGGATGTGATGCTTAGGCTTTATAAGGCACTGGTGCTGGCATTGGAGAGGGTTCAGAGGAGGTTCACAAGGACAATTCTAGGAATAAAAGCGTTATCACACGAGGAACATTTGATGGCTCTGGGTCTGTACTCGCTGGAATTCAAAAGGATGAGTGGGTAGCTCATTGAAACCTTTCGAATGTTGAAAGGCCTAGACAGAGTAGATATGGAAAAGATGTTTCCTGTGGTGGGGGAGTCCAGGATAAGAGGCACAGCTTCAAGATAGTGGAATGCCTTTTCAAAACAGAGATGCAGAGAAATTTCTTGAGCCAGAGGGTGGCAAATCTGTGGGATTTATTACTATGGCAGCTGTGGAAGCCAGGTCACTGGGTGACCCCCCCCCCCCGATAATATTGTGCTGAGAATTTGGTCCATTATGACAGATGAGGAAACTCGTTAGTTCAACAACCAGTTTATTGGGAATGAATACAAAACAGATTGGGCATCATCACCCGGAGAGCAAACCCAACCAAAATCATGTCTGATGAATCTTACAGAATTTTTTGAAGATGTAACTAGTAGAGTGGATAGGGGAGAGCCAGTGGATGTGGTATATTTAGATTTTCAAAAGGCTTTTGACAAGGTTCCACACAGGAGATTAGTGTGCAAACTTAAAGCACACAGTATTGGGGGTATGGTATTGATGTGGACAGAGAATTGGTTGGCAGACAGGAAGCAAAGAGTGGGAGTAAACGGGACCTTTTCAGAATGGCAGGCAGTGACTAGTGGGGTACCGCAAGGCTCAGTGCTGGGACCCCAGTTGTTTACAATATATATTAATGATTTAGATGAGGGAATTAAATGCAGCATCTCCAAGTTTGCGGATGACATGAAGCTGGGCGGCGGTGTTAGCTGTGAGGAGGATTCTAAGAAGATACAGGGTGACTTGGATAGGTTAGGTGAGTGGGCAAATTCATGGCAGATGCAATTTAATGTGGATAAATGTGAGGTTATCCACTTTGGTCGCAAGAACAGGAAAACAGATTATTATCTGAATGGTGGCCAATTAGGAAAAAGGGAGGTGCAACGAGACCTGGGTATCATTGTACACCAGTCATTGAAGGTGGGCATGCAGGTACAGCAGGTGGTGAAAAAGGCAAATGGTATGTTGGCATTCATAGCAAAAGGATTTGAGTACAGGAGCAGGGAGGTTCTACCGCAATTGTACAAGGCCTTGGTGAAACCGCACCTAGAGTATTGTGTGCAGTTTTGGTCCCCTAATCTGAGGAAAGGCATTCTTGCCATAGAGGGAGTACAAAGAAGATTCACCAGATTGATTCTTGGGATGGCAGGACTTTCATATGAAGAAAGACTGGATCGACTGGGCTTATACTCACTGGAATTTAGAAGATTGAAGGGGGATCTAATTGAAACATACAAAATTCTAAAGGGATTGGACAGGCTCGATGCAGGAAGATTTTTTCCAATGTTGAGGAAGTCCAGAATGAGGGGTCACAGTTTAAGGATAAAGAGGAAGCCTTTTAGGACCAAGATGAGGAAAAACTTCTTCACACAGAGAGTGGTGAATCTGTGGAATTCTCTGCCACAGGAAACAGTTGAGGCCGGTTCATTGACTATATTTAAGAGGAAGTTAGATATGGCCCTTGTGGCTAAAGGGATCGGGGGGTATGGAGAGAAAGCAGGTACAGGGTTCTGAGTTGGATGATCAGCCATGATCATACTGAATGGCGGTGCAGGCTCGAAGGGCCAAATGGCCTACTCCTGCACCTATTTTCTATGTTTCTATACAGATGGGGGAGATACACAGCACACACCCCGGTTACAGTCCGCATGACCCACAAATACACAAACGAATAACTGTACAACCCAGCTAACATGTAACAATAAATGAACTGGGTCTTCCCACCATAAACTCATAAAAGCATTTTAACACAAAAATGATAAACAGTGCTGGCCATTAGAAATGGAGGGGTGGGCAGTCGACCACACCCCTCCTCCAGAGCATCACTATATAGTCTTTCCTCATCTTTGAAACCCCATTCATTGTGTGCTGTTTAAAAATGAGTGATTGGTATTCAAGGAAACAGAAGCAATTTCTAAGTACATGAGAGGATTAAAACTTTAGAGAGGATTAATACTTCGTTGTGAGGAAATTGAATGCTGATGATAGTATTCTCAAAGGAAGTTTCACAATAATAACATTCACAATGAATTAGGATTGCAAAAGTCAACAGAATTTTAAACAACATGTAGTCAGTGAAATTGGATAATATTTATGAAATCAATAAATGGAATCTTGCTGCTGTTAATTAAACACTAACCTAAGATTGCTCAAGATTTTGGAGAATTTGTTTACTCAAGTTTATAACCAGGATTTATGTAACAATGGCAAGGCTACCCTTTGCTTTCTGGCTTGTTAAGAATAGAGGAAGGTTAATAAAGGAGTTTTTAGAAATAACCAGTGCCTGCTGGCATTAATACTTCAAAGAACTCCTCCAACCCAGCACAATGCTCATGGTCCATGAAGCACCAATGATCCTTACCCTCTGATAGAGGAGTTCCCAACCTTATGGCATGGACCCCCTACCATTAGCCGAGGGGTCCATGGATCTTGTGTTTCCAATGGAGAAGTAGCTCCTCATCTGATGCCAGGCAGAGTGAACTCACATCCACGCTCTAATTACTCTCAGCATGCTCTGACTGAACAGCCATCTAAAGAGAGGCTCTATTCCAAGCTCATTACTGGGAAAGCAGAGAAATTGTGGGAATTGCTGGTGCATAGATGCTTGAAATGAAGCACTGTGAACATTGAGCTTCTTTGTCGGAGGCAGTCGAAATTCCAGAAAAAAATCAGAACTAGAATCTGGTTTATTAGCACTGACATATGCCATGAAATTTGTTGTTTTACTGCAGGGGAACAGTGCGCTACATAGAGTTTACTACAAGTTACAAAAAGGCAAATGATTATTCACCGCCTTCTACCAGCCTTACGCTTGCTGCCTGCCGCGGGAAGGTGTCTCTGTGTCACAGTCTCTCTATCTCACTCACTGTTCATGAGGGAAGGCCCCTGCGTTCAAATGTGCTCTCTCCCCCCTCCCTCACTGTTCGAGGGAAGGACCCTGCATTCAAATATTCTCTCTCTCCCTCCCTCCCTCCCTCTCCCCCCTCCCTCACTGTTCATGAGGGACGGCCCCTGCATTCAAATGGTCTCTTTCTCCCCCACTCCCTCCCTCACTGTTCATGAGGGAAGGCCCCTGCATTCAAATATTCTCTCTCTCCCTCCCTCACTGTTCATGAAGGAAAGCCCCTGCGTTCAAATGGTCTCTCTCTCTCCCTCCTTCACTGTTCCTGAAGGAAAGCCCCTCCCTCACTGTTCATGAGGGAAGGCCCCTGCATTCAAATGGTCTCCCTCCCCCACTGTTTGTGGTGAACTACATATACCTGTCTGGAGACGCCCCCCTGCTGACTGCACCTGTGGCTCCTCCCACAGACCCCGGTATAAAGGCGATTGAGGCCTGAGTCCGGCCTCTCAGTCTCCAGGATGTAGCATGGTGGTCAACCACTGCTTGTTCCTTCTAGTCAATAAAAGCCAATATCTTGCCTTTACGTCTCAAAGTGAGTTATTGATGGTGCATCACTGTTCCTGAAGGAAGGCCCCTGCGTTCAAATGGTCTCTCTCTCCCTCCTTCACTGTTCCTGAGGGAAGGCCTCTACATTCAAATGGTCTCTCTCTCCCTCCTTCACTGTTCCTGAGGGAAGGCCTCTGCATTCAAATGGTCTCTCTCTCCCTCCTTCACTGTTCCTGAGGGAAGGCCCCTACGTTCAAGTGGTCTCTCTCTCCCTCCTTCACTATTCCTGAGGGAAGGCCTCTGCATTCAAGTGGTCTCTCTCTCCCTCCTTCACTGTTCCTGAGGGAAGGCCTCTGCGTTCAAATGGTCTCTCTCTCCCTCCTTCACTGTTCCTGAGGGAAGGCCCCTACGTTCAAGTGGTCTCTCTCTCTCCCCCTCCCTCCCTCGACACTGTTGGAGGATGGTACCGAAGAGCCTGTGGTTTCCAGATTGGACTGTAGTTCCAGGTTGCTCCTTTTTCTGTTGCTATTTTGGGCGACTTTGAATCGGGGCGGCCTGCAGATAACAAACACTGAGCTGAACTGAGTACAGAGTCTTTCAGTTTTTTTTTGCTCATTCTTTCTCGTTGCCGTTCATGTGATTTGAATTTTGCACACATTGGGGGTGTGGTTGGTGTTTTTTACTTTGAATGGGCGGCATGGTTTTCTTTATTTCCTGTCTGTCTGTAGGAAAGATGAATCTCAGGGTTGTACACTGCATATATACTTTTATAAAGAATGTACTTTGAATCCTTTGAAATAAATAATAAGTGCAAAAGACAATAAAGCAGTTTACATGGGTTCATGAATACTTCAGAAATCTGATGATGGAGGGAAAGGAGCTATGGGTCTTCTGGCTCCTGTACCTCCTCCCCGATGGCAGTAATGCAAAGAGGGTTTGCCCTTGAGAATGAAATTCTTTAATGATGGATGCGGCCTTCTTGTGGCTGGACTGGATATCTCTCTTAGTACTTCAGATTTACCTTATCAATCTGTCTGTCACATAGACTGCATATCCCATAAGGCCATGAGTAATTAGACCATTTGGCCCATCTAGTCTGTTCCGCCATTTCATCATGGCTGATCCAATTTTCCTCTCAGCCCCAGTCTCCTGCCTTCTCCCCAAAGCTTTCACATGCTGACTAATCAAGAACCTATCAACCCCCACCTTAAATGCACCCAGTAACGGGCCTCAACAACCACCTGCAGCAATAAATTCCGCAGATTCACCAAACTCCAGCTAAAGAAATTCCTCCTCATCTCTGTTCTAAAAGGATTCCCCTCTATTTTGAGGCTGTGTCCTCTAGTCCTAGAGTACACTACCAAAGGAAACATCCTTTTCACATCCACATCCATTCACCCTAATGTCCAGGCTGGGTCTTTTAGCCACCTTGAAACAGAGTGGAAGCAAGACATTCTTAACCCTGAAGAAACCCCCCCAAAAAAAAGGTCCTACAAATACAACTATGGATTCCTCAGCCACAGATGGTGGGGAATATTGATATTGTTAATAGGCAAAGCCAGTTACAAAGCCAGGTTTCCTTCATTTAACTGAACACATTCAGTTTACCAATTGAGTTATAATGACAAATTATAAGTTTTTTAAAATATTCCACATTTCCACCCTTTTGAGTGAATACAGTTTATTAAATTGCTCATGTACTATGAACTCACATTCTCAGGATTCTGAATTAAGAACTCGAAGTGACTATGTAATTGCCTCATAATCATTTCAAATACTTTTTGAAGGAGCAAAGAATATAGCAATTTAACCACCCACACAGCTGGGTGTCCAACCAAGCAGCAGTAAGGCCAGCATCTGTTAACAGTGCTAAGCAGCCACTTACACCAAGTAAAGAGCCACTTAATCCATCGTATGGTGCCAGGGAGAGCAGAATTGTTATTAATGTTTTTATATGATTGTGCTATGGAGATTATCAGAAAAAGATAAAAACTGTTTTATTGATAGAGCATGAAACTTAAGTGCATCAAATACAGGACGATATGGCAAATTGGATCTCCGCTATTTCTCCAATCTGCTCAACCAGAAAGCATATTAAGAAAAATGCGAATGGAAGACCATAAAATATAGGAGCAGAATTAGGCCGAGAGTCTGCTCTGCCATTCCATCATGGCTGATCCATTTTCCCTCTCAGCCTCAAACTCCTACCTTTTTCCCCAAATCCCTTCATGCCCTGACTAATCAAGAAAATATCAATATCTGACTTAAATATACCTAATGACTTAAGGTTTCCACAGATACTTGGGGCAATCAATTCCACAGGTTTACCATTCGCTGCCTAAGAATTACCTCCACATCTCTGTTCTAAATGGACTCCCCTCTATTCTGAGGTTGTGCCCTCTGCTCTCTGGTTTACATGCTGAAATTGATCATGAAAGGAAATATGCCTTCCTCACTGACAAATCTCATAGTTATAAATTATAGTCATAGTACTATCATTAGAAACAATCAGTACAATGAATGGATTCCATTTCTGAAGGACATGTTGATCAGTCAAAATAATATTAGCAAGTTCAAGAGTTGGCAATAATCCTTAAAATTTTAGTAATATTTACTATCAGAAAGTAAAACCTTGTGCTCAGTGTCAGTAAGACCAAGGAATTGATTATAGACTTCAAGAAGGGTAAGTCAAGGGAACACACACCAGTGCTCATTGAGGAATCAGAAGTGGAAAGTGGGAGAAATTTCATGTGCCGGGGTGCCAGCATCTCTGGGGATCTAACCTGTGCCCAACATATCAATACAGTTACAAAGGAGGCATGATAGTGGTTATATTTCATTAGGAAAATTGGCATGCAATGAAAGACTCTTGCAAATTTCCACAGATGTACTGTAGACAGCAGTCTAACTGGTTGCATCACTGCCTGGTACAGAACAGACAGACAGACAGACAGACATACTTTATTGATCCCGAGGGAAATTGGGTTTCGTTACAGCCGCGCCAACCAAGAATAGTGTAGAAATATAGCAATATAAAACCATAATTAAATAATAAGTAAATTATGCCAAGTGGAAATAAGTCCAGGACCAGCCTATTGGCTCAGGGTGTCTGACACTCCGAGGGAGGAGTTGTAAAGTTTGATGGCCACAGGCAGGAATGACTTCCTATGACACTCAGTGTTGCATCTCGGTGGAATGAGTCTCTGGCTGAACGTACTCCTGTGCCTAACCAGTACATTATGGAGTGGATGGGAGACATTGCCCAAGATGGCATGCAGCTTGGACAGCACCCTCTTTTCAGACACCACCTTCAGAGAATCCAGTTCCACCCCCACAATGTCACTGGCCTTTTGAATGAGGCCTTACAACTGGACAGCATCAGGAAAAGCTGCAGGAAACAAGCCTGGATTAACCTAGTAGCAAAAGTAGCGTATGCTACTGGCCCACATTTTCGAGGCTCCTGACCTCACTAAATGCTTACAAGTGAAATCTGGTGAAATCGGCATCTCACCGTATTCTCATGACCGTTAGAGTGAGTTTTGGGTAGGCGATTCATTTACACTTAAATAAATGACTTCAGCCATCATTCTTCTGTTCTTTGATAAATACTGTGGATTGAGTTCATAGCAATACATTTCTTAAAAGCTGTGAACCCAGTTTCATTTGTAACAATGCATCTCTGGCGCCTCTGAGACAAGAATGCTAAGTTTACAGGTAGTTGCGAAGACACTATATCTATGCTTTTTGAATATGAATTGTCCTCTGTGTTAGCACGTAACATACCAAATAATGTATTATGGATTTTAACTTGCATTCCTAAAGGCCATGAATGCCAGTTTAGGCATACTGGCACCATTAGAATGAATTGAATCAAAAGATGTGAAAACTTCAAAGAATTGTCTATACTTGTCCTATGTGTTTAGCAAATAAATCTCGAACCTCAATCACAAGGCGGAAAGACCTGTTCTGCCAGGGGTCTCTGCCTGCTGTAACCTTGTTTTGTCGAATAAAGAAACTGCCTTGTACCTATCGGTAACGCAACACTCTGTGATTTCATCCACACCACAACATTGTTTATACTCCTTCACGTAGTACTCCAGAATGTGTCATTTCATTTGATGCTGAGAAAGCATTTGATAGAGTTGAATGGCAATATTTATTTACTGTGCTTGAGAAATTTAATTATAGTTCAACATTTATATCTTGGATTAAATTGATACATCATACCCCAGTAGCTTCGGTTATTACTAATAATCATAGATCTCCCTTTTCTCGCTTATTTCAGGGCACCAGGCAAGGTTGTCCTCTTAGTCCATTGCTATTTGATTTTGCTCTGGAACCTTTAGCAATTGTGATTCGAGAATCAGATAATATTTTTGGTATTACCCGTGGGAGTGAGATACATAAACTATCACTATATACAGATGATTTATTATTATATATTCCTAATCCTGCGGAATCCATTCCCGCAGTTTTATTTTTTGTTGGCTCAGTTTAGTAATTTTTGGGTTACAAACTGAACCTTAATAAGAGGGTACTGTTTCCTCTAAATATGCAGGTTCCAATTTATGGATGTTTACCTTTTAGATTGGTTACCAATCATTTTATATATTTAGGGGTTAAAATTACAAAAAAACAAGGATTTATTTAAGGCTAATTTTTTACCTTTAATTGATCAGATTAAACATTTATTTACCAACTGGTCACCAATGTCTTTGTCATTGATAGGTCAGATCAATATTACATACATATTTAAATTTTTTTCAAGCAGTACCAATTTTTATTCCAAAATCTTTTTTTGATAGGGTTGATTCTAAAATGTCTTCATATATATGGCAGAATAAAAATCCTAGGCTAAGTAAAAGATATTTATGGAAGTCTAAAAATGAGGATGGTCTGGCATTGCTGAATTTTAGATTTTATTATTGGGCAATTAATATTCGCTATTTGAAATTTTGGCTTTGGGACTTGGATATAATTTTAAGCCCTCATTGGGTAAATCTCGAATGTAAATCTGTACAAGGGTTTTCACTGGGTTCTATTTTAGGGACTTCACTTCCCTTCGTTCTTTCTAAATTGTATAAACAATTGGGTAATCCAATAGTTAAATACACTTTATGAATATGGTTTCAATTACGGAAATTTTTTGGGTTGAATCAATTTATTTTAGCAAGTCCTATTATATTTAACTTTTTTTTCTAACCCTCTATCTTGGACCAAGCCTTTTTGACTTGGAAAACTAAAGGTATATTACGATTTTCTGATTTATTTTTGGATAATTGTTTCATGTCCTTTGAACAATTATCTAACAAATATAATTTACCTAGATCCCATTTCTTTAGATATTTACAGGTTAGAAACTTTTTCAATACGGTCCTTCCTACTTTCTCCGAATCTATATTCTATAGATAGTTTGGAAAAAATGTTTAAATTTAAATCCTTTTCAGAAAGGTGTATCTACAATACAATTATGAAACGTCATTCAGATGTATCTGATAAAATTAAAAATGATTGGGAAAGGGAACTTAAGCTTACTTTACCTACCGAAAAATGGGAAAAAATCCTTCAGTTAGTTAACTCATCCTCTATATGTACTAAACATTCGTCGATACAGTTTAAGGTAGTGCATAGGGCCCAAATGTCTAAGGATAAATTAGCTCGTTATTATTCTCATATAAGACCAGTGTGTGATAGGTGTCATTCTGAGACAGCCTCTTTAACCCATATGTATTGGTCATGCTCTTCTTTGAAAAAATATTGGGAAGATATCTTTGATATTATTTCAACTGTATTGAATATTGATTTACAACCTCATCCTATTACTGCAATTTTTGGTTTACCAATGATAGAATCACATTATTTAACCTCTTCAGCACGTCAGATGATTGCATTTCTTACATTAATGGCTAAAAGATCTATTTTGCTGAATTGGAAAGAGATTAATCCTCCCACCACATTTCACTGGTTCTCTCAAACTATGTTATGTTTAAACTTTAAAAAAAATCAGAAGTGTTATATATGATCTATCTATCAAATTTGAAAAGACTTGGAGGCCTTTTATTCAACACTTTCATATGTTGTGATATGACCATTTTCCAAACCTATTCTCTTGTTTTAATATATGCAGAGAGGTTCGGAGTTAGTGACACTAATGGTTCTCTCTTTTTTGATGTTACATACAGCCCATGTTTTTTTTTCCTTTTTCTTAGTTTTTAGTTACTATTGTTTAGATTAGATTGTTTTTTTTTCTTGGGGGTATATATTTTTATTTCTCTTTTTTTTTCTTTCTGGATATGTTAATCCTTTCTTTTATGTATTCTACATTTGTACTCAAACAATTTTGGGAGGTTTATTTCCTTTGTATTAACTGAATATATATTTATATATGTTATCTATTAACAATGTAATCCCAATAGTTGTGTAGCATTACTATGTTGTATCCACTATTTTGATATTAATAAAAAGATTGAAAAAGAAAATAAATTGTAGTTTTGTTACTTTAGACATTTGAAATTGATACCTACATGTAAGTAATAGTATTACTGAAGTGTCAGACATTTGTTGTGTTATCTGGCTGATAGCAAATGAAAAAAAAAATGAATTACTTTACCATGCAAGTAAATAATTTATGTTTTAATACTTATGTGCATTTTGTCAATTTAGGGCCCCTTTAATACACATGCTACAGGCCCCGCACTAGCTTAATCCGGCCCTGCCAGGAAGTTGTAAACTCGGTCAGCTCCAGCATGGGAACCGGCCTCTCCAGCATTCCGACATCTTCAAAATGTGGCGCCTCAAAAAGGTGGCATCCATCATTCAATCCCTCATCACTCACAACATGCCCTGTTCTCATTCCCATCATCAAAGTGATGGTACAGGAGCCAGAAGGCACACAGCCAATGTTTCAGGAGCAGATTCTTCCCCGCCACCATCAGATTTCAGAATGGACAATGAACTCATAAACTCTACCTCAGTAATTTTCCTTTTATTTCATTTTTTATTTAAGCTTATTGTAATTTATAGTTTTGATTATTATGTATTGCATTGTACTGTTCCACAAAACAACAAATTTCGTGACATATGTCGATGATATTAAATCTGGTTCTGAACCAAATAAGCCATGATCAGCTATTGCAGCCTTATAAACCGAAGATGATGCATAGAAACATAGTAAGATCAAGGAAGATACTTGCCAATTTCCTGGAAGATACGGCGATAAATAAATTGGTAGATTGGTTTATTATTGTCGTATGGCCGGAGTTACGATGAAAATCTTTGCTTTTCATGCCATCCATACAGATACTTTCGTAGCCACACTGAATTGAGGAAGAACGATTATAACACAAGCTTGTATGGATCTGTGCAGAGCAGCTTGCAATGAGTTGTTGTGCTCCGATGCCAACCGTTCAACACTCCCTGATGTGACAACAACTAAACCCTGGAGGAAGGAGAGCTTTGGGAATTATATCCAAAGGCACAATTTCACAAAGTATGCCACACATATCGTCCATCGTAACTTGTTTATACTGTCGTGGGGATAAGCGAAATAGCTTTGTAACACTGACAGAGAAGAGGGATGATCGAGGGAACACACACCAGTCCCTGTAAAGGGATCAGAAGTGGAAAGTGTGAGCAATTTCAAATTCCTGTAAGTCAACATCTCTGAGGATCTATCTGGACCCAACAAATCAATGCAGCTACAAAGAAGGCACAAAAGCTGATATATTCCATTAGGAGTTTAAGGAGTTTTGGAATGTTACCAAAACACTAGCAACTTTCAGCATATGTACTGTGGAGAGCATTCTAACTGGCTGCATCACTGTCTGGTATGGGGGGGTGGGGGTGGGGAAAGAGTGCTAACTCACAGGCTCGAAATAAACTGCAGAAAGGTGCAGACTCAGTCAGCTCCATCCTGGGCACTGGACTCCCCAGCATCCAGGACATCTTCAAGGAGCAATGCCTCAAAAAGTTGGCATCGAACTCAACGATTCAAGAACAGCTTTATACACTTCTTACTTTAATTTATAGTTTTCCTTAAGGACTCTCATCACCCAGGACATGCCCTGTTATCATTGTTATCCATCAGGAAGGAGGTACAGGGGCCTGAAGGCACAAACTCAACTATTCAGGAACAGCTTCTTCCCCTCTGCCATCAGATTTCTGAATGGACATTGAACCTGTGAACACTAACTCAGAACTGCTTTTTCTCTTTTTGCACTACTTATATAACTTTTTAAAAAGATGTATACTTTTTATCATAACTTACAGGTTTTATTATGTATTGCAAAGCACTGCTGCCACATAACAACAAATTTTGCGGCATATGCCAGTGATATTAAAACTGATTCTGATATAGCAGAGAAATAAAAGGGGACTTTTCAGTGTTGGTACCAGTCACAGAGAAAGTCTGGAACCCATTCAAACCAACCTATACAGCAGACTACTGTCTAAAGTGAACTTATGCCTGCTTACAAGCCAAATGACAATCCCATGAACTCCAGGACAGAAGCTTGCCAATGTACATACGGTACAAGGTCAAGATGGAACGCACACAGTTCATTTAGCACACAAGCTTGTCAGTTCACAGAATACGCAGGCTCTGAAGTTTGTTACTGCAAAAAGCACTCTATGCAAGTTTTTCTGAACTTTTGAGGTTTTGGAATTTTTTGACATATACAGTGCAAGCAGGACAGAAACACAAGGGCAAACTGGATAAGAAGTAAAATAAGCTCAAAATAGTTTTTTTATTATCAAAGTACATATACATTGCCACATGCAACTGTGAGATACTACATTTTCCTGTGGGCATACTCAGCAATTCTATAGAATAATAACCATAACAGGTTTGATGAAAGATCAGCCAGAGTGCAGAAGACAACAAACTGTGCAAATGCAAATATAAATAAATAGCAATAAACAAGAACATGAAATTACACGATAAATAGACCTTAATGTGAGATCATAGGTTGTGGGAACATCTCAATGGATGGGCAAGTAAGCGTAGTTATCCCCTTTTGTTCAGGAGCCTGATGATTGTGAGGCAGTAACTGTTCTTGAACCTGATGGTGTTGGTCCTGAGGTTCTTGTACCTTCTACCTGATAGCAGTAATGTGAAGAGAGCATGAACTGTGTGGTGAAGATCTTTGATAATAGAGGTTGCTTTCCTATGACAGCATTTCATGTAGAAATGTTCAATGACTAGGAGGGCTTTTCCCGTAATGAATCCATTACGGTGTGTAGGGTTTTCCATTTAGTAAAGTCTATGCAATAGAGTGTATAAGAATTATGGGAACTTGAGCTGGAAAGTGTTCATTCCAGGACAAGTAACTCACCTGTTGACAACAGCTTTTAACAAAGAGAATATTTGTTCTGCAGGTAAACACTGACACTGAGTGAATTGTTTGAGTTTACAATATATTTAATCCCAAAATGTTACTTTTTGAAAGTACAATAACTTGTATTTAAATGAATCATTACCAATTGCTTCCATCATCTCCTTAGAGATAATATTCCAGAGGCTCACCAATCTGAGTTTTTGGTCTGAATTCCTGGTCTGTCACGAGGATGAAGATGTTTACAAGTGTCATCATGCTGTGAAATAGGTAGCAACCTCCCGCATCCCAGCAAGTGTTAGAAAGCTGTATAAACCACTGATAGTATTGTTCCTTCACAGTGTGTGTTGCGAATTGACATAATGTTCAACATTTTGGTTAAGCCATATCCATGTCTAGATTTTATCCGCTATTTGTACAATATTCAAAATGATAAATTTAGAGCAGTTTATCTCATTCAACTGTCTGATAATATTAATCCAATTAGCTGCTCAACCAGCTTGATTGCATCACTGCTATTGATTGTCATACACGTCCAATAGCTGGGGTCTGACAACAATTCCAATCTAAAAAGGGAACAATGAAGTGAAAAAGCCTAACGAATCTTGGTGGGCAGATTTGTTTCCTGACCAACTGTAAACATCGTCTCCGTGCTGACTGTATGACTGCAAAATCACAGGCAACATTTATCAAATTGTTTTGAAATCCCTTTCACAAAAACAATCAAACCATTGACTTACTAGAATCAAATCATCATCAGGGACTTCCACCATCCAGGCCATGCTCTCTTTTCGACGCTTCAATCAGGAAGGTGGTACAGGAGCCTCAGGACCCACATCAACAGGTTCAGGAACAATTATTACCTCTCAAACATCAAGCTTATGAAACAGAGGGGATAACTTCACTCACCCCAACACTGAACTGCTCCTACTGAAACAAGGGCTCTTCATCTCATGTTCTTGATATTTGTTTATTCATGCATTATTATTATTTCTTTTCTTTCTTTTTGTATTTGCAGATGTTGGGATTTTTTGCACCGTGATTGTTATCAGCCCTGTTGGGAGTGTTCATTCAGTTATTCTATTGTGCTTTGTGTATTTACTGTGATTGCCTGCAAGAAAATGAATCTCAAGGTTGTATATGGTGACATATTCTGCATGTACTTTGATCGTCAACTTACTTTGATCTTTGGACTATAGAATCAAGCAAACCTTCTTTATATGTTGAATGAAACAAACTTGGACTAGGTTCTAATGTCAAGACAACATGACACTAATAAATGTATCATTCTTCATGTGTTTGGTGCATTGCCACTAGTAGGACCCAACTGGGCACATTTAAAATAAATACAATACAACTTCTGGACAAGTAACTGTAAATTTGATAAATCCCCAGTGAATCAAAGAGAGTCAACATGGGCTTAAAAGATCAAGTTTATTGTTATTTAAATATATAAAACATAGAAATTTACAGCACATTACAGGGCCTTCGGCCCACAATATTGTGCTGACCATGGAACCTACTCTGGAGACAGCCTAGAATGCCTAGAATTGCCTAGAATTTCCCTAATGCATAGCCCTCTATTTTTCTAAGCTCCATGTACCTATCTAAGAGGCTCTTAAAAGACCCTATTGTACCTGCTTTCACTGCAACCACTGGCAATGCATTCTATGCACCACCACTCTTTATGTGGAAAAACTGACTCCTGACATCCCCTCGTATTATTTCCAAGCACCCTAAAAGTTATGCCCCCTCATGTTAGCCATTTCAGCCCTGGGAAAAAGCCTCTGGCTATCCACAAGGTCAATGCCCCTCATCATCTTATACACCTCTATCAGGTCACCTCTCAGCCTCCTTCGCTCCAAGGAGAAAAGACCAAGTTCACTCAACCTGTAACCATAAGGTACACCCTCCATTCCAGGCAACATCCTTGTAAATCTCCTCTGCACTCTCTCTATAGTATCCACATCCTTCCTGTAGTGAGGTGACCAGAACTGAACACAGTACTCCAAGTGGGATCTGACCAGGGTCCTATATAGCTGTAACAAAACCTCACGGCTCTTGAACTCAGTCTCATGGTTGATGAAGGCCAACACACCATACGCCTTCTTAACAACACTGTCAACCTGCACAGCAGCTTTGAGTGCTCTATTTACGTGGACTCCATGATCTCTCAGATCCTCCACACTGCCAAGAGTCTTACCATTTATACTATATTCTGTCTTCAAATTGGACTTACCAAAATGAATCACTTCACACTTATCTGGGTTGAAATCCATTTGTCACTTCTCAGCCGAGTTCTGCATCCTATCAATGTCCCGTTGTAAGCTCTGACAACCCTCCACACTATCCATAACACCCCCCAAACTTTGTGTCATCAGCAAACCTACTGACCCACCCTTCTACTTCTTCATCCAGGTCATTGATAAAAATCACAAAGAGGAGGGGTCCCAGAACAAATCCCTGCAGAACACCACTGGTCACTGACCTCCATGCAGAATAGGAACCATCTACAATCACCCTTTGCCTTCAATGGGCAAGCCAATTCTGGATCCACAAAGCAAGGTCTCCTTGGACCCCATGTCTCCTTACTTTCTGAAGGAGCCTTGCATGGGGAACTTTATTAAATGCCTTAATGAAATCCATATACACTACATCTGCTGCTCTACCTTTATCAATGTGTTTTGTCACATCCTCAAAGAATTCTATCAGGCTTGTAAGGCATGACCTGCCCTTGACAAAGCCATGCTGACTATCCTGATCAGATTATGTCTCTCCAAATGCTCATAAATCCTGCCTCTCAGGATCTTCTCCAACAACTTGCCCACCATTGAAGTAAGACTCACTGGTCTATAATTTCCTGAGTTATTTCTATTCCCTTTCTTGAACAAGGGAACAAGGAAACATTTGCAACTCTCCAATCCTCCAGTACTTCTCCCGTCCCTATTGATGACACAAAGATCATTGCAAGAGACTCAGCAATCTCCTCCCTCACTTCCCACGGTAGCCTGGGTTATATCTCATCCAGTTCCGGTGACCTATCTAACTTAATGCTTTCCAAAAACTCTAGCCCATCCTCTTTCTTAATGTCTATATGCTCAAGCATTTCAGTCCACTGTAAGTCATCCCCACAATTGCCAAGGTCTTTTTCCCTGGTGAATACTGACGCAAAGTATTCATTAATTACCTCTGCTACCTCCTCCGACTCCGTTCACACATTTCCACTATTGCACCTGATTGGTCCTATTCTCACACGCCTCATCCTTTTGCTCCTCACATGCTTGTAAAATGCCTTGGGGTTTTCCTTAATCCTGTTCACCAAGGACTTCTCATGGCCCCTTCTGGCTCTCCCAGTTCCACTTTTAAGCTCCTTCCTAGCAACCTTGTAATTTTCTAGGGCTGTAACAGTACTTAGTTTCTTGAACTTTTCGTAAGCTTTTCTTTTCTTCTTAACTAGATTTTCTACGTACTTTGTACACCATGGTTCTTTTAACTCTACCATCCTTTCCCTGCCTCAATATCCATGCAGAACTTCATGCAAATGTTCCCTGAGCATTTGCCACATTTCTGCCGTGCATTTCCCTGAGAACATCTATTCCCAATTGATGCTCCCAAGTTCCTACCTAATAGCATCATATTTCCCCCTACTCCATTTAAATGTTTTCACAAATTTTCTGCTCCTATCCCTCTCCAGCACCATGGTGAAGGAGATAGAGTTGTGGTCACTACCTCCAAAATGCTCTCCCACCAAGACATCTGACCAGGTTCATTTCCCAATACCAGATCAAGAACAGCCTCTTCTCTCACTGGCTTATCAACATATTGCATCAGAAAATCCTCCTGTACACACCTAACAAGTTCTACCCCATCTAAACCCCTTGCTCCAAGGAGATGCTAGTCAATATTAGGAAAGTTAAAATCTCCCATCACAACAACCCTATTATTATCACATCCTTTCAGAATCAGCCTCCCTTATCTGCTCCTCGATATCCCTGTTACTGTTGGGGGGGGGGGTCTATAAAAAACACTCAGTAGAGGTATTACCCCTTTCCAGTTTCTGACTTCCACCTACACTGACTAAGGCTATGTCCACACTAGACCAGATAAATTCGTAACCAAAGCTTTTTCTCTTCATTTTGACGCTCTGACCACACTGAAATGGCGTTTTCCTCCCCTGAAAACGGAGCTTTTCTAAAACGTCCTCCAGAGTGTGTAAATTTGAAAATGGTGATGGGCAAAGCAGTGTGGACAGGGTAAATGGAGATTTCTAAAAATGCTGTCATGACGGGCCAGAGCAGTTAGTGATGGCAGCACAGCATCTCATTGCTTTCTTGAATGCAACCCCAACACAACCTAACAATTTCAGAAGAGACGGCAACGAGACTGAAGCCAGAAGAGTTAGAAATGTACTCACCAAATACTTCGACCCATAACTTACTGAATAAATCAGTATACTCACTTTGCCCTGTTTTCTGTCCTTGCCCGTATGAAGGTGGTTTACCTATTTATGCAAGTACTTCTCTGACAATAGATGTGTAACAGCCTGCTGTAACATTGTATAGAAATACAAGATAACACTGATGCAGACATGTTTTATACATTTAACAAGGTGCTTTATTAATGCAACAGAATTACCATAAATTCCGGACTATAAGCCGCTACTTTTTTCCCATGCTTTGAACACTGCGGCAACACTGCGGCCTATACTACGGTACGGCTAATGCATGTTTTTTTTTCCATGCCGCCAAAAACATTTTGCCTCGTAACAGTAGACCAATAAAATTGATGAGTAGTTCACAGAGGTCCAATGAAATTGTACGATAAATCAAGCGCACTTTCACAATTAAATGATTGTAAATCAGTCATTTGTACTCACCCTCATCAACATGGAAAACACTCGAAGAAAAGCATATGATGCAGCTTTTAAGTTAAAGGTGATCAATCTGGCGGTTGAAGAAGGAAATCGAGCTGCTGCACATAATCTTGGCATAAATGAATCAATGGTGAGACGGTGGAGACGCCAGCATTAAGAACTGAGTCAATGCAAAAAGACAACAAAAGCTTTCAGAGGTAATCATAGCAGATGGCCCGAACTTGAAAACTTTCTTGAAGACTGGGTTAACACACAGAGAGCCGGCGGCCGCGGTGTTTCCACCGTGCAGATCAGACTGAAGGCTAAAGCAATCGCCACCAAAAGGAAAATCTAAGATTTTAGAGGTGGGCCATCGTGGTGTTTTAGATTTATGAGATGAAAAGCCCTGTTCGTCAGGGTACGCACGACTCTGTGTCAGCAGCTCCCTCCCGACACCACGAGGAAAAGCTTGCTAACTTCCGCACATTCACTCAAACAAAGATAGTGGAGAATTCCATCGGGCCAGATGATATCATAAATATGGATGAAGTGCCTTTGACGTTTGACCTGCCTCTCACTCGGACTGTTAATAAAAAAGGTGACTCGTCCATCACACTGAAAACAAGTGGCCATGAGAGAACGCATTTTACTTGTGTTCTGAGCTGCACAGCATCCGGACTAAAGCTTCCACCGATGGTGATTTTTTAAGCGGCTGACAATGAAAGTTCAGTGAAATCTGCCATCAAGAGTACAAACTCAATTCCAGCTGTGATTCCTGGGGGCACCACGAAGTATTTGATGCCAGTGACATCAGCGTGAACCGGCCATTTAAAGTGGCGCTGCGCGTTGAGTGGGAGGCTTGGATGACGAGCGGCGAGAAATCCTTTACCAAAACAGGACGCATGCAAAGAGCATCTTTAACTCAAGTCTGCCAGTGGATCCTAAATGCGTGGAGCCGTCTCACAACATCCACCATCACCAACGGGTTTCGAAAGGCTGGACTGCTGCGTGATGAAGAGGACCGCGTGCGCTCAAGTGAGAGCGACAACGAAGAGACTGAAGTGAGTGACGAGATCCTGAGGTTGTTCAATTCGGACACTGAAGGACTTTGATGGTTTTAGTGCACAGGAGGAAGATGAAGAAGGCGATCAATAACTTTTCCTGGTAGGCTGCAGTATATATATTTTTTTTACCAGTCGTTAGGAGATATTGGAATGTTGTTCGTGCACTGTTCAGTAAAAAAGTATACGCAACGTAATTTGTGTGTTACCGATACGTATGTATATTTAAAAGTAGCTGTGTTACAGGCACTGTTCGAAAAAAAGCATTTGCAATATGTATTTGTTTATGTTACCATACGGATTTAATTAAAAGTTAAAAAATCCTCACGTGTAATATCTTTCTGTGTAAATATCTCATATTACAACATGGGACACCTGCGGCTTAAAATCCGGTGCGGCCTGTACAAGTACAAAATTGATTTTCTTTCTAAAATTAGAGCGTGCAGCTTTTAATCAGGTGCGCTCTGTAGTCCGGAATCTACGGTAGTCAGTTTTTCAATGTTTGTCGTCAGCCGGGTCATACTGTCCGTGAACTCCCTGCCAGTTTCCTCCAATACGCTCCAGTATTTGTTTTACTTTAGTTTTAAGTCCTCCTGCATGAGAGCCAACAGCTGTCCGTCATTTGGCAATTCCTTTTTAAGTTTTTCTAGTCTGTAACTGCACAAACGCGCACTTTCACTGCGAGATTCGACACCAAACATGTCGCTTGTTTTCTGTAGATGTTTCCTGCGCATGCCCAGTGGGAGGAGATTCACCCAAATACCTGTTTTAATGTGGACGGAGGTATTTTCAAAAATGCTTGGTGTGGACGCCTATGGTTTTTATGCAAAACCGGCATTTTCAAAATTATCCGGTCTAGTGTAGACATAGCCTCAGTAGACAATCCCTCCATGACTTCCTCCTTTTCTGCAGCCCTGACACTATCCCTAATTAGCAATGCCATGCCCCACCACTTTTGCTTTCCTCCCTGTTCTTTTTGAAACATTTAAAGGCTGTCACATTCAGCAGCCATTCCTGCTCCTGAGACATCCAAGACTCTCTAATGGCCACAATGTCACAGTTTCACGTATTGATCCTTGCTCTAAGCTCACACGCTTTATGATACTCCTTGTGTTAAAATAGACACATCTCAATCCATCAGGCTGAGTGCATGCTCTAACATCTGCCTAACCTTCCTCACAAACTCCCTACAAACAGTTTCTACCTCTGCTCCAACCTCCCCACGAATAGATGGATAGCCTGTAAGCTAACAGAAGTACAGAATTTACTCCAACTTTGACCCTGCCCTCAAATTTACCTGGTCCATTTCCGACACCTCCCTCCCCTTTATTGATCTTTCTGTCTCCATCTCTGGAGATGGCCTATCTACTGATATCTACTATAAGCCTACAGACTCTCACAGCTACCTGGACTATTCCTCTTCCCACCCTGTCTCTTGCAAAAATCTATCCCCTTCTCACAATTCCTCCGTCTCCACCGCATCTGCTCTCAGGTTGAGGCTTTTCATTCCAGGACAAAGGAGATGTCCTTTTTTAAACAAAGGGGCTTCCCTTCATCCACCATCAACTCTGCTCTCAAACGCATCTCTCCCATTTCCCGCACATCCACCCTCACCCCATCCACCCGCCACCCCACTTGGGATAGGGTTCCCCTTGTCCTCACCTATCACCCCACCAGCCTCCTGGTCCAACGTATAATTCTCCGCAACTTCCGCCACCTCCTACGGGATCCCACTACCAAACACATCTTTCACTCCTCCCCTCTTTCTGCTTTCCGCAGGGATCATTCCCTACACAACTCCCTTGTCCATTCATTCCCCCCCATCCTTTCCCACCGATCTCCTTCCTGGCACTTATCCTTGTAAGCGGAACAAGTGCTACACCTGCCCTTACACTTCCTCCCTCACCACCATTCAGGGCCCCAGACAGTCCTTCCAGGTGAGGCGACACTTCATCTGAGAGTCGGCTGGTGTGGTATACTGTGTCCGGTGCTCCCGGTGTAGCCTTTTATATATTGCTGAGACCCGACACAGACTGGGAGACCATTTCGCTGAACACCTACGCTTGGTCTGCCAGAAAAAGCAGGATCTCCCAGTGGCCACACATTTTAATTCCATGTCCCATTCCCATTCTGATATGTCTATCCATGGCCTCCTCTACTGTCAAAATGAATCCAAACTCAGGTTGGAGGAACAACACTTTATATACCGGCTGGGTATCCTCCAACCTGATGGCATGAAAATTGACTTCTCTAACTTCTGTTAATGCCCCTCCTCCACTTCTTACCCCATCCCTGACATAGTTAGTTGTTTGCCTGTTCTCCATCTCCCTCTGGTGCTTCCCCCCCCCCTTTCTTTCTCCCGAGGCCTCCCGTCCCATGATCCTTTCCCTTCTTCAGCTCTGTATCACTTTCGCCAATCACCTTTCCAGCTCTTAGCTTCATCCCATCCCCTCCGGTCTTCTCCTATCATTTTGCATTTCCCCCTCCCCCCACTACTTTCAAATCTCTTACTATCTTTCCTTTCGGTTAGTCCTGACGAAGGGTCTCGGCCGGAAACTTCGACAGTGCTTCTCCCTATCGATGCTGCTTGGCCTGCTGTGTTCCACCAGCATTTTGTGTGTGTTGTTGTTTGAATTTCTAGCATCTGCAGATTTCCTCCTGTTTGCTCTACAGAATTTAGAGGCAGCTCAAAGGGCCAATTGGGAACCTGATCCCTTTAAGGTTCGAGCCATGTTGAGAAAGGGCAAAGATCCTACTGTAGGGCTGGGGACACCTGGCTGGATGATGAAAATGAGGGAGAGAATAGAGTGGACCCCTCAGTTTAATCCTTAAGATGATTGCCTGCTCTCTTGTCCGTCCGAAATAGTAAGGGCCAGGTCAGTAATTATGCATTTCCACATCCACTGTTGGAGGCATCAGCCTGCAGCTTTTCCTCTCAGGAAGAGGAAGCTCAGGAATGTAATGTTGAAATACAATGTGAAAGACATTGTTGGAAAATGCGCTATGGTGGTAGAAATAAATGTGCAGACAATTTTCTTAACATAGAGAAAATCATCATTTAGAAAATAGTCTTCACATGTCTGCACTGAGTTACAAAGGAACTTTGTGCAGAACGCCCTAATGGTTAACTTGCAGGTTGAGTTGGTGGTGAGGAAGGCAAATGCAATGGCAGAATTCATTTCAAGAGGTCTTGATACAAGAGCAGGGATGTGATGCTGTGGCTTTACAAGGCACTGGTGAGGCCTCACCTTGAGTATTGTGAATAGTTTTGGGCTCCTCATTTAAGAAAAGTTGTGCTGTCATTCTAAAGTGCAGATGGAGACGGTTCAGAGGAGGTTCACGAGGATGATTATAGTGCTGGGTCTGTACTCGCTAGAATTTAGAAGGATAAGGAGGGGATCTCAGTGAAACCTTTCGAATGTCCAAAGGCCTAGACAAACTAGATGTGGAGTCTAGGACAAGAGGACACAGCCTCAGGACAGAGGAGGATTAACTTAAGACAGAGTTGTGGAGAAAATTCTTTAGCCAATTTATTTGGTGTATTTGTGGATTTTATTACCACAAGCAACTGTGGAAACCAGGTCATTGGATGTATTTGATCAGAGCTTGATAGGTTCTTGATTGGATACGACATCAAAGGTTACGGGGAGAAGGCCGGGGAGTGGGGCTGAGGAGGGGAAAGAAAAGGATCGGCCAGGATTGAATGGCAGAACAGACTGGATGGGCCAAATGGCCAAATTCTGCTCCTATGTCTAAATTCTGCTCTTATGGAATGTGTGGAGTTAATAGAATGGACACCTTCGACACAACAGATCTCAGAGAATTCTCTGCTAATGAATTAGTGAGTTTAGGGGATTGATACAGACATAAGGCCGGGGAGTCTTTGACCACAAGGTTATTGAGAATATGGAATGGGGGGTACTGGAGTGATCTTATCTAACAGAGAGATGGGTGCCCTAGGGTGCCTATCATGCCAACGCGTGACCAATATCGCCCTGAGAACACTGCTCGCTTCCCCTGAGCATAATTAATTACTATGGATTCGGGTAATGGCAGCAGTTATACTCGGGTATCCCACCAGAGGATATTGAATTAACTTCTGGAATCACATGATTACGGAGGCAGTTTTTCCAATAAAAGGGGTAGTGCTGTCTTTAATGGCCCCAACCGTTAGCACAGTGTTTCATTTATTACAAGGTTTAAAGTATGTAGAAGAGAGTGTCCATAGCCAGGTATGGAAGTTAGATAAGCAGATGGGGATTGGGGGATCCCGCATGTCCCTGTAAAGAAAAGCTTTTAGCATTGCATAGAGGTTCCTTCCACCATCCTCTATGCAATGTGGAAATACTGTCAGGCGGGGAAAAAGGCAGACTGTTGAGGGGGAAAGGTAATTTTTCAAGTGTTCTGCAGACAAGGGTTCTTTTGTCCTCTGCCAGATTCCCCTCATTCCATTCATGGTTCCCTACAAAGCTAACATTCACCAGCAGTGGGAATCGGTGGGAGAGGGGGGTGGTTACTGCCTCATTGTTGTAGGGAGGGGCCATTCCACCTGCATCCATCTTCCTGTAAATCGTGTGAATGTTCTGAATGCAGATAAATGTGAGGTGTGACCACACGTGTCAGTTTGCGTGTCTGTTTGTGTGCACGCATGCGCGTTCATGCATGCGTGGGCTTTGCCTTAAGGTACCGTGAATGTGTTGGGCCCCCCTCAGTTGCTTTTTCCTTCCCGGTCATCTGATAAGTGTTGTTTCTCTGTGAGAAATTAGCTGTCTGTTTCACATTTTTGCAGTTCCATACCAAGTTTCAAAAGAAGAGTACAACCTGGGCTTTTTTTTAGTTCTAATCTGTTGCATGTTTATTGTGTCATAGCCTGTTACTTTGCCACTTGTTTCCCCATGGCTTTTGTAATTGGTTTTAGGGATGACTCATGTTTCATAGTGGCCATATAAAATGTGAGTTGAAATTTGGGCAACTTTATTCTGGATATGAGAACTATATATTTCAGAGGGAATTAAGCATTTGGGAACAATTCTAGTAGATCTATTGTTGTTGTGTTTTCTAAATATCCAGTGACTAATCAGGAGCAATTAGTTGCACTTATATCTCCCTGCATTACAGAATGACAAAGTGGTGAATGCTAATTTGTGATGGGAGATCATGTTATACATTCCTATGGATGGTGTTTCAATTTGCACACTGAATCAACCGGGCAGATTGCTGAATTTGTATGAAGACTCCTTACTACATCACAGAAGGAATGCCACTGATATTGACCCTTTTGACGACAAAGAAAAGACTGTTGGGGGAAATTATTTGGCTCCTCAGGTCTTGGCACTCTGTTTTGGAAGAGCCGAGAAAGGGAACTCTATTCCAGCCAACCTCAACCTTAAGGTAGCAGCCGTAAGGGACTTGAGCCTTAACAGTCCTGGTACGGTCTGTACCTTAAGGGCTGGTATTTCCCTGTGTATCATTTATTTAATTGGAAGGTGCTGACTCAAAGTGATTTGGTGTGCTGAGAACAGCTACAAGGTGTATTGGAGTATAAAAGTTGCATTGTTTGCTGGGTAACCAAAACTTTGAACTTGCTATTTGCTAGAGAATGAAATCTTAAGAATGTAGAAGACAATGGTGTGTTAATGAGAGGTAGCTAAGAGATGTAGATTATGTAGTCTGAGTTTGCTATTTGCTATGCATGTATCCAATTTAGTAGGAGAATGTAGAAGACAATGGTGTGTTAATGAGAGACTAGCTAAGAGATGTAGATTAGAACAAGATTAAGTCAATAGGTAGAAACAATAGTGGCGGATGTACTTGTGATACGCAACTGTAGACCGATTGGATATGCTAATGCAACTAAACCAGGAGATTGTTGTAAAACATGCTATGTCCAAGGATCGGTGGGCAATCAGTGACTAGCTCAATGACTGTCTCAGCTTTGATTTGCAAATTAAAGTTTAACCCTTCTTGAAGAATCTTCTGCGTCCCCTGGTCGTTTGTGGGGCACGAGAAACCACAACAGGTGCAAGATGGGTGGCAAGTGTGAGCAAGAACATTATCCTGGATGGCTGTATCTGTGCCAAATGGTGTTGCAAAGCTGGACACTTGTTGGAAGCTAATTAGCACTTACTGGATGTGGAGTTCCTCAGCCTACCCATTGTTCCCACAGTGTGGTGCAGTTGATACGTGGTGCTGTATGTATGCCGCCCCAGCGCCCTGGATTCTGATTGGTGAGAGGGCTATTAGAAAGGAAGAATGTTTTGAACGATAGCCTTTCTCAGCATGGGACAGCCAGACTGTCCCAGAACATGATACCTTGGATACCTGCTCACAAAAAAAGGTAGCTCTTGTACTGTTATTGGTGATACGTATAACTTACGAAAGTAAAGACAAAATATGCAGATGAATTATGCATAAATAAACAAAGTACACATCATAAATTAAATATTGTCAGGTCTTGAATAGATTCACTGGTGACACTTTGAATGTGAGGTGGCAGGGAATTCAGAAGCTTGAGGGAAGAAACTTTTCTCATCCTGACCGTTCTTGTTTTTCTTCATTGCAATGTCCTGCTTGATGGTAGAAATTCAAAAATGATGCTGGATGGATGGATAGATGGGATCCTTAATAATACTAAGGCTACATCCACACTAGACCGGATTATTTTGAAAACGCCGGTTTCGCGTAAAAACGATAGGCTTCCACACTATGCATTTTTGAAAATATCTCTAGCCATAGTGAATCGGAGATTTCGGTGAATCTCCTCCTCCTGCGCATGCGCAGGACACGTCTACCGAAAATGAGCGACATGTTTGGTGTCGAATCTTGCCGTAAAAGTGCGCGTTTGTGTAGTTACAGACTAGAAAAACTTAAAACAATGGACAGCTGTTGGCTTTCGCATAGGAGAACTTAAAACTGAAAAAAAAACAAATACTGGAGCATACGGCGGCAACCGACGGAGTTCACGGACAGATTGACCCGGCTGATGATGAACATTGAAAAACTGACTAACTCTGTTGCATTAATAAAGCACCTTGTTAAATGTGTAAAACATGTCTGCATCATGTTATCTTGTATTTCCATACAATGTTACATTAGGCTGTTACACATCTATTGTCAGAGAAGTACTTGCATAAATAGGTAAACCACCTTCATATAAGCAAGGACAGAAAACAGGGCAAAGTGAGTATACTGATTTATTCAGTAAGTTATGGGTCAAAGTATTTGGTGAGTATATTTCTAACTCTTCTGGCTTCAGTCTCTTTGCCGTCTGTTCTGAAATGGTTACCCCGTCCACATTGATCTGCCTGAGCAGCGTTTTCAAAAATACCCACCCTGGAAAGCGTTTCTGAAAAGCTCCTGTTTCGGGGGACGAAAATGCAGTTTTAGTGTGGACGGAGGGTAAAAACAAAGAGAAAAAGCTTCGGTTACGGATTTATCTGGCGTAGTGTGGATGTAGCCTAAGGGCCCTGTGTTCGCAGTGCTCCTGATGTGTCACTGATGGATGGTAGGGAGACCCTTATGATCCTCTCAGCCATCCTCACAGTCCTTAGTAGAGACTTCTAGTCTGATGCTCAGCTGCTTCCATACCAAACCACAAAGTCTAAATCATCCCTAAGAATATAATTAATCTTTGTACATGGATGAGTAAAGTAATAGGTAGAGACAAGTCTATAGCCAAACACACAAAATGCTGGCAGAATTCAGCAGATCAGGCAGCATCTATGCAGGGAAATGAGCAGTCAATGTTTCGGGTCAAAACCCTTCATCAAGACAAATACAAGGCTGTTATTCATTCCTACAGTCTCTCATAAAAGAACTGCTCAAGTTAAAGATCTGATTAGATACTAGGCCAGCAGCAAAAGGCAAATTGTAATGATAAGAAGAGTGTACTCAAATAGGCACAATGTTAATGGTTTACCACAATGAGCTGTGCTAGGATTTTCAGCCTGAATCATTCATTAGCTGATGCAATTGAATGACCTGCTACACACAGAGCACAGTTAAGGTTCAAAAGCTTTGCCACTTATGCAAGTTTGCTGATGGCACACATTTAGTACTGTAAAGTGATATCTCTGGAAGCACAACATTACAAAACAATGTTAATTAAATAAATGTGCAAAGGTCCACATAAATGAAATATCATCTGCATATGAAAAGTACAGTCCTTTCTAAATGCTGAAAAGCTAGAACCAATTGTGGTCAAAACTAATGGATATAGAGTATATTAAGCATTAAAATGTCATGAAGATGCACAGAAAATAATCAACAAGGACAGCAGAACAGTGGTCCTTAAAAGAGTAAAACAGACATGATGAGATGTTCTGAGCATTTAAAAAGCATAAAAACTCCAGATGCTGGAAATCTGAAATATAAACAGAAAATAGAGAAAACACTCTACAGTTAAGAAGCATCTCTGGAACAAGAAGAATTACCATTTCAGGTCAAAAATTGTCTGCACTAGGAAAGAGATAATCAAAAGCAACACACACAGAAAGCTAGATGAACTCAGCATCTATGGAAACGAATGAAGAGTTGACGTCTTAGGCTGAGACACTTTTTCAGGATTCTGAAGAGATGAATCAGTTAGTTCTTTTCTCCCCAGTTATAACAAAGAGAGCTCGAACAGAAATGTTAACTGGGTTTCTCCTTGCACTGATACAGTACGGTACTGACTGGTTAAGGTGTAAATTTTCCAGCATGTCAGGATTTCAGGGGTTAAATTATGAAGAGGGATTTTGAGAGAAATGATACTTAAGGAGTCCATTTAGAATGTGCTGACACAGAAAGAACGTGCAAAGCAACTTGCAGGGCAACGTATAAACCAATTTGCAAAATCAGGATGAAACAATAGCTTGCTGATTAAAGAAGCGATACGGGTAACGGGAAGACATGCTTAACAGTTGAACAATAACGGTGTTAATGCGCTGAGGCTGATAAGTGGGCCAAAGGGTAGTCACATTTGTAATTTTGTAATGAGATTAAGGAAGAATGTCTGCACCTCACATGGGTGCAACTCACAAAGTTGTAAACAAGTAGGGTATAAAAAAACTGTGCAAAGTGTAATTCGGCACTCAATCTAGCAGGAGCTGGTTGGGTCCGACTCTGCAGACTCGAAAAATAAAGTTTACCGTTCTGCAAATTGCTGAGACTCAGTGTGTTTCTGACAACGTGGGGGCTCGTCCGGGATCCACACTTCGGCCGCGGTGGACACGAGGAAGGACATCGGAGACGGTGCACCCCGCCGAGTTTGGCGGTCCCTGACTCCTTGCTCGTCGCTCCAGCGCGGCTTGAGCGAGTGATATCCGGACAGCGCAGAGCGGTAAACGGGGAGAAGGGGACAGTACCTGGTACTGGAAGTCCCCAGGACGCACCGGGTAAGTGCCTACTATTATAGTAGAACGGTGCGGGAATAAGTAAGGACGGAGAAGACCGGGATCGCTACCCGGGGGTCCTCCTGATTAAGTAAGAGCGGAATAAGATGGGAGGGGGTGGCTCTAAAAAGAAAGAGGAGACGGAGAAGACCGGGACCATACCCGGGGGTTCCTCCTGATAGCCCCCTCGGTAGAATGTTTGAGAATTGGGGATGTGGAAGACTAAAAGGGAAACAAAAGAAAAAAAAAATGATACAGTACTGTTTAATTTGGTCGAAACAGCCGATAGAAAAACCTGCGGTCTGGTGGCCGTGGCTTGGGTCTGAGGAGGATTGGGTACGACAAGCCTTAAACATTTACGTTAATTCAAAACCAAATGTAAAACCGGAAGAAATTGCTTATGCTTTTTGTTGGGCTCCCTGGCCAGGAGTAACAACAAAGAGTTTTAAATTGGGCATTAAAGGGGAGCGGAAGTGGGACCCACTCGATCATTTACCCCCTCCCTATGTCCAGCCTTCTGCGCCCCTTGCGGGAGCAGAGGGAGGACGTGAAGAAAGTGAAAAAACAGAAGAAATAGACCCGGAGAGGGAAGAGAGGGATGTTAGGGAAAAAGCAAAAGCAAGGATCGAAACAAGGAGTGTGACAAGAGCAGATAAGAAAAAGAAAGACGAATTAAAAAAGGAAGAGGTACAGCTGTTTCCCCTTCGAGAGGTTCCAATGGGAGGAGAACGGGCAGGAACAGGATTTGTAAACGTCCCTCTGACAAGTACCGAAGTACGAGGATTTAAGAAAGATATGAAAACTTTATTAGAAGATCCAATGGGACTGGCAGAACAGTTGGATCAATTCTTAGGACCTAATGTTTACACTTGGGAAGAAATGCATGCGATTATGGGAACGCTATTTTCTGCACAAGAGAGGCAAATGATACGACAAGCTGCAATATCAATTTGGGGAAGGGAACAGCCGAATGAGTTACCGGGGGACCAGAAATTTCCAGTAAACGACCCACAGTGGGACAAACAAGCAGAAGAGAGAAGACGGCAATATCCCATTGCCATGGAAGGGAGGAGGGGATTACAACCTGTAATTGAGACATTAGTATCAGATGGACTCTTGGAAGAATGTATGTCACCCTTTAATACCCCCATCCTACCGGTCCGAAAGCCCGACGGCACGTATCGAATGGTTCAAGATCTGAGAGGCTTAAATGCGGTAGTCCAAACACGATACCCGGTAGTGCCTAACCCCTATACATTAATGAGCAAAATACCTCCTGAACATGAATGGTTCAGTGTGATAGATCTAAAAGATGCCTTTTGGAGTTGCCCGTTGGAGGAAGGTAGCCGAGATATGTTCGCATTTGAATGGGAAAATCCCTTCACTGGGCGGAAGAAGCAACTCCGGTGGACCGTCTTGCCCCAAGGGTTCACGGAGTCCCCAAACCTATTCGAACAGGTACTGGAGCAAGTATTGGCTGGATTCCATTGTACCGAAAAGAACCAACTATTACAGTATGTCGATGACCTACTACTATCGGGACCAGCAGAGGAGGTAGTGCGAGACGATACTATAAGACTCCTGAATTACCTAGGAGAAAAAGGATTGCGGGTGTCCAAGAAGAAACTGCAATTTGTCGAGAAGGAAATAACATATCTCGGACACAGAGTCAGTAAAGGGCACCGCCAAATAACCCCAGAAAGAATAGCGGGAATAACTAAAATACCGCTTCCCAGGACAAAGAAGGAAATAAGACAATTTCTGGGCTTAGTGGGCTATTGCCGAATTTGGATAGAGAATTATACCCCCCTGGTGAAGTTTATGTACGACAAATTGGCAAAGGAAGACCGGGGAATAATCAGCTGGACCGAAGAAGAAGAACAGAAGTTCAGGAAAATAAAAGGGCAACTAATTCGGGCCCCGGTATTAACACTGCCAGCACTGGAAAAGCCCTTTCAGCTGTATGCAACAAACAATGAAGGAACTGCGTTAGGAGTACTAACCCAAGAAAAAGGAGGAAAGCGGCAACCTGTGGCCTTTTTATCAAAAATGTTAGACCCGGTATCCCGGGGATGGCCGACGTGCATACAAGCCGTAGCTGCAGCAGCCGTACTAGTAGAAGAAGCACGGAAATTAACCTTTGGGGGAAGAATGACGGTGTATACCCAGCACTCCGTTAGCACCCTCTTAGCCCAAAAAGCTCAGCGGTGGTTGACGGACTCTCGCATACTGAAATACGAAACCATTCTGATGGTCGGGGATGATGTAAGCTTTGAAAGGAACAATAGTTGTAACCCGGCACAGTTCTTATACATGGAATCAACAGGGGAGCCCGACAAACATCAGAAGGCGAGTGGAAGACCCCCGACGGACGGCAAGTACTGAATAAGGAAGTAACTCGTCATATACTGCAACAACTACACCAACAAAGCCATTGGGGAGTGCAAGCTATGTGCGACACTATCCTAAGGGACTATGTTTGTAAAGGGATATTCACACTAGCTCAACAGGAGGTGTGGGGCTGTTACACCTGCCAAAAGGTAAACAAGAAAATGATGCGTGCCACCCATAAGGGGGGACAAACACTAGCCGACCGACCGTCCCATCGGATCCAAATAGACTTTACGGAACTACCACAAGTTCAGAGATGGAAGTACCTGTTAGTAATTGTGGATCACTTCACTCGGTGGGTGGAAGCATTCCCAACCACTAAAGCGGACGCCCCTACAGTGGCACGGATCCTATTAGAAAATATAGTCCCAAGATATGGAATAATGGGGTCTATTGATTCAGATAGGGGAACACACTTTGCCTCAAAAACACACCAGCTAATCTGTGACGCCTTAGGAATCCAGTGGAAGCTGCACACCCCCTGGCACCCTCAGAGCTCAGGAAGAGTTGAGAGGATGAACAGTACTTTGAAGACGCAATTGACAAAACTAATGATGGAAACCAAGCTACCCTGGACCAAGTGTCTACCCCTGGCCCTACTAAGAATCCGCACGGCTCCTCGAAAAGATATAGGAGTATCCCCTTATGAAATGTTGTTTGGCCTTCCATATTGGAACAAGGTGGAGGGCTATCCTTCCCTGCAAGGGGGAGATGTCTTTGTAAGGGACTATTTACAGGCACTGTCTCGTTCTTTTGCAGAATTGCGCAGGAAGGGGTTACTCGCACAAACCCCACCTCTGGACTTCGCACTCCACCGAACTCAGCCCGGTGACTGGGTCCTGATTAAGACTTGGAAGCCAGAGAAGTTACAGCCGCAGTGGGAAGGCCCATTCCAGGTGCTACTGACCACCGAAGCTGCAGTAAGGACAAAAGAAAAAGGGTGGACCCACGCCGCGAGAATCAAGGGACCCGTAAAGCCCGAAGAAGGTGCAGAATGGACTTGCGTCCAGGGAGAAGACCCGATGGTGCTAAAGCTCAAAAGACGGACAGAATGAACTTTGGGACTGTAATGTATATACTGCTATTGTTGAGAAGCGCTGAAGGGGGATGTGATAAGTGCAGGACGACGGTAAGGGTGGGCATGACGGTTTTTTTCCAGGGTCCTTTGTATCACACTCGCATGTAAACGAGAAATGTTATGACTACAACAAAAAGGAGGAGTATGTGGAAAGTTTAATCTAACCAACTGCTGCTTAAAGATAGATGACAACGGAAAGGTGGTTCAAAAAATATCAGATAAAATAAGGAAACTGGCCCACGTGCCGGTACAGACCTGGAAGCCGCTGGGGTATTGGGACTGGCTGGACGGATGGTTGACAGGAGGCTGGTGGCGAACCGCTTTAGGGGTTATAGGAGGGGGATTGATGGTCCTCCTTCTGCTACCATGTCTGATCCCCTGCTTGCGGGAGCTAATAGCTCGGGTGGCAAGACAAGTCATGCAACCAGGGGCCCCAGCTGATCCTGTTCAGGTACTCCTACAAAGGGAAATAGAGCTAGAGGAAGAAGCCTATGTAAACCCGTGGCAAAAGCCCAACTGATAGCACATTCTAAAAAGAAAAAGGGTGGATTGAGAGAAATGATACTTAAGGAGTCCATTTAGAATGTGCTGACACAGAAAGAACGTGCAAAGCAACTTGCAGGGCAACGTATAAACCAATTTGCAAAATCAGGATGAAACAATAGCTTGCTGATTAAAGAAGCGATACGGGTAACGGGAAGACATGCTTAACGGTTGAACAATAACGGTGTTAATGCGCTGAGGCTGATAAGTGGGCCAAAGGGTAGTCACATTTGTAATTTTGTAATGAGATTAAGGAAGAATGTCTGCACCTCACATGGGTGCAACTCACAAAGTTGTAAACAAGTAGGGTATAAAAAAACTGTGCAAAGTGTAATTCGGCACTCAATCTAGCAGGAGCTGGTTGGGTCCGACTCTGCAGACTCGAAAAATAAAGTTTACCGTTCTGCAAATTGCTGAGACTCAGTGTGTTTCTGACAGATTTCATAAACTGTGTTTGCGCAATGTAGATGATTGCAGGGTGACCTTCTAAAAATTTTGGGATATTAAAAAGAAACAAAGAATGTAACTAATTTTGCTGGTTGGTGCCGTCAGGACACAGTCTTGTTTACAGAAGCACGGTGACATTTGTAGGCTGCCCTCAAAGCACCCTTGGATGGTCATTGACACAAATGATGCTTAACACTGTATATTTTGATATACAGGTGATAACTAAAGCAAGGGGGCACGGTAGCACATCGCTTTATAGCATCAACATCCCGAGTTCAATTCCCACTAAGGAGTTTCTACATTTTCCCTGTGACCGTGTGGGTTTCCTCCACATGCTCCGGTTTCCTCCCACAGTCCAAACATGTATGGGTTAATAGGTTGAGTAGTCACATGGGTGCAATTAGGTGTGCTGCTAGACCAGAAGGGCTTATAACAGCTCTGTATTGCTAAATACACAAGAATAAACTAAATAAGGCTAACCTAATCTTTCTCTCCCTGCTCATGTTTTGTAATGTCTTTGCCCGTGAAGAAAGTATGTGGTATATATTTTGATCAACCTTAGCAAACTATTCTGTTGCCATCCAGTATTTGATTACAGGGACTCCATGACTCTTCTGTTCTGCTACACCTCTACAAATATTTGTCATTTTTTTTCATTTTCCCTCTTCAAATTTTTTACAATTTACCACACTGAATTTCATTGTTACCTTTTTTTCCTTCACCCAATCAGTCTATTGGTATCTTCGCTTGGATCTCATGCAAGTCTCTCTCTCTCTTTCCATGATGTTGGAGGATGCTAGCAAGGTTCTGTGTTTATGGATTTGGACTATGGACATTTTTATTCTTATGGGTTTTATATTTTGTGTTTTCACCTGTTCTTTATCTTTGTTTTTTTTCCTGATGTAGGGAAGGAGGGGTTTGGGGGAGGATCAATGTTCTTGTTGCGTTTTTGTGCAGGCGTGGGGGTGTCAATGACCGTGGCAGTGTACCTCTGTCTGTGTGGTGCGGGTTATGTTTGTTGCTTCTCTTTGAATTTTCTTCCATGGTTTTTCTTTGTTTTGTGGCCATCGTGAAAAGAAGAATCTCAGAGATGTATATTGCATACATACTTAGATAATAAATGAACCTTTGAATCTTTGACGCCTGTTCATTTCTCTTTTCATCAGTTTGTCATGTGGATATTGACAAAACCTTGCGAAAAACCGTGTTTATGTCATGGTTCCGGTTGGCCGTTCCCCTTTAACACTTCTTTCTCCCTGATCATGCCCCAATTTCAGTCAATTGCTGCTAGTTACCCAATTACTGTACATCTGGCCTTCATCAGAGACTGGGAAATAAATATGATGGCGACTCTATCAGAGGTTGTCAGTTCGTTGGTCAATTCTTGTGTGATACTTCGTTCCCCGTTCAGATTAGAACTGGTAATTCTAAGTTCTGCTCTAGGTCAAGAGAGTCCCTGTGAATCCCGTCTCTTTGTCAAGATCCCTCTGGTTTCCTGCTCTAAGTTCAGTTCTATGCCAGCCTCCCCAACTGAGTTAACATGCCAGCGTCCTGCACGTGGGTTCTCCTCCGTCGCCCCTGTATAACAGTTTACAATATTTTATTGCTTTACCTTCTCAAAAAAATCAATGTAGTTTTGTAAGAATGAATTTCCCAAAACAAATTCATGCTGAGTGGCCTCGATTATCTTATCTAATCCTTTCTAAATCCTGATTTATGCTGTTCCTCAATTTTCCTCACAGTCTTTCCACAACCGGTGTCATGTTACTTTGATCAATTCAGCCAGCAACCTTATAGTCCTCCAACACCATAAAGGAGATTCATGAAAATGATTCTAGGATTGAACAACTTGTCATGTGAAGAGTGTTTGATGGCTCTGGGCCTGTATTTAGTGAAATTCAGAAGAATGAAGGGTGACCTCATTGAAACCTATCGAACATTGAAAGGCCCTGATAGAGTGGAGGTGAAGAGGATGTTTCCTGTAGTGGGTGAGTCAAGGACCAGAGGGCACAGCACAGAACAGAGAGGTGTCCTTTTAGAACGGAGATACAGAGGAATTTCTTTAGCCAGAGAGTGGTGAATCTGTGGAATTCATTGGCACAGGAGGCTGTGAAGGCCAAGTCTTCATGTATTTTTAAGGTAGATGTTGATATATTCTTGATTGATCAGGATATGAAGGGATACGGGGAGACTGAAAGGGAAAAGAGATCAGCCATGATACAATGGCTGAGCCAACTCAATGGGCCAAATGGCCTAATTCTGCTCCTATATCTTATGGCCTTACATCTCTGCCAGACAGCTTTAGAACATGGAAAGGAGGGTTACCTTGATTTAACTCGCCAATATTTTCTCACGTAATCTGGTTACCTTTAAAATTTCCTTATTATTTTCATCCCTACAAACTTCTACACTGGGCTAGTCTTTCTAAAGTGAGAGAGTTCCAGTGACTTCCATACACTTTTTTATTTATGTGTTCTCTATTACCTTCAACCCCTCAAGGGTCTAGATTTCACAGAGTTATACAACATGGCAGCAGGCCTTTCAGCCCAACTGGCCCTTGATGACCAAATGCCTCCTCCAGGCTATTCCCATTTGCCAATGTTTGGCCCATAATCTTGTAAACCTTTCCAATCCATGTACCCATCCAACTGTTAATAGGGAAGTTGTTATAGTATCTGCCTCAACCACTTCCTCTGGAATTCATACCACCCTGAGTGTAACAAAGCTATCTCTCGAGCTTCTATTAGAACTTTCCCATTTCCCCTTAAACCATTAGACCAAAGCAGAATCAATTTATATAACTTCCAGTAATTTCTCTACACCCCCTCCCCCTTCTCTCTTGTTCTATTCCCCATTCTGGCTCCCTCTTGTCTTTTACTCACCTGCCTATCACCCCCCCCCCCCCCCCCGGTGCCCCTTCTCCTTCCCTTTCTCCAATGGTTCACTCTCCCCTCCTTTCAGATTCCTTTTCTTCAGGTCTTCACCTCTTCCACCTATCACCTCAGAGCTTCTTACTTCATCTCCTCCCCCCACCACCCCCCGCCAGGGCTTCACCAGTCACCGGCTACCTTGTACTCCTTTCTTTACCACCACCTTCTTATCCTGGCTTTGTCCCCCTTCCTTTCCAGTCTTAATGAATAGTCTCAGCCTGAAGTGTTGATTGCTCATTCCTCTCCACAGGTCAACACACACAAAATGCTGAAGGAACTCAGCAGTTCAGGCAGCATCCACAGGAATAAATAACTACTGGATATTTTGGGCCAAGACCCTTCATCTGGAATTAATTAACAGCATTTAACAGTGGTGGGGGGGGGGGGGGGAAGGAGGATTGCTGAAAGGTGATAGCTGAAGTCAGGTGGGTAGGAAAGATAAAGGGCTGGAGAAGAAGGACTCTGATAGGAGAGGATAGGACCACAGGAGAAAGGGAAAGAGTAGGGGACTCAGAGGGAGGCGATCAGCAGGTGAGAAGAGGTAGGAGGCCAGAGGGGGAAATAAAAGAAGAGGGGAGGGGGAGGGATTTTTTTAAACCATGGATGCTGCCTGACTTGTCAAGTTCCCTCAGCATTTTGTGCATGTTGCTCTAGGTTTACAGCAACTGCAGAATCTCTTGTGTTTAAAAAATGCCAAATTACTGACTTCGATCATGATGTTACACTTCATGAAAACATTAAATTCTGGGAAAGGTAGGAGAGGCATGTTATGACATTGGAGGAATTTCAGTTATGCAGAAGACCGGTTATTTTGAAGCAGAAAAGGTGAAGAGGGCATTTGTTATTGGTGGAGCAACCACTTAGAGTGCTGAGTATTAATAAATAAAGGTCACTGGTTTTGTGATAATTGTCAAGTGGGCAACAGAAGGGAACTTCCCTCTGCAATGAACTGTTAGAGCCTGAAACAACATAAAATGCTGCTGGAAGCAGATTCAACAAGAACTGCCAAATGGGAACTTAAATACTCGGAAGAAAATAAGATGCAGGAATCCTGGAGTGGAACTAATTTCTCAAATCTTTTAAATAACCTGCACAGGCACAAAGGGACAAGGAGAGATGCATTCTGCTTACAATTAGATCCTGCCTTAGCAAGAACCTGGACCTGCTACTGTATTTTGTCTACACCACAATATACCTACAGTGGATGCAATCTCACTGGCTCTCCTCTCAGCCTTCGAAGACCTGGACAATGGCAATGCCCATGCCAAGATGCTGTTTATTGATTACAGCCCACTTTTCAGCAGGTCAGGCAGCATCTATAGGAGCATAAACAGTTTAAAAAATTCCTCCCTCTCCCTCTATTCCCTACTCCAGCCTCTTATTTCTCACCTGCCAATCACCTCCCCCTTGATCCCTTCCTTCTACGTTCCACTGTTCAATACCCCATCACCCCCTCAGTACTCATCAAGAAACTGCAAAACCTGGGCCACTGTTAACTCGCTCTGCAGCTGGATTCTTGACTTCCTCTTTAGGAGACCACAGTCAGTTAAGATCGAAAATAAACAGCAAACCACAGTAAGTGTGAATTGGAAATACCATTTCCTCCTTACTGAAATCTATACAGCACACCTCAAGAATTTGTGATTAGCCCACAGCTCTACTCTTTCTACATCCATGACTGTGTGGCTAGGCACAGCTCAAGCGGCATCTATAAATTTGCCAATGGCACAACCATTTTTGGCAGAATCTCAGATGGTGACAAGGAGGTGTACAGGAGTGAGAAAGGTCAGCTGGTTGAGTGGGTGTCACAGCAACTTTTCGCTCAACATCAGTAAGCCCAAGGAATTGATTGTGGACTTTAGGAAGGGGAAGTTAAGAGAATATACATCAGTCCTCATCGAGAGATCATTAGTGGAAAGTTGGGGGGGGGGGGCAGTTTCAAGATCCTGGCTGTCAGCATCTCTTAAATCTATCCTGGGCTCAACATACTGATGTAATTACAAAGATGACGTATCAGCAGCTACACAATTCATTAAGAGTTTGAGGAGATTTGTTACGTCACCAAAGACTCTAATACATCTCTACAGATGTACCATGGAGAGCATTCTAACTGGTTACATTATCATCTGCACAGAATAAGAAAAGCTGCAAAGGGTTGCAAATACAACCAGCTCCATTATGGTCACTAGCCTTCCCAGCATCGAAGACATTTTCAAACAGCAATGCCTCAAAAATCCATCATTAAGGAGCTCATTACCCAGGACATGCTCTCTTCTTTTTGCTTCCATCAATGAGGAGGTACAAGAGCCTTAAGGCACACATTCAATATTTTAGGAAGAGCTTCTTCACCTCCACCATCAAATTTCTGAACAGATAATGAGGCAGTGCATGAAATCTACCTTGTTATTTTTGCTTTCTTTTTTACACTAATTTACTTTAATTTCAAATATTTAATATATACTTCTTATTGCAATTCATACTTTTCTTATATATTGCATTGTACTTCTGCTGCAAAACAACAAATTTCACAACTTAGGTCAGTGATATTAAACCTAATTCTGACTTAATTGTATTACCATTTTATAACTATAAGTTTGTTCATTAATATATAACTGTTTTAATTATATGTAGCTGTTTTAATAATATATAGCTATTTAATTATTTAATTATATTTATTTTAATGCTAGGAGCATTGTAAGAAAGATGGATGAGCTTAGAGCTTGGATTGATACCTGGAAATATGATGTTGTAGCTATTAGTGAAACATGGTTGCAGGAGGGGTGTAATTGGCGACTAAATATTCCTGGAGTTCATTGCTTCAGGTGTGATAGAATCAGAGGGGCAAGAGGGGGAGGTTTGGTGTTGCTTGTCAGAGAAAAAATTACAGCGGTGCTCTGGCAGGATAGATTAGAGGGCTCGTCTAGGGAGACTATTTGGGTGGAATTGAGGAATGGGAAAGGTGTGGTAACACTTACAGGGATGTATTATAGACCACCTAATGGGGAGCGAGAATTGGAGGAGCAAATTTGCAAGGAGATAGCAGATATTTGTAGTAAGCACAGGGTTCTGATTGTGGGAGATTTTAATTTTCCACACATAGACTGGGAAGCCCATACTGTAAAAGGGATGGATGGTTTGGAGTTTATAAAATGCTGCAGGATAGTTTTTTGCAGCAATACATAGAGGTACCGACTAGAGAAGGGGCAGTGTCGGATCTGCTGTTAGAGAATGAGATAGGTCAGGTAATGGAGGTATGTGTTGGGGAGCACTTTGGGTCCAGTGATCACAATGCCATTAGTTTCAATATAATTATGGAGAAGTATAAGACTGGACCCAGGGTTGATATTTTTAATTGGAGAAAGGCTAACTTTGAGGAGATACGAAAGGATTTAGAAGGAGTGGATTGGGATCATTTGTTTTATGGGAAGGATGTAATAGAGAAATGGAGATCATTTAATGTTGAAATTTTGAGGGTACAGAATCTTCATGTTCCTGTTAGCTTGAAAGGAAAGGTTAAAAGTTTGAGAGCGCCATGGTTTTCAAGGGATATTGGAAACTTGGTTAGGAAAAAGAGAGATATCTACAATAAATATAGGCAGCATGGAGTAAATGAGGTGCTCGAGGAATATAAAGAATGCAAGAAAAATCTTAGGAAAGAAATTAGAAAAGCTAAAAGAAGATACGAGGTTGCTTTGGCAAGTAAGGTGAAAATAACAAATTATATTAATAGCAAAAGGATAGTGAGGGATAAAATTGGTCCCTTAGAGAATCAGAGTGGACAGCTATGTGTGGAGCCGAAAGAGATGGGGGAGATTTTGAACAATTTCTTTTCTTTGATATTCACTAAGGAGAAGGATATTGAATTGTGTAAGGTAAGGGAAACAAGTAGGGAAGTTATGCAAACTATGACGATTAAAGAGGAGGAAGTACTGGCACTTTTAAGGAATATAAAAGTGGATAAATCTCCAAATCCTGACAGAATATTCCCTAGGACCTTGAGGGAGGTTAGTGTCGGAATAGCAGGGGCTCTGACAGAAATATTCCAAACGTCATTAGAAACAGGGAAGGTGCCTGAGGATTGGTGTATTGCTCATGTGGTTCCATTGTTTAAAAAGGGTTCTAAGAGTAAACCTAGCAATTATAGGTCTGTTAGTTTGACATCAGTGGTGGGTAAATTAATGGAAAGTATTCTTAGAGATGGTATATATAATTATCTGGATAGACAGGGTCTGATTAGGAACAGTCAACATGGATTTGTGCATGGAAGGTCATGTTTGACAAATTGAATTTTTTGAAGATGTTACAAGGAAAGTTGATGAGTGTAAAGCAGTGGATGTTGTCTATATGGACTTCAGTAAGGCCTTTGACAAGGTTCCGCACGGAAGGTTAAATCGTTAGGTATTAATATTGAAGTAGTAAAATGGATTCAACAGTGGCTGGATGGGAGATGCCAAAAAGTAGTGGTGGATAACTGTTTGTCAGGTTGGAGGCTGGTGACTAGTGGTGTGCCTCAGGGATCTGTACTGGGTCCAACGTTGTTTGTCATATACATTAATGATCTGGATGATGGGGTGGTAAATTGGATTAGTAAGTATGCAGTTGATACTAAGGTAGGTGGCGTTCTGGATAAAGAAGTAGGTTTTCAAAACTTGCAGAGAGATTTAGGCCAGTTAAAAGAGTAGGCTGAATGATGGCAGATGGAGTTTAATGCTGATAAGTGTGAGGTGCTACATTTTGGTAGGAATAGTCCAAATAGGACATACATGGTAAATGGTAGGGCATTGAAGAATGCAGTAGAACAGAGTGATCTAGGAATAATGGTGCATAGTTCCCTGAAGGTGGAATCTCATGTGGATAGGGTGGTGAAGAAAGCTTTTGGTATGTTGGCCTTTATAAATCAAAGCATTGAGTACAAGAGTTGGAATGTAATGTTAAAATTGTACAAGGCGTTGGTAAGGCCAAATTTGGAGTATTGTTTTCAGTTCTGGTCACTGAATTATAGGAAAGATGTCAACAATATAGAGAGAGTACAGAGAAGATTTACTAGACTGTTAAACACAAGGAAATCTGCAGATGCTAGAAATTCAAGCAACACACACAAAATGCTGGTGGAACACAGCAGGCTAGTCAGCATCTATAGAAGAAGCACTGTCGACGTTTCGGGCCGAGACCCTTCGTCAGGACTAACTGAAAAGAAAGATGCTAAGAGATTTGAAAGTAGGAGGGGAAGGGGGAAATGTGAAATGACAGGAGAAGACCAGAGGGGGTGGGATGAAGCTAAGAGCTGGAAAGGTGATTGGCTAAAGAGATACAGAGCTGGAGAAGGGAAAGGATCATGGGACAGGAGGCCTGGGGAGAAAGAAAGGGGGAGAGGAGCACCAGAGGGAGATGGAGAACAGGCAGTGTGATGGGTAGAGAGAAAAAGAAACTAAATGTGTCAGGGAAGGGGTAAGAAGGGGAAGAGGGGCATTAATGGAATTTAGAGAAGTCAATGTTCATGCCATCAGGTTGGAGGCTACCCAGCCAGTATATAAGGTATTGTTCCTCCAACCTCAGTGTGGCTTCATTTTGACAGTAGAGGAGGCCATGGATAGACACATCAGAATGGGAATGGAACGTGGAATTAAAATGTGTGGCCACGGGGAAATCCTGCTGTCTCTGGCGGACAGAGCGTAGGAGTTCAGCAAAACAGTCTCCCAGTCTGTGTCGGATCTCGCCAATATATAAAAGGCCACACCGGGAGCACCGGACGCAGTATACCACACCAGCCGACTCACAGGTGAAGTGTCGCCTCACCTGGAAGGACTGTCTGGGTCACTGAATGGTGGTGACGGAGGAAGTGTAAGGGCAGGTGTAGCATTTGTTCCGCTTACAAGGATAAGTGCCAGGAGGGAGATTGGTGGGAAGAGATGGGGATGGGGGAACGAATGGACAAGGGAGTCGCGTAGGGAGCGATCCCTGCAGAAAGCAGAAAGACGGGGGAGGGAAAGATGTGTTTGGTAGTGGGATCCCATAGGAGGTGGCGGAAGTTACAGAGAATTATACGTTGGTCCTGGAGGCTGGTGGGGTGGTAGGTGAGGACAAGGGGGACCGTATCCCGAGTGGGGTAGCAGGCGGATGGGATGAGGGCAGATGTGCGGGAAATGGGAGAGATGCGTTTGAGAGCAGAGTTGATGGTGGAAGAAGGGAAGCCCCTTTGCTTAAAAAAGGAAGGCATCTCCTTCGTCCTGGAATGAAAACTTCATCCTGAGAGCAGACGTGGTGGAGACGGAGGAATTGCGAGAAGGGGATAGCCTTTCTGCAAGAGACAGGGTGAGAAGAGGAATACTCCAGGTAGCTGTGAGAGTCTGTAGGCTTATAGTAGATATCAGTAGATAAGCTGTCTCCAGAGATGGAGACAGAAAGATCAAGAAAGGGGAGGGAGGTGTCAGACATGGACCAGGTAAATTTGAGGGCTGGGTGAAAGTTGGAGGCAAAGTTAATGAAGTCAACGTGCTCAGCATGCGTGTAGGAGGCAGTGCCAATGCAGTCATCGATGTAGCGAAGGAAGAGAGGAGGACAGAAACCTGTATAGGCTTGGAACATGGACTGTTCCACAAAGCCAACAAAAATTCAGGCATAACTGGAACCCATGCAGGTGCCCATGGCTACACCTTTGGTTTGGAGGAAGTGGGAGGAGCCAAAGAAGAAATTATTGAGAGTAAAAACTAATTCCGCTAGACAGAGGAGAGCTTTGAGACCATCCAGGTGTGGGATGGAGGTATATCGGGACTGGACGTCCATGGTGAAAATAAGATAGTGGGGGCCAGAGAACTTAAAATCATTGAAAAAATTAAAAGCATGAGAAGTGTCATGAACATAGGTGGGAAGGGTTTGAACGAGGGGGGATAAAAAAGTGTCAAGGTATGCAGAAATGAGTTTGGTGGGGCAGGAGCAAGCTGAGACAATGGGTCTACCTGGACAGACAGACCCATTGTCTCAGCTTGCTCCTGCCCCACCGAACTCATTTCTGCATACCTTGATACTGTTTTATCCCCCCCTGGTTCAATCCCTTCCCACCTATGTTCATGACACTTCTCACGCTTTGAATTTTTTCAAAGATTTTAAGTTCCCTGGTCCCCACCACCTTATTTTCACCATGGACGTCCAGTCCCTATATACCTCCACCCCCCACCCAGATGGTCTCAAAGCTCTTTGCTTCTTTTTGGATTCCAGACCTAACCAATTCCCCTCTACCACCACTCTCCTCCGTCTAGCGGAATTAGTTCTTACTCTCAATAATTTCTTCTTTGGCTCCTCCCACTTCCTCCAAACCAAGGGTGTAGCCATGGGCACCCTCATGGGTCCCAGTTATGCCAGCTTCTTTCTTGGCTTTGTGGAACAGTCCATGTTCCAAGCCTATACAGGTTTCCATCCCCCTTTTCCTTTGCTACATCGACGACTGCATTGGCGTTGCCTCCTGCATGCATGCTGAGCTCGTTGACTTCATTAACTTTGCCTCCAACTTTCACCCTGCCCTCAAATTTACCTGGTCCATTTCTGACACCTCCCTCCCCTTTCTTGATCCTTCTGTCTCCATCTCTGGAGATGGCCTATCTACTGATATCTACTATAAACCTACAGACTCTCACGGCTACCTGGAGTATTACTCCTCCCACCCTGTATCTTGCAAAAATGCTATCCCCTTCTCGTAATTCCTCCATCTCCGCCGCATCTGCTCCCAGGATGAGGATTTTCATTCTGGGACAAAGGAGATGCCTTCCTTTTTTAAACAAAGGGGCTTCCCTTCTTCCACCATCAACTCTGCTCTCAAACGCATCTCTCCCATTTCCCGCACATCTGTCCACCACCCCACTCGGGATAGGGTTCCCTTTGTCCTCACCTACCACCCCAGCAGCCTCCTGGTCCAACGTATAATTCTCCGCAACTTCCGCCACCTCCTATGGGATCCCACTACCAAACACATCTTTCACTCCTCCCCTCTTTCTGCTTTCCGCAGGGATCATTCCCTACACGACTCCCTTGTCCATTCGTTCCCCCCCATCCCTTCCCACCGTTCTCCCTCCTGGCACTTATCCTTGTAAGCAGAACAAGTGCTACACCTGCCCTTACACTTCCTCCCTCACCACCATTCAGGGCCCCAGACAGTCCTTCCAGGTGAGGCGACACTTCATCTGAGAGTCGGCTGGTGTGGTATACTGTGTCCGGTGCTCCCGGTGTAGCCTTTTATATATTGCTGAGACCCGACACAGACTGGGAGACCATTTTGCTGAACACCTACGCTTGGTCTGCCAGAAAAAGCAGGATCTCCCAGTGGCCACACATTTTAATTCCACGTCCCATTCCCATTCTGATATGTCTATCCATGGCCTCCTCTACTGTCAAGATGAAGCCACACTCAGGTTGGAGGAACAACACCTTATATACCGGCTGGGTAGCCTCCAACCTGACGGCATGAACATTGACTTCTCTAAATTCCGTTAATGCCCCTCTTCCCCTTCTTACCCCTTCCCTGACACATTTAGTTTCTTTTTCTCTCTACCCATCACTCTGCCTGTTCTCCATCTCCCTCTGGTGCTCCCCTCCCCCTTTCTTTCTCCCTAGGCCTTCTGTCCCATGATCCTTTCCCTTCTCCAGCTCTGTATCCCTTTAGCCAATCACCTTTCCAGCTCTTAGCTGCATCCCACCCCCTCTGGTCTTCTCCTATCATTTCGCATTTCCCCCTCCCACTCCTACTTTCAAATCTCTTAGTATCTTTCTTTTCAGTTAGTCCTGACGAAGGGTCTCGGCTGGAAACTTCGACAGTGCTTCTCCTATAGATGCTGCCTGGCCTGCTGTGTTCCACCAGCATTTTGTCTGTCTCACTGGAACATTACCTGGGTTTCAGCACCTAAGTTACAGGGAAAGATTGAACAAATTAGGTCTTTATCCTTTGGAGTGTAGAAGGTTGAGGGGGACTTGATAGAGGTATTTAAAATTATGAGGAGGATAGAGTTGAAGTAAATAGGCTTTTTCCATTGAGAGTAGGGGAGATTCAAACAAGAGGACATGAGTTGAGACTTAGGGGGCAGAAGTTTAAGGGTAACATGAGGGGGAATTTCTTTACTCTGAGAGTGGTAGCCGTGTGGAATGAGCTTCCAGTAAAAGTGTTAGAGGCAGGTTTGGTATTGTCATTTAAAGCAAAATTGGATAGGGTTATGGGCTGAGTGCAGGTCAGTGGAATTAGGTGAGATTAAACATTCAGCACGGGCTAGAAGGGTCGTGATGACCTGTTTCCACTCTGTAATTGTTATATGGTTATATAAACCTTTATGTATATCTTCAAAATAAATTTGGATGTCTTAAGTCAGTCATAGACAATTTCAATCCTTAAAGTATAATTATGCTATAGAACTTGAAAGGAAATTCCTTTTTTTTTGCAATATAGTTAGGCATTAGAGTCATAGCGAAGTAGGACACATAAACAGGCCTCAGGCCATCTAGTCCACGCTGAAACGTTTAAACTGCCTACTCCCTTCAACCTGCACTGGGACCAATGCTCTCCATACCCCAACTGTCCATATACCTAAACTTCTTTTGAGTGTTGAAATTGAGCTTACATGCACCACTTGCACTAGCAACTCATACCGCACACTCATAACCATCTGAGTGAAAAAGTTTCCCGTCATGTTCCCCTTAAACTTTTCACGTTTCACCCTTCACCCATGACCTCTGGTTGTAGTCACACCCAACATCAGTGCAAAAAGCCTGCTTGTATTTACCCTAACTATACCCTTCATAATTTTGTACACCTCTTTCAGATCTCCTCTCAATCTTCTACATTCTAAGGAATAAAGTCCTAAACCCTTCAGTCTTTCAGAACTGGCTATGTAAATTTTCTCAGTAATCTTTCAACCTTACTTACATCATTACTAACAAAGTAACAGTACTGAGTGCGCCTGAAATAATGGCACTGAGGAATATTAGCAATAATAAGATAAACTGTCAGATTAATCTGATACTTCAGATTAGTTACTTGATTAGAAAAAATGGTGACATTACAAGTACTATCTGTAAACAGGATTTACACTGCATCTTCACCTCAGTGGAGCAGACCGTATGGAATAAAAACATTAGGGCCACAAGTATTTCCCAAGGATGCGCTTTCAGGAAGAGTGACAAGGTATGTGGGTTCAATGCACATCAGAGTGACATAACAGGAACAGACTTTGTGAGCTCTTTGCAATCTTGCTGTATTTTTTTCCATCAGTTTCTGACGGTGCCGCGAACAATAAAATCACTCTACAAATACATTAGAAATCATCATTAACGACGCGTTGCAACGCTTAAACAGCATTAAATACACTTACTGCCTGGCACCAGGACGACAATAGGAACTGTTATCACAACGATAATAACAACAGTTGCAACGACACCCAGAAGCACTTTACATATGGTCTGAAATAGAAAGTTCACGTTTCAATGTGTTCGCATTCCTTCATTCAACAACGGGGATATTGACTTAAAATTTCAAAACTCGGAATAGTATGCGAAGTTATTACACAGCCACAAAATGAATTAACTACACTCTCCACACAACCCCCCCCCCTCCCCACACACAACCACCACCAACTAACTCCCGTTCTGAGTAGCCAAATGAACAAAAACACAGGTCAACGCGTTGCCAGCGATCAGAACCCGCTCATAGGTGATTTTATTTCACGCTGTGAGTTAACTATTTTACCAGTTACTGACCTGCATATTCGGCTCAAGTCTTGTTCTTTGGATAGAAGTGTGAAGCCCGACTTTGATTAGTCTGGAATCGTGGCAGAGGCTGGATGGACAAGAAGATATCAACTCAAAAACTGTTGCCGGGAACTTTACAACGTCACTAATGTACCTAGTTTTTGGCTTAGTAAACGATCGTTAAATATTATCTGCAGTCGTATGCATCGTCCCAGTCTATCAGTTACCAATTGTAAATGCAAAGGTTAACTGATAACAAAACGCTATATTTTGATACGGAAATTGGACAATTATTTTCATTGCTAAAAATCCTTGTGTGTCAGCATTTACAAACGTGGGTTGTGGCTGAACAGCTGTTGCAACAGGAGACTTACCACTTGGTTAGGTTAATTCAGACAGCAGATTCGCAGTCAGGACTGAGGCCAACGTGATGCCGAGGAAACACTGCGTAAGGACTACCGAGTACAAACGTCCGGTTTTATTTTAACTGAGATATTGTCAGATCAGCTACTCCGACAAGATCTTACTATAGACAACGCTTTAAGCATTCATTAATTTCCCTAACCGCGCATTAGTGACTTTTGACATCGCTGTGCGCTATTTTGAATTGGATGGGTCGGGTTGTCTTATTTCCCATTTGATGGGTGGAGATGAATAAAATAGTTTATTTCCTTCCCATTTTGAAACAGATGTTTGCAGCTGATAAATGCCGTGCAATATCGCTGCCTGCCACCCGTGTTAGTATTTCTGATGTGTTCCACCGTCTCCACTGGAATAAAGGCATTCAATAAATATCTATGTGGCGTGTAAAGCTAACCGAGAAACGTAAAGCAGAACGAGGAGGACACTTGGTAGGTAAAGAGGAATAAACACGCAGACATTATCCAGCTTTCTCGCTGCCTAACGAAATGTTGTTTTTACCCATGCCTTTCAGGAGGCTCCTTGTGAAAGAAACCTCCGTGATATTAGAGTAGATTTGTTGTACGAGTACTCTGGGAAAAAAAACTAAACGAAATGTAAAACAGATTGTGCAGAAATACTGTCACAGCTGACTAGGTAACTTCAGTTTTAACTTCTCTCACGCCGAATAGTGGTGAATCCAATTGCAGAGAAAAGTCGCACAAAATTAGAGGGAAACAATTGAACAAAGTTTGTTTATTGTTTACTCATTGAGATACAGTACAGGTTAGGCCTTTTCAATCCTAACCTAACCATGGGCAATTTATAGTGACCAATTAATCTTCCAACCAGTACATTTTTGGATGGTGGTAGGAACCCCAGAGTCACAGGAACATATAAACTCCTTACCGGGAGCAGCTAGAATTGAACCCAGGCTAGCTGTACTGTAAAGCATTGTGCTAACCACCAAGCCACCCTGGATTCCATAAGAGGCAAGATACAGACAGGGGTTAACTAAGGTCACCAAAGTTAGCAATTCCCACAAACAAAATCAAACTTCACCCAAAAAGAAGATACCAAACTGAGCCAAGAAACTAGGGGGCAAGGAGCTTATACAGGGCTACAAACGAGGCACAGGTGATAACAATGAACTATCCTCATCTGCAGATGAGCAGAAAGCCTGGCCTTGTCAACTCTGCCTCCCACTGATGGCCAGTTCAAGGTGCGAGAAGAACTGTTGGTACAGTATATAAACAGAAGTTTGGCTTCCCCACTGCAGAGCAGTGAGAACTGGATGAAGTCTGTTGAATGGGAGGCTGTAACTGTGAATCACTGCTTCTTCTGGAAGGAGGGTTGTCATCCTTGTATACTGGAAGAGTTGTTGCATTTCCTGTAGTTTGTGGGAACTAGGTATGAGAAAGGGAGGGAGTGTTGATAGAGATGGAAAAGTGGAACAGTGTATCAAACAGGGAATGCTGAAAAGAAAAGGAGGGGGTGAGAATGTACCTAGCCCTCCCCTCTTGTTGCAAATGGCAGAAATTGCTGAGAATGAGCATGTTGCAGAGAATGACTGGGTGGGAAGAACAAGGGCAGGAAATGGAATGGACATGAGTTGAGGTCCCTCTGTCTCTGGTGGAAGGAAATTCACCAATGACGATAAAAGAGATACTGATGGGAAAGTGTTGTTGTTTGACTGGATACAATGGAGACAGAAAAGCCTGGGGAAAGGAATGGACACTATAGGAAACAGGGAAGGATGTGCTCTTAATTAGTTAGGGTGCCAAAGATTATGGGGTTGAGGGGATCAAATGGTTCTGTTTATTATCAGAGAATTCACACAGTACAAAACCTTAGTCTTCACAGACATCTGTGAAAATAGAAGAACCCCAAAAAATGAACAACAGGAAAATATTAGAATCCCACTCCCCCGCCCACCCAATTAGCAGCAAGCATCAATTCATCAGCTTCCCCCTTCCTCACCCACCCACTTCAGCAGCAAAGTGTCAGCCCCCACCACCCACCAAGCAAAAACAAAGCACAGAGACCATGATCTGCAGTCAACAAAAACTATTAGTTATCCAACAGTCTGATATGCCACAGTCTCTCTCTCTCTCTCGCTCTCCCTCCTGTTACAGAATTCTGTGATGCCTTTTATTCAGAGATTCTCCAACTCAAGAACCAGCAGCAAACTCTCCACCCCACTGAGAGAGAGAGAGAGTGATCACTCGACTACCAAGACCTCCATCCACACACTTGCTTCAGCAAAATCCTGATGTTCCTTACCTCAGTCAGCAACACTTTAGAGAGGGATAATAAATTTATTTCTTTATTCTTTGTCTTTGGGATACAGCACCAAATAGGCCATTCTGGCCCCTCGAGCCATGCTGCCCAGCAACCCCTGATTTAACCCTAACCTAATCATGGGACAATTTACAATGACCAAGTAACCTTCCAACCAATATATTTTTTTGAGCTGTGGGAGGAAACCAGAGCACCTGGAGAAAACCCACATGCTCATGGTGAGAACATACCAACTCCTTATAGGCAGTGGTGGGAACTGAACCCAGGTCACCTGTACTGTAAACTTTGTGCTAATCACTAGCTCATTGTGCTGCCATGATTGAATAGAGGAGCAGACTCTATGAGCCAAATGGTCTAATACTGCCCCCCAATGTGAGACAAAGGTAGACCTGAACTTCTTTCAATCTGGCCTACTGAATTCAGATCTCATGATGTACCACTCTCTGGCCATCACCCAAATCCAAGCCATCATCTCCTGGACCATTCCATATCTCATCAGAAAAGGAGATCTCCACTCCACAGCCTCTGGCCTCATATTGTTACCAGCCTGTACAGCCCATTTCCACCTCTTACCTAAGGTCCATGAACAGAACTGCCATGACAGAACCATTTTCTGTTAGCACTTGCCCTATTGAACTCATTTCTTCAAAACTGGACTCTATCCTACTTCTTCTTGGCTGGTCCCTTCCCACTTACATCCAAGTTACCTCTCATGCCCTCCGCCATTTCAATAACTTCAGACTTCCTGATTCCAAATGGCTTGTTTTTATCATGGATATTCATTCTCTTTGTATTCATATACCCATTTGAGGATCTCAGAGCCTTCTGTTTCTTTCCTGAATAAAGAAGCAGCTGATTTCCTTCCAAATGGCAAAATTTGTGCTAATCTTCAATAACTTTTCTTTTGATTTCTCCAACTTTCTACAGATCAAAGAGGTGGTTACAAGCACTCTTACAGGCCCTATCTATATACTTTTGTCAACCTCATAGAAGAGTGCTACTTCCAACCCTAAACTGGCACCCCCACCAAATCTTTCTATGCTCATTGACAACTGCTTCAGATGTGTCTCTGGCACTCACGCAGAACTCATTACTTCATCAGCTACCCTGCCCTAAATTCACCTGAACATCACTGATAGTTCTCTTTCTTTTTCAGATTTTTTTCTGTTATTGGACAAATCTCCACCGGCATCTTCTATAAACCTGCTTGACTCCCACAGCTGATTCAACCATGCCTTCTCCAACCCTTCCTCCTGTAAGGATGCCCTCACTTTTTATTAATTTATCTAACCTGTTCATGTGTCCTAAACATGGGGCCTTCTGCTCTAGAGTTTCTCAAATGCCTTCCTTCTTCCGGAAGCTCAGCTTCCCCTTTATCATGATTGATGGAACTCTCACAATTAAATCTTCCATTTCCCACATGTCTACTCTGAACCTCTTACTCCAGAGGCCGAACAGCAAGGGTTTTCTTGGTCCTTAGCTTTCAATCCTCCATCCTCCATATCCAACACATAATCCTCTGACTTCTCTGCCAGCTTCAATGTCATCACCATTCGTATCTACTCCACTCTACCCCCTACATGACTCAGAGGGTGGAGCAAAGTCAAGATGGCACTAAACGGCGACTCCTTGGCTTGCATCTTTGGAGACTGCTCTATTTCTATCTTTGAAATCTCGTTTTTTCCCCTTTTCAAAGTTCTTTTGAAGACCCTGACCTGGTCTACCACTCTGACTTTGGTTCTTTACGGGAATGGGACCCGCTCTCAGGGCCTCACAACGGGCCATTTTTTGATAGGCCAAGGACGCAGCCTGGAAGACGAGCGCGCCTTCAGGGTGCCGGATTTTCGTGGCTCTGGAGGCGGCTGATTCAAGGCTGGTGCCCCTGACTGAGGCGTCGCAGGAGAACATGGAACATCGGGAGCATCCTTTTAGCTGCTGTGGGCTGTGTGTCCAGAGACCTGAGCCATGGGGCCAACTCTCTCGGCTCAGAGCTCGGAAAAAGCAACACAACATCATAAATCAGAGAGTTGTTTGTTATGTCTCCCCACTCACTCTAAAATGGGAACACCTTATTTTCCTTTATTAGGGAGAGAGAGAGAGCCTCTGGTATGTCAAATTACCAGGTGAACGAGTAGTCTTTGGGGTACTGCAAGTCTGTGTCTTAATTGATGCTTTGCTGCACGCTTGAGTGCTCGGTGGGGGGCGCCGATGCTTTTTCGCTGGGGGGGTGGGGTTCGTTGCCTGCTGCTGTTTTTGCATGGGAGGGGAGTGCTGGGGGGGGGCTTTGGGGTTCTAACATTTGACAGTCATTCATTCTTTGGGGCATTCCTCTATTTTCATGGATGTTTGTGAAGAAAAAGAATTTCAGGATGTATATTGTATACATTTCTCTGACATTAAATGTACCTATTGAATATATTTCCATAGGGTTTGTTCTCCTTGGGACTCTCTAGTCTGCTCATATCTTCCTTTGTCCTCTGGCACGTTTTGCTTCAGCTGACATAACATGTAGCCCTTCACCCCCTCTCCTCATCATAAAACCACCCCTTTCAGATGAGTCAGATGTTGACTGGATTTGGTGCTCACAAAGTGACTTCCTTTAGATTCTACGTTCACACTTTATATTTCTTGACTATTAAAGGTGTCAAAAGGTATGGGGAGAATGCAGGATAATGGGGCTGGGGGTTGAGTGGTATAATAAATCAGCCATAATCAAATGGCAAAGCAGAGTGGATGGGACAAAAGACCTAATTCTACTCCTATGTCTTATGGTCTTACATTGGTGGAACCAGGCATAGTCTAGGTGATGCCTTGCAGTCCTTCTACCGCAGCTAATCTGAGCTTCCCGTCGCACATCATTGTAACTTCCCAATCCCACAACAACCTCTCTGTTCTCTGCCTCCTCTATTGATGCATGGAGATGCACGTTAGATGCAGACCATTTTATTTACCACGGGAATTCACCACTGTCCTTATAGTCGGTGTCTACATTCCCCCCAGTGCTAATGCAAAGGAGGCGCTCTGTGAACTGTACAGGACTATTAGCAAACTGCAGAACGCACACCCTGATGGACTATTTATCGTCGCCAGAGATTTTAACCATGCAAATCTCAAATCAGTGCTCCCCAAATTCCATCAGCATGTGGACTTTGCAACGAGAGAGAGAACGCGCTGGACCTTGTTTACACAAGCATCCCCACCCCCACCTCGGTTATTCAGACCACATCTCTGTTACACTGATGCCAGCATACAGACCGCTCGTCAGGCACTCCAGACCAGTTCTGAAGCAGGTGAAAACCTGGCCAGCAGGAGCCATCTCTGCTCTTCAAGGCTGCTTTGAGCACACTGACTGGCACATGTTCAGGGAGGCTGCAACCGGTGGCAACTCTACCAACTTAGAGGAGTACATGGCATCAGTGACTAGCTACTTCACCAAGTGCATTGGTGACATCACTGTGTCCAAGACCATCACTACACGCGCCAACCAGAAGTGATGGATGACAGCGGAGGTGGGTGTACTGCTGAGGACCCGTGACTCTGCTTTTAGAGCAGGTGACAAGGCAGCCCTAACAACAACGAGGGCCAACTGTCAATGGCCATCTGAGAGGCAAAGCGTGCACACGCCCAGCGAATCCACAGCCACTTTCAGGACAGCGGCGCATGTGGAAGGGCATCCAGGACATCATCACCTGACTGTGCGGGTGATGCCTCCCTCCCAGATGCGCAGAACAACTTCTACGCTCGTTTTGAGGCAGAAAATGACGTGGCAGTGAGGAAGTCCACCCCTCCTCCAAATGACCAGGTGCTGTGTCTCACCGTGGCCGATGTGAGGAGAGCCCTGTGCAGAGTCAACGCACAGAAGTCTGCTGGACCAGACAATATTCCTGGCAGAGTGTCTAGAGGATGTATAGACCAGCTAGCAGATGTTTTCACTGACAACTTCAACATCTCCCTGAACAGCGCCATTGTTCCAACGTGCTTCAAGGCCACCACCATTGTTCCTGTGCCGAAGAAGTCTTCAGTGTCCTGCGTCAATGACTACCGTCCCGTTGCACTCACATTCATCATCGTGAAGTGTTTCGAGAGGCTCGTCATGAGGCACATCAAGACCCTGCTGCCCCCCTCACTGGAATCCCCGCAGTTCACGTACCGTCCCAACTGTTCAACAGATGACACCATTGCCATCACCCTCCACTTGGCCCTAACCCACCCAGACAAAAGAGATACGTACGTTCGAATACTGTTCATAGACTTCAGCATTCAACACAATCATTCCTCAGAAACTGATTGAAAAGCTGAGCCTACTGGGCCTGAACACCTCCCTCTGCAACTGGATCCTAGACTTCCTGACTGGGAGACCTCAATCAGTCTGGGTTGGGAGCAGCATCTCCAACACCATCACACTGAGCACGGGGGCTCCACAGGGCTGCGTGCTCAGTCCCCTGCTGTTCACTCTGCTGACCCACGACTGTGCTGCAACACACAGCTCAAACCACATAATCAAGTTTGCCAATGACACGACCGTGGTGGGTCTCATCAGCAAGAACGACAAGTCAGCTTACAGAGAGGAGGTACAGCAGCTAACGGACTGGTGCAGATCCAACAACCTGTCTCTGAATGTGAACAAGACAAAAGAGATGGTTGCTGACTTCACGAGGGCACGGAGCGACCACTCCCTGCTGAACATTGATGGCTCCTCAGTAGAGATTGTAAAGAGCGCCAAATTTCTTGGTGTTTACCTGGCGGAGAATCTCACCTGCTCCCTCAACACCAGTTCCATAGCAAAGAAAGCCCAGCAGTGTCTCTACTTTCTGCAAAGGCTGAGGAAAGTCCATCTCCCACCCCCCATCCTCATCACATTCTACAGGGGTTGTATTGAGAGCATCCTGAACAGCTGCATCACTGCCTGGTTCGGAAATTGCACCATCTCAGATCGCAAGATCCTGCAACAGATAGTGAGGTCAACTGAGAAGATCATCGGGGTCACTCTTCCCACCATTACAGACATTTACACTACACACTGCATCTGCAAAGCAAACAGCATTATGAAGGATCCCACGCACCCCTCATACAAACTCTTCTCCCTCCTGTCTTCTGGGAAAAGGCACCGAAACATTCGGGCTCTCACGACCAGTCTATATAACAGTTTCTTCCCCCAAGCCATCAGACACTCAATACCCAGAGTCTGGACTGACACCAACTTACTGCCCCCTACTGTGCCTATTGTCTTGTTTATTATTTCTTGTAATGCCTGCACTGTTTAGTGCACTTTATGCTGTCCTGGGTAGGTCTGTAGTCCAGTGTAGTTTTTTCTGTGTTGTTTTTACGTAGTTCAGTGTAGTTTTTGTATTGTTCCATGTAGCACCATGGTTCTGAAAAATGTTGTCTCGTTTTTACTATATACTGTACCAGCAGTTATGGTCGAAATCACAATAAAATGACTTGACGACTTGAAATGCAAAATGAAAAATCAAAATCTAATATTTTGGTTGGGTAGCTTCCAACCCAATTGTATGAACATTGAATTTTCCATTCTTAAGTAACACTTATTCCCTGTAGACTCATCCTTCCCAAAGACCATTTGTCCACCTAGTTTCTTTCTCCCTTTGTTCTTCTCTCCCAGCCTTTCCCCCCAAATAGTTACACCTGCCCATCACCTCAACCTCAGCTGTTTCCATCTATCCTCTACCACCCTCTGCTGAGTTCCATAGCCAGTGGCATGCAGAAGTTTGGGCACCCCGTCAAAATTTCTGTTACTGTGAATAGCAAAGCGAGTAAAAGATGAACTGATTTTCAAAAGGCATAAAGTTAAAGATGACACATTTCTTTAGTATTTTAAGCAAAATTACTTTTTTATTTCCATTTTTTACAGTTTCAAAATAACAAAAAAGGAAAAGGGCCCATAGCAAAAGTTTGGGCACCCTGTATACTCAGTACTTAGTTACACCCACTTTGGCAGGTATCACGGCTTGTAAGCACTTTCTTTAGCCAGCTAAGAGTCTTTCAATTCTTGTTTGCGGGATTTTTGCCCATTCTTCCTTGCAAAAGGCTTCTATTTCGGTGAGATTCTGTACTGCTTTTGAGGTCTATCTGCAGATTTTCGATGATGTTTAGGTCAGGGGACTATAGACAATAGACAATAGACAATAGGTGCAGAAGTAGACCATTCGGCCCCTCGAGTCTGCACCGCCATTCTGAGATCATGGCTGATCATTCACTATCAATACCCAGTCCCTGCCTTGTCCCCATATCCCTTGATTCCCCTATCCATCAGATATCTATCCAGCTCCTTCTTGAAAACATCCAGAGAATTGGCCTCCACCGTCTTCCGAGGCAGTGCATTCCACACCTCCACAACTCTCTGGGAGAAGAAGCTCTTCCTCAACTCTGTTTTAAATAACTGACCTCTTATTCTCAGTCCATGCCCTCTGGTACTGGACTCTCCCAACATCTGGAACATATTTCCTGCCTCAATCCTATCAAATCCTTTAATTATCTTAAACGTTTCAATCAGATCCCCTCTCAATCTCCTCAATTCCAGCGTGTACAAGCCCAATCTCTCCAATCTCTCTGCGTAAGACAGCCCTGCCATCCCAGGAATCAACCTAGTGAATCTACGCTGCACTTCCTCAATTGCCAGAATGTCCTTCCTTAAACCTGGAGACCAAAACTGGTGTGGTCCAGGTGTGGTCTCACCAGGGCCCTGTACAAATGCAAAAGAACATCCTTGCTCTTGTATTCAATTCCCCTTGTAACAAAGGCCAACATTCCATTTGCCCTCTTCACTGCCTGTTGCACTTGCTCATTCACCTTCATTGACTGGTGAACTAGGACTCCTAGGTCTCTTTGCATTTCTCCCTTACCGAACTCGACACCGTTCAGACAATACTCTGCCCTCTTGTTCCAGCTTCCAAAGTGGATAACTTCACATTTATTCACATTGAATGACATCTGCCAAGTATCTGCCCACTCACTCAGCCTATCCAAGTCTCCCTGTATTCTCCTAACGTCCTCTTCGCATGTCACACTGCCACCCAGTTTAGTATCGTCAGCAAACTTGCTGATGTAGTTTTCAATGCCCTCATCTAAATCATTGACATAAATCGTAAAGAGCTGTGGTCCCAATACAGAGCCCTGTGGTACCCCACTAGTCACCTCCAGCCAGTCTGAGAAACACCCATTCACTGCTACCCTTTGCTTTCTATCTGCCAACCAGTTTTCTATCCATATTGAAACCCTGCCCCCAATGCCATGAGCTCTGATTTTACTCACCAATCTCCTATGTGGCACCTTATCGAATGCCTTCTAAAAATCTAGGTACACAACATCTACTGGCTTACCCTCATCTAACATCCTTGTTACACCCTCAAAAAACTCCAACAGATTAGTCAAGCATGATTTGCCCTTGGTAAATCCATGCTGGCTCGGCCTAATCCTATTTCTGCCATCTAGATGTGCCACTATTTCGTCCTTAATAATGGACTCAAGCATCTTCCCCACGACTGACGTTAAGCTAACAGGGCGATAGTTCTCCGTTTTCTCCTTCCCTCCCTTCTTGAAAAGTGGGACAACATTAGCCACTCTCCAATCTTCAGGAACTGATCCTGAATCTAAGGAACATTGGAAAATGATTACCAATGCATCCGCAATTTCCTGAGCCACCTCTTTTAGAACCCTCGGATGCAGACCATCTGGACCCGGGGATTTATTAGCCTTCAGTCCTACCAGTCTACTCATCACAGTTTCTTTCCTAATGTCAATCTGTCTCAATTCCTCTGATATCTTATTCCTCTGGCCCATCCATACATCTGGGAGATTGCTTGTGTCCTCCCTGGTGAAGACAGATCTAAGGTATGCATTAAATTCTGTTGCCACTTCCCTGTTTCCCATAACAATTTCTCCCAATTCATTCTTCAAGGGGCCAACATTGTTCTTAACTATCTTCTTTCTCTTCACATAGCTAAAAAAGCTTTTGCTATCCCCTTTTATATTCCTGGCTAGACTCTCATACCTGATTTTTTCTCTCTGTATTGCTTTTTTAGTTAAGATCTGCTGTTCCTTAAAACTTTCCCAATCATCTGTATTCCCACTCATCTTAGCCCTGTCATACTTCTTTTTCTTTAATGCTATACAATCTCTGACTTCCTTTGTCAACCACTGTGGCCCCTTCCCCCTCTTTGGATCCTTCCTTCTCATTGGAATGAACTGCATTTGCATCTTTTGTATTATGCCCAAGAATATCTGCCACTGCTGATCCACTGTCTTTCCTGCCAGGGCATCTGCCCATTTAACTTTGGCCAGCTCATCCCTCATGGCTCCGTAGTCTCCTTTATTTAATTGCAACACTGACACCTCTGATCTGCCCTTATCCCTCTCAAATTGTAGATAAAAACTTATCATGTTATGATCACTACTTCCTAATGGCTCCTTTACTTCAAGATCACTTATCAATTCCTGTTCATTACACATCACCAGGTCCAAAATAGCCTCGTTCCTGGTTGGCTCAAGCACAAGCTGTTCCAAAAATACATCCCTTAGACACTCCACAAACTCCCTATCCTGGGGTCCAGCACCTACCTGATTCTTCCAGTCCACCTGCATGTTGAAATCTCCCATAACGACTGCATTACCTTTAGCACATGCCAATGTTAACTCCCTAATCAACTTGTACCCAATATCCACGCTACTGTTTGGGGGCCTGTACACAACACCCATTAGGGTCTTTTTACCCTTACTGTTCCTCAGCTCAATCCACACAGACTCTACTTCCCCTGTTCCCAAGTCACCTCTTGCTAAGGACTGAATCTCATTCCTCACCAACAGGGCCACCCCACCCCCGCTTCCCATATTTCTGTCTCTACGATAGCACGTATACTCTGGTACACTCAATTCCCAGGCCTGATCCCCTTGCAGCCATGTCTCCGTTATCCCAACAATATCGTAGTTCCCCATTTTCATCTGAGCTTCAAGCTCATCTGTCTTATTTCTGACACTACGCGCATTCAAGTATAGAATTCTTAGCCCATTCCTCCTCTCTTTGCTTAAAACACTGTCTACTGTACCTAACCCAGCTCCTTGAACTTCCATCGAACAAATTGCACCCTGAATTTTGATGACCTTCTCAAGATCACCCAAACCTTGTACACATTTAACCCCATGCACCTTCTGACCAACCCTCTGGATCTGGATCCCTGCCCCCTGAACATCTAGTTTAAACCCCCCCGAGCAGCACTGGCAAATACTCCTGCAAGAATGTTAGTACCCCTCCGGTTCAGATGTAGACCATCCCTTCGAAACAGATCCCAATGTCCCTGGAACAAAGACCAATTATCCAAAAACCTGAACCCTTCCTTCCTGCACCATGCTCTCCGCCTCGTATTAATGTGCATAATCATTCTATTCTTCGCCTCACTCGCACGTGGCACAGGTAGCAATCCCGAGATTGTCACCCTGGAGGTCCTGCCTTTCAGCTTCACTCCTAACTCCCTGAACTCTCTAAGCAGGACCCCCTCACTCACCTTACCTACATCATTGGTCCCTACATGGACCACTACATCTGGGTTCATGCCCTCACTCTCAAGAATAGCCTGCACCCGATCTGAGATGTCCCGGACCCTGGCACCAGGGAGGCAACATACCATCCGAGACTCCTGATCAGCCCCACAAAATCTCCTATCTGCCCCCCTAACTATAGAGTCCCCTAAAACTATCGCTCTCTTCTCTTCCCTCCTCCCCTTTCTAGTTGAGGGTTCAACCTCTGTGCCAGAGGCAGGACCACTACAACTCATTCCTGGTAGGTCATCCCCATCAACAGTATCCAGTACGGTATACTTATTGTTAATGGGAATGGCCGCAGGGGTGCTCTGCTCTCTCTGCCTGCTCCCCCTGCCTCTCTGGACCGTCACCCATCTGCCTACTTCTTGGTTTTTTGGTGTGACTACCTCCTGATAACTCCTATCTATCTCTGCCTCCACCTCCCGAATGATCCGTAGTTCATCCAGCTCCTGCTCCAACTCCCTAACTCGGGCTGATAGGAGCTGCAGCTGGACGCACCTTTTGCAGGTGTGGTCATCAGGGACAACTGTGTTGACCCTGACTTCCCACATACTGCATATGGAGCACACCACTGCTCTGACTGTCTCCCCCATACCTGAACTGAATTAATAGAATAAGTCTAAAAAGCACCTAGCGACCTTACCTTCTTCCCCTCAGCGAGCAATCACACAGCCTTACCGAAGTCCCCTTACGCCGAAGCCCCCTTAGCCAAAGCCCAGGACTCTGCTTCCAAGGACTCTGCTGCCCGCTCTGAAAAGAAATCCTGCCTTTTAAAGTGCGCGCTCGACGCTGACGTCACTCGTGCCTGCGCAGTTCCCCCTCCTCCACAGGTATTGACCAGGTAGGCTTAAATCCTACCTACACGGTCGAATTCTCTGAGCTCCCAGCTGAATCACAAGCTGTAACTTGCTCCCGATTCAAATGACCACTCTGAAAAGAAGTGTGTGAGGGCCATGACAAGACCAGCTTACGCCTCTTGAGGTAGTCCATTGTGGATTTTGAGGTGTGTTTAGGGTCATTATCCCATTGTAGAAGTCTCCTCTTTTCATTTTCAGCTTTTTTTTTACGGACAGTCTGATGTTTGCTTCCAGAATTTGCTGGTATTTAATTGAAATCATTCTTCCCTCTGTCAACGAAACATTCTCTGTGCCACTGGGTGCAACACAAGCCCAAAGCATGATCAATCCACTCCCATTCTTAACAGTTGGAGAGGTGTTCTTTTCATGAAATTCAGCACCCCTTTTTCTCCAAACACACCTTTACTCATTGCGGCCAAAATGTTCTATTTTAACTTCACCAGTCCACAGGACTTGTTTCTAAAATGCATCAGGCTTGTTTAGATGTTCCTTTGCAAACTTCTGATGCTGAATTTTGTGGTGAGGACACAGGAAAGGTTTTCTTCTGATGACTCTTCCATGAAGGTCATATTTGTGCAGGTGTCACTGCACAGTAGAACAGTGCACCACCACTCCAGAGTCTGCTAAATCTTCCTGAAGGTCTTTTGCAGTCAAACGGGGGTTTTGATTTGCCTTTCTAGCAATCCTATGAGCAGTTCTCTCAGAAAGTTTTCTTGGTCTTCCAGACCTCAACTTGACCTCCACCATTCCTGCTAACTGCCATTTCTTAATTACATTACGAACTGAGGAAACGGCTACCTGAAAATGCTTTGCTATCTTCTTATAGCCCTCTCCTGCTTTGTGGGCATAATTTATTTTAACTTTCAGATGCTAGGCAGCTGTTTAGAGGAGCCCATGGCTGCTGATTGTTGGGACAAGGTTTGAGGAGTCAGGGTATTTACAAAGCTTTGAAATTTGCATCACTTGGCCTTTCCTAATGATGACTGTGGACAAGCCATAGCTCTAACAAGCTAATTAAGGTCTGAGACCTTGGTAAAAGTTATCTGAGAGCTCAAATCTCTTGGTGTGCCCAACTTTTGCATGGTGCTCCTTTCCTTTTTTCCCTCTCTAAAATTGTACAAAACAAAAATAATACACTAATCTTACTTAAAACATTGAAAAGAATGTTTCATCTTTAACTTTATGACTTTTGGAAAACAGGTCATCTTTTACTCACTTAACTATTCACAGTAACAGAAATTTTGACCAGGGGTGCCCAAACTTTTGCATGCCACTGTATGTTCATACATTTTTCTTGTAACTAAGTTTATTCACTTTTTCTACACAGAGGATTCTTTCTATTTTGTCAGGATAAGCAATATGGTATATGTATACCAGTGTGAAATTTAAATGTTACTTCATGATGTCACTAAGTTGTTAAGGCCCTTTGTCAGATGATTAATTATTCTAACATTGTATGTAACATGATTCCAGCAGTTAAGTATTGACTGCCACACATTTCTTGGTCTTGCTGGTTGAGTGATGTATGTAATACTTCAGAATAAAAGAACAATACAATACACTGTGGAGTAATTATGACACAGCTGGTCAGTGACATCTGGTTTGACATGGAAAAGTAAAAAGAGTTGTGATGGAACATGACTGGTCAACTCTGCAGCTTTGATCATTTAGTATCGTGACAGCTGCTTCGGGAGGCACAAGCGTTTCGAAAAGAGTTCTCATGAAACTGATCTCAGTTACAGTTGGGAGAACCAAGCAGTCTTGATGGGTTGTCAGTGAAGACCTCTCAATCAAGGCTTCACTTAGCAAGTCTAGGAATGCCTGTGAAAGCTAACCGTGCACCTGTACTTACACGTGCAAGCAAGAGAATTGCTTTGGCATGCACACGTATCTTGCAAGTGTACAATATGGACTGTAAAATGGTATACAGAGAGCTGATTGGTGCCTTCCGGAAGGGTAGGATGGGGAAACACGAATCACTCCTCATACAGGGATCAGAAGTGGAGAATGTAGTGTCTGTGCAGAACGACATAGAAATTAAATAGAAGCATGGATGCAGAAGATGCCTGTAACTGGTGTATTCACATTGCAAAGACAGCAAGAGAAAGAAGAATGCGCATGCATAGATAACAGCACATGCACAGACAACAGATCAGTAAGTCGTGCAAAGGGGTGGGGAAGTCATTGCTCCAAAAGAAATAGATCCATACATTACACTTTCTCTCCCTTAAGATTAATGCAGTATAAAACTGTGTAAGTACAAAACATTCAATTTCCCTTTCATAAACCCATATTCCAGATAAGCATGCTTTCACAATAACAGTCCATATCAACTTCACTGTTCTAAAGATTCAGTATTTTGGGTGGCACTGTTTCTTTCAGGGTAGCACCTCTGGACCTGTGGAGTGGCATCAGGGTAGGCAGGTTTGGTAGGTGTCTTGTCTAAGACAAAATTCTTAGTTTCTGGTGTCATGTTGTTGTCAGTGACGTTATCATCACTGAGAGGTACAGTAACTATGGTGATGGTAATGTGTCCACCTTGTTGGATGCAATCGATTCTTGTATGTTCTTCGGTTGAGCATCCAGTATCTGGTCCATGTGACGTCTCCATGTCTGATCTCCAACATCCACTGTGTACATCAGTGGTCCAGTTCTTGTAGCTATCCTACCAGGTGTCCACTTGTCTTCTCAGTAATCATGTGTCAGGACTTCCTGTACAATCTCAAAGATCTTTGCTGTTTCACTTGCCAACTGGCTGAACCGTTTATTTTGCACTTCCCTGCATAGATCTGGTTTCAGGAGGTCTTCGTGAGATCTCAGATTCCTGCTCATGAACAGCATTGCCTGTGTCTGATTGGTCGTCGCATGAACAGAGTTCTGATACACAAAATGGAAGTTGTCCGCATTGTGCTGTAGAGAAATGTCCTCCTTGTCCATCACTTTAATGGACGTCTGGATAAACTTTTCAGCTAAACCATTCGTTGCTGGGTGGTGAAGAGCTGACTTGAAGTGTTTGATGCCATTTTCCTTCACGAATAGTCTGAATGCTTCTGACGTGTATTGGGGTCTGTTGTCATTCACAATTTGTTAGGGTAAGCCGTTTCTAGCAAAGATAGTTTTCAGAGTGGAGAAAGTCTTTGCTGAGGAGGTTGACTTCATTGAAATAACTGCTGGCTTCTTTGAACGAACATCCACAGTAATCAGGAACATGGAATCCATGAATGGCCCAGCAAAGCCAATATTTATTCTTTGCCATGGTGATGACAGCCACTCCTATAGGTTTAATGGAGTGTGTGGGGGTATTTTTTTGAACTTTTTGGCATCCTGAACAGGTTTTGGCCATCTTCAATCTGTTTATCTGTTCCCAGCCACCACACATAGCTCCTGGTGGGATTCTCCATCTTGACTGCATCCAGGTGTCCTTCATGCAGGTTTTCTAACACACTGCTGTGCAGTTGAGAGGGAACCACAACATGAGCTCCACACATCAGCATTCTTTGACCTATCAACAGTTGGACTCGTCTGACTGAGGACTCTGGAAACATAGGGTACCAATGAGCTAGAGACACGTGCATGGTGATTTCATAGACTTTTCACAATGCCGGGCCATTCCTTGTTTCCCTTTGTAGTTTGGAATTTGTTACTGGCATCTGGTCCACCAATGCGGTGTTGAACACCTCTGCTGGGTCACAGTATGAAGACTTTTCTTCTTCAGTTGCCAATAGTGGAAGACGTGACAAGCCATCAGCATTGCTGTGTTGTTTGAAATCTTTGAACTCTATGTGATAAGAATGGGCTTCGAGGAATCGTGCCCGATGTTGTAACCGGGTAGCAGTCATCACTGGAATCCCCTTCCTGGGATTGAAAATGGCCACAAGAAGCTGGTAAGCTGCCACTAGAGCAAACTTTTGTCCATAGAGGTAGTGGCCAGTCCCCATACTTGACTTTTTCCCCACGCTAGACTAAGGGCCTCTCAGTCGATCTGTGCGTAGTTGCGTTCTGCACTTGTCAGTGATCTTGAAGCAAGTGCAATCAGACATTCAGATCCATCTTTCATAATGTGTGACAAAATGGCTTCAAAACCATAAGGGGAAGCATCACACACCAGTCTGATGGGCAGGGATGGGCCATCATGGGCTAGCAGTTCCTCGGATGTTATTAGTCTCTTTGCTTTCTTGAATGCTCTTTCACATCTCTCTGACTATTCCCACTTTGCTCCTGTCTGTAATAGTGTGTTCATTGGATACAGCACTGTGGCAACGTTTGGGAGAAACAGGTGGTAGTAGTTTACAAGGCCCAATTACAACCTGAGTTGTGACACATTTTCCAGTTTGGGTACCTGTAGCACTGCTTCAGTCTTCTCTTGTGACTTATTAAGCCATGCTTGTCAATGACTTGTCCATAACATGAGATTTCATTCTTGAAATCTCAGAAATCTCTCTCTGCACTCAGACCATACTCTCTCAGCCTGGTAAGTAATTTACCAAGGTTCTGGAGGTCTACTTGATCATTTTTGCCGGTCATGATGATGTCATCAAAGTAACATTTTGTTCCTAGGATATCTTGGAACATTTGGTCCATTGCTCTTTGCCTAATTGCTGGGGCCGAAGTGATGCCAAAGATGAGAAGATTGTGAGGAACTTCTTGCTTGACTCCTCAATCTCCAATTGCAGATAGGCTTGTGACAAGTCAATCTTTGAAGACCTCTCCTGGTCTGCCAAAGATTCAAAAATGTCTTTTATCCATGACAGGGGAAACTGCACAGTGCACAGCACTGGACTGATGTTCACCTTGAAATCCCAACATATGCAAATGGCGCCGGCCTTCCCTTTCTTGATCATCTGTACAATGGGTATGGCCCAATCATTCCACTCTAACTGAAGAGAATTCCAGATGCCTTCAAGCTCTGCAGTGCAGGATCCACATTAGGACGTAATGTGTAAGGCACTGGACATGCTTTATGGAATCTCGGTGTTGCTCTTTCATTCAGTTCAGTTCTGGCCTTTGTGCCTTTGAGTTTACCAATCCCCTTCTGAAACACCTTCTCAATAGCTTTAAGCAGCTGTGCCAGTCTCTGGTTAGTGCCACCATTTGGGCTGCCATGGGCTGTCGATGCCACACTGAGAGCTTTGATTGAGTGCCAGTCTGAGTTGGAATTTTGGGTTGGAGTAGATGAGGGGAGTGACGAAGTTAAGGATGTTGACATTGCATCAGCAATTAGATATGAAAAGGTCCAGGTGATAGAAGATAGTGGAATTCTGATGGGCTTGGGGATCACTGGGATGTGGTCATGGAAATACAAAGGTGACAGCTCTGCTGAGGATAGAACGCTTGTCATCAAGTAGGTAGGTATGAAGAGGATGTTGAAAACCTGGCAGCAGTTGGAACAGGAGCAAAATGGTATTAATAGTAGGCAGGATTTAGTGGGGGAAGGGGTAACAGGGGCAACATAGTGAAGGGAAGGAGCTCAAGTAACCATCCTCAGCCCTCCTCTTTCCCCTCTTTTTTAACACTTGAAGATTGGCCATCACCTGTTCCCACAGGTTTTATTTTGCTTCAGTTTACAGTATTTGCAATCTCTTATGTGTCCATGGGAAGTGCTTTCCTGGCATAAAGCTATTCCTTCTTACCAGAATATGACTTACCTGAGATCTTTAATATCTGGCATCATGCTCGCTATCACCATGTTTAATCTACTTTAGTCTACTTTAGCCAACTTGGTCTTTATACTATTGTAACTGACTTTATTTAAGTTTAGGAGTCTAGTTTCTGGCCCACATCCCTCATCATTAAACTTATTTCTTGGGAATACATTCTTTCTTCCTCTTTCTTACGTCGACTCAGGCCTAGGGAGCCTTGCCTTGCTACTGGTACCACACAGCCCAATACTATCTGTCTCGGGTCAGGTTGTCAGCGACTCAACGGGCACATCCCCTGGGCACTTCGGGAGGAGGGTGTGTAGGCACCCAGCAGGACTAAAAACAAAACCTGTCAAAGGGGCGGATGAACTCCTTGTGAGTCAACGGCCACCTACCGTCTGTGTGAGGAGTGGCACACCACACAGTCTTTCGTTTTGCACCTTGTAAGGCAAATTTAAGACAATAGGGATATATTACTATGTCATAATTAATTTATCCTCTCTCATTCCATCATGCCAGATCTAAAACAGTCTTAAATTGTTTCCTATTCAGGTGCAATCTACTTGGTTTGTAGAGATGCCACATGACCCAGAAATGGTCCCAATTCTTCATGAACATTCAGAAATCTAAAGCCTTCACTCCAGTCACACACTCATCTTCTCTCTTCCTATTTCAGCACACACTAGCACTTGGCACTTGTAATAATCCAGAGGTTATATTCATTCAGGTCCTACTTTTTAACCTATTTTCTAACTTTGTCTGTGGAGTTTCATTCTTTTTCTAACCCTGCTATTGATATGGATCACAACATCTGGTTACTCACCTTCACCATTCAAAGTGCCCTCTGGCCACGCAGTGACATCCTTGATCCTTGAACCACAGAAACAACATACCATTGTGGAATCATGTTTGTGTCTGCTGGGATATCTGTATGCTCCTCAAACTATAAAAATTCCCTAGATCCCTTACTGAACCTTTTTCAGTGCCATGGAATTGGAACTGGCTGAATTCCCAGAGGATCATTGTGGTACAGAGTACAGTACCATCAGACCATAAGATACAGGAGCTGAAGTAGACCATTTGGCCCTTTGGGTCTTCTCCAACATTTCATCATGGCTGATCCATTTCCTTTTCAGCCCTAATCTGCTACCTTCTTCTCATAACCCTCCATATCCTGACTGATCAAGAATCTATCAACCTCTGCCTTAAATATCCCCAAAGAATTAGCCTCTCTCTGGCTAAAGAAATTCCCCCTCATCTCCGTTCTAAAAGGACGCCCCTCTATTCTGAGGCTGTGCCCCCTGGTCTTAGTGACTCCTCCATCACAGGAAACAACCTCTCCACATCCACTCTATCAAAGCCTTTCAAAATTCAGTAGGTTTCAATAGGATCCCCCCTCATTTTTCTGAACTCTAATGAGTACAGATCTAGAGCATCAAATGCTCCTTATATGATAAGTCTCTCAATCCTGGAATAACTTTTGTGAAATTCCTTTGAACCAAGTCCATTGTTAGCACATCCTTTCTTAGGTAAGGAGCCCAAAACTGCTCACAATACTCTAAACGAGGCTGCGCCAGTGCCTTATAAAGACTCAACATTACATCATTGCTTTTATATTCTCTCAAAATGAATGCTAACGTTGCATTTGCTTTCCTCACCACCAACTCAACCTGTAAATTAACCTATAGGGAATCTTGCAGTAGGACTCCCAGGTCCCTTTGTGCCTCAGATTTTTGAATTTTCTCTCCATCTAGTACTTGCTAATGAGCAACATAGACCCAGGGGCTCTTACAGTAACTACTCTTTCAGAATGCCCATATGCCAACAAAATATATGAACACAAATTCCCAGTTGCCTCTGTTCCTGCACATTCTTCGTTGCAGCCAATAGGTAACACCAGAGATGCAGTATTTTTGTGCTCTGCGTATTATATCCACAAAACAAGGACTCCAGCTGTCCTAAATTGTATTTATCTTGTAACTAATGTCATTAAAACTACTTATCTGGTCACTTAGCACAATGTATTTTATCAGGCCTTGCAGAGAAGAGATTGGCTGTCACCCTTCTCAGCAACCAATGAGTTTTACTTCAGTGGTTGGTAAATTGATGGAGAAGATCCTGAGAGGCAGGATTTTTGAACATTTGGAGATGTATAATATGATTAGGAGTAGTCAGCATGGCTTTGTCAAGGGCAGGTTGTGTCTTACGAGCCTGATTGAATTTTTTGAGGATGTGACTAAACACATTGATGAAGGTAGAGCAGTAGATGTAGTGTATATGGATTTCAGCAAGACATTTGATGAGGTGCCCCATGCAAGGCTTACTGAGAAAGTAAGGAGGCATGGGATCCAAGGGGACATTGCTTTGTGGATCCAGAACTGGCTTGCCCACAGAAGGCAAAGAGTGGTTGTAGATGGGTCATTCTGCATGGAGGTCAGTGACCAGTGGAGTGCCTCAGGGATCTGTTCTGGGACCCCTATTCTTTGTGATTTTTATAAATGACCTGGATGAGGAAGTGGAGGGATGGGTTAGTAAGTTTGCTGATGACACAAAGGATGGAGGTGTTGTGGATAGTGTGGAGGGCTGTCAGAGGTTACAGCAGGACATTGATAGGATGCAAAACTGGGCTGAGAAGTGGTAGATGGAATTCAACCCAGATAAGTGTGAAGTGGTTCATTTAGGTAGGTCAAATATGATGACAGACTATAGTATTAATGGTAAAACTCTTGGCAGTGTGGAGGATCAGAAGGATCTTGGGGTCTGAGTCCATAGGACGTTCGAAGTAGCTGCGCAGGTTGACTCTGTGGTTAAGAAGGCATATGGCGTATTGGCCTTCATCAATCATGGAATTGAATTTAGGAGCTGAGAGGTAATGTTCCAGCTATATAGGACCTTGGTCAGACCACACTTGGAGTACTATGCTCAGTTCTGGTTGCCTCATTACAGGAAGGATGTGGAAGCCATAGAACGGGTGAAGAGATTTTCAAGGACATTGCCTGGATTGGGGAGCATGCCTTATGAGAATAGGTTAAGTGAACTGGGCCTTTTCTCCTTGGAGCGAAGAAGGATGAGAGGTGACCTGCTAGAGGTGTATAAGATGATGAGAGGCATTGATCATGTGAATAGTCAGAGGTTTTTTTCCAGGGCTGAAATGGTTGTCACATGTTTAAGGTGCTGGTGAGTAGGTACAGAAGAGATGTCGGGGTAAGTTTTTTACTCAAAGAGTGGTGAGTGCGTGGAATATGCAGCTGACAATGGTGGTGCAGGCAAATAGGATAGGATCTTTTAAGAGGCTTTTAGCTAGGTACATGCAGCTTAGTAAAATAGAAGGCTATATGTAGGCTTAGTAATTTCTAAGTTAGGGACCTGTTCGGCACAACTTTGTGGGCCGAAGGGCCTGTATTGTGCTGTAGGTTTTCTATGTTTCTAATATAGTGTGAACTAATCTTGAAGAATAGTTCAATGGCTGTAGGTGGCACAGCAGTGTAGTGTTAAGCACAGTGTTTTACAGTACAGGTGAAATGGTTCAATTCCCACTGCCGCCAGTAAGGATTTTGTATGCAAATATCAGAGAACAACTCTACCCAACCATCACCCACCCAAGCTATGTATTTTCTGAGTTACTTTCCGTTTGCCTGTTCTCCTGTGACCACATGGCTTTCCTCTGTATGCTCCGGTTTCCTCCCACACTCCAAGGACATACTGGTTGGTCATTGTAAATTGCTCCTTGATTAGCCTAGGATTAAATTAGGCGATTGATGGTTGTCACGGCCCGAAGGAAAGGAAGAGCCTCTTCTGCATTTTATCTCAATAAATGAAAAAACAGTAATTAAACATATATTTGGTTTGTGAAAGGTAGTAGTAGTAGTAGTCGTCTCTTGAAGTCCGAGTAAGACGAATGTGTTGTGCAGTCAACGTCTGTGGGCACACATATGACTTCTGAGGCCGAAGTCCTAAGCGCAGATACAGCTGCAGATGGGGCAGGGAGCACTGCCTGTTGGGGCAGGAGCAGACGCCTTCCTGTATCTTTCTTGATTCACTTGCATGCGCCAGTTGGCTTGGAAGTTGTTTGCTGACTTGGAGCATAGATTGCGCCACTTAGTAAATAAAAGTGATCTCCTTTCCCAACAAACAAAAACTTTCTACATTCATATAATTTATATATAGTTTTCCTCATCATAACAAGGTTCTATTCTAAATGAGATGCTTCCTCACAGTTGAACAACTTGGTTTCTATCCTGGCCTCAGGGGCAGTTGTGTGGAGTTTACACACTCTTCCTGTGACTGTGTGGGTCTCCTCCAATACTGCAGTTTCCTCCCAATTTCCATCAGCATGAAGGTTGGGACGTAAATTGATGACTGCAAATTACTTTCCACCTGGGTGGATGGAAACAGGCCGAATAATAGATCACAAGGGAATTAGCAGGGATGTGGGATTGTTCTGTGAGCTGGCACAGATTTGATGGGCAATATCATATGGAAGCATATAATTGAAACATTGCAGTTCACAGCACTGAGGCTTGACAAATCTCTTCCATACTGTTTTTCAGCTACTACAATCCCGAATAGTCTTAAGCAATTATTATGAATGCTGGAAATTTGACAGAAAAACACCTCAATTCATGAAACACGTAGTGTGCGGTACTTTCTCCTTCCTTTTGCTAAAGCATTCACAGCAACAATAATTCTCAACTCTGTCTTGAGTTGATGATTCATTCTTCAACCAGAGGACACAGTGACCTAAACATTCACAGGAACACATTGAACTGTTGCTCTGTGATGTTCCAGTAACCCTTTTGTTTATGAATCTGTTGCTTAAATGTGGGTGCTGGTCATTACTGAATTTGCTTTGTACAAAAGTCACATCTTTCCTTAATGTGCTCTATTGGAGGATGCAAAGGAAAGAGGCATGTCCGGGTGAGGGTGGGGAATGCATGGATGGCAGATGCTGATGGTGGTGGAGAGTTACCACAAGGGTCAGTTACTTATATCCAGTGGCAGCAAAGTTCTGTGATTGGCACTCTGGGTGTTGCGAGTTTGGTGAGAAGGTGAACCATTTGAATCGTGTCTGCAATCATATTGGTGGCAAGGGACTAGAGAGCAGGATATTGCAATTCGGCAATCTAAAACAAGAACAGATAATGCTTAAAAAAAACTCAGCAGATCAGCGGAAAGAAATGAAGGGTCCCAGACCTGGTATGTTAACTGTTTCTCTATCCACAGATTTAGTCCGAACCTGCTGAGATCTAACAGCATTTGATGTGTTTGTTTCATACAGATTGCCTTTTGTATTGTGTACAGGAGGTTATTTTTGCTTCTTGGGATTGCTAATTATACTCCCTCGGAATAAATCTTGAGGTACACATCGGTGTTGCGGAAGATGAAATCATATGCACAGACTTGGTTAAAGGATGATTAATGCTTGGGAAGATCATTAAGATTGTAACTGGGGAATGTAAATGGGAAATCTGTGAGCAAGAACAGCCAAGACAGGATTGGGAGCTACAGGCTGGGGAATGAGGATTGGGGGCAGGGAAGGTTTCAGACCATGGTGAATCTGAATTATAGCAAGAAAGTAAGGAACTGAAGCCCACTTGTTCTGGGAATTGTTCAAAGATATCCTCTTCAGATTTTCCTGCTGCAGATCAATGTTACGGATTTGTTGGACTGAGACTGCCCAAGGACGGATTCACTAAATGTCTTCATGCATTAGTTTCTCCCAGCAATATCTTAAAAATAAGATTTTCAAGAAGCAATGAACAGCTACGTAAAACCAATTCAAGTTTCTGGGGTATTATTAATCACTTTGGAAACAAGCAATTCATTTTCCTACCCACCACACTTGAAAAGTCATGTCATTGAGACTAAGTCTGTAAGTCTTTGTCAATCCATTGCATTTGGCAGCAATGTCCACAGTACTAAATTTGCTGTGTTTATGACAGGCACCAATCCATTTCTTTCACAGTGAAACAATTATAGACCTTGGTGTTAAGTCAATCTGTGCGGAGGAGAATTCCTCATGAGGTGTCCTACATTATTGTTGTTCCTTTCTGCACCTTGAGGCACATCAGGTCGCAACCTGGCCATTCTTCAGCGTTTGTCTGTTTTTTACAATGTCCAGTTGCTAGTTCGCTGCTTAACCCAGCACAGATGGAAAGTGTGTAAGGAGCGGCTGGATTTGAACCCGGAACCACTCGCCATTAAGTCCAGTGCGGATGCCACTACACCACTGACTGGCTTTCCTCCATTACCTTAGTGAGTACAGCTGAGCTGATAGGTATAAATGACATGGGAGTATTACAAAAAAGAATGAGAAATTGGTCTCGAAAAACATTAATGAATATTGGAATTGGTGGTATTGCAGAGGTGAATATTAAAAATCGACACTTTGAATTTGCAGCTTGGGAAGGTGCCAGTGAAAATCTATAACGCATTCTGCAGATGCTGCAAATCCAAAGCAATGCACACAAAATGCTGGGGGGACTCATGGATGTTCTGAGAGGACACTCTCCTTCAGGACTGAAAAGGAATAGGGAAGATGTCAGAATAAAGAGGGGAGAGCGGAGGAAGGATAGCTAGAAGGTGAGAGGTGAAGCTAATTGGGTAGGAAAGATAAAGGGAGAGGAAAGAATCTAACAGAAGAGAGTGATGAAAGGGGAGTGGGGGGCACCCGGGGTGGTAATAGGCAAGAGTGGGTAACAGAAGAAGAGGGGAGGGGGAGGGAATTTTACCAGAAGGGGAAATCGAATATCCATGCCATCAGGTAGGGATCTTCTCAGATGGAATATAAGGTGTTATTCCTCCAGCGCAAGGACAGGAGTTAAAGCAGGCAGGCATGCTTACCTCATCAGATTATATATTGCTCCACTTCTTATTTAAAGGCTGGTCTCAAAGTCAGATTTGTGACATTAGTGTTTAATACTGCACACTGACTGCTTCTTGTTTTAAGGGCATCCAAGATTTTCCTGAAACCCAAGGCTGAGAGCTCTATTATGAGTAAATCCTGATTTTTATCATACTGGTTGCACACTGATGTTATCAAAGAGGAAACTGTTATGTGAATACTCTTGAATTAAAAGGTGTTGCTTGAGGCAAGGAAGAAGTTGCATGCTGTTATTTGTTGCACGTTTATATTGTTTTTGATAATTAATGTTTTTATCCACTTTGCACAAAGATATTTCACCCGGAGATGTAGATTTAGAAATGGACAATATTTACCCAGTGAATGAATTACAAAATAAATTAGCATTGGGAATGCTTCACTCAAGAAGAGGCTCCAAAGCATTCGGGCTCTCACGACCAGTCTATGTAACAGTTTCTTCTCCCAAGCTATCAGACTCCTCAATACCCGAAGCCTGGACTGACACCTTGCCCTACTGTCCTGTTTATTATTTATTGTAATGCCTGCACTGTTATTGTGCACTTTATGCATTCCAGTGTAGTTCTGTAGTCTAGTGTAACTTTCTCTGTGTTGTTGTTTTTATTATTACGTAGCTCAGTCTAGTTTTTGTACTGTGTCATGGTCCTGAAAAACGTTGTCTCATTTTTACTATGCACTGTACCAGCAGTTATGGTCGAAATGACAATAAAAGTTGACTTGACTTGACTTGGAGATTACAGAAGTACGCATTATAGAAAGTGTTCTTCTTTTAACTCTCAGAATACCCCTGGGAAAGACTACATTTCGCCATCCCACCTCTGGAATCATATTAACTACAGTCCATTTCCACTGGAGATTCAACACCATTTAATACAGGGTGGCAGGGCAAGATACTTCTCTACCAAAGGAGGTGTGCAAGGTGTTCCTTTTCTCTGCTAGCCAGCAGGTTACTCTTGGGCAACGTGTAGCACCTACTTTGTCACACGCCCCACCCAATTAGGGTCACTTGAAGCCATAGGAGCAGCTGATGCATATCAAGTCCTGGTTATATGACCACTGATGCCAGGCAATCTTTGAAGATTATTGATAATGGCTGTGGTCACCAGTCTTGTAAAGACACTGCCCAGTGGGCAATAGCAAACCACTTTTGTAGAAAAATTTGCCAAGAACAATCATGATCACCTGCATCAAACATGATGATGATGATAAATACAGAGAAGATCACTATTGTCTTAGATTGCAGTTGGAACAACTGTCTTGTTTAAAATACATTTTCAGGAGGTGGCCATCACCAGCTCGACCCATTCCTAACATCCCTCAAAGAATGCTGTAGATCATCTCTCATGGTTCTTTTATCTAGGGAGCTGCAGAATTTAGACCCAGATTTTCTGACAAGGCCAGTATTTGTTACCTTTGCCTGATTGTCCCGGGGTAGGTGGTGATAAGCTCTTCTGAACTGCAACTATTCTTCCAGTTGTTCTCTAATGATGCTGTTGGGTAAGGACTTCCAAGTTTTAGACACAACGTTGAAGTGACACTGTTTGTCTTAGTGGTTTCCCAAGGAGTCTGCTCCCTTATCCTTCTTGAAGGTGAAAATTGCAAATTTGGAAAATGCTATTGGAATAACATGCTGGCTGTAGCCATACATTCTGCAGCCAATGTCCACGGGTAATGGATGTTTTGGTTGGTTAACAGACTTCCACAGAAAATTGCTTTGTTTTGGATGGCGTTAAGCTTCTTGAGAGATGGAGAGTATTAGTCATAGAAGAGAATAGCACAGAAACAGGCCGTTTCAAAATATTTAAATTGCCTACTCCCAACAACCCGCACTGGGACAGTAGCCCTCCATACCCCTACCTATCCAAACTTCTCTTAAACATTGAAATTGACTTCAATGCACCACTTGTGCAGGCAGCTTATTCCATACTCTTAAGACCCTCTGAGTGGAAAAGTTGCCTCTCATGTTCCCCTTAAACTTTCCATTTTTACCCTTAACCCATCACCTCTGATTGTAATCCCACCCAACTGCAATGGAAAAAGCTAGCTTGCATTTTCCCTATCTATACTCCTCATAATGTTATATACCTCTATTAAATCTCCTCTCAATCTTCTATGTTTTAAGGAATAAAGTCCTAACCTATTCAATTATAACTTCGTATACCTCTACCATATCTCCCTCAATCTTCTATGTTCTAAATAAAGTCCTAACATATTCAATCTTTCCTATAACTCAGGTCCTCCAGACTGGCAACATTCTTATAAATTTTCTCTGCAATCTTTTAATCTTATTTACATCTTTCCATTTTGGTAGGTGACCCAAAAATGCACACAATACTTCAACATGAGTGCCTTATACAACTTCAACATAACATTCCATCTCCTGTACTCAATATGCCAAAAACTTTCTTTACGGCCCCAAACATTATATCATACTGTGAAAAGATTCTTCACAGACACCAGACACTGATCTGTTCTCGTCACCGCAGCACCTATTCAGCTGATTGAAGTTTTAGTAATCTCTGACCTAGGTCTGATGCGTGTACAGCTTTCAGACAACACTGCTTTGTGCCAATTATATATAATTTTGTGATTATAATTTAAAGTATTTTACATTGGCTACCCTTTGTGACTACTTTCATATTCATTGACCCTCAACAAGCAAGGAATGAAAGATGTTGAAGATGTTGTTATGCTGTAGTTGATAAAAAAAACTGAGATCATTAGTATTTCATTGCACGTTGACTCCAAGAAAGAAAAAACAAAACTTCCTCAAAAAAGATACTTCTTTTAATCACAACATATTTAATTTTCATTCTCATAAAAGATACATTAATATCCTCAGAGAATAAGCTGAAACAACTGCAGATTATCATATTTCCATACCAATCATTTACTCTCCTAGATAAGCTATTTCAATATTTCACATTCGTAAGTCTCACTCAGGCAGACACTCCTTGTTCTGAAGGTTTATAATCCTGCACCACCCTCCCCCCCCCCAACCATCCTCATACACAAGATGCTCATTCCGGTGACATGGACACTCATTCATCACTCAGTTAAACTAGAAGCAGACAAATTTTTGCTGCTCGTGGCTTGGGTATCTTGGAGTTCATAAGTTTTTTATATAAAACCCCAAGTGTACTATTCTGAGAACACTGGGTATTATCTATTGGCTGCAAGTAAATGAAGCCTGTCCATCCGATTAGAAGCCGATTTTAGGTCTACTCGCCCTATTAAGTCTTTTAATGATTTCTAGATCGCATTTTCAGCCCATGATTGTGTTATATTTAAGTAAGTCAGAATACAATTTACAGCATTGAAATATTTTACAAGTACCATGTAAGTGCAGACATTTAAACATACGTTGCATTGCTAACAATGAAAGGAAATTAAATCAAGAAGACCATGGGGCCAATATATTTCCTTCTTCTGATCACAATTTATATAATTGTTAATGAATATTTGGTTTAAAGCAAATGCAAAATGTGTCAATATTCAAATGACATTAGAAAGTGCTATTAGAAATATTATCTGTGGCTTTCAACATACTTGACATAGTCAAAATTAGGTAGCCTGAAGGGAACGTCCCTCCATTTTTTATAGGTACTTTTTTCAGAATTCTTCTCGTTGATACATACAGCAAAATATCTGATTGACAAGCAAGGTAAATCCACTCCACGATGAACCATCATTGTTCCCCAAGACTTTGAAATAAAGAAAGCAGAAATACGTTAAGACTTTGTTGAGCAACTAAACAGTTATCAATTGATCTTGTTAAAATCAAATTAAATTTCATTTACCTGACCACAGCTCCTACAAAAAATCTCTTGATTTGTTTGGTAATCAAGACATTTCTCTTGCAAGGACTGGTTTTCTCGCACTCCATACAAATCTCTGCAATGACAGATGGGTAATTAAATTCATATTTAAGACTGAAAGAAATAAATTTTATCACTTTAGTCAAAGCACACAACTTTGCTGGCATTACATTAATTGTGCCAAGCAGTAAGAAGAGCATTAAAAAGTTCGCTATGAAAATATTTTGTGAAATATTTAACAAAATATTTTAATATCAAACAATAAATAATGAATTTGTCTTCTAAGTCAGTTTTGAAGTGAAGAAGTATTATACAGAACATTATTTTCACCAAGAGTTTTATCCTTGCTGAACTGAGGGTTTAAAATTCAAAAACTTCATGAGTCGCAATGGCTATAATATTATAAAAATGACACCCCAATAAGGATGGTGGGATGGAAACATCTCTCTACCAAAGGAAGTATAAGGCATTCCTTCCTCAATGAACCTGCAGGACACCTTTGGGCAAGATGTAGCATCTGCTTAGACCCACCCCCCCCAAAGCCAGTGCATACATATCCCATGTCCTGGTTATGCAACCACTGACAGGTAGACAATCTCTGAAGACTATTTTTAATGCCTGGGTCCACCCATCTTGCAAAGATACAGCCCAGTTGAAGGCAATGGAAAACCAATTCTGTAAAAAAATGTGCAAAGAACAATCATGGCTATATGACACAGCACATAATCATTATGATGATGAACCTGATTGATTTTGGTAAGTAACTATTTTGATTTACATTGAAAATGTAAATACTGAACCATATTTCAAAACTTTTATATGTTATAGATAGAATAAGCAAGAAAATCTGAAATTAAAACAGACAAGTATGGAATTACAAACTAGATTTATAAATACATTTAAAGAATGGCCACTGCCAGAATGAAATTTTACATCAAATATAATATTTAATGAAGGAAAAAATTAAAAAATTATGTTTGACTTCTTTGAGAAAACATATTAAAAATTGAAAATTATGCATTCATGTAAAGCTATTAAAAGTTTTAATGAACCTTACTTGAAGTCATCTGTAACATTCACATGGTGCATGTTTTCAATTACTTGAATATCTTTTCCTGTACAAACAAGTCTGCTACAGGTACTGCACTGGAAAGTCACTTTAGAAGGATCACTTTTTATTCTTTTTCCCAAATCTTTCCTCTTTTTCATTTTGTGCTCCATTATGTTCTGCAATTGCTTTTCTTCTATCTAATGATTAGTAAAGAAAAATATTGTTAAGTAGTACATAAACTGTTTTGAAAATTTGTTGTACAGTTCTTCATCCGAATTTGTTCTAATTCAATTATTGACTATTCCAACCTGAAGCTGAGCTTGAATCGAAACCTAACAGAATGGTTAAACTGGCTAAGAACTGATTCCAGCACACTATTATTCTTCAGTGTAATAAAAAAATGAAGTGATTTAGACAATATTTGAAATTGGCCCCAATGTTGTATTCTGGATCAGTATCAGAATCAGATTTAATATTACCAGCATATGTCCTGATAGTTGTTCCCTTTGCGGCAGTAATACAATACACGATAAATATATTATGAAACTGAATTATAGTAAGTATATATATGTATATTAAATGGTTACATTACAATAAGTAATGCAAAAACAGAAATAAAAAGAAGTGAGGTAGTGTCCAAGGGTTCAGTGTCCATTTAGAAATCGGATGGCAGAGGGGAAGAAGCTGTTTCTGAGTCGCTGAGGGTGTGCCCTCAGGCTTCCTGATGGTAACAATGAGAATAGGTAATGTCCTGGGTGGTGGCAGTGCTTAACCAATAGTGCCACTTTCCTGAGGCACTGCTCCTTGAAGATGTCGACCAATCCTGAGCAATGTGCACCCATATTCAAATCTATACACGGGCAGAATAATAAGCCTAGGAGTTGTAATGTGGCCTGAAAATGTGTATCAATGCTGTATGTAAGTCTCCAAATGGCACTATTCTGTCAAGCGCACTCCCAAGTCATTGAATATGGTAGAAAAGGCCATGCATGAGAAAAACTGCACAGGGAGCTTTCTGCCATCAGGTTCTCATCAGCAGGGACTGCAAAGGGAGCAGGTTTAGCAGTTCTTTGGAAGGGAAATTGTGTGACCAGGTGGAGAGCAGACATCAGGGAAGAGATGGGGAGGGTGATCTTTTTAAACTATTGTTTAGTTGGAAACCACACCACAAACTCCCTGACGGTGGCCTAAAAGTTGCCCCTTTTAAATAACAATGAATAGATCATAACCCTGTTGTTGCATTGTGCAAAGCTCATGCTGCATACAGGCAATACTTAATGGTTCAACAATGTACAATTGATGTTACAATGGTCACTGCATATTTGATATCTATATATAATCTTCCATCCATACACAGGGAAGGGGAAGAATCCAAAAGTGTGGGTGCATTCTTTCATATGCAATGCTAGGATATTCTTAAGTCACTATGTTCGTACCAAAAAAAAGCGTATTCCAGAGTATACTAAAATTTTTGTTTAAAACCCAATGACAGATATAATGTTGACAAACTGTGTCTTCAAATCAAAAGAAATGCACCTAAATTAGATGGAAAGAGTTTATGAAGTATTTTGCTCATCAGCATTTGACAGACTAGAAAAAAATGTAAGGTTCTTTTTTTAAAACTTTTGGTTACCGTGCAGACAGGAACGGGAAAAAATAGTGATGACGTTAGTGTAACATATGTCATCTTGACTGAAGTATTGACATGCTAAGCAGAAAGGTCAAATATTGTCAACTTTTAGCTGCTTTGGAATCTATATTCACCATCTTATCTGCCTTGATATTAAACTAGTCTTTGGAGTCAAAAGTAAGGTTTGAATCCATAATGATATTTGACTGCCAACTGCCACATTAGTTGAGCACGTTTCTGGAAGTAAATGTGAGGTTGCCTAATCAAAGAGACAGTCATAAAATGCAGGTGGAGAAAGCAGACTTTAAAGCCGCTAAAAACCCAATTTATGTTTTGGTTCTTGATTCTACAGCTGAGGATTAAATCACGTTATAATGTTCTGATTATTTTACAAATAAATGATTTGCAGTTAATGCCTGTGGGATGTTATTCTGTTCCCTAGCCTTTTTCTATGTTGACATTCATTAAATATGCCTGGTTTCAACCACTAGATGCTTTAAATTTTTTTTGAGAGATTTGAATTACAATATAAAACAATAATTTCTACAAAGTGATTAAATCCACAATTTACAATAGTACATGAATTTTCACATAAAATGTGGAGACGTGATGGACTATTCTTCCTCTAATGTAACACTCCAAAAATGTAACTCAACTGCATAAAGTCACCCCCTCCTTGATAGTTCTGTGCACATGCTGTACTATAGACGTGGGGCAATGTACAATGCTTTTGAAGTTTAGATCAATGTGATTGACTTTCAGCCAATTGTTTTTACTGAGGTAATTTGGTTACAGCATTTAGGCACATTTTAAACTAGGTTTTCTGGGTTATTTTACAAATTTCACATGGCAAATTTAGAAACTAACTTTGAATAAAACTATGCATTTGAAAAAAAAACACCAAGTTAACAGACAGAAAATGGTAGAGGAACTCAGCAGGTCAGGCAGCATCTATGGAAATGAATAACAGTCGATGTTTTGCGCCGAGACCCTTTCTCAGCACTGAAAACTCAGAGGGAAGATGCCAGAATAAAAAGGTGGGGTGGGGGGTGAAGAAGGAAGCAGGAAGGTGAGAGGTGAAGGCAGGTAGGTGGGAAAGATAAAGGGCTGGAGAAGAAGGAATCTGAAAGGAAAGGAGAGTGGATCATAGGAGAAAGGGAAGGAGGAGGGGACCCAGGGGGAGGTAATAGGCATGTGAGAAGAGGTAAAAGGCCAGAGAGGGGAAGAGAAGAAGAGGGCAGGGGAGTTAATTTTTTTTTTGCCAGAAGGTGAAATTCATATTCAAGCCAGCAGATTGGAAGCTACCCAGATGGATTACAAGGTGTTGCTCCTCTACCTTGATCAATACCAAATGCTGTCCCATTAAATATTTCTTTTATATTACCTGCTTCTTGTATTCCTCTTCTGGCATGTCTTGCACTTTCTGAATCGCTTTATACATCATGGATTCACGGAAATCATTTAAATGTTCACGTTCAAGAACTCCTGATCCCTCACGGGCTACAAGTGCATAAGTGCTGTCATATGATCGAGCCCTGCCACGAGCCTTTAAACAAGCAATAGGGTAAATCAAAATATTGAGTATGATTACTGCTGTTGAGAGGTGTATTAAATGAGCGGGAGCAGACTCAAATGGCCTAATTCTGCTTCCAGCTCTTATAGTCTAAGATTATTTTTCTCTATGAACAGAAAAGTTGCTTTGAGAATTACTGAAGGTTCAACCTTGGTATTTACTTCAATTAATAATTCTATAAGTAGCCCAATTAAATGTAGACCGTCAAAGTAACAATTTAGTGAGAAAGGTGGTTTTGAGTTTGCCGACTCTCACCTGTTGAGAATGCAGCATAAGTACAACAAAATATGATCAATCTTTTTATCTCAGGCTGGATCTATTTTGAAAGGTGTGGTTAAAAGGCCTGTTTCTTCAAGGAAATAAAAATCTTTTAAATGAAAATGGATGCTTTGTGATATGAAAACAACTCTAAGGTTGTCACGTTAGACAGGAAACATCCTGAATAGGATAGCCCGTCTGAACCCCTCCCCGACTGCAGAATTGTTGATAGCTCCAACCACATTTGAAGCCTGCTAAGTTCATTAACAGTTAGGCTTTCAGAACGTCAACCAATTATTAATATCTGCTAGCTGTTCAAAATTTGAAAGCTACTCCATTATTTGTACTCCTTTCAATCATTCTCAAGAGATAGTTTGAAATACCTAAAGTAAAACGATGCAAAACTGACTCCAATGAACTTACCAAAAAAAAAATCTTTATTTCAGATTATTTGGGCTCAGACCCATCTAATAATGACCTTGGGCCTCATTATCAAACAAATGTGTGTGCATTACAATAAATGGCTTCTCGAGAAAATGTATTGACTGCAGGTTGTTTTCAAGGAGTTTTACACTGCTTTGCAAGTAGCTTCTTGTGTTCCTTATTTTACAGAGTTGGCCCACTTCCATCTGTTGAGAATACAGTGGAAGTATAACAAAATGTTATCAGTCATTACCAAATGTTGAGAGTAGTTCTGGAGTGGCGGGGTGGAACTATGCCCCTACTAAAGGATGGGTAAGGCATCCCTTCCCTCCGCTAGCCTGCAGGACACCCTTGGGTAAGGTGGAGTATCTTCTTAGCCCCTTGATCAGGGCCACATGAAGCCATGGGGACAGGTAGTGGATGATCGTATGAGCAGCTGGTGCATGTCACAAGGTCCTGGTTATGCAACCACAGACGCAAGGTAGACAATCTCTGAAGAGTACTGATAATGGCTGGAGGTCACTCATCTTGTAAAGACACTGCCCAGCAGGTAGTGATGGCAAAGCAATTCTGTAGAACTTACCAAGAATAATCATGATCAAGGCCATGGTCGCCTACATCATACGGAATGCTACATGATGATGATGATGAGTGGTGAGCAGTTCAGCTAGTGATCTTGTTGTTGTTTTTTTGCAGGTGGATTCACAGGTGGGGTGGGAAGGGCAAGGCAGACGTGAGTTGCAGGTACTGCTGAGCTCAGTTGAGGCGGGGTAATGTTCAAAGCAACTTAAATAGTCATTTCATGGAATCAGTCATATGTTGCTTTTAAAGCCAAAATCAGCGAATCAAGCAATATGGTAGCCTAGCGGCTGGCTCAATGCCTGGGTTCATTTCCGGCCACTGCCCGTAAGGAGCTTATACATTCACTGTGCCCATGTGGGTTTCCCCCGGGTGCTCCACTTTCCTTCCGCAGCCCAAAGATGGACTGGTTGGTAGGTTAATTGGTAATTGTAAATTGTCCCGTGATTAGGCTGGGGTTAAATCAGGGGTTCCTCGGTGGTGCAGCTCGAAGGGCCAGAAGGGCCTATTCCACGCTGTATCTCAACAAATAAATAACGAGGGGAATTAATGTGGTTCAGAACTAAGCCAGATCTAATATTCAGGACAAGGGAAGCAATGAAAGCACTTGGTTAATCTGGAGTGAAGAACATGTTGTGAAAAGTTAATTAAACAGAAAGGTTTGAATTGGACAATATTCTGGAGATAATAATTGTCCTGTGTTAAAAATGACATAAGATCTTTAAAGACAGTTAATGTCAATATAATAGTGAGGTTGAAAATGAACTGCATAAACAAGAGAGCAAAGACAGCTAATTTGTTTTCTTAACACTGAGAATGAGAAGACTGTATGACTCATCTTAGATTGCAAGGCAATGAAATAGCTCAAAGGGATCAAGAAAGGAAAAAGCTATGCATCACAAGCATTGATGTGTAAGATGACTCCATACACGTTACTAACGGCGAAGGGCAGCAATGAAAATCTGGGGAGAGGAACAAAAATGGTTTCTTGGGGGGGATTCCAGAGGCGAAAGTAAAAAGGTGGAAAAAGTTCACTGCCTTTACTTGTAACCCATAGCGGAAGATCCTCATGCTGGGTGCTGCAGGAATGGAGATGGGCTAGGATGCTGTGATCCATTTCGTTAAAGTGCTGAGCTGAAGAAAAGTCCTTAATTGTCTTGCCTACCACTTGCAATATCTATTCTACATCCACAGAATGGTTACGAAGATAAAATTCAAAGAAAAAAGCTCCAAGGTCTTTTAAAAGTCTATTAAGTTTTAATCAGAATATTAGGTAATTCAGATTTTTTTCTTTTACTAAGTTATTGTACTACTGCAATATATCAATGGTGTAAACAGGGCAAAAGTAACTTCTAATGCTGGACATTTTAATTTGCCCATGAAGCAGATGGAAACCCAGTAATCTGTAGAGAAGCTTTTCCTAATTTACCACAATTTTGAATTTTACCACCTTGCCTTTGTGTGTGTGATTACTAATATAATAACGTATACCTCCTAGTTATTTTTTTCTCGATGATGATCCTTCCACAAGTTTTGGATGGGTTTTAACCAGGTCTCAGTAGAAAAATGTTAAGACTCACACCCTATGCATTAACCAGCTCCCCCGTTTATTGAACTCTTAAGAAAAATATCACTGAGTCAAATAATATACATTTATAAATACTAAAACTGAATGACTACACTTATACTTTGTGCACTATACTCACCTGGACCATGGCAATCTCATTAGTGACGAGGCCATAGCGAATTACAAAGTTACATTCCTTGATATCCAGACCTTCTTCTGCAACAGTTGTTGCAATCAGAAGGTTTATTTCTCCATCATGGAATTTACTGAGCACCTCCTTCTGTTCATTCTATTTAAAGTGCAAGGTTAAATGAAAAAAATTAGAAATGGACAATACATTGACACATGACAAGAATGTAGGGAGTTACTTATCTATAGAGTCCATGCTAAACCATTTAAACGGCCTACTCCCATCGACCTGCACTGGGACCATATTCCCCCCCCCCCCCCCCCACCCATACCCATGTATCCATCCAAACTACTCTTAAGCATTGAATCGAGTCACATGCACCACTTGTGCTGGCAGCTTGTTTCACACTCTGAGCAAAGTTTCCCCTTGTGTTCCTCTAAAACTTTTCACCCTTCACTGTTAACCCATGACCCACAAAATCAATTGTCCAGATGATCATTCCTATTCAGGGCCCTGTTATCTTCCTTTGATAATCATTTGAATGAAGTCAATGGGATTAATTCAAGAGGCAGAGTACAATGAACTGAAGTCAAAACAATTTTTCAGTATCTGAATCATTTTACTGGCTTTGACAGTCATAGAGCAATAGAGCACAGGTACAAGTCCATACCCAAATAACTAGTCGCAATTTCCTGCATTTGGCCCATAGCTCTCTAACCCCCAACTCTGCATGCACCTATCCAAGTGGTTCTGAATCCGATTCAGAAAGAGGTTTAATTACCACTGTCACAGGTTGTAAGACATTTTGTGACAGTACAGTGCAAGACATTAAAAAGTTACTATAACTTGCAATAAAAAGTATAATAAAGAAATAGAGCAGAAGAGGGACTGCATGGGTAATGTACATAGCTTCTTGGACTGTTCAGTAATATGATGGTGGAGAGGAAGAAGCTGTTCCTAAGACACTGAGTATGGGTCTTAATGCTCCTGAATCTCCTCCTTGTTGGTGTGAAGCTCTAAGTATTTGAAAATTATATGCAATTCAGAGGAAGCATTGTAGATACATTGTAACTACAGAATTATCCTGCTGTTGCCTTTGATCTTTAACCTATAAAAATGTTATGTAATTTTGGATCAGATTCCAGATCAGGTTTACTAATCACTGACATATTTGTGAAATTTGATGATTAATACTCTGGGGATAATGGGGTTGAACACCAAGCTTTAATCGCTAAACAGCAGCCTGATAAATATATTGCTGTTGTCCAGGTGCTCCAAAGCTGAACAGAGGCGCAGTGAGATTGCATCCACAGCAGAACCTCAGAAAGGTGGCATCCATCATTAAGGACACCCACAAACCAGGATATGCCTTCTTCTAATTGCTACTATCGGAAATGAGGTACAGATGTCTAAAGACACACACTCAGTGATTCAGGAACAGCTTTTTCCCCTCTGCCATCTGATTTCTGAATGGGCATTGAACTCATAAACACTACCTCACTACTTTATTTCCTATTTTTGCACTGCTTATTTAATTTTATTGTTTAATATATATACTTCTTTTCTTTCTTCTCTCTATTGTTATGTATTGCTTTATACAGCTGCTGCTAAGTTAACATGACTCTGACTCTGATTGCAACCGGTTGAGACTTTACTATCATTATTTGTCCTTTAAATTTCTGTACAGTGGAGCTGAGACCTGAGCTATGTTAAAGGCATAATATTTGTAATACTTGTAAAGGCACAAGTTGTTGACGTAGAATCATTGTGAAGTAACAAATGCAAGGAAGGTATACCTGAGTCATGTGCTTGAACTGACTGTTACTGCCAGCTCCAGTTAAGTAATGTGCCTTAATTCCAACATCCTTAAATTTCTCATTCTCTTCAATCCACTCGTGCAGAGCATGTGCATTTTGACGAGTCTTTGTAAATACGATGCCTCTTGAATTTCGGTTTTTAGTGAATTCCTGAAGTATAGCTATTCGTAGTTTTGTCAGATTTCCATTTTCATACTGAGGCATTCCAGCAAGACTCTGAAGTTTGGCTTGTTGATCTGAAAGGGGAATTAAAGAAAAAAATCTATCATGTTAGAGCACCCACATCTGCTCTCGAATTCTAAACAATGCCCTAAAGTGAGTGAAACTCTTCATTATCATAGCATATGCCCTTCAATGTGCTGATATGTAACATTATTATGTAGGGTACACAACACAGCAAAGGCTAGGAATATGAAATAAAAACAGAACCTTAGGAGAATCCAGAGATTAAAATTAAAAGTACTGTTCTTTTAAGCATATTGTAATAGCTTGCACTTGGGCAAGCAGAACATATTTTCAGAAGTTCTCAGGTGATACAAGACATGCAAAACAGATTTACAGAGGATAATCATGGAAATGGAATTAGTTGGTTAGCTGTACTGGCATATGCTAAAAGCACTCTGTATATGTTGTATTGCACTCTGATTCTCCTGTGAATCTTGCCTCTTCATGTTATAATCATAAGTTGTATAAGATGTTGGCAAGGCCTAAGACCATAAGATAAAGGAGCAGAATTAGGCTAACGGGCCCATTGAGTCTGCTCCGCCATTTCATCATGGTTGATCCATTTTCCCCCAGCCCCAATTTCTTGTCTTCTACCCATATCCCTTTATGCTTTGAGCAATCAAGAATACGTCATCCTCTGTCTTAAATATACCCAATAACTTGGCCTCCACAGCTGCCTGTGCCAATGAATTCTACAGATTCATCACTCTTGACTATAGAAACTCCTCCTCATCTCTGTTCTAAAAGCATGCCCATTTTTTTTTCAGACTGTGCCTTCTGGTATTAGACTCTCCTACCATAGGAAACATCCTCTCCACATCCACTCTATCAAGGCCTTTCAACATTTGATAGGTTTCAACTGGGTCACCACTCGTTCTTCTGAGTTCCAGTGAATACAGACCCAGAGCCATACAGTGCTCTTCATATGACAACCCGTTCAAACCTGGGATCATTCTCGCGAACCTCCTTTGAACCCTCTCCAGTGTCAGTACATCCTTTGTAAGGGGTCAAAAACTGACCACAATGCTCCAAGTGAGGCCTCAAAGATAATTTGGAGTATTGTGTTCAGTTTTGGTCACTGATCTATATGAAAAATGTAAATAAGGTTGAAAGAATACAGAGAAAATTTACAAGGATGTTGCCTGTCAGGAGGACCTGCCTTATAAGATTGAATAAGTTAGGATTTTATTCCTTGGAACGCAGAAGATTGAGAGGAGATTTGATAGAGGTATACAAAATTATGAGGGGTAACAATAGGGTAAACGCAAGCAGGCTTTTCCTACTGAGATTGGGTGGGACTACAACCAGAGGTCATGGAGTAAGAGTGAAAGGTGAAAAGTTTAAGGGGAAACGCCTTCACTCAGAGGGTCTTGAGTGTGTGAAATGAGCTCCCAGTGAAAGTGGTACATGCGAGCTTGATTTCAATGTTTCAAGAGAAATTTGGATAGGTAGCATAGATGTTTGATACAGGTATGGAAGGCTATGCTCCCGGAGTAGGCAGCTTAAATGGTTCGGCATGGACAAGATGGGCCGAAGGGTCTGTTTCTGTGCAGAACTTTCTATGACTCTTAAGAATTCCTCTCAGGGTGTATTATAATGATAAAGAACTTGAGACAGCTAATATCAAGCATTGGAAATAAAGGGGCAGTTACCTCTGAGTGATCTCTACCAGTTCCTGAGGTTATTTGGTGAACTGGGGCTTATAAAGGAAAATAAAACCATATCCTGCCTTCTTTCTCATAAATACAGCTGGGGAGATGACTGAAGACAATGAATTACTGTATGATAAGTTTACATAAAGTTGTGAACACTAATCAGTAAGTGAGCAACACAAGAGACTGAAGATGCTGGAACCCGGAGCAACAAACCATTTGCTGGAAAACTCAGGAAATCAAACAGTATCTGCTGGTGGAAAGGAACCCTTGACTTTGCAGGTCAAAACACTGCATCAGAACCAAGAATGGAGAGGCCTTGACCTTCCACACTTTGCCTGTTCTGCTATTTCTAATAGCTCTCTCATCTTTCCACTCTCAACATCGATGCAACGTTTTCGACCCAAACATCTAATGTTCAATCTACTGAGTTCCTGCAGCAGATGAGGTCTACAAACTTCAGTGCTTGCTTTGTCCGCAATGAGTGTTTTATCTCTTCGAGAGGTATTTTTATATAAATCCTGTTACAAAACCATTCATTTTGGAAGAATTCACAGGGCCTCTAAGTTATTATGTTGCATAAAAAATGGCTGAAATGTCAGTAAAATTCATCGTGAAATGTAAAAATGCATTACCATTAAATAAGGAAAGAAGAAATTTATCAGTGTCATCCAATTTTGACTTCGGTACCTCCTCCTCTTCTGAATATTTTTTCCTTCTTTCGCCTTTATAGAAGTCCATGAGATAATTATACGCATCAATCATCCGAATGGTATCATTAATCATCAAAGCATCATTGTATTTTCTTAAATGCTCTGCACAGACTCGTAGCTTACGATCCTCTGTCTTTGCTCCTGAGGGTGTCAATTAATAGCACAAACAATTCTGCATTATACATCAATTTACAGTGCAACTTAGTCAAACATTTCGTAAACAGTAGCCATCCATGAGACCATATAGGAGCAGAATTAGGCCATTTGGCTCATCGAGTCTGCTTCACCATTTCATCATGGCTCATCTATTTCCATCTCAACTCCATTCTCCTGTAAGACCTCAGTCCCACATGTATAAACGTACGCTTACGTTCATACTGCATACTGTTCAAAATAGCATTTGAAACTCTTTCAACCACAAAGTCATTAAAAATGTCCCCAATTTTTCAAAGCGAAGCTAAGTTTTGTTTTGAATGAGTAGCTCAGTTCATCTGCTTTACAGGACAGTCGATTATCTGGGGATCAATTATTAGTTAGACAGGGGTCTAAAAATGCCATAAGTTCATATACTGAACATATAGGCTGCTTTCTGATTTGCCATCTGCCATTCATGAATACCAACTAGATTGGCCATCTGCTTCAGGGGGAGCCTGCATGTAATTTCCCAGCTTAGGCTCCGATGATAACTAGGATTCCATTTTTAAATTCCAAATCACAAACAACTGAGCACAGAGCCCTTTCTTTGGCATCAGGTACTGAAAGGCGAAAGCACTAACTTATCAACAGAAAAAGGAGGTCAGAGGGGGCTGGTACAGGTGAAAAATAAAACTTGGTTTGCTGCTTTACTATGTGGGATTTTACCCTCTAAAACCAATGAGGATTAGTTTCCCTATTTGGCTGCACGTCTTGGGCGACAAAGTGGTTTATGATTGACTGTGGGTGCATTTCACACATTGCTTATCTTAAGTAAAAATAATTGCTGTCACATTTATCAAAATACTCCTTGATCTTTCCTCAATTCACTAAATCTCCTTCCTCAAATATTTAATCACTTCCCTATTGATGACTTTTGTTGAACTTGTACACAATATCCTACCAATTTCTTGATTGCTTGCAGCGCATATCTTAACATAATTTCCTGAGCAATTTCTTCTGAACTTTCAGTGCAAAAGCATGCCGTCTTTCATAAAATAAAGGCAGTCCTGTAAACAAATCCAGCTGGAAATGAAGAACAGATAATGCAGGGAAAAGATATCTTTGCTCTGCATTTCAGCTGCCAAGGGTTTGAACATCTGACTTTCCTTCTCCCTCCACAAGAAAGGACTGACCTGTTGAGTGTCTCTGGCAATTTCTGTTTTATTTCTGCTATTTTCAAAGTTCAACAATTCAAAGTAAAATTTATTATCAGAGTACATAAACTTCACCACATATAATCCTGAGTTTCTTTTTCCTGCGGGCATACTTAGCAAATCCACAGAAAAAAAACTGTACAGAAGATCAATGACCAAACTATGCAAATGCAAATATATACATAAATATCAATAAATAATGAAAGCATGCAATAACAAGATTAAGAGTCCTTGAAGTGAGACCATCAGTTGTGGGAACACCAGAAATAGAATGAGTGTAGTTATCCCCTTTTGTTCAAGAGCCTGACGGCTGAGGGTTGATGGTTGATTGGATTAAGGCAGAACCAAATGTTGCTAGCCTAATGCCTTATACAGGTCATCTAGATCCTGGGAAAGAATCATGGAAACTGTTTGCAACTTGCTAGTTAAATATACAAAGAAAGTAAAGGTTCTTTTAGGTTTGGGATTCCTATATTGACGGCAACATACAAGAAGAACAAGCTATATAAAAGGCTTACTTCAGCAGGAACAGAATAACTAAGCAAAGGTTTCTTTACTATTTTTGATTAGATTTCTCAAAGTTTACTTAATGTATTTAATTTTGTACAGCAATCTTACAATGCATACTCAACTTGTTTTTATGCCATGGAGATTACCATTAACCAAGGGGTCTGTGCACCCCAGGTTGGGAACCCCTGATCTAAAGCTTGCAAATACAAGCAAAATGACATCATACAAACCCAACTACAGTGGTTAAAAATGAAGTAAATATGTGAGGTAAGGAATTCAAAGGAAAAGAAATAAAGGATGGCCAACCGATTTTTAAAAATCCACATACAGACCCAGGCCAGATAAGGACAGACAGGACTCACATACAGACCCAAACTGGGTGAGGACGGACTGGAGTCACATAGAGACCCAGACCGGGTGAGGACGGACTGGAGTCACATTCAGACCCAGACCGGGTGAGGACGGACTGGAGTCACACAGAGACCCAGACCGGGTGAGGACGGACTGGAGTCACGTTTAGACCCAGACCGGGTGAGGACGGACTGGAGTCACATACAGACCCAGACCGGGTGAGGACGGACTGGAGTCACATAGAGACCCAGACCGGGTGAGGACGGACTGGAGCCACATACAGACCCAGACCGGGTGAGGACGGACTGGAGTCACATAGAGACCCAGACCGGGTGAGGACAGACTGGAGTCATAGAGACCCAAACCGGGTGAGGACGGACTGGAGTCACATAGAGACCCAGACCGGGTGAGGACGGACTGGAGCCACATACAGACCCAGACCGGGTGAGGACGGACTGGAGTCACATAGAGACCCAGACCGGGTGAGGACGGACTGGAGTCACGTACAGACACAAACTGGGTGAGGACGGACTGGAGTCACATACAGACCCAGACCGGGTGAGGACGGACTGGAGTCACATAGAGACCCAGACCGGGTGAGGACGGACTGGAGTCACATAGAGACCCAAACCGGGTGAGGACGGACTGGAGTCACATAGAGACCCAGACCGGGTGAGGACGGACTGGAGTCATAGAGACCCAAACCGGGTGAGGACGGACTGGAGTCACATACAGACCCAGACCGGGTGAGGACGGACTGGAGTCACATACAGACCCAAACTGGGTGAGGACGGACTGGAGTCACATACAGACCCAGACCGGGTGAGGACGGACTGGAGTCACATACAGACCCAGACCGGGTGAGGACGGACTGGAGTCACATACAGACCCAGACCGGGTGAGGACGGACTGGAGTCACATACAGACCCAGACTGGGTGAGGACGGACTGGAGTCACGTACAGACCCAAACTGGGTGAGGACGGACTGGAGTCACATACAGACCCAGACTGGATGAGGACGGACTGGAGTCACATAGAGACCCAGACCGGGTGAGGACGGACTGGAGTCACATACAGACCCAGACTGGGTGAGGACGGACTGGAGTCACGTACAGACCCAAACTGGGTGAGGACGGACTGGAGTCACATACAGACCCAGACTGGATGAGGACGGACTGGAGTCACATAGAGACCCAGACCGGGTGAGGACGGACTGGAGTCACATACAGACCCAAACTGGGTGAGGACGGACTGGAGTCACGTACAGACCCAGACAGGGTGAGGACGGACTGGAGTCACATACAGACCCAAACTGGGTGAGGACGGACTGGAGTCACATACAGACCCAGACTGGGTGAGGACGGACTGGAGTCACATACAGACCCAGACCGGGTGAGGACGGACTGGAGTCACGTACAGACCCAGACTGGGTGAGGACGGACTGGAGTCACATAGAGACCCAGACCGGGTGAGGACGGACTGGAGTCACATAGAGACCCAGACCGGGTGAGGACGGACTGGAGTCACATAGAGACCCAGACCGGGTGAGGACGGACTGGAGTCACATACAGACCCAGACCGGGTGAGGACGGACTGGAGTCACATATAGACCCAGACCGGGTGAGGACGGACTGGAGTCACATACAGACCCAGACCGGGTGAGGACGGACTGGAGTCACATACAGACCCAGACCGGGTGAGGAAGGACTGGAGTCACATAGAGACCCAGACCGGGTGAGGACGGACTGGAGTCACATAGAGACCCAGACCGGGTGAGGACGGACTGGAGTCACATAGAGACCCAGACCGGGTGAGGACGGACTGGAGTCACATACAGACCCAGACCGGGTGAGGACGGACTGGAGACACATACAGACCCAGACCGGGTGAGGACGGACTGGAGTCACATACAGACCCAGACTGGGTGAGGACGGACTGGAGTCACACAAGTGATTATACTAATGAAATGTCTTACAATCACAAACTGTACATCATCTAACCTGTTTTCTCCTTTTGAACAATCCACTGCTCGTAAGACTGGGTGCCAAAGTCTGAATCAGCGCTTCGTTTCATGAAGCTGTGGATTTGCGTCATCATGTCTTTGATCTGGCAGCCGAAAGGATCCTTTAAGATACACAAATATCACATTAGTTGCAGCTTCTTTATAAATTCTCCATGATCTGCAGTGCCTGTTGAGTGTGACACTTGAAATATTGGTCATGCATTTGCACTGACAGTGCCACTTTTGCTTTCACATAGATCAGGCCTTCCAAGAACAGCACTGAAATATGTTATGGGAGATAGCTATTGTTCTCCCGGACAATACAAAGCACGACAGATATTGAAAGTATTGTTTGATATTAAGTGGAAATGTAGAATGAATCAGACAAAAAGCCGGAGTAAGGGAAAAGGTTTGATTGCTGTTCCAGGGCTGTATCTTTCTCAGTGTTGCTACTGTAGATATTACAGTGTAAATGGAAAATGGATATTAAAATCAAACAAACTAGCGTAAGGAAGGAACTTCTTAATCTTTTCAATGCCAAATTGGACTTGGATATTAAATCTTGGATTACATCTCCACGGAAGATATCCCTGTTAGGGGTGTGACCGAATATTTATTTATTTACCAACACAGCACGGAACAGGCCCTTTACACCCAACAAGCTGCAATGCCGAACAACCCATCTTTTTAACCCTGGCCTAATCGCAGGGCAATTTACAATGACCAATTAACCCACTAACCGGTACGTCTTTGTATTATGGAAGCTGAAGCACCCGGATGAAACCCATGCGCTCACAGAGAGAACGTAGAGAATTGAATTCTGAACTCCGGAATGCCCCGAGTGTAATAGGTTTGCGCTAACCACTATTTACTGTGGTACCCCTATAAGTTAATGTAGAATATAAACTATGAAGCATAAGGTGTCACGATTGGGAAAGACTGTCTGGATGGAGGAATCCTACTCGGCAGGCAAGTGAAATTTGCAGCTATATTTTAGATCAAGTCCAAAACCAAACAATTCACCCAAGGCTCTCCTCTACAATCACTCTGAGCACCGGTGCCCCACAAGGCTGTGTACTCAGTCCCCTGCTGTACTCACTGTACACCCATGATTGTGTAGCCAAGTTTGCATCGAACTCAATATATAAGTTTGCTGATGATACCACAATTGTAGGCCGTATCTTGGGTAATGATGAGTCTGAGTACAGAGAGGAAATTAAAAAGCTGGTGGCATGGTGCGAAGACAATAACCTATCCCTCAACGTCAGCAAAACGACGGAATTGGTTGTTGACTTCAGAAGGAGTAGCGGACTGCACGACCCCATCTGCATCGGTGGTGCACAGGTGGAACAGGTCAAAAGCTTTAAGTTCCTCGGGGTGAATATCACAAATGACCTTACTTGGTCTAACCAAGCAGCGTCCACTGTCAAGAAGGCCCATCAGCACCTTTACTTCCTGAGAAAGCTGAAGAAATTTGGCCTGTCCCCTAAAACCCTCACTAATTTTTATAGATGCACCGTAGAAAGCATTCTTCTAGGGTGCATCACAACCTGGTATAGAAGTTGTCCTGTCCAAGACCGGAAGAAGCTGCAGAAGATCGTGAACATAGCCCAGCACATCACACGAACCAATCTTCCATCCTTGGACTCACTTTACACCACACGCTGTTGGAGCAGTGCTGCCAGGATAATCAAGGACACGACCCACCCAGCTGACACACTTTTTGTCCCTCTTCCCCCCGGAACAAGGTTCAGAAGCTTGAAGATTCGTATGGCCAGATTTGGGAACAGCTTCTTTCCAACTGTGATAAGACTGCTGAACGGATCCTGACCCGGATCTGGGCCGTACCTTCCAAATATCCAGACCTGACTTGCACTACCTTACTTTCCCTTTTCTATTTTCTAATTATGATTTATAATTTAAATTTTTATTCTATTTACTTCGATTTGTACTTCAGGGAGCGCAAAGCGCAGAATCAAATATCGCTGTGATGATTGTACGCTCTAGTGTCAATTGTTTGGTGACAATAAAGTAAATAAGTAATTCTGCCACACCTTAGGAGAAAGGGTTGTAACTAATGTTGATTACAAAAGCACCTCTATGCTTTTAGCAATAATACCAGAAGTACCTCAGCTCGTTCTTCAGCAACCTCTACTTTCTTCACTGGATCTTTCACCTGGTCCTTCAGTTGCTCCTGGTGAGTCCTCACGGTCATTAATTTACTAGCATCGAGATTTGCACAAATCTACAGAATTAAAAAGGAGCAAGAGTGTGTCAGTTAGATTCAGATAAGAAGTTGATTTGTTGTTTGATGATTAATTTCTTCCAGTAGTTCCTCAGCAGTGCCTTTATGCCTCTCACTGAAAGCTAAAACTGAGCCAGGATTCACTACCTCTTCAAAGTTCAAAGTAAATGTATGACCAAAGTACAGATATGTCACCATAGACAATCCTGAGGTTCATTTTCTTGTGAGCATACTCAATAAATCCAATAAACCTATTAGAATCAATGAAAGACCACACCAACTTAGACGTTCAACCGAAAGAAAACAAACTGTGCAAATACAAAATGAAAGCAATAACAATTATAAATTTAGAAGCAACAAATAAAGAACGTGAGATGAGGAGTCCTTGAAAGCAAGTCCACAGGTTGTGGAACATTTAATTGATGGGTGAGTCAATTTATCCCCTTTGGTTCAAGAGCATGATGGCTGAAGGACAATAAATGATCCTGAACCTAGTGATATGAGTTCTGGGGCTTCACACCATTCAATATCCTTCCACAATGTGCATCCCTTGTGGGGTACCTCCGCAAATGCATTGCCTCAAACTTTTCCAGTTGCAATATTTGGCCCACTGAACAAACCATCTCTACCTTCTTTCAACCTGCTTCAGTTACAACCATATGCCCACATCTGATGTTCTTTATCGTGCTTGTTTGTAATTAAGAATATGACTTCTTGTCCTTAACGACGTCATGTTGGCTGTCACTGATTTATAGAAGAACCCCGTCTGAACAACAGTTCGTTCCAGCCTACACGAAGTAGCTACACTCCATCCATGCTCAGCCATAGACAGCACTTGTACTAGTGGGTCTCCTACTTCAAGAAAAGTTATACAATCTGTATCTTTGACTGGTTGCAGGTAGCAGCACCTTACTCTGTAAACCTCAGGAAAGAAATAAACAGTGATAATTAAGAAATATAAGTAAAGGAAACAATTGCAGAAAATTAAAAGGTTAAGTATCTGTATTCTTACTGGCATGAATGTGGGAGACAGGATTAACAAATCTGTGACTGACTTGAAAATTGCTGAAATTGTTGACAGTGAAGAAGGTGAGAGAGGTTTTTTAAAAAATTTAAATTCAAGATTATTTATCATTCAACCATACTCCTTCTTCCCAGAGAGCTGCAACAGGTGACCCTGTGGAATGAGGGCCTGGTCTGCACAACAACCAAGGCCATGCAGCTCCCCTGCCGTTGGTCTCTCCAATGAACGAGTAAACCACACACTCCTCATGTCCAACAGGCGATTACAAGAAAAACGACCAAGGCAATCATTTTCACCGCTGGTTCGACAGTTCACTGCCTCCAACGCCTTCCTGTAACGGGTGGTAACATGGTTCAGCTCCACCACTATCAAGCAACTCGCTAGTGGGGTAGACCTGCAGGTCTTAACATTTAGTGAAACTACAAAAGAGGATAACCACACTCATTCTATTTCTGGTGTTTCCACGACCAATGGTCCTTCTTTAAGTATTCTTTATCTTGTTATTTCATACTGAATTGAATTGAATTGACTTTATTTCTTACATCCCTCACATACATGAGGAGTAAAAATCTTTATGTTACATCTCCATCTAATTGTACAATGTGCAGTCATAGTAATTTATAATCATTTATAATAAATAGAACAGTCAATGTAACATAGAGTACAGTGTGAGTTCATCAGTCTGATGGCCCGGTGGAAGAAGCTGTCCTGGAGCCTGTTGGTTCTGGCTTTTATGCTGCAGTACCATTTCCCAGATTGCAGCAGCTGGAATAGATTGTGGTTGGGATGGCCTGGGTCCCCAAAGATTCTATGGGCCCTTTTTACACACCTGTCTTTGTAAATATCCTGAATAGTGGGAAGTTCACATCTACAGCTGTGCTGGGCTCTCCGTACCACTCTCTGCAGAGTCCTGCGATTGAGGGAGGTACAGTTCCCATACCAGGCAGTGATGCAGCCAGTCAGGATGCTCTCAATTGTGCCCCCGTAGAAAGTCCTTAGGATTTGGGGGCCCATACCAAACTTCCTCAACCGTCTGAGGTGAAAGGGGCACTGTTGTGCCTTTTTCACCACACAGCTGGTGTGTACAGACCACATGAGATCCTTGGTGATGTGGATGCCAAGGAACTTGAAGCTGTATACCCTATCAACCCCAGATCCATTGATGTCAATAGGGGTAAACCTGTCTCCAATCCTCCTGTAGTCCACAACCAGCTCCTTTGTTTTTGCGACTTTGATGGAGAGGTTGTTTTTTTGACACCAGTGTCAGAGAGATGTCTTCTTCCCTGTAGGCCACTTCATTATTGTTTGAGATAAGGCCAAACAATGTAGTGTCATCGGCAAATTTAATTAGCAGATTGGAGCTGTGGGTGGCGATACGGTCATGGGTATACAGGGAGTAAAGGAGAGGGCTCAGTATGCAGCCCTGAGGAGTTCCTGTGTTGAGAGTCAGAGGGGCAGAGGTGAGGGAGCCCACTCTTACAACATGCTAGCGATCTGACAGGAAGTCCAGGATCCAGCTGCACAAGGCAGGGTCAAGGCTGAGGACTCTGAGCTTCTTGTCGAGCCTAGATGAAACTATGGTGTTGAATGCTGAACTGTAGTCCAAAAACAGCATTCTCACATAAGCATCTTTCAGTTGTATTGGTAGGCGAATTGTAAGGGGTCCAGTTTGGGTAGTAGTAAGCTGCAGATGTAATCTTTGACCAGCCTTTCAAAGTATTTGCTTATTACTGAGGTGAGTGCGACAGTACGCCAGTCATTCAGACATGTTACCTTGGTCCTTTTTGGTACTGAGATAATGGTGGATAATTTGAAGCAGGAGGGCACTCTACACTGGGAGAGGGAGAGATTTAAAATGTCAGTAAACACACCTGCTAGTTGTGCTGTGCACATCCTGAGTACTCACCCTAGGTGCCGTCCAGTCCCGCAGCCTTGTGACTGTCCACTCGTTGGAAACACCTGCATACCAGGTTGCAGGTTGTAGCAGTGGCTTTCCTCGGAGGCTCAGAGTTAGCAACATTGAACTGAGTGTAAAAGTGATTGAGCTCATCTGGGCGAGAGGCCGCGATGTTGGCAGCACCACAATGTTTGACTTTGAAGTCTGTGATGTTATGCAGCTCTCACCACGTCACGTGTGCTATTTGTTGAGAATCTTAACTCAATCTTCCCCCTAAATTGTTGTTTCACATGCTTGATAGCTTTGCGCAGATCACAGCTGCTTTTCTTGAGCTCTAACTGATCACCAGCGAGGTAAGCTTGATGCTGCGCTGTAAGTGCTGCTCACATGGAACTACTGACCCAAGCTTTCTGGTTTGGGAAGACCCTGACCGACTTCTGGGGGACAGCTTTGTCGATGCACATCTGGATGAAGCAAGTGACTCCATCCGTGAACTTGGAGACATCCTCATCTCGGAAGACAGTCCAGTCGACGTTATCGAAGCAGTCCTGCAGCATGGAGGCCGATTGGTTGGACCAACAGTGGACGGTTTTAACTATGGCTGCCTCTTGTTTCAGCTTCTGCCTGTACATCGGCAAAAGCAGGATCAAAGAGTGATCTGATTTTCCAAAAGTTTGGTGAAGGAGAGCTTTGTAATCATTGTGGGAGTGTAGCCCTTTCTACACTGTATGATTCTATAACTATGAGAACAAATGCAGAATCTTACCTGTAAAATATGTGATTCTGCTCCTTGCCTCTTCTTTGCACCGCCCACGCCTGGTGATGCTGTTAGTCCAAGAATCTGTGGAAGTGGCTGCGCTACAGATTCTTTCTTATTGTTCAACTTTTGTTCGATGTATCTTGTCATTATGCTCTTGTACACTCCTTCCTTCTGAGTGTGGTGGCATTCGTCAATTATTATCAGTGAGAAATCTGTTAAGAAGAAAGAACTCATGTTACTTTTAAGCATAAGGCCTTTTGTGGGCAGTAGGAAAACATATGTTGTCCTCACAGCCAGGAGGTTTAGATTCCACACCTGACACTGAATTCATTACATTTTCTGTCTATACTATATTCCACTGGATTATTACTTCACCTGGGGCCCATGGACCCCTCGGTTAATGGAAGGGGTCCACAGCATTAAAAAGATTCGGAATCCTTGACTTCGAAGGTGGAAAAGTAATTTGTCTTCAGGATTCTCAATTTGTTTTGAATAGAAAAAATATTATTGGCATTATATTTTTAATGTTATAGATAATAGATAAATGAATGAATAAATAAATGAACAAACAAAACAAATGATGTGAACTGATGATTTGTCTGCCAGCTTTCTGTGAGGTGTTCCTCTATGTAAATTCCAGTAGTATTTAAACTATACAATAGCATTTCATCAACTACAAACTGCTTGACATGACTTGGGAGCACGAGTGAAACCTTCGTACTGTCAGCCTTTTCTATCCACTTTACTATGGAAAAGCAGAAATCACTTTCAACTGTCACCTACTTGTTTTCATCTGGAAAATGAACAGCCTACATTAGAAAGAATGTAGATCACAAGGAACAGGACAACGAGGAGGAGAGATGGTTCCTTGTGCCTGCTCTGCCTTTCAATAAGCCCAATTGTAGTTTCAATAGCATTTTGAAGTGAGGGTGGTATCTGGTATGGAGACAAGTTTACACTGCTAGATACTCTATTCATTCATTTTAGCAAACAGAAAATCTAACTCCATGAGTCAGATTCCGAAGCTCTGCCGTAGGAAAACAAATTTTAAATACCCACCCTGACTGACACACTGTTTGTTAATATATCAAAGTGTGATGACAAGGGAAGAATAATAAGCAGAATCTAACTGTGGAAACCAGAGTCTATTATCAGTCACTGAAATGTCATAATAAATGTCACCGAGGTTGGGTGGGACTATCACCAGAGGCCATGGGTTAGGTGAAAAGTTGAAGGGGAACATGAGGGGGAACTTCTTCATTCGGAGGGCTGTATGTGAAACGAACTGCCAGCACAAGAGGTGAATGCCAGCTCGATTTCAATGTTTAAGAGAAGTTTAGACAGGTACATCGATGGCAGGGTTATGGAGGGCTACAGTCCCAGTGCAGATTGTTGGGAGTAGGCAGTTTAAATGGCTCAGCGCGGTCTAGAAGGGCTGAAGGGCCTGTTTCTGTGCTGTACCTTTCTATGACTCTAAGTCATTATAACTTACTTGCACACAGTGTAATTCTAACTGCAATATCGTAGTGACTAAATAATCTAATTCTGACCACTGTGATTAAGAGACAGTTATTAGCAACAGACAACAGGGATATACCCTGCTTTTCAAATGGTGCCATGAGCGTCCTGAAGAAGCGTCAACTGTTTATTCATTTCCGTGGACGCTGCCTGATCTGCTGAATTCCTTCAGCATTTTATGTGTGTTTCCATGAGAATTTTTATGTCCACTTAAGACATTGGACAGAATCTCTAAAAGGGCTTGGGTTAAGCACGAGCTTGAGCCTTTTCTGTTTATTGAAATGAATCAGAACACTTGGATTCATGGAGCAGTATAATGGCAACCAATAAATGCATGCGTGTTCAGAACTAGTGAACAAAGGTAAAAGGTTTCCTTGTTGCACGCTACACACTTTGAATTTATTTTCAAGGTTTCTATAATTAGGCCAAGCCTGTCATTGAAATGAGTCATGAAGTGGCCCAGCGGTATAGATGTTGGTATTTCTGTTCCAGGGACCAGGGTGCTGTCTCATTGGAGGTTTCAGGTTCACCCCATGGTTGAATGTCTCCCCACGGCTTGCTCCCTCTTCCTCCCCATCTTCTCTACATAATGGTCAGAGTGGGAGATGGCTGGTGAACTGAAGTAGCAGCACCCTGAAACTCAAGGCCCCTCTTGAGATTGAATGTGTTTAGTTTGGAAAATGATGAACCAATCTAGATTTAGTCTCTCCAAAGCAGAGGAAGTAACAACGTGAAAACCAAATGCAATACACTGGATTGGAAGAAGTCTAACTGAATCGCTGCTCCATTTGGGAGGACAGTTTAGGTCTTTGGATGATGACTTGAAAAGACAGATATAGTATTTCCTGCAATTGTATGGGGAAATGCATATGGAAGTCGTAGCTGGGGATGTAAGATTGAATCAGGGAGTCACTAAATGAATGCTGAAATGGGAAATGAAGATGCACATATTGGTAAAATTTTGCTTCATCTGACAGCTTATGAAGGATGCTCTGATGAATGTGGAGGCTGATAGGATGGAAGATGAATCCCAGCAAAACTCTAAAGTGAGCGAGAGAGAAGTGCAAGGAACAGATGGGACACGATCAAGGACTTTTTCAATAATGGTTTTGTTATTCATTTCATAATTAATTCTTTTCAATAATTTCTGATGCGGGAAGTTTATCCATCAGTGCCTTCATGACAGAGACAGAGGAACACGAAGAATGGAATAGAGTCCTTAAACAAGACAAGTTGTCATCCCAGATTGTCTGGGATGCCATGAAAGCATATCTGAGGGGTCAAATAATCTCTTACACAGCAAATCTCAACAGAAGATCCTGTGCAGACCGATTAGACCTCATTAACCAGATTAAAGAATTGGATCAACTGTATGCTCAAACTAAGAACCCTGAACTATACAAGACGTGTGTAGAACTCCAAACTAAATTTAATCTTCTGTCTACTCAACCTGTTGAACGCCAACTTCTCGAAAGCAAGAGTCGCTTTTACATTCATGGGGATAAGTCTGGTAAATTTCTAGCCAATCAGCTGAGGCGTTCCAAAGCCAAACAACATATTACAAAGATCCGGAAGGAGAACGGAGACTTTACATTGGATCATTTAGAAATTAATGATGCATTTAAAAATTTTTATTCTCGGCTTTATTCCTCTGAATCTTTGAATGACAATATCTCTGTTGATCAATTTTTAAATAATCTGAATATTCCTTCACTTTCATCTGATTTCAAAGTCAAACTTAACGCGCCTATATCATCAGAAGAAATATCTTTTGCAATTTCTGCACTGTCCTCAGGGAAATCTCCTGGACCTGATGGGTTCCCTGCAGAATTTTATAAATCATTCTCTTCACTTCTTTCTCCTCAGTTACTTTCAGTATTATCTGACTCGTTTAATTACGGCAAATTGCCACCCTCTTTTAATGAGGCATCTATTATTCTCCTATTAAAAAAGGGTAAAGACCCAACAGAGTGTTCCTCATATAGGCCAATTTCTTTGCTTAATGTTGATGTAAAGATCTTAGCTAAATTTTTGGCTTATAGATTAGAAACTGTTATTCCCTCTATTATCTCTGATGACCAATCAGGTTTCATTAAAAACCGTCTCCCTTTTTTTATCATTTGGCGTTTATTTAATATTTTATATCACCCCCAACTGGGATTCCTGAATGTGTTATTTCCCTCAATGCAGAGAAAGCATTTGATCGTATAGAGTGGAACTACCTTTTTGCAGTCTTAGAAAAATTTGACCTAGGTCAAAGTTTCATCTCTTGGATCAAATTGCTGTACATGTGTCCTACTGCTTCTGTTTTAACTAATTTTCAGAAATCCCAGGTATTTAATCTCAAACGTGGTACCCATCAGGGATGCCCCTTAAGTTCCTTTCTCTTTGATTTGGCTATAGAACCTTTGGCGATAGCATTTCGAAATTGTCCTGAATTGACTGGGATTTGGAGAGGGGGTGTTGAGCATAAAGTTTCTCTTTATGTTGATGACTTATTACTCTTTCTCTCAAATCCGTCAACATCTTTACCTCCAATGTTTTCACTTCTTGACCAGTTTAGCCAGATCTCTGGCTATAAACTTAATTTACATAAGAGTGAACTTTTCCCAATTAATAAAGAAGCACAAGAATTAACATTTCGTGATCTCCCTTTTAAAGTAGTCCATAATCAATTTACTTATCTTGGAATTACAATCACTAGGAAGTTTAAAGATCTCTTTCGTGAAAACTTTGCCAATCTTTCATATACTATAAAACAGAGTCTGGTACAATGGTCACTTCTATCTATGTCTTTGGTAGGTCGTATTAATGTTGTTAAAATGTATGTTCTCCCCAAATTTTTATAATTACTTCAATCTATCCCAATTTTTATTCCTAAATCTTTTTTTGACTCCTTAGACTCTATTATTTGTCATATCTGTGGAAGAATAAGTGCTCTTGAATTAGTAAAATCCATCTCAAAAAACATAAAAAAGAGGATAGCATGGCTTTAACTAACTTTCGTTTATATTATTGGGCAGCTAATATACGTTGTGCTACCTTTTGGTCTTTTTTCCATGGCCAACCCGAGTGCCCTAATTGGGTGGCGATGGAGTTGAGCTCCACTAAAGAACGATCTATCTCTGCACTTCTTGGCTCTGCACTCCCTAGCAGTCTGTCCAGATAAATAGCTAATCCTCTTGTTAGACACACTTTGCGTATATGGGCTCAGTTTAGGAAATGGTATGGTTTCCATGGTTTTTCCGTTTCCAGCCCTGTCGTACATAATCACCTTTTTCTACCTACTACGTACGATTCAGCATCCCATGTATGGTATAGGAAGGGCATTAGGCATTTTGAAGATCTTTTCATTGATAACCGCTTCGCTTCTTTTCAGCAGCTCTCTGTTAAGTTCAATCTGCCCAATGCTCATTTTTTTAGATATCTCCAAATTAGACACTTTATTGCTCCTTTAATTCCTAACTTTCCTGAAATGCCTGTGAAAACTGCTATAGACTTATTTCTTTCCATTAATCCACTAAGTAAAGGTTTAATATCAATTATTCGAGATAAGTTAGCAGCCTTACGATGGGCCCCTGTGGATAAAATTAAAACGGCATGGGAGCAGGATTTAAATATCTCCTTATCTGATGAGAGTTGGGACTCGATTCTCAAATCGGTTAACTCAACCTCTGAATCGGCACCTAGAACCAAACCCCTTAATTGCTTTGTTCGGTTTCTGGGGCGAGACAGATTTACGTCTGAGTCCGACCAAATGCCGAATATTATCCTTTGTCTCTCTCCTGGCTAGACGCTTGATCCTCCTCAGATGGAGAGATGTTGCCCCGCCCACTCATGCTCAATGGCTTAACGACATTAGGGCCTGCTTGGACCTTGAAAAAATCCACTATTTAGTTCTTAATTCGGATTTAAAGTTCCATAAGGTCTGGGGACCTTTTATCGAGTACTTTCATAACCTTCCTCTTGACTAGGGTTTTTTTTCTTTTGGATCCCTTGCTTTCAGCTCCTTTTTTTTTCTGGTAGTAGGCATTATTATCCTCTGTTGCTAAGTGTATTCACAGTCTGGGAGTTTGATTGTCCTGATTTATATTCTCTATATTGTGTTGTGGTTGGTCTGGAGTTTTTTTATTGTGTTGTGGGGTTGGGGGAAGATACTAAGTTTACTTGTCTTCAATTTAGGTGCTTTTTTAAAAAATTCTCTTTCTTTGTATCATATTGTCATTGTATGCTTAATTTTGCACTGTATTAATGTTCCTCATTCTGATTTTGTGTTTTTTAAATTTGTAAAATGTATAAAAAAAACTAATAAAAAAAAACAAGACAAGTTGTGAGGAAGTATGATCAACATAGCAATGGGAGTGTGCAGGCTTCTGTTGGGTGACTATAACTGACTTATCTCCTGAGAAGGATTTGGAAGACAGTTCAGATAAGAGCCTTGTTAAGGCTACAATATATTCTTATTACCTAGATACTTAAATGTCAGAAGATAGAGTAGGAGCCAGGTATCTATTCTTCCGTCTGTATTAAGATAAGATAAAACTTTATTTAATCCCAAGTGAAATTATTGAATTATTGTATTGTATTGTGTGTTGCACATTTATTATGTTAATTTTGCTCATGGTTTGGGGTGTGGTAGAAGTGAAGAGTATAAGCATCATGCTTTTTCTTGGTTTAGTTACTTATTGTTTATTTATTTATTTATTGAGATACAGTGCAGAATAGGTCCTTCACGCCACACCACCCAGCAATCCATTTAATGCTAGCCTAATCATGGGACAATTTACAATGACCAATTAACATACCAACTGGGACACCTTTGGACTGTGGGAGGACCTGAGGGAAACCCACGCAGTCACGCGAAGAATGTACAAACTCCTTACAGAGAGCAGCGGGAATTGAACCCGGGTCACCTGCGCTGCAAAGCATTGTGTTAACCACTACTGCTGTGCAGTCCCAGTTAATTAACCCCCTTTAGTTGAGAAGGGGGGAGCCACAGGGAGGTATCTTTTTGTAGACAATATGTAGCCTTTACTTGAAAGCAAACCAAAACCGCTGAGAGATTGAGTATGGGAGTTGACATTTCCAATATGTGTTTCCAATATAACTAAATTCCAAGTTGAGAAAAGTATGTTCGATCCTTTATTACAAAACCAGCAAAGACAAATGATTTTATAGTGGTAAAGAGCTAACAAAACTTAATCAGCGATAGAGCAAAATTAACGTAACTAAACGTATTTAAATGTAATTAATGAAATAAGCCTTCCAGTTAGAGTAACTATGCTGTTGGCAAAGAATATCATTCCCCGGTTGTCTCTCTCAACTAGACTAAACTGACTAAGACAAAAAGAGAATATGTAACTATACTCATTCGATCCTACCATGTGACAAATTACCCATAATAAACGCGCAAGACAAAATACAATGCAGACAGAAAAAAGCGACATGGCTCCTACACACAGAATTCAACACAATCATCCCTCAGAAACTGATTGGAAAGCTGAGCCTAATGGGCCTGAACACCTCCCCCTGCAACTGGATCCTAGACTTCCTGACTGGGAGACCTCAGTCAGTCCTGATCAGGAGCAGCATCACCAACACCATCACACTGAGCACGGCGGCTCCCCAGGGTTGCGTGCTCAGTCCACTGCTGTTCATCCTGCTGACCCACGACGGTGCTGCAATACACAGCTTGAACCACATCATCAAGTTCGCCGATGACACGACCGTGGTGGGTCTCATCAGCAAGAATGACGAGTCAGCTTACAGAGAGGAGGTGCAGCGGCTAATGGACTGGTGCAGAGCCAACAACCTGTCTCTGAATGTGAACAAAACAATAGAGATGGTTGTTGACTTCAGAAGGGCATGGAGCGACCACTCTCCGCTGAACATCGACGGCTCCTTGTTAGAGATCGTTAAGAGCACCAAAATTCTTGCTGTTCACCTGGCAGAGAATCTCACCTGGTCCCTCAACACCAGCTCCATAGCAAAGAAAGCCCAGCAGCGTCTCTATTTTCTGTGAAGGCTGAGGAAAGTACATCTCCTACCCTCCATCCTCATCACATTCTACAGGGGTTGTATTGAGAGCATCCTGAGCAGCTGCATCACTGCCTGGTTCAGAAATTGTACCATCTTGGATTGCAAGACCCTGCAGCAGATAGTGAGGTCACCTGAGAAGATCTTGGGGTCTCTCTTCCCGCCATTACAGACATTTACACTACACGCTGCATCCGCAAAAGCAAACAGCAGTATGAAGGACCCCACGCACCCCTCATACAAACTCTTCTCCCTCCTGCCATCTGGGAAAAGGCACTGAAGCATTCGGGCTCTCACAACCAGACTGTAACAGTTTCTTCCCCCAAGCTATCAGACTCCTCAATACCCAGAGTCTGGACTGACACCTTACTGCCCTATTGTCCTGTTTAATATTTATTGTAATGCCTGCACTGTTTTGTGCACTTTATGCAGTCCTGTGTAGGTCTGTAGTCTAGTGTAGTTTTTCTCTGTGTTGTTTTACGTAGTTCAGTCTAGTTTTTGTACTGTGTCATGTAACACCATGGTCCTGAAAAAAACATTGTCTCATTTTTTACCATATACTGTACCAGCAGTTATGGTCGAAATGACAATAAAAGTGATTTGACTTGACTTGACTTGACTACGTAATATAATTTGAAACTGTAACAATAGGATGCATCTTATTCACAACTAAAGAGAAGTTAATAGCAGAAAGATTGTTTACCAAGTAGTTGGGAGAGTGACTTTGCATTTAAACAGACAAAGCATTTTTATTCCAATGTCATAACCATTTAAGAAACATTTGTCATAATAGCAACAAGATACTCTGTGCCAGTAACCAAAATAAGATCAGTCTACATGCATGAGTACTTATGGCCTGGAAGTCTAGAAATTGGAAGACAACCAGTATCCAACTTCCACTCAAATAGAGAGGTGGGATATGGACTGGAACCCGGCTCTGCAGTATTCTGCATCTCTCTAAACAAAAATCAGCTTCCGTATGGAGACAAAGGAAGGAGAGAATTATAGGGAACAGAGTTTATTTTTATAAATGCATGCATAATAACGATCAAATGTGCTTTAGGAGTCAAAATCAGTAATCAGACTGGCTAAGAACAATTTTACAAGTAACTCCACAAGGACTTAAAAATTCATAGCCTATATTTTTGCTTAGATAAATGATAATTTTCAATCAGAGGCACTTTCCCAGCCCACTCTGTCCAACAGAGAAGAGAGAGACACCTGACTAAGGCTCACTGGCTGACTGCTCAAACTTTGTGAGAAAGCAAAAGATTGAAGGAATGTAAAAGAACATGGGAGTACAAGAACTCTGTAACCAAACTGGTCACTTGCTTGTGTCTGCTTACATGAATGTTGTTTGTAACCGTATAGGAACAAAATCACATTATATACTTTGAAATGGATCACCCAGAAACTTTGCTTTAGTTTTTTGTTACATTTATGGAGTTCAACTCAACACTCTAACATAAAAACTGCATACAGGGAAGTGGGTGCAGATGATACTGAATATAAATCAATGGGGGGGAAGCCGTCATTATGAGTTTCTGAGCTTCACAAGGAAGTTCCTTCAGCTATATCACTGAAAGAAGTCAAATAGATGAGAAGTTGCAAGCTAGCTAGAGTCACTTTGGGGCCTGCTGAAGGCTCAAACCTTTGTGGATAAGGTAATCCAGCCCAGTAGAGAACAAGTATCTCCTCCAATGAGAAAATACAGTAGGTACAGCGGGAGTACAGGCGGCCCCCATTTATCGAACATTCACTTTGTGACAGCTCACTGTTATGAAAGACCTACATTAGTATAACTGTTTTTGCTAACCAAAGAGCATTTTCGCTTTTACAAAAAAAAGACGCCTGCTTTATACGTGTGTAACCCCGAGAAAGACTACCATGACCATGAAGCCTTGTGTGGGCAGTTGTGTGCACATGCGTATGCGTGTACGTGCCAATTTTTTTTCTCCACATCGATTTTGGCTCGCTGTCTTCCCTATTTTGATCATTGAAACTACACCGTACATACAATATTTCTATTTTATATAGGCTGTATATTTGTCATATCATTCCTGCTTTTACTACATGTTCGTGTTACTTTACGTTTTACGTGTTATTTGGTTTGATTTGGTAGGTTATTTTTTGGTCTGGGAACGCTCAAAAATTTTTCCCATATAAATTAGTGGTAATTGCTTCTTCGCTTTATGCCATTTCGGCTTACAAACGGTTTCATAGGAATGCTCTACCTCCAGATAGCGGGGGAAACCTGTTATAGAAGCACAGTGTGCCATTGGTCTCCTCTTGCCTTCTCTGCCATTCATACGATCATAGCTGGACTTTTACCAGATTGGAAAGGGCAGGTACAGGCTGAATCGAGGTGGCAGGGCCCAGGCCCAAGACCGAGGAATGACCTGAGATTTGGTTCATTTAAGCGTCGGCCAGGTTGAAAATGTCAGGGTGTCGGGGCTGGAGGTGAGGGCCAGGCTGGAGTTCAGCTGGCTGTTCCGTGAGGTTTACACATCTCTGCGCTGAATTGAAGCTGTGGTCTGTAACTAACAGGCTCCGGCATTGGCTGAGACTGGCTTTGTGACTGCTGGTAATGTGTTTGGCCACTGTTGCATTTGGCTGTATCCATGGGTATTTGCGTATGGTTGAATGACAATTAAACTTGAACTTGAACTCATATGCAATTAGACAGTTGTTGAGGGTGGAATCAGGTGCATTGCTGATAGAGGGGCTACCACTGGGAAGTTGAAAATTGTGGATGGTGGAAGTGGTGGTGGAGGGAATCAAGGCAAAAAAGCCAGGAATTAGTTGGGCTAAGTTCCATACCATGCAGAGGAGGAGGTGTGGAAAGAAGGGTTATTCATACTGGAGGTGAGGGACATAAAACTGGGGCAGTTCCTTGGTGGGGATGAGGAAATGGGTTTTGGTATAGAATCACATTTAAATAACATTGGGTATTTATAAGTTAAACAGGATATAAAGGTCAGCAAATCTTACAGGTCATAAATACTTAGTAGAAAAACCTAGAAGAGGCATTCAAAACATTGGCTGTGCATCATGTTGTGATATGTCACTTGTCTGGGCTCCACTCTGTATTACATTGTCAGACATGCAGAATACTGTGCATGAGGGGTAATGCAAAGATCATAGAATCACAGGATTCTATAGCACGTTACAGGCCCTTCAGCCCACAATGTTGTGCCGACCACGTAACCTAATCTAGAAACTGCCGAGAAGGATCTGTGCCATTGACAATTCAGTCCCAGATTTGCCGTTACAGTTTTTTCAAAAATCTGCTGTTCCACCTTCTGATATCTAGGCAACATTTATTCAAAGCAGACTGGATTGAATTCAGACTCGCAGCTGCTTTGCAATTTGAGCTTGTGGCCCAAGGTTATGGGAGTAAACGGCCAGGAATGTGACCAATATCTTGAGTGGTATCAGTAATGGAATAACTGCGGAGAAATGATTACCTTAAGAAAAGGTGAAAGGAAAGAAAATATTAAAAGCAACTGGAGTTAAAAAGATCCTGCAGACAGACAGAATATTAAAATACTATTAAAATATTAAGAAGAATCCTATAAACACCTCAGAATTGCTCCAAATTTAATCCTGGAACCTGGGGCAGCACAATAGTATAGTGGTTAGCTCAACGCTTTACAACACCAGCGATTTGGGTTCAATTCCTACCGCTGCCTATAAGGAGTTTGTACATTCTCCCCATGACCACGTACGTTTCTTCTGGGTGTTCTGGTTTCCTCCCACACAGATTAATTGGTCATTGTCAATTGCCCTGTGATTAGGCTAGGATTAAGTTGTGCGATTGCTGGGTGCCACAGCTGGGAGAGCCTATTCCACAATTTAGATAGATTTTAGACAGATAAAGCTAGCTGCAGCAAACACTGGAATTGATATAAAAAAAGACATTTTGGTGACAAATTCCTGCCAGAAATAATCCTTGCTCTTTGGCTGCATATGTTCAGATAATACATTTCAATTACATATTTTAGTTTAAATTGTGCTTTGCAAATTAGAAATAGGATTATTAACTGTGAAGGTAATGACTACTGAAAAAAGATGTAAGCAATAGCTTTAATAATTAGCACATTAAAAATTGTAATAACGGCAAAAATCTACCTGTTATCTTGAGATCATTAGCATCACCATTACTGGGCTCAGCCAGCTGATTCTCCAGAATCTGAGCAGTACAGATAATAATGTCATTTTCACGCACCACTTGAGGGAAGGAGATCTTCAGCTGGGTGTCACCGCTTATCTTGCTGACGCTGTACTTATCTTTTAGGAATGGATTGAACTCCTTACGGAAATGCTGGTCAACCAGGGGTACCTGAGATATGTGTGAATGCAAGAGAAACAATCATTTGTAATTTCACCCGGATGAGTGAATTAGATTATAAATTCGTATTTGTTTAATATTTTCTTCATATATGGAACAGCGATAGGTCATTAACACGGCATGCAGTAATTTCACGGTTTTGAGAGGAACTTCATTTTTAAAAAAAATTTATTTTTCATCTTTCATTGATCCTGTTATAGTTACTATTCTATACATTTTCTGAGATTAGCTGCAGAAAAATGAATCTCAGGGCTGTTATGTACTCTGATAATAAAATTTACTTTGAACTTGAACTTTGATTTTATGTTATTTCCATGCCAAGTTTTCCTGAATATCTATCTATTTAGTGATAAGGCACGGAATAACCATGTCATCCAGCATCTCCAATTTAACCCTAACCCAATCACGGGACAATTTACAATGACCAATTAACCAAGCCAGTATATCAATGGACTGTGTGCACCTGGGGAAAACCCGCACACTTCACGGAGAAGATATACAAACTCCTTACAGCGGACACCGTGACTGCACTTCAAGCTCCAATTCTCTGAGCATCACACTCCAGTGACTCCCTCAATGTGCATTTCCTTTAAGCCTTATCCATGCCTCTCTCAGAGATATATTTGGGAAATCCATTCTTTAGTGGTTCACACTTAATACTCTTCCTGCTTCTCCACCTTACACCAAGTACAGCACAGCAGTACAGGACCTTATTATTCACCAAGAGCCTCACGGCCTGCAGGAACGAATTCAGGAACGAAACTTTAATCATCTTGAGTCAAGCCTCTCCATGAAAACCTTTGAAACTCCAGCATGAAAGCAATTGGGGAAACAGCATGATTGCTCTGCAGTCTCCTTTTCAATTAATCACTAACAAATCTGCAAGGGACTGCTCAACTTTTTAAACAGCAAAGAGCAGGGGCAAGAGTGAGAGCAAATCTTTTTTGCTGCTAAAAGGTGAGGTCTCCATATGTAACTGCATAATGCTAGCAGGATTGTTCAGATCCTGTTTTTGCCGTATTAGTGTCATATCGGAGATGGCGTATCTTAATGGTGTTTGCTCTGCTGATCATGAAGATCACAAAATTTCCCTACGGTGCACATTTTTTAAAAAAATCGCTTATACTGTTATTTCAATTCATAATTCAAATCAGAATAATTGATGCTGAGATTAAGGAAGCCATTTCTGTTGGTCCACAAATCAAAGACAAACAATTCAAAAACCTTCTAGTGGGACCCAAGGAAATCGCATGGAAGGAATTCAAGGATATTGTTGAAAAAGTTCTTAGCAACTACAGAGTACCAAACTACATGCAGCTGGTCGACAACATGCTTCAAGCATACAAAACATGAAGCACAACATGTCACTAAAGATTCATTTTCTGCATTCCCATTTAGACTTCATCCCTGCAAATCTTGATGCTGGCGTTGACGAATATGGTCAAAGGTTTCACCAAGACATTGCAGTCATGGAGAAACAGTATCAGGGCAACTGGAATCCATCAATGCCAGCTCATTATTGTTGGACATTTAAGTGCGAAGCCTCAGATATTGAGTACAAATGAAAATCATCATGCAAATATTTTTAATTTAGTTGAACTACTGCCACGCGTCCACAATGCTATACAATTATTCAATAAAGTTAATTTCTTGTTTCTCTAAACTCCTGTGATGCAAGTAGTCTGAAATTATATTTGTGTTCAGCTTCAAGCAGTCTGTCATAAACAAAAAAAATTCTGAGGAAGCAACACTTTTGGAAAAACTTGTTGTCCAGTGCAATTTGCATTCTACAAACATGACATGCTAGAATACTTTGAAATGAGCAGAAGGGTTGCATTGCACTAGGAAAGTATGCATCAGTGTCCCAGACTGCAAGACTGGCCCCTCCAGAGGCTGTTCAATTGGTGTTGCATACTAATTTGGTCACAAGTTTAAGCCTGGTGTAAAAAAGATTAAAATTGCAGCCAAATTACTATGCAAGACCAAATTAATCACCTCTAGAGGGGCCAGTCTTGCAGTCCAGGACTCTGACTACATCTGGTGGCTGGCACACAAATTCCACACACAGGAAGAGGGTGTATCTTTTTTTTAGCAGCTGACTATCACCAATCTGCAGTGTGAGAAGACACAACTCACTCAGGTTTGCCGACTGAGTAAATAAGGCATCGACTCGCGGTGGTTTGGTGTCTGAGCAGCAGCCAATCAGCGATCAAAAGAGTGAGAAGACATGGCTCACTCAGCTTCGCTTGCTGAGTACACAAGGCACTGATATGCATTAGTTGAGTGTATTGGGCAGCAGCCAATCAGCAATCAAAAGAGTGAGAAGGTGTGGCTCACTCAGCCTCGCCGATTGAGTACATAGACATCGATTTGTGATGTTTGGTGTTTCGAGCACTGGCCCGTGATCAGGATTGATTGGCAAGAACAAATTAAAATAAGGCAGGGGCAAACGGAATGGCTATTGCTGAAGTAGACAATGTTAGAGTGGTTATTTAAGGTTCAACAAGGAGAGGCTTGTGAGAGAGAAGGTGAAAAAGCTGCACGGTAAGTCCTTTCCCCCCTATTTGATTAACTGTTTTCCTTCTTTACAGTTAGAACAGTAGGGATGCCAGGCAGGATAGTTGAATGCTCCTCTTATGGGATGTCGGAAGTCAGGCGGATTTCCAGAGTCCCTGATGACTTCACCTGCAGGAAGTGCACCCAGCTGCAGCTTCCAGCACTCCACATTATGGAGTTGGAACTGGAACTTGATGAACTCCAGATCAGTCAAGAGGCTGAGGGTGTGATAGATAGGACATACAGAGTCTATAGAAGTAAGGCAAGTTGGGGTGGATAAATCCTCAGGACCTGACAAGGTGTTCCCTCAGACCCAGTGAGGAAAAGTGCGGAAATTGCAATGACTCTAGCAGAGATATTTAAATCATTGCTAGTGACAGGTGAGGTACTGACGGACTGGAGGATAGCAAATGTTTTCCCGCTGTTTAAGGAAGACTCTAAAAATAAACCAAGAAATTATAGGATGGTGGGCCTGACTTCAGCAAAGTTATTGAAGGCATTCTAAGGGACCAGATATTTCAGTGTTTGGATAGACGAGAACAGCAGATACCTGCAAACACCACCACTGGGAAATCACTCACCATTCTGACTTGGAAACATATCGCCATTCCTTCATTGTCGCTGGGTCAAAATCATGGAATTCCCTCCCTAACAGTACTGTGGATGTACCTACACCTCAGGGACTGCAGCGGTTCAAGAAGGCAGCTCATCACCACCTTCTCAAGGGCAACTGGGGATGGGCAATAAATGCTGGCTCAGCTGGCAATGCCCACATCCCCTAAGTGAATAAATTTTTAAAAAACATGGACTGATTAGGGATTGTCAGCATTGAACGATATGTCTAATCAATCTTATTGAGTTTCTTGAGCAGATATCTGAAAAGTTCATGAAGGCAAGGCAGTGGATGTTGTCTACATGGAATTTAGTAAGGCAATTGACAAGTTCCCGCATGGGGGGCTGGTCAAGAAGGTTCAGTCACTTGGCATTCAAGATAAGGTAGTAAATTGAATTAGACATTGGCTTTGTGGGAGAAGCCAGAGAGTGATAGTAGATGGTTGCCTCTCTGACTGGAGGCCTGTGATTAGTGGTGTCCAGCAGAGATCAGTGATGGGTCTGTTGTTGTTTGTCATCTATGCTGACAATTTGTGATAACATGGTTAACTGGATCAGCAAATTTGTGGATGACACCATGATTTGGGGTGTAGTGGACAGCAAGGAACTCTATCAGAGCTTGCAGTGGGTTCCAACCAGCTGGAAAAATGGGCTGAAAAATGGCAGATGGAATTTAATGCAGACGAGTGCAAAGTGTTGCACTTCAATAGGACCAACCAGGGTAGATCTTACATAGTGAATGGTAGGGCACTGAGCAATGTTTCAAAACAAGGAGATCTGGGAATATTTGTTCACAATTCATTGAAAGTGGCGGCACAGGTAGATAGGGTCGTAAAGAACGCTTTTGGCATATTAGCCTTTATGAATCAAAGTAGTGAGTATAGGAAATGGAATATTATGTTGAAGTTATATAAGATATTGGTGATGCCTGCTTTGGAGTACCGTGTGCAGTTTTGGTCTAAAGGAAAGATGTAAAAAAGCTTGAAAGAATGCTTTGAAAATTAATAGGGATGTTGCCGGAACTGGAGGACCTGAGTTATAAGGAAAGATTGAATAGGTTAAGACTTTATTCCTTGGAACGTAGAATATTGAGGAAAGATTTGATAAGAGGTATATAAAATTATGAGGGGTATTAATAGGGTAAATGCATGGAGGCTTTTTCCACTGAGGTTGGGTGTGTCTACAACTAGAAGTCATGAGTTAAGGGTGAAAGATGAAAAGTTTCAGGGTATCCTAAGAGGAAACTTCTTGATTTCCATGGATAAGTATATAAGCACGCGAGGAGTATGGAAGGCTTTGGCCCAAGTACCGGTCAATAGAAGTTGGCAGTTTAAATGGTTTGGTACAGAGAAGACTGACCAAAGGGGCTACTTCTGTGTTGTACTTTTCTATGGCTCTATGACTGATATTTTTGATTTTTGTAGATATGTTGTGATGTGCACATGGGCTTCTTTCCTGGCAAGCAACTTTCATACCACTAGATATGTTTTGTGTCCTCAGTTTCAGATTAGTGGTTCAGTATAACTACTGAGATTAGCTGAAGGAGGTGTTCTTAAGTCTCTCCTGCGTTGTAAATAAATTCCAGCAAGAGGCACAATGAATTACCTTGTTAACGAGCACAATAACCTTCCCTGTTTTCCCCTGTAACTTCATTTTGTCCAGATGATGCCTAGTAATGTAGACAGCCACTCTGGTCTTTCCACTTCCTGTGGGCAGGCAAATAATGATATTTTTACCCTCCAAGGCTGGAGCTGCTACTTCCTGCTGATAGTCTCGGAGCCGGATCTCGGAAACTGGGGAATTTCGGCCATCCTTTTCGTTTTCGTCATCTCCATCTAGAATGTGACATGAAAAAGTACAGGATGTTATACAAAGGACAATATTGATACAGATCTGATTCCTGTGTATAACAATCTATCCTAATCACTGAGGATTATTTTTTAGCATCAACCCATTTTTTTTATCTATAAAACATGAAATTAATCATCAGGCTGGCATTTATTGGAATTGCCCTTGAGAAAGGGGTGGTGATCCTCCTTGATCTGCTACAGTTTTGTAGCTTCTTGTGACTCTGAGTGGAATGGGGTGGAGCAGTTTACATGCTCCTGCTACCTGACACAGTAGAGGAGGTTGGTTGGGAGCAGATGGTACAGATATTATCTCAACAGTCGGGAAGGCACAACAGTGTCTATACTACTCAAGGTGCTTATGGAGAGATAATCTGCCTCAAAAATTGCTGGCCATCTTTTATCGATGTGTGATAGAGAGCGTCCTGACATACAAACTGACAGTGTGGTATTCTAGCTGCAGCAAGACAGATCACAAAGCTCTCCAATGGGTAAATAGGATGGGTCATCACATCACTAGGACTCAACTACAGGACCCGAGGACTATCTACATCTCTCGATGCCTTTGGTGTGTTCGCAACATCATTAAAGACCTATTCTATCCCAGGCACTGTCTGTTCAATCTCCTGCCATTTGGTAGGAAGTACAGAAACATCTTAGCCAAGACAGTAAGACTGAAAGCAACTTCTTCCTGAGGACCACTGTGCAGATGAATGATGCAGCACCCCAGCTTGCCAATGGCCTTTGAGTATTATGGACTATCGAAGTCACTGTTGCATGTAAATATGGATTTAAAAAAAAATTAAGTCATATCTGTTTTGCACAGACTGGAGTAGCACTGAAATCTCATTGCCTTGAGTGGACAATAAAGTTCTATTCTATTCTATTGTGTCCCAATGGTAGAGGGAGTGAACATCTAGGATGAAGACAAGGGTGCCATGCTGTTTTGCACTCCGTGGTTTTGGTCTTCTTGAGAAATCATGAGTGTCTGCTGCTCTATTGAAAAATGTACTGGAATTACTGAGTTCAACAATGCATAATGGAACTTGGAGTTGCTTAAACAGCTCACCACAGACGATATACAAGCCTGTCTCATTACTCTGCTGATTCAGAATGCTGCACACTTGCTAAAGATCACAATACTTTGAATCAGATTAATTTGAATGTTTTTACAGCTGTCATTGCAATCACTATATCCCATCCAGATCTCTCCTACTCATCAGGATTGCAGAGCAGTTGAGCAAAAAGCCTGACCCATAACCTGACAGATCTCTCTCTGAAGCTTTGATACAAATGGAAAAAGATTAAGGGCAATTCCTTGAGCATAATATGGTGAAACACTTAATCGTACACCGTATCTGCATGCAGTTTCATCTTCATTAAAGGCCCTGTAATCTTCGATACAAATAGTATGGTACGAAACTACAAAGGCAGCAGGAAGTCTGGAGCTCCTTCTTTATAGAGAATGCCAAAGCTCTCTTTGAACTGATTCTTAAAAAGCATATTATAAAAATAATTTTCAAAAAAAACTTTGAAAATTGCAACCTGATTATATTGAGGCAATGCCTCAAAAAAAAAGCGCCATCCATCACCAAGAACCCTCACCACCCAGGACATGCCCTCTTCTCATTGTACCATCAAGGAGGAGGTACAGGAGACAGAAGACACACTTTTTTGCAATATATATATATATATAGATATATTCTTACTGTAATTTAACAGTTTTTATTGTTATGTACTGCATGTACTGCTGCCAAAAACAGCAAATTTCAAGGCATATGCCAGTGATATTAAACCTGATTCTGATCCTGTAATATCGGGGGTGGGGGTACAGATTAAGTGGGAAGAAGTTCTTTGCTTTGTGCTTTGTACCGTGAATTTGAGGTGTACCAATATATGGAGAAGTAAATGACAATAGTATTACTGAATGGAAAAAAAGAGGGAAAACAACACAGAAGGTTTTGCTTGGTACACCTATCAATCATTTGCTGACTTTAGTGAAGCTTGGGAGCAGGGAATTTTCTCACCTTTTAAATAAGAATAGTCGAGGATACTAGGAGATTAAATTATTTAAGGTTAAGAAAGGAGAGAAAGGAAATACCTTTTCATATTTTGTCTGGGTAGCCTCCAACATGATGACATGAGCATCAATTTCTCTACCAGTAATTTCCTTCCCCTTCTCCCTTTTTCCATTCCTCATTCTGGTTATCTTTCTTCCCTCAACCGCCTATCATCTCCCTCTGGTCCTGCGCCTCTTCCCCCTACTGCCATAATCCACTGTCCTCTCCTATCCGATTCCTCTTTCTTCCGCCCTTTACCTCTCAGCTCCTTACTTCATTCCCACCTCCCCCCCTCACCTGATCTTGCTTATCACCTGCCACTTTGTATTTCTTATCCTTCCTCCATACTTCCTTATTCTGGCTTTTACCCCCTTCCTTTCCAGTCCTGGTGAAGGGTCTTGGCCTGAAACATTGATGTTCCTCCAGCATTTTGTGTACATTGTTCTAATTTTCTAGAATCTGCAGAATCACTTGCACTTATGAAAAATAAAAATCGTTTTGTCCTTTTTGGCTCTTTCTACATTCTCTCCTGGAAATGTGATTTAATAACCAAAAGTGCTAGTACATTTGGGAGATGACGTCTACAAATTACTCTACCACATTTTACAATGCTAAATATTGCCAGTATTTAGCCCAGAAGCTGCAAACTCACCAGCAGTTATTAAGAGAACATAATAATTGTCCAGCTCTGGGGAAAGTTGCCACTGAATGAATGGGCTTAACAATGATTGTAATAAATGAAATTGCACACAATGTCAGAGGGACCTTGGTAGGCAGGTGAGGAATACTGCCAGCAGGATTGAATTACTTCGTGCATGGGAGCCATGGACACATTCAGAGTTGCAGTTTGGTCTGCCAAGAAAGGAAACCGGAATCAGATTCAGGTTTATTATCACCAGAATCTGTCGTAAAATCTGTTAACTTTGCAGCAGCAGTACAATGCAATACATAATAATAGAAGAGAGAACTAAATTACAGTGTGTATATATATATATATATACACACACACAAAATAGTGAAATCAAATAAGTAGTGCAAAAAAAGGATAGAGGTATGTTCATGGGTCCAATGTCCATACAGAAATCTGATGGCAGAGGGGAAGAAGCTCTTCCTGAAACATTAAGTGTGTGCCTTCAAGCTTCTGTATCTCCTTCCTGATGGTAGCAATGAGAACAAGGCATGACTTGGGTGGTGTGGGTCCTCAATGATGGATGCTGACACTACAGAGGCAAGTGCTCAAGATGGAGCTGACTAAGTTTACATCTCTCTGCAGCTTTTACCCTGTGCATTGCCCCCTCTCCCATACCAGATGGTGAAGTAGCCATTTAGAATGCTCTCCTCGGTACATCTGTATTGAATTGATTTTATTTCCTACATCCTTCACATAATACATAGAACAGTCAATGTAACATAGAAATACACTCAAGTCAGCGTGAGTTCATCAGTCTGATGGCCTGGTGGAAGAAGCTGCCTCGGAGCCTGTTGATCCTGGCTTTTATGCTGCCGTACCATTTCTAAGATGGTAGCAGCTGGAATAGATCGTGGTTGAGGTGACTCAGGTCTCCAATGATCCTTGGGGTCCTTTTCTCACACCTGTGTTGGTAAATGTCCTGAATCATGCAAAGTTCACAACTACAGATGTCTGCACCACTCTCTGCAGAATCCTGGTACAGTTCCCATACCAGGCAGTGAGGCAGCAGGTCAGGATGCTCTGAATTGTGCCCCTGTAGAATGTCCTTAGATTTGGGGGCCCATACCAAACTTCATCAACCTTCTGAGGCAAAAGAGGCGCTGTTGTGCTGGTGTGCACAGACCACATGAGGTCCTCAGTGACGTGGATGCCGAGGAACTTAAAGCTGTTCCTCAAAATCTGCGAGTGTTTTTGGCGACTTTCCAAATGTCCTCAAACTCCTTTATAGTCGCATCGATGATGTAATGCTGGCAAATTCCCATGCCTGCTCTTGTGGGCTGAAGAAAGGAGTCCACTCTGCTTGAGGATGGAGTTGGCCTAATTAGCAGTTAACAGTGAGATGTGGAGAGATCAGCAGCATCAACAGAATGTGAGGGACTGAGTTTGAACTCCATAGCAAGACAACCAAGACATCAGTGAAATGATGTTTGATGTCCCAGTAGGTCACAGATCTCCTTGGGGGGGTGGGGGGAGGAGAATACCATCCAAGTTTTAGCCCCTTAAATAACATTCCTTCAGGGAAAATGGAGTTAGCAAAATCCTGATACCAAAACTTTACAAGTCAATTTTAAGATGCTGGAAATGTGAGATCAAGGATTTGAATGATGATGAGAAGAAATTGTTAAATTTAACATTGACCTTGGAAGTCTGTAAGGTGCTCAAGTCATGAAATAATGTGTTGGTCCTTGAATACAGAGGGCAAATTAAAGTGAAGAATTCAAGAGAGAGGCAAATGAAACCCCAAGGTCTCTCTTGCTGTTGACTGTAGAGTTTCTGCAAAGTAGTCACACCAATCTGCATTTAGTTTCCCCAAGCATAAAGAAGAATATAAACTGAGCAATAAGAGCAGTACACTAAATTAGACGGATTAAAACCAAATCATTGTTTCACCTGGAAGCCTTGGCTGATGACAGAGAAGGTTAAAAGGGAAGTATTGCATCTTCTATGGTTGCATGGGTAAATGGCATAATAAGAGGTACTGCTGAAGGTAGGAGAATGAACCACAGCAAAACAGAGGAATGGTCTCTTCATAATGCTAATAGGAGAGGAAAAGAATCATTCTTTAATGGTGGCACCACATTGGACAACAATGGGTTGAGTGTGGAGTTTCAACATGCTCAAAGTGAAGGTAAGAACTTTATTGTTGCTTTGGGTAGAGCGAATGGGAGAAAAGATGCATGGAAAAGTGGAGTTACGGTTGCGGCCCTGTTAACCACAATGTAGGTGTGGTGAACTACCTGTCTGGACATGCCCCTCACTGGCTCCTCCCACAGACCCCGGTATAAAGGCGATTGGGGCTTGGGCCCTGCCTCTGAGTCTCCAGGATGTAGCATGGTGGTCAATTGCTGCTTGTTCTTTCTTCCAGTCAATGAAAGCCAATATCTCGCCTCACGTCTCAGAAAGTTATTGATGGTGCATAAGTAGGGAAAGTACAGTTTAGAGAGAATAGATGCGGTATATTGGAAGCACTAGGATACAGGATGATATTACCAGAATAGATACGATGGAGAGAGGGAAACTGGGAGACAAAAATAGAGCTTCTGGATTAAATAAGGAATGATACTTTTCTACCTCTGATCTGTTTAGCCTGCACAGAAATCAAGCCATTTGCAAGACTTTTATCAAAATTAAATGCAGACACCACAAAACAAGATGTTTTAAAAAATTAAATGAACTTCTATAGCTTAAATAGTTCTTTAATATTACATGATCTTAAATATAACCAAAATAATCTTTATTTTTCCTCAATGTAATCCCTTTTCTCTCTAGTTTTGAGTTTCATATATTACAGTCCCAGGCATCAAAACATTCAAGCGAGCTGCTGACGCAATGAGAAAAAGGGAAAGACTGACTCATGTTTATAACTTTCCTTTTCAGTCTCTTGATAAGCCTTCTAATCTTCACAAAGCAGATTTCAGTGATAAACAGAACTGAGACTGATCACTGGACATGTGGTAAAATTGCAGGCATAGTGACAACGAAAAGTGATTTACCATCTTAGCTTGTGACAGACACGAAACAGCAGTAAGAATGAAACGGTATACAAATTAATGCACTGAGTTGTCATTGTGTGTTAGAATTGAGAGCAGGAATCAGTAACCTTCATCATATTGCCACAAGCAACTTGTCAGTATAGATTTGACTTTCTGAACCACAGTCAAAAAATAGTTTGCTTAATTGGGCGGCACAGTAGTGTAGTGTTCAGCGTAACGCCTCGGGTTCAATTCCAGACTCTGCCTGTAAGGAGTTTCCACGTTCTACCCATGACTGCATGGGTTTCCTCCTGGTGCTCCAGCTTCCTCCCACAGTCCAAGGACGTACCGGTTGGTAGGTTAATTGGTCATTGTAAATTAGGTAGGCTAGGATTAAATCGGGGGATTGCTGGGCAGTGCAGTTTGAAGGCCCAGAAAGTTATTACATGTCTTCAGCTCTGACTTAATTGTGTTACACTCTACACAAATTAACGGCTAAGAAACAAAACTTAAATTTCAGAAATGGAAGATGCCAGTTTATGTACCAAAATACATGTAAAGAGACACTTGGAAATAGTCTGGTCTAGAAAGCATTTTGCACAATGCAATGTTAGTGAAGAAACTTAATTGGTATTTTGACCTCTTACTACATAAAACATAGAAAACCTACAGCACAATACAGGCCCTTTGGCCCACAAAGTTGTGCCGAACATGTCCCCACCTTAGAAATTACTAGGCTTACCTAATAGCTCTCTATTTTACAAAGCTCCATGTACTTATCTAAAAGACCCTATCGTATCCGCCTCCACCACTGTTGCCGGCAGCCCCTTCCACACACTCACCACTCTCTGAGTAAAAAAACTTACCCCTGACATCTCCTACATCTTTTATTAAATGTCACCAAATTGCTCTCAGGACCTCCATGCTCCCCAGACAAACAGAATGGTATCTAATTTTCCAAAACATGTAACATTCGAAGAAACATTACATTGCAGATGCTGGAATCTGGAGCAACAATCAATCTGTGGGAGGAACTTGAAGGGTCAAGTAGCTGGAGAAAGAAATTAATTGTCAAGAGAAATTTGTAATGTTCCTTCATGGTTAGTTCAGCCAGAAGATATCTGGACTCCACAGTGTCTTGGCAATTTGGATTCAGATGGTGGTGTTGATGTGTTTTAGCCTGGTTGGAGGTACATACCCAGTGGTGTTCCATAGAGATCTCTGCTTGGACCTCTGTTTGCACCATACTGCTGCCACAGAAGAAAACAACTTGACAGGGTGCCTGCACCCAGGCCACACCCTACCTGTGACACTGTTTCTCTGCCACCTATCCCACACCCTTCTGTGACATTGCACTCTCGCTATTCCCAACATGCTTTGCTTCTATCAGATTTACAAACTCGCTCTCTGCTTCACTGGCAGAGTACTGTACAGTCTTAGCTACATACATGTGTGCCTAAGACTTTTGCACAGTCATTGGCATCTGTACGTCTCAAGAGACGATGGTCTGAAGGTTCTTGGGGTTGTAGTCTTGGGGCAACTTGCACTTTCTAGAGTGGCTGTACTCCGAGTGACAGTCTCTTCCACAGCGGCTGCAGGTGAAGGAGGAAAGTGCTCTGGAGTTTCTTTGGGCTCTCTTGTTAATGAGCATGTTTGTCTTTGCTACCTCAGCACATTGTACACCACCTCCATGCTTTCTGGTCTTCGACTGTTTCCTCTCATGTGTTGAGTTAGATGCCCCTCAGCCCCATGTTGTGCTTGCAGACATCCCCGTAGCGGTGGCATGATCTTCCTTGTGGGTAGTAACCCTCTCTCAGCTCGCCATGCAGTATGTCCTTGGGAATGCATACCTGGTCCATCCATTTGACATGGCCCAACCATCTGTGGCTGAGTAATGCATGGATGCTGGAGGTGTCAGTCCGCTGCAGAACCTCTGTATTGGTGATTCTGTCCTGCCAGGAGATTTGCAAGATCCGCCTGAGGCAGCGTAGGTAGAACAAGTTTAGCCTCTTCCCTTGGCTGATGTATGGTGTCCAAACCTCACTGGTGGAGAGGAGTGTGCTGAGCGCACACACACAGCTTGGTCTTCCTTGTCAGCTGCCTATTGTTCCACACTCTTGTTCGGTCTGGCCATGACAGGTGTAGTTTTGGCAATCCTGCTGTTCACCTCTGCTTCAAGTGACAGGGAGCTGAGATGGTCAACCCAAGATAGGTGAAGGAGTCAACTACATCAAGATAGCACCCATCAATGGAGTTGTTTGGGGAGATTCTGCATCCTGGGCCATGACGCTTGTCTTCTTCAGGCTGCGTGATGTCAATGCTACGTCATCTGCAAACAGCATCTTGCGGATGAGGGCTGTCCTAACTTTGGTCTTGGAGAGCAAGCGAGCGATGTTGAACAGCTTGCCATCAGCTCTTGTCTGAAGGTAGGTGCCTTCAGTGCATCCTGCGAAAGCACAGTGAAGGGGCAAGGGTAACGCAGAAGGTTGCCCAAAGGTACCGTGGGATATAGATCAGTTGCAAATACAGGGGGGGAGATTGAAGGTAGAGTTGATGCACTCAGGGAGATCAAATGTAAAGGGAAAATACACAATTAATTACATGACCCTTAACAATGTTGATCTACAGAGGGATCCTGGGTCCTAAGACTCCCTGAAAATGAATTCACAAGTTGATAGGTTTGTAAAGAAGACTGGTGGTGTGTTTGCCTTTATTGGTTGAGACATTGAGCTTCAAAGTAAGGAGTTATGTTGCAGCTTTATAGAACTCTGTTAAACTGCTTCTGGAGCCTTCAATTCAATTCTGGATGCCCCGTTATAGGAAGGAAGTGGAAGCTATGGTGAACGTTCAGAAGAGGTTTACCCAGGATGCTGCCTGGACTAGAGGGCATGCACTATATGGATCAGTTGTATTCCATGGAGGAGTAGAGGCTGAGGGAAGATCTGGCATGTTTATAAAGTTATGAGAGACACAGATAGAATAGATAACTTGTATCTTCTACCCCAGGATCAAAATATCCAATACTAAAAGGCATGCATGTAAGGTGAGAGAGAAACATTCAAAAGAAACAGGTAAAGGGCATGTTTATTCTTAGACAGAGGTGGTGGGACTTGGAATGCACTGCTGGGGTGATGGCAGAGACAATTATGGTAGAGGCATTTAAGATTCCCTTAAATAGCCACCAGAATAGGCAGAGAATGGAATGATATGGACCATGTGCCGGCAAAAAGTATTAGGTGTCAATAGCTTTAGTTTGGCATAGCTCTGTTGCCTGAGAGACCATTTCCCATACTGTACCATGTTATAGATTATTTGCTGTTACACAAATTTCAGTTGTACCTGTCTGGACTGCACATGTGGAAGCCAATTTACACAGCTACACAGTACATATTTTGTAGTAATTTAAAGCAGATCTGTTGGACCAAGTCCTCAAGCTATGGAGTATGGCATTTCAAACCACCTGGATGCAAATTCATTTTAAAGTCTCTACTCTCTCCTTGCAGGTGGTTCACTTGTTAACTGACCTGCAGAGTATTCTCAGTATTTTCTCTTTTTTACTTCAAATTTTCAGCAATTTGTTTTGAATTTCAGTTCTGATCATCCCCAAATCTATTTTGCTTCATCAGCTTGATTATGCCACCAGTGTATTGAACCCATTGTTTCCTGTGCCTTAATACTCCCCATTTTGTGTCTCTCTGGACTGAAACAATTCTTTACATAAGTGAAGTGGCACAATGTGTACAGAAAGGCAATTCTGTTCCACATAATACTCTGAGGAGAGAGGAGGGGCCAGGTGTGAAATTTACTTGGTCCACCTTCAGTTGAACATTTAACACATCCTTCCTTGTGCTAATCAGTCTCTGGGCTCTTATATTCATGTGAATCTGCAAAGATGTTATAATTTTGTGCACAGGTCATGTTATGTGTGCACACACAGCAAGACCCTCTGATAGCTGTAAGATGCCTTTGCTGTTGAACCAAAATCTCTTCCAACAGGGTCAAGATACTATTCACTTCCCTAAGAGCTTTGTAATCCATCGTAGGGAGAACCAGTTAGGTGGCGAGCATTCTAACTGGCTGCATCACTATCTGATATGGGGAGTTGGGGCCCTACTGCACGGGATCGAAGTAAGCTGCAGAGAGTTGTAAAATGAATCAGCTCCATCATGAGCAGTAGCCTCTGCAGTATTGAAGACATCTTCAAAGAGCAATGCCTCAAAAAGACTTCTCAGCAAATATATTTTTCAGAATCAGATTTACTATCATTGACATATTTGTGAAAGTTGTTATACTGATGGTGATGGTGGTGCGTACTGAGCTTTAACTGATAGACAGCAGCCTGATAAATGTATTGCTGTTGTTCAGGTGCTCCAAAGCCAAACAGAGAGACAATGAGATTGCATCCACTGTAGAGTTATTATGATGCTCAGCAAATATGTAGTATCCAGGTCATCTTCAAGGAAAGACCGCATCCATCATTAACACCCCCACCACCCAGGACATGCTGTCTTCTAATTGCTACCATCAGGAAAGAAGTACAGGAGCCTGAAAGGCACACACTCAACGATTCAGGAACAGCCTCTTCTCCTCTGTCGTCGGATTTGTGAATGGACATTGAACCCACGAACACTACCTCACTACTTTTTTTTCCATTTTTATCTTTGCACTACTTATTTAACTGTTTAATAAATATATACTTACGGCAAGTCAGTGTTTTTTCTTTTCTATTATGTATTGCAATGTACTGCTGCCACAAAGTTAACAAATTTCACAAAATATGCCAGTGATATTAAACCTGATTCTGATTTCTGCAAGCTTGAATAGAATGATGGTGTAGACTTACTCAAACATTCATCACACCAAAATGCATCAATGAACCATCAAATTGTCAGAATTATGCTTGGAATTTTCATGGCTGATCCTATACATAAAACCATCTTCAATGAATTCTGTGCCTGGATTAGATCATAAAACATTATATTGTGCCCTTAAATGTTTGCTGATGCCAGCAGATTCCTCTGTTATCTTTAGTATTTTATAGTGCAGAGCTGGTACTTGTTGATTGCCATTATCACTAGCCTTCCATTATTTTAACAATCTCTCCCTCAATATCGCAAAACCAAAGGAGCTGGTTGTGGATTACAGGAAGAATGGAGTCTGGCTAACCCCTATTGGCATCAGTGGATCTGGGATTGAGAGGGTAAACAGCATTTAAGTTCCTTTTTAAACAGCTTTTTACTCCTCATGTATGTGAAGAATGTAAGAAATAAAATCAATTCAATTCAAAACTGCTGCCCTATATTTTATGTGCAGTAAAAAAAAAGAAACATATACTTAAGTATATAGATAGTTTGCATGCAGGCTGAAAACTGATTTCAGTTTGAGATTTAATGCAAAATATCTGAATCAAAATCATTTTGTATAAAATGATTTCAGTTTAACCATGTAGATTTGTGGTGAACTTATTTAACTAACCTTATTGTTTGAGAATTAACAAATTACCTTTGGAAGAATCTCTCAACATATGTTGCCTGCAGGAATGAATTTCTATAATGATGTGATTCTCTGGATAAAATTCCCCAAGGAAACATAGGGTTCGAATCATTTGGTAACAGAGATGGCTTAACAATGAATTACTTTTAATATATATTCTTAAACAATGGAATATTTGTACAGGGTTTTATTTGATATCCTTATTCATTTCCTCCTCATTTAAATCTCACCATCACAAGATATCAAAGTATATCTGCTTCCAACAACCAAGTTATCAGTCTCTGCTATCCTTCAAACTAGAATGTAATATTCAGTTCCCTTTGCTTTTCTAGGTCTATGGAATTCTGTCTTGGAGAATGAAGAATTTACAGAAAGCATCCCCAATGATGGAAATATATCACCTGATCTGACTCGAGCAAGCTCAGAGAATGGGAATACCTATGGGGGAAAAAGTAGCCCATGGCGTCAACTTTAGGTGATATGTCAAGCACAGGGGACATGAGCAGAACTTCGGAAGGCTTTGGAACCAAAAGGTTAAAGGGAGGTCATGCATTCTTGCTTTGAGGTAAAAGAAGGGAGAAGCAGAGGGGATTATGTTCAAGCACTGATTCTCTAGTACCAGCAACTGTTTAAGTGTAGTGGGTAGGCTGCCAAACACTACGTACAATGTCACTGGGCAGGCGCAGAATACCCCAACACAAGAGAGCCTGCAGATGCTGGAAATTCAGAGTGACACACACAAAATGAAAATCAGATCTTGAAATTAATCATGAAATGTGTGGTCAGTAAATAATGAGACATAATAATCAGTCTCTGGGACCTCAGAGTTTTTCAATGTCATATAGCACATGTCTTTAGTGAATGAACAGCAGATTCCCACTTCCTCATTTCCTACAACTGGGAAACACGTAGTGGGAAAACTGGAATAGGTCAATGAGTATAGAAACCAAAGGGATTGCACATAGGTTATTTAATTTCTAAAGGAGAAGCAGTTAAATGTGCACTGTGTGTAATAAACACTCTGGAAACACTAATGCTCATAAACGGAAAATCCTACAAAATATGGATCTGGCCCAGTCCATCGTATGTAAAGCCCTCCCCACCACTGAGCTCATCTACATTAAATGTCACAGCAAAGCAGCATCCATCTTCAGGAATTCCCACTAGTCAGGACATGCTCTCTTCTTGCTGCTATCATCAGGAACAAGGTACAGGAGCCACAGGGCTCACACCACCAGGAAAGCCTTGGGTGTGCATTCACTTCTGTAAGGTTCAGGAACAGTTACTATCTGTCAGCTATCAGGGTCTTGAACCAGTGGGGATAACTTCACTAAACTTCGCTTGCCCCATCATTCAACTGTTCCCACAACCGATGGACTCACCTTCAAGGAATCTTTATCTCACATTCTCAATATTTATTGCTTATTTATTTATCATTATTATTTCTTTCTGCTTGCATTTGCACACTGGTTGAACATCCAAAGTGGCGTGGTCTTTCATTGATTCTATTATGGTTGTATTCTATTATGGATTTATTGAGTATGCCTGCAAGTAAATGGATCCCAGGGTTGGAATGTTGACATATATGTACCTTCATAATAAATTTCCTTTGAACTTTGAAGAGGTAATGTAGCTGGCTCACTGAAGAATGTGAAAGGAGAAACTAGGATTATTGGGTGGAGGATATGCTGAGCAAAACTTATGTATAATAAGCTGATAAAGTATAGACCTTTGAGCTGAATGTACTTTTATAGTTGTGTTTTAATTTTGCAAAGTTGAGGGAATACTTGTGCCAAGGATGGATCACATATTACCCTGACACATTTTGCACTTGGTTAGGTTTAGATCATAACTGATGATCTTTTATAAATAAAAAAATCTAAAGAAATGGAATAGGTGTTGCCCAGTTGGAAAAATTCAGAGTTCTCTGAGAATTATAAGGCAGGAGGTGTTAACGGAGACAGGAAAAGGCAAAACCATGAAGGGTCTGAACACCAGAATCTGAATTTTCAAATTCAAGTGTTGGTAGACTACAGGCAGTATCGGTCAATGGAAAGAGTTGCAGAGCATCAGATGAGCTCAAAGTTATGGTGAATAGAAGATGAGAGGCCATCCAGTAAGATTTGAAACTGTCAAGCCAGAACACAGCACAGGAAGCAAAATAAAGAAATATTGACAAGAAAAACACAATATTTTAAATCTAAGCTTGGAACAAACTCTTGGAGCACTATATTCTACCTTTTACATTGTAACATATAACATTCCCCATTTTTCTTGGCACTTAAACAAATCTGCTAAGATACTACTTTTTTCCGAAGGAGTTGAGAATTCAGGGTATTTGCATATACTACAAACAACTAATTTGTTACAATTCTTGATCTTTTTACTTCTTGAGTCAGCAACATGGACACACAGACTCTCAATGTACATGATCTCTTTTAACATTTTCAAGAATGTAGTGGTAATTACAGGATGTGACTATATCACAGCACCCAGTGCAGTTTCTTGAAGAGCAAATTGGTCTGCTACAGATTCCATGCTGATCAACGACACATTAGAACTGCTGGGTAAGCAATTGAATGGCAGAATAGATTTGTTATCATTAAAGATAAGGAGAACAAATACAGCTTGACAGAAGTTTCAAAGGGTATATAAAGCTGGAATAGGCATTAAATGACTGTATTGGAAATGAGCTGCATATCTTCAGGTACAGAAGCCTGAAGACGCACACTCAAATATTCAGGCACAGCTTATTCGCCTCTGCCATCAAAGTTCTGGACAGTCCATGAGCTCATGAACACTACCCTGCCGTCCCTCACTTTTACAATGTGTTTGTTAGGTATTGTAACTGAATGACTACCACCCAAAGGTGCTGATGCCAATCATCATGACGTACTTTAAATGGCTGATGATGACCCACATCAAACTCCATTCTTGCCACTTTAAACACTCACCAATATGCTTACCAAAGGAATTAGTCTATGGCAGATCTATCATGTATCTGGCCCTGACGACCTGGAAAACATCTGATGAATCATCTCGGCCTAAAATGTTGACTGTTTGTTCACATCCATCGATGCTGCCTGACCTGCTGAGTGCCTCCAGCATATTGTGTACTGCACTTACATTATATTGCTGTTTCTAGATTTCGGTTTGGTATTCAGCACTATTGTCTCACAGACCTAGGTGAACAAACTCCGCCTCCTCGGATGAAATACACCACTGGGCAACTGGGTGTTGGATTTCCTAACCAACAACCTCAGGTAATCAAGATGCACAACTCCCGCCCCATCATGCTCAGCACAGGTGCCCCCCAAGAATGTGTGCTGACGCCATTGCTATACGCTCTTCTCACACGGCCAAACAGCCCAGTAATCACGTTGTCAAGTTTGCTGATGGCACAACAGTGGTGGGGCTCATCACTAACAATGATGAAACAGCCTATAGAGAGGAGGTGGAAGAGCTTGAGATCTAGTCCCGGGCAAGTAGCCTCCTCCTCAATGTTAACAAGACAAAAAAGTAGTTAACAACTTCAGGAGAACATATACTATTCATACCCCCTTTACATTGATGGCACAACAGTGAAATTTGCAAGCAGTTTCAAACTCCTGGGAGTGTACATCACATACAACCTCTCGTAGTCCGATAACATACCTGCACCAACATCTCTGCTTTCTGAGGAGGCTGAAGAGCTAGACTTTGCACATCTATAATCACATCATTCTACGTATGTGCAGTAAAGAGCATCATCACTGCTTGGTAAGGAAACTGCACTGCAGTCGGCAGCAAAGCTCTACCTCGGGCTATCAAAACTGTCCAACACATCACCGACACCAGCCCACCCACTATCAAGGACATATATACAGAAAGGTGCTGGAAAAGGGCCAAGAATATCATGCTCATGACTGTCCCACTCCCATCAAGGAGGCTACAAAGCATCCACACCAGGACCATCAGACTCAAAAACAGTTACTTTCCCTCAAGCAGTAAGGCTGATCAACACCTCCACTCACTGCTTTATTATTTCCCATCACTCTCACCTTATGTACAGCCTAGCATCATTTTACGGACACACAATGCATGTACAAGCTTTCTTAAGTATTTACGTCTATAGAGTGTTTTTTGTCATTATTATTTATTCTTCATCTTTTGTGGGGTTTTTTTGTATTGCATCGGATCCAGAGTAACAATTATTTTGTTCTCCTTACACTTACGTACAGCAACAAACTTGAATCTTCATATCTTTGCACTATACTGCTGCTGAACAACAAATTTCACATATGTCAGTGATATTAAATCTGATTCTATTTTTGCGAATGAGTAAAATAAATCTGTGCGCAGGGTCCTCAGTTGCTTCATCGACACACACAAAATGCTGGAGGAACTCAGCAGGCTAGGCAGCGTCCATGGAAAAGGGTACAGTCGATGTTTTGGGCTGAGACCCTTCAGCAGGGCATTCTTTTCCTCTTTGTACTCTTTTCCATAGATGCTGCCTGGCCTCCAGCATTTTGTGTGTGTTGTCTGCAGATTTCCGCTTGTTTGTGTTGCTTCATCTATGTCAGGAACAGGAAAATTCAGTGATAACTGCAACATTCACTTGCATTTTCAAATACACTGATGATGAAATAGTCCATGCCTCCATGGATTTAAAATTCAAAGTTCAAAAGTTAATACTTCTTGTTGAAAATAATTTGACTGCGTAATAATATATTCAGAAAAGTATGAAACATGCAATAAGTGAAAAAATAAATGTCTTGATTTTTGAAATAAGCCTGATGTCAGTAGTGGGTCAACTATTGGAAGATACTCTAATGGACAGGATATATGAACATTTGGATAGATAGGGCCTGAGGCAGTCATAGCCGAAGGGTGGTAGTGGGGTTGAGCTCCTACTGTTGAACAAATGCTCTTCAGGGGGTGTGTCTCAAACAGCCTCTGACAACCAAGACCAACTCCTGGCCTTCATGTGTGGCATAATTCTTATGTCCAGTGGAACTGTTCTCACTGACAGGAGAAGGGGCAAAGGCGGGCCACTGGCACCTTAAAACCAGTTGCACCGGGCAGATGGGGCTCGTTAACCACGGATGGTAGCTCATCTAGGAGAGGGAAAACTCTGATTTCAAACCTCTGCTCCCTTGCAGCTATACCCACTCACAGGAAAGGCTTTGGGAGTAAACCCTAAGGAAAAATCCGGAGTGGGAGTCCCGAAGGCGGCTGACTGCTGTACCCAGCACCGGCACGGCAACTCCTGCGATGCTGCTGGCACCAAACTGTACCGACTCCCGTCGTTCCTTTGGACCTGTCGTCAGAATGGGAGGGGGAGGGTTCCACTGCATGGGCAACAGACGGACCTCCATATCAACTCTGCCCTGGCCTGTGCCCTGGAGAGCCCACTCCAGTTTCGCTTTATAGTGTCAGACAAACACAGGAAGCAGCAGTTACCGATTATAACTCATAACACTTGACTGGCGTAGAGCATGGCGCCGGGGTTACTTCCGATGGTGGGAGAGACCATCACGTTTCACTGGACAGCTACCGTCTGCTTCAAGCTGGGCAACTCCCAGCCAATAAGGTGCCGTCCCGCCACAGTCAGTCTTCCTCATTGGGTTCATGGGGATAATGCATTATTCCATGAAGAGCTGACTGTAGTTATGCACCAGACAAGAAAGAAAACAAGTTGAATAAGACAACACTCTTCAAGTTGGGATGTTGGAAAGTCTGCACAATGATGATTGGACTTGACCAAAACCTCAAGGATATCAAAGATGCATGAAAATCAGTGGTAATTAACAGTGAGCTACTAAGGCTCAAGGTAGATATAGCTACCCTACAAGAAACACGTTTAGCAGATTCAGGTACACTGAAGGAAAGGGACTACACATTTTTCTGGCAGGGAAAGAACCAAGATGAGCCCCGGAAGTATGGAGTGGGTTTTGCCATTAGGAACTCCTTGTTGCAAATGGTGGAGCCACCAGAAAAGTGGAACACAACTCTGAGCTCTACTCAAGGGAGAATGTTGTTCTTAGCTCAGCCATTGATGCCATTGATTGTCTACCAGTCATGGATGAACTTGACTTCAAACCAACCACTGAGGACCTCAGCAAGGCAATTGACAGTCTGGCCCCAAGGAAAGCTCTTAGCAATGATGGGATTCCTCCAGACCTGATCAAACACTGCAAGAGCTCACTCCTCCAACCTTTGTTGGAAGAAAGAAGCCGTACCACAGGATATGCGTGACTCCAAAATCGTCAGTTTGTACAAGAACAAGGGTGATAGGAGCGACTGTAACAATTACAGGGGTATCTCCCTCCTGAGTATTGTCGGCAAAGTCTTTGTTCGTGTAACTCTGGCACGTCTACAAACTCTGGCAGAACGGATCTACCCTGAGTCCCAATGTGGTTTTCGGACAAGGAGGTCAACTGTCCACACAATTTTCTCATTCCATCAACTCCAGAAGTACAGGGAACAACAGAAACCCCTCTATGTTGCTTTCATCGACTTGACCAAGGCTTCTGACCTTGTCAACAGGGATAGGCTCTTTCAGATTCTCCTCAAGATTCTGCCCCGAAACTCCAAAGTATTATCAAGTCATTCCATGAGCACATGAAGGCTACTGTTCAGTACGATGGCAGCTCATCGGAACCCTTCGCTATTCGTAGTGGAGTCAAACAAGGATGCATGTTGGCCCCAACATTATTTGGCATCTTCTTCTCTATGCTATTGAAGTACATGTTTGGGACATTGACAGAAGGCATCGACGTGCACAACTGGTCGGATGGGCAGCTGTTCACCCTGCGTGCCTGAGAGCAAGAACAAAGGTGCGAAAGATCTCAATACGTGACATGCTCTTTGCTGATGACACTGCTATAACTTCGCACACCAAACAGCAACTACAAACTCTCATGGACCACTTCTCTAAGACATGCAAGGACTTCAGGCTTACCATCAGCCTAAAGAAAACAAATGTCCTTGCCCAGAACATAGTGGAGACACTAGTCATTACCATCGATAATTACGATCCAGTCTGGTCCACGAGTTCATATACTTGGGGTCGACCATTAGCAACACTCTCTCCCTCGATGCTGAAATCAATAAGCATATTGGCAAAGCAGCATCGATCCTTGCTCGACTCTCCTCGCAGGTCTGGGACAATCTAAAACTCACTACAAAGATCAAGACTGCTGTGTACAATGCATGCGTTATCAGCACCCTCCTGTATGGTCGTGAGACTTGGACCATCTACTCCAACCAGAAGAGGAAACTCAATAGTTTTCACCTGCACAGCCTTCGTTGCATCCTTGGCATCACCTGGAGAGACAAAGTCCCAAACTCTGAGATCCTGTCCCATGCTGGACTCCCCACAATGTTCACGCTTTTAAGACAATGCAGACTGCGTTGTCTAGGTCACGTCTGTTGTATAAAGGATGGTAGACTGCTAAAGAACATCCTCTACGGAGAACTAGCAACAGGCAAGAGGAACGTTGGTAGACACCAGCTTTGCTTCAAGGACATCTGCAAGCGCGACATGAAAGCCTTAAAAATCAACACAGTGTGCTGGGAGGACACAGCAGATGACCGCAACAAATGGCGAGGTACTCTTCAGCAACACCTAGAGCAAAGCGAAAGAGTGATCCTGAGTCAGTCTGAGGAGCGGAGAGCTAAACGGAGAGCACAGTGGACAGCAGACAACTACTCCACGATGCCCTACACATGCAGCAACTGTGGCAGAGCCTACCGTTCCAGGATCGGCCTCAATAGCCACAGTCAACGCTGCTCGACAAACCAGTGACTACCAGAGGCGCAGTACCCTCGACTGATGGAGGCCACACAGGGCCCGATTAGAGATAGTCATCATGACTTTGTGTTTGATAGGCCATGTTTAACTAACGTTATAGAGTTTTTCAAAGAGGTTATGAGGAAGATTGATGAAGGAAAGACAGTAGACATTGTCTATGTGGACTTTACCAAGTCCTTTGAGAAAATTCCTCATAGGACTGAAGGTTCAGGACCCTGGCATTTAGGATGAGATAGTAAATTGGATTCAACATTGGCTTAGCTGGAGAAGCCAGAGAGTGGCAGTAGATGGTTGCCTCTCTGAATGGAGGTCTTTGACTAATGGGTGGTACAGGAATCTGTGCTGGGTCCATTGCTGATTGTCATCCATATAATGATTTGGATCATAATGTGGTAAACTGAAACACCAAGTTTATGGATGACACCAAGATTATGGGTATAGTGGACGGTGAGGAAGACCATCAAAGCTTGCAGTGGGATCTGGACCAGCTGGAGAAATGGACTCAGGTATAAGGTATGGCATTTTGTGAGGACAAACCATACACAGAGAACTGCACAAAATTTTGAAGGGTATAGGTAGGGTAAATGCAAACAGGCTTTTTCCCACTGAGGTTGGGTGAGACTGTGTTGGCGCATAGCCTAGTGGATAAGGCATCAGTCTAGTGATCTGAAGGCCACTGGTTTGAACCTCAGCTGAGGCAGTGTGTTGTGTCCTTGAGCAAGGCACTTAACAACAACCGACAACACCAGTGCCAAGCTACTTGGGTCCTAGTATCCTTTCCTTGGACAACATCGGTGGCGTGGAGAGGGGAAGGCTTGCAGCTTGGGCAACTGCCGGTCTCTCATACAGCCCTGCCCAGGCCTGCGCCCTGGAAACCTTCTGAGGCACTAATCCATGGTCTCACGAGACTAACGGATACCTACTATTATTGGGTGAGACTAGAACTTGAGGTCATAGGTTCAGGGTGGAAGGTGAAATATTTAAGGGGAACCTGAGGAGGAACTCCACTCAGAGGCTGGTCCGAGTGTGGATCACACCACCAGCGCAAGTGGTGGCTAAGTGCTTGACTGCAGCATTTATGTTTGGAGAGGTACATGGATGGGAGAGGTATGGAGGGGTACGGTCCAGGGTTAGACAAACAGCAGTTTAGCATGGACAAGATGGACCGAGTGGCCTATTTCTCTGCTGTAGTGCTCCATCATTCTATGACTATGAAATGCAACATGCAAGTGAAGTGAGCGTAAAACCGTCGGAAATCACGAGAGTTACATTCCACTTGAACATAGAATTCAGGAAATCAAACATAAAATTATTGGATTTGAAAGAAGCCAAAGTCCAGCAAAAGAAAAAGAACCCGGTCTTAAATCAAGTCTGTGTATGAGTTAGCAAACAGGGTAACAGACAGCACTGGAGATGCTTCATTAGTATATGAATGAAATACAAAATAAATACGTTCCTATAACTATAAAGGCAGAATGTCACAAAGGAATCAATTTGCACGTATAATGCAAAAATTAGAGAGAAGACCACGTAGATATGAACAAAATTGATTGGAGATACCAGTTACCCAGGTTATTCCAATGTAACTAATAACTACTGCAGCCACAATGAAATTCTCAACTATCTTCACAGATTAGTCCAAAGCAAAACAGACTGCCACAGCAGAAACAAATCACACTGTATTTGTCACTGTGTAACATCCAAATCAGAGCTGTCAAGCACAATTGGGCCATTCTATCAGTCACTTCTAACGGTTCAATGTTCAAAGAATATCATTAGAATTGTAGTTATGGAAGTGGCACCCGTTATAGCAGACTAGAAAGCTAAGCCTTATTGTGCCTTTGTGACTTCGTATGTCAAATTTTATTATTTAAATGAAGATGATACAATGCCCTGAAGTTACATAAGCACAAGCTTATGTCAATTGAGCCGGAACATTGGAAATATATATACCCTTGATGAATCATGAAATATAAATGCGAGATTTCTATTTTAACAGCTTTTTTTAACAAAAGGCAATGCAGCAACAAAAATATTTTCTGTTTTATGTTTATTGTGTCTTAGACTTTAAGAAATGACTGAAACTGCAAATCGTACTCTGATAAGAAGGCTGAATTATAACACTGACTATATACACAATTTTTTTCAACATGGGCTCTTCATATTTGTAAACACAAGAAATTCTGCAGCTGATGGAAATCTAAAGCAACATATGCAAAATGCTGGAGTAACTCACCAGCTTATCACCACCCCCGGTGCCCTTCCTCCTAGGGCCTGATCTCCTCTCCTATCAGATTCCTTCATCCTCCCTACCAACCTAGTTTCCTCCATCCCTTATTTATTTATTTATTTATTTATTTATTTATTTATTCATTCATTCATTCATTCATTCATTCATTCATTCGTTTATTCCTCCCCATTTCTCTCTCTGCCCCTCTCACAATCCCTCCTTGCCCTGTTCTCCATCTTCCTCTGGTGCTCCCCTCCCCCTTTCTTTCTCCTTAGGCCTCCCGTCCCATGATCCTTTCCCTTCTCCAGCTCTGCATCCCTTTTGCCAATCACTTTTCCAGCTCTTAGCTTCATCCCACCCCCTCTGGTCTTCTCCTATCATTTCGGATTTCCCCACTCCCCTCCCACTTTCAAATCTCTTGCTATCTTTTCTTTCAGTTAGTCCTGACGAAGGGTCTCAGCCCGAAATGTCGACTGTACTTCTTCCAATAGATGCTGCCTGGACTGCTGCGTTCCACCAGCATTTTATGAGTGTTGCTTGAATTTCCAGCATCTGCAGATTTCCTCATGTTTGCATTTTTAAAATCTTCTAGCTGTTCTTCTTCCCCTTCCCCTACCTTTTTATCTGGGACCTTTCCCCTTCCTTTCTGGTACTGAAGAAGGGTGTCAGCCCCAAACATTTAACTGTTTGTTCATTCTTCATAATTGTACTTGATTTTTACAAGATTACATGTTGAAAAATGCACTGAAAATAAGAAAGATTATTATAAATGTAATTATCCATTATAATTATACATGACTGTATAGGACTTTATTCCCTAGAGTGTAGGAGAATGAAGTGAGATTTGATAAATGTATGCAAAATTATGAAGATATGAACAGGGCAAATGCAAGCAGGCTTTTTCCACTGAGGTTGGATGAGACTAGAAAAAGAGGTCATGGATTAAGGGTGAAAGGTGAAATATTTCAGAGGGTAGTGAGAGCGTCCAGTAGAAGTAGTGGATGTGAGTTCGACTTCAACAATTAAAGGAAATTGGGATAGGTACATGGATGGTAGAGGCATGCAGGACTATGGTCCAGGTGCAGATTGATGGGACTAGGCAGATTAATAGTTCAGCATGGACTAGATGGGCTGAAGGGCATGCACTGTAGTGTTTATAATTCTACAGCAAACTTCCATTTACCTGATGTGTTCTGGTCTTTGGTGGTCCCAAACTAGTAGATCTCCAAACACACATTACACATTAATAAACTTCTAATTCTGTCTTTCTTAAAAGATGGTACATAGAAAAATAATACATTTCCCAGTGAATCATAAACGCAAGAGGTTCTGCAAATGCTAGGAGTCCAAAGCAACAAACAGGGAACACTGGAGGAACTCAGCAGATCAGGCAGCGTCTGATGAATGAATAGTCAACATTTCAGGCTAAGGCCCTTCATCAAGCCTTGATAAAGGTCTCAGCCCAAAACATTGATTGTTTATCCATTTTCCAGTGAATCTGGTAAGTTTAAAGGGAGCATGGAAATAAAAGCCCTAGCAAGTTTCAAGGAAGTTTGGGAGGGAGAACCAGGTGTGCTTCAAGAGACTATACCAAGTGCATTTTAAACAAAGGTGTGAACAAAAGGGTGTGAATCAGGGCCCTGCTGTACAACAGGAACAGTAGTCGCGGTGAGAAAGGGAGTGCAGGAACTGAGTTACCAGTGTGTGAAACGGAGCAGAGGAATCAGCATTAGGTAGGCCTAAAGCCAACTCAGAGGCACTTCTGATTGTTGGATATTACAGTGTTTGGATAATATTATTACAGTTTAACCATAAAATTAATTTTGGCTCACCTTATTGCATCAACCAGCTGACTAGAGAAGAAAATGGCAAAACGATAGACTTTTAGGAACAATTCTGAAAAACAGAGCCCCCTCTCCCTGCCGCAGTTTTACTTGGCTTGAGTGCACAATCATTTGGTTGTCATGGGGCTTTAGATTCCTGCCTATGAAACCCCATGGTTTTCTGCCAATTAATTTTAATTCTCAGATAATCATAAGAATCTCGTACTCATACTCTACATGTCTTTCTGGCAAGTAAGGCTCCCTGCTCAGAGAGCACTTTGCAAAATTATGCCAATTACTTAATCTTTGTGATGCCTTAAAGCATTTTTGACAGGGAATATTTTATATGACAGATTTTGGAATAGTAACAAAAATTAAAGATTACAATTGTCTCCTGTTTTGTATCTGATAATCCAGAAGCATGTTTTCTCTTTCAAGACTTTCTGCTTCATCTCTGATATTCCATGTGCCCACTCCCCAAGTTCATCCCTTTAATCACATGAGAGACTCTCTTCCATTCTTTTGAAATTCTCCCCAAAGATATCTGCTCATGCAATGTTTCCATTTCTGAATTAATTATTGTTATATCTATATCTCCTAATTAGGATGAGAATGTCCTTGAGACCTTGTGAGAAAAGGAAATGATTCACTGAGCAAATAGACAAAATTTTATGGCAGAATGTCTGAGCACCAGAACCTTCAAACAGACACCAGGACCATGTTTTCCTGGTGTTGAAAAACACACCAAACCCCATGCACAGCCAGAATTTCAGCCTCAGCACACATTCCTCTCCAGGCTACCATCCATCTTGAGGTTTGCGCATTTGCAGTCACTGTGGATCAGGGCTGTTGATGTTCATCGCCCAGACAATATTCACATCCTGAAGGGAACACACTAAAGCGAACATCAACCATTAAGAAAATGCTGCCCACTCTACTGAAATATAGCAATCTTTGAGTGGAAGGAGCTATTCATTCCCAAATGTTGCAGAATGGCAGAGATGCAGAATAATGAGGGTTCAGCTAAGGTTTAGTTCAGCTATTGTAAAGACCACATGTGCCAAAATGAGAAGAAATTTGAAGTCATGCTGATGTGTAATTCAAATGTTGTAAGCAAAGAGCATGATTTGATAGACTGATAACAGCGATATATTATTACATTTGCAAATTTTATGAATGAAGTATGCTTTTGGAAAAAAACAATCACTATCTCCTTCACCTCTGATCAGACTCCTTTTGGAAATTTCCCCTTCCTGCCCTTGTATCCTATCCTCACCCTCCTCACCTGAGTGCAAAACCTTGAGTCTGCTGACTTCTCTGGGGATGCCAGTGTCCACAGCTTCTCATTTGCTGATCACGTGGCCGAATGCTCAGTATCAGGTCAGCCTCAAAGATTTGACTTTCAGCAGCAGGTTGCTTTCTTCCGGGAAACTGTACTTTCAATCTTGCACTTAAATCAGAGGTTCCAACCTGGGGTCTATGGATCCTTTGCTTAATGGTATTGTTCCATGGCATAAAAAAGTTAACTGACTTTAAGTGACTTAAATCCTTCCACTTTTGGTTGCATAATACAATTTTTTGATTTTTTTGATATACCATTTTTCAGAGTAAAAAATGTATGCTTCACTCTTCTATAAATATGTAGATCCGATAATACACATACTCTTGATTTTCCTGTACAATTATCACAGAAGATAAGTTACCAGAATAATTTTTAGTGGCACTAATTCATTAAAGAAGGGCATTGAGAGAAAATAAAAGTCAATTCAATACAATCATTTTTCCCCAATTGTTCATCTGCAGGCACATGGCAGGGTTTGATTAGATGGCAGTATTAGAAGCTCATGAGGATTTCTTGCACTAATGTCCTGAACAATTTGTCGAAAGTTGAAAGGACGCTTTAATCTCTGCACTTTGCTTTTTGAGATAGAAAACACTGAGAGATTTATGGCCAACTTTATCAGCAATAAAATGCTGAACAATAACCCTTTTAGACATCAATGGAAACTGCTATTCTCACACTAGTTGAAACAAATACCTTGTATGACTGTAAACCAGAATGACTGAAATTTAAACGATCTTGTATTGTGTTTATTATCGGTCATCATTTGAAAATTTTAAAAAGAGCATCAAACTTTTGGGAGAAAGGTCAGCTTCATAAACTCCTGAGTAGTAAATTGTGTCCTTGATGGCATCAAGAAAATACAACTGTGGAAAGGAAGTTGGCAGAGTTGAACTAAAATGGTCTCCGCTCGAAATGTCGGCTGTACTCTTTTCTATAGCTGCTGCCTGGCCTGCTGAGTTCCTCCAGCATTTGTATGTGTTGCTTGGATTTCCAGCATCTGCAGGTTTTCTCTTGTCTAACATTATTGTGGTAACTTCTACTTTACAAAAATACCACTTGACAACTTGATGGCCAAAAGAGCATCTTTATTTGGGATGGCAAATGATATTTACAATACAGAAGCTTCCAGGTACCTCGTGCGGCATGAGTGGAGGAACTGTATCCAATGCATACTGGGAGTAAAAAGAGCGGAAGTAAAGACCCCGCCAACCCTGGATCTCACCTCTTGCTATCAACAGCTCCCCGACTAGTATTAACTTACTTTTAATAATACTCACATTACAACAATTATAAACTTATTCCTTTATCTAGGAACGTACAAAATTCTGAGCGAACGTGATAGGCTGGATGTAGGGAGGATTTCGCCCCTGATTGATGAGTTTGGCACCAGGAGTCATGGGATAAGACATTTACAATTAAGATGAGTACAAATTTCTCAATTCAGAGATGGTGAACTTGTGAGAATCTGAACTACAGCAGGATGTGAAGAGCAGATTATTAAACTCATTAAAAGTGGTGGAGAATCATAAACATGATTTGCAGATACTGGAGATCCAAAGCAACACTAACACACAAAATACTGGAGGAACTCAGCAGATCAGTGAGCATCAATGGAAAAGAATAAATAATTGACATTTCAGGCCAAGTCCCTTCTTTGGGACTGGAAACAGAGGAAGAAGATCCTGGAATTCAAAGGAGGGGAGGGGAAAGAGGGTAGTTAGGTGGGTGGAAAAGATAAAAGACTGGAGAGTAAGAAATCTGATAGTAGAGGAGACTGGATCATGGGAGAAAGGGAAGGAGGAGGGGACCCAGCTGGAGGGTCTTGGCCAGAAACATTGACCATGCACTTCTCTCTGCAGACAGTGCCTGACTTACGGAGGTAGAGGAATTTCAGGATACCAAAGCCATTAAGCAGTATGGGGAAAGACTATGAACATGGTACCAAGATTGAGAATTAATCATAGCTCACTATATTAAGATTGGTCAGGATTGGCATCTATTGACACATAGTGAAAAGCTAAGGTTGAGTTGAAGATCAAAGAATTTAATTTGAGGAGAATGCAATTTATTCTTTGCACTGCATAGGGATATAGTCAGGTGAAACACACTGAAACAAGAGGCAGGTTTATACTGAAAATGAAGAGGGGTGTGTTCCTTCTGAGTGGAAATGGAAGATGCCATTGGCAGGAAAATGGTAGAAAAATTAAACTGAGAGAGACAAATCATATTCAGTAAATTGTATCAAATAGATATGGACACAGCTGAAAAATACTACAACTTACTCAACTCAGCACCTAGCATTGCCAGCCAGGGCTGAATAACAATCAATTATCTATAAAGTTCAATGCAAATCAGAGGACATACAGTTTAAACATTTTACTTAGCTAGAAAAATTGCACTCTGAGCACTCAGTTCAGATTCTGGCATCAGTAATGCACATCATGGTGACAAGGAGGCATACAGGAGTGACATATAATGGTGTTGCAACAACAACTTCAAATTCACCATCGGTAAGACCAAGAAACTGACTGTGGACTTGAGCAAGGGGACGCCAGGAGATGACACACCGGTCATCACTGAGGGGTCAACAGGGGAAAGGGTAGGCAGGTTCACGCTCCTGGCTGTCAACATCTCAGAGGATCCACTCTGGGCCCAGCACATCACGAAGAAGGGCTGTCAGCGACTCAACTCATTGTGATTTGGAGCAGAGTTGCTATGTCACCAAAGACTTTTGCAAATGTATACAGGGCTACGATGGACAGCATGCTGACACGTTGTTAATTGCCATGGCTTGAAGGGCTGTAAAGGCCTAGTCTGTGAGATGTGCGTGAGTGAGAGCGCGGGAGTGACAGAGAGACAGAGACAGCAGCAACTGTCACAAGTCTGAACCCTAGTAATATAGACTGTATAGGAAATACTGGAAAGGCATGCATCTTTTAACTTTAATAGATGTTTTGAGAGGTGATCTTACTGAACAAAATCTTAAACTATTAGTCCTCCTTTGAAACTATAGACCAAAATATTCCATTCCAGTAAATTAAAATGAACTTTGCAAGATGCAAATAAACATCAATAATTTCATTAACATAGTTTACTGAGAAATGTATGAAATATATCTCATTTACAAGTAATACATTTCTAAGAATAAGTTAATGTCACCAAAACAAATGCTATTATTAGATAGATTCAGTATAAATAAATATTTATCATTGAAACCTGTCAATGCCTTACCTGAGCTGGCATTCTCTTCTCCAGATTCACCAGAGCGACTGCCATTTAAACTGCAATTACTTGCCTCCAATGAATCCAAAGCAGGATCTGTTAGGAAAAAAAACTAGTGGTTTTCAAATTCTATGAATTCCAACCAACGTAAAATAGCAGGTGATCACTTAAAGTGATGGTTTACAAGGCCAGTTGTCAAATAAATGCAAACCAACTCTAATCTGAAGGTCAATGTACAATATGATCTATTAATAAAATTATTGGAGCATTAGTATTGCACTATAGTCAATAAATTCTCATGTGAATTCCTTCTGCATTCTCTTAGCACAGAAAATCCATTTTTTTAATGAATTTGAAATACCTTGATGAGCAAAAGATTTAAGCATATCTACTTATAGCTAGGATGTTTAAGACTTTTGCAGAGTACTGTATTAATTTTATGTATTACATTGTACTGCTGCCACAAAAAAAATAAAAAATTTCATGAGATATATGAATGATGACAAATTCTGATATGGGTCTCTATTGCAGACTGAGGGTGGGATGGGAGCGGGGGAGAAGAATCATGGTTGGGAAAGGAGGAGTGGAGAGGGTAGGGAGCGGGAAGCACCAAAGAAACATTCTGTAATGTTCAATAAACCAATTGTTTGGAATCAAATGACCTTGCCTGGTGTTTCAGGGCTGGGTCACTCCCCGCACCTGGACCTCTTTTCTCTGCTACCTGTCCCATACCCCTCCCATGGCACTCCACAACAGCCAGTCCCACCAGATTTGCATCTCACTCTCCACTCCACATTGGCATACAGAGTACATGGATGCTACTGTAGCCACTGAACCAGGATTACAGGCAGGTTCGGTACTTCTTTAAGACAAGGTAGTTTAAATACATAATAAAATTTTACTAACAATTATCAGTTTTGTTAAAAACATTGCCAGACCTACACCCACCTGCAATGTACAAAGGAAGCTGCATAAGTAACACACCTCATGTGGGTACACACAGTCACAAGAATACATCAACCAAGAGGATCAGCAATGTTGCCACTTGCCTCCCCTTCTGGACTAGACAATGGCCTAACAATGTGTCAGCATGCTTTTATAGTCATCTCCTGGGGAGCAAGGTCCCAGGCTACCTTCCCTCCTGCAAGAAGCAAAAGGCACAATGCTCTGTACCACCTGGCTATACTGTTAAGAATACTAAAAGTTAAAAAATCTCATGTGCCGACACTTCACCTTTCTCAAGAGAAAAAGTTGCCATATTGCAACTCCAAGCCTGGAAGTATTTTAAATGCTGAGTTTAATAGATGGTAAGATGAAAATTGTTGTGTATAGTTTTGTGCTGATTTCTATCATGCATAAGGTCCAATTATCAAGTATGCCCAAACAAGCATTGTAAATTGTTCCTATAAAGTTTTATCTTCTGGTAGTTCCAGAATGAAGGACTTGTTGAGAGATTCAGTGTGGTAAATGGAAGCCAGGATTAGATGAAAATGATGAAGAGCCACTCAAGACAATGGATCAGCCATGGTCTTCACAGGAGAACATGAGCTGATGGACTAAAGGCTTTGGCATTCATATATATCATGATGAGTAGAAAAGTGATCAGCCATGTTAAGGATGAGGTGAGGAAAGGGGGTGTAATATTCAGTGAATGTTAGTGGTGAAAAGCTTCCACTGCCTATTAAAAGCTCCCAATGGTGTGCTTTTCAAATAGCTTTTGACAACCAAGTCCACTCCTAGCCTTCACATGTGGCCCAGCCCAGTGGAACCACTTCTACTGACAAGAGAAAGGACAAAGCCATGTAACTGGTGCCTTAAAACCAGTCACTTCAGGTAGATGAAGCTCATCAGTCATGGTTGGCAGCTCACCTAGGAGAAGGAAAAATCTGATCTTATACCTCCACTACCTTGCCGCTATACCCACTCATGGGGAAGGTTTCAGGAGTAAACCCTAGGGGAATAATCCTGATCTGGAATCCACAAAGCAGTCCTACGCTGAGTTCCATGCTGAGGAAACCCACATGGTCACAGGGAGAACCTACAGACTCCTTACAGACAGCGGTGGGAACTAAACCTGTGTCGCTGGTACTATAAAAAGCGTTGTGTTAACTACTATGCTACTGCACAGTCACTGCACAATAGCTTTAAACAATTAGGCCTACCTGGCAATATTTATGTAAATCTCCAGAAAGCCACAATGCTAAACACCACTAAAATAGTCTGAAAGTTCCTAGCAATTGAGAGATGAGTGTGCTTGGCTATGCCCGTACCTCAGGTTTTCCCAGCTTGAGCTGAGAAAAATATAAAAATAATAAAATGCTTTGTTGTGCTCACTAATGTCTGAATATCACATATATTCCATTAAGTTTAATTATTGGTAGAGTTAGGACGATTATTCAATAAAATGAAGAAGCTTATGTGGAGTGACAGTGATAGAAAATGGATGTTCCTAACATTTAAAAAAAATGGTTATGGACTGTTCTCTTGACGGGAACACTTATGTAATCCAGGGACTACCTACACTATTAATTACATTTGATTACACAAAGAAATCAGTCTGGAAATGTTTGCAGTCAGTAACTGCCCTCTGCTGAATTATAAATGTAATGACACTTAAAACAGGTAAGTAAAATGCCACCTCCTGACAGCCTGCAGCAACAGCCGACAATCATTCAAACAGAACAAATTCAATCAAAATCCTAAGTGAAGAAACATCTTTCAAATGATTACTAGTACCAAATGGACACTGACCTATCATTTTTTATTTTTTTAATTTATATATTTCAGAATTCAAGAAGTATCTTGTGGTACTATTTCACTATTAGATATTACAAACTGCAATTTTACAGTAACTATCTGTTCTAAAATCCTTCTTATCCTCACAGCCACTTCTCAATCATACTTTCTTACAATGATCTTTTTAATGGTCTTCCTTTGTCTCTCTTGTTTTGACTGCAAAGCTCATCTAATGATTAGGATACAGTTTTAAAATAGTCATTGTAAGCAGCAAATGTTTTAGATTTGATACATTAAACATCTTACATCTAACATCCATTTCCTTTTTGTTGTACTCATCCCTTGTAAAATTTAGTCACAGCTGTGTGTGATGCACGATGCAGTGCCTGGGGATTTACTTCACTGTCATGTTTGTCCAATATTCCCAATGTTCTATAACTTTCTCTGCTCAGTTGTGCCCCATGTATTGCTCTTGACAATTTCCACAAGACTCTGTTCCTGCAGATACCAAAATCATGTAATTTCATATAAATTTTATTTTAAGGCAAATTATTTGTTTATGAATGTGATTGCTTTAGATTTATTCCCCTGATCGACACCACATTTTCCCTGTTTTTCTTTCATTTTTATTTACAACTTCTTCTCCTGCCTGCAAGATGTTGTCACATATTTTGACTTCCTCTTCCAATAATGGCCAATCCCCTTTCTCCTTCCCAATGTTGGCTTTTCACCTGTGTGGTTCCACTTTCAGCAGGTCCTAACTCAACCCCAGATTTTGTGCAGTGTAGATGGAATGGCAGGTGGGGAAGTCAGAAATTTTCGGACAACCGGGCTCATGGGGAAGCCTGAGACCAAAGATGACAGTGGGCATGTTGAAATAAGATAGAGGAAGGATAAGAGTGGAGTAGAATGAGATTGAGAACTATAGTGCCAAAAAAGATTAGAGAGGACACTTCACAGTCAACATCCAGCTTTGTCAGCTCTCAAAGTTCTCCAAAATTCTGGATGTCTCTGAATGTATCTGGAATTTGATATATTTAAAAATTACTAAAATCAACAAAACAAACAAAAGCATAATATATTAATCTAAAACCACAATATCTAAAGATAGTAAATAACTAATTAAAAATGCAAATTACATTATATTTACCCTTCACCTTCACAACCAATGCTGCCATTCAAATGAATGTGCTAACTTTTGTTCTACCAGTACTACACTGCTTCAATTACAATGGCCAGATTCCTGCAGGAACTCTTGGAAAATTTAACAAGTTCTTTCTTTCTTGGTGAAAACATGGTAGGAGAATTGCCAGTAATAATTTACCAGTAATTTAAGGACATCAGAGATCTGGTTGGGAGCTACAGATATCCTGATACTACCTGGAAATAAATACCAGCAGTTCAGTATTGAACCATTACTATTTCTCAGTGATTTCCAACTCAAACACCATCTATTGAATTGTCTCTTTTGCTTTTTACTAGTTTCTTTCCAAAACTCTGGCACTGGACTTGAGTTCTGATGAGGGATCTTGGCCTAACACATTAACTCTTTACTGTGGGCTAAATTTACACTTTGTAGTGTTTAGAGTATCTAATTGAGATTCAGACTTAATTATCACGTGTATCAAAACATGTAGTGAAATCTATCATTTGCCTTATCAACCAACACACCCAGGGATATTCTGCGGGTAGCCATAAATTCTGGCACCAACATAGCATGCCCACAATGTTCAACACGACATAGAAGAACATGAGCAGCAGCAGTAACAGTGACAACAACAGAACAGCAAGCAAACACAAGAAAATCTGCAGACGTGAGAAATCTGAAGCAACACACACACCAAATGCTGGAGGGACTCAGCATGTCGGGCAGCATCTATGGAAAAAAGTAAACAATCAACGTTTCGGGCTGAGAAGAAGGAGGAAGACGGCAAAATAAAACGAGTCCCTTTCCCACCCTCCTCACACACAAAGACCTCCAACCTCTGGAAGGACCACCTCCAGCCCTTGAGTACTTGGCCCCATGCTCTCAAACTTGCCGACATCGGACCTCCAACGTTCAGTCTCTGGGCCAGACTCACTGACTTTGGTCTTCGACCTTTTGCACATTCTACCCCTGGACTCACTGAACTCTGGATTTTGACCTTTGGCTTTATCATCTGGACTTGGCCAATCTCAGGGTATCAACCCCATGACTTACTAATTACGGGTTTGTCCATTGGGCCTTAACTGACCTGGCCTCTGGAATCGCTGACCTTTGACCACGGAGCACCTTGGGCCTCACCTTCCAGACTCCCACATGTCTCCAATCCCAGTGACCTGGAGGGTCACAGGCTCCTGTTATTCCCACCCTTATGGACCTCTAATTTGGAATGTGGGATCTGTGAATCACTGGTCTCAGTGCCTGTCAACCTGACCCGACCTCCAAACTGCTGACCTTTGACCATAGGGTGCTCCAATCTACACTAAGGATCCCACCCCTCACTTTCATTCTCCTTCATTCTGTCAGTAAACCCCAAGCCGCTCTCACGCTGACCCCCACCAACCAAACCTACAAATAAGAAGGGTCTGAGTCACAACGTTGATGGAAATTGCAGCTTGGTGCCAACCTGACCTGAACACTGGCTCTTCATTTATCTCTAACTCACCCTCATTCCTGTCTCTAAACCCTACCCTGACCCTAGCTCTCCCACTACCCCCAAAACCATCACTAAAAACCTAAAAATCAACTAACTCCGAAGCACAATTTTGACAGACATCTCTGCTCAGCACCATCTTGACTGCAAGTTACCAAAAAGTTATGAAAACAATTAGTCATTACATCTTCACAAATAACAAATTGTCTCCTTTGGGTACTTTCTACTTTGTAAAAAATAGATTGAGGCTAAAGATAACTTGACTAAATTATATCTCATTGGTTAATGTGGTTAATTAAAAAGAGCCTAGTCTCATGCCAATGAGAGACATCCATTTGTATGCAAACTGGCTATACCATGCTTAATGGCCAAGTAACAACTATAGAGCTTGATGAATTATTGATTACATATTGTACAGAAATGTTAATCTTTACCAGAACAAATAAGTTGTTCTTACCAGTAAGATGCTAAGTCTAATCATCAAGGATAAACAAAATGTTATCATCAAATTATTTTGAGTAGTAAATAAACAAATTTCCAAGCTACTAAGTTAATTTTTATACTGTTTGAATGGAAGAGGATAAGTGGGTTTAATCTCAGAGAATGCGAGTAAGAGAAAGCAAGGATTGAGTAGAATTCTTCTCCATATTAATGCTACTTCAATTAGCAGAATTAACATACCTTCAGTTTTGAAGATAATTAGTTATTCTGCTCTCTCTTTGATTGCATAAATAACTTATTTTCATTCTGACCTTTGTGACACAAAGCGAATGAAAAGCAGGGTGCATAAATGAATTTTGGTTACATTGATTCTACTATGGTTATTATTCTACTATGGATGTATTGAGTATGCCTGCAACAAAATAAATGACAGGGTTGTATATATACTTTGATAATGAATTTACTTTGAATTTTTGAGCCTTGAATTGTGATGGGGCAGTCAGTCAGCTGCCACATTACAGCTCCAGGGAACCGGGCTTGATCCTCACCTTGCGTGCTCTCTGTGTGACGCTGCATGTTCTGTCTGTGATTGTAGGCTTCCTTCTGATGTTCCCATTTCTTCCTGCATGACCTCTTCATGTGGGGTAATGACAAAAAGAATCCGGGGGAGTCAATGTACATGTGAAAGAGAGTAAGTTGCAAACTTCCTTAGGAATGAGGATAGAGGAAAAAGAACATGTGGGATTGTCGCTCTGAGGGTCAACATTATCAGCTAAATGGCCTCCTTCTGTGTTACTTTGAATGTCAGTATATCATCATCATTGCACGCGGTGTGATATGACGTGAGTGTTCATGGTCCTCCATCCATGACCATGATTGAATTTGGCAAGTTTTTCTACAGAAGTGGCTTGCCATCACCTTCTTCTGGGTAGGGCCTTTACAACACAGGTGACCCCAGCCATTATTGATACTCTTCATACGTTAACTGTCTGGCGTCAATGGTCACACAACCAGGGCACCAGCTGCTCATACAACCATCCACCACCAGCTCCCATGGTCACGTGACCCTGATCGGCCAGTGGATTGGGGGGGGGGGGGGTGGAGAGAAGCTAAGCAGGTATTACACCTTGCCCAAGGGTGACCTGCAACCTGCAGGCTAGAGGAGGGAAGGAGCACTTTATATCTCCTTTGGTAGGGGCATATCTCCCACACTGCCACCCACTGCAAGTACAGAACAGACAAAAAGAGAAAAAAAGCCCACTTTCAGAAGTAAACTTTGAATCACACACCCCGAAAGCAGGCAGGTAGATTAATTTGCTGATACAGATAAACCCTTCATGTGGACTAGTGGAAAAGGTCAGGTGTGAAAAAGTATGAATTGTGCTGTGGGAAAATAAGGAAAGGAGGAATGGAACAATGGGATTGTTTATTGGGAGGTTAATGTGGATTTCATGAGCTACATGCTCCCTTCTCTGTTCTTTGGTAAAAATTACAGTTTTCAACTGTTGTTAGCTCCTTTTCCTGTTCAATTGTATCTTCTCTTAAGACTGCAGCTGAAAGCAGTGTAAAAGAAACTTAGTCAGCAAAGTGCAAGTGGTTAAAGAAGAAAATGAACAACAAAGTTATGCAAAAGGGTGATTATATGACAACTATATCAGACAGAACCAATCAAAGCAAGTTTTCTTTTTCTGGTGGACTTCACATTAATATGGTCCCAATACTGTGGACACTTTATATATAAATACAGTTGTGGGTAGGATGGTGTGTGGAGATACTGCATGTCTGCATCAAAGGAGGTGTAAAGCACTCCTTCCATTGCTAGCCTGCAGGTCACCCTTGGACAAGGTGTAGCACCTGCTTACTTCCCAATCAGGGTCTCGTGAGGCGTATGAGCGGCTGGTGCATATCACAATCCTGGTTAAGCGACCACTGGCACCATACAGACAATCTCCGAAGAGTATTGATAATGGCTGGGGTCACCCGTCTTGTAAAGACACTGCCCAGTTGGCAGCAAAGGGAAACCACTTCTGTGGAAAAATATGCCAAGAACAATCATGGTCATGGCAAGACCATGAAAACCATGTCATATGACACGGCACGTAATGGATAAGCAAACAGTTGTGATAAAATACTAAATTACTTCAAAGTAGATCATTATTTATCCTGGGTTAATCAATAATAAATTCTATACCAAGGAAGTTATTTTCCCCAAGAATATATATCCAATCCTAACCACAAGAAAACAAATATCCTAAAGCTTAGTCGGTTTTTACCAACTCCCTGTATTTGCCACAAACGTTGAATTAAGGGCTCCCAGTAAGAATTTATCTGGGGACTTGTAGAGAATCAAGGTCACTTCAAAAAATTAAATGTAGAGAACACATACAATTCCTGAACTGTAGAGACTGCCCTTACTGTAACTCTAGACTTCAATCTATAAATGGACTAAATGGAACTGCAAAAATGTCCAAGATCTCAAAAAGGAAGTTAACTGAAATAAAAATGTATGTCACATAATACAATGCAAACGAATATCCCATAAACAGTCCAAAAGGAAACGCATTTCCTCGTTTCTTTGGAGTACTACCCTGAAATCGATAAACGAAACTTAATTGTAAAGCAATGTTGATTATCAAAGTATCAGTTTCCAGTTCACTGAATTACTGACACTAGACTTTGGCTACTGACTGTGAAACACAGCAAGGGGACTGAATATGTAGGGTCACACCAAAGGAACATTGACAAGAAAAATGCATTGGGTGTGCAACCACTTCTATAAGGTGAATTTGTAAGGTTCAGGAACAGTTATTACCCCTCTACCATCAGGTTCTTGAACCAGTGGGGGATAACTTCACTCAACTTCATTTGCCCCTTCACTGAAATGTTCCCAAAAACTTTCTAGGATTCTTCATCTCGTGTTCTGGATATTTATTGCTTGCTTGCTTGTCTGTCTGTCTGTCTGTCTGTCTGTCTGTCTGTCTGTCTGTCTGTCTGTCTGTCTGTCTGTCTATCTATCTATCTATCTATCTATCTATTTATTTATTTATTTATTTATTCATTCATTCATTATTTATTTATTTATTTATTTATTCATTATTTATTATTTCTTTCTTTTTATATTTGCACACTTTGCTATCTTCATTATTGTTGAATGCCCAAGTTCAGTAGTCTTTCATTGATTTGGTAATGGTTATTATTCTATAGATTTATTGAGTATGCTCACAAGAAAATGAATCCTAGGGTTCTATTTGGTGACATATATCTACTATGATAATAAATTTACTTTGAACAGTGAATTATGCATATCCATTGCTAAGGATATTAATTTGTGCACAGTGAACCTCCGAAATATCTAGACTTGGAATGAAATCTAGAACGTGAATTCAGGCAGGATGGAATACTAACCTGACACCTGCCCTGTCATTTTGGAGTGTAGTGTGATGAGGAAGAACCCCCAGTAGTATAAACTGAAGGATTATTATTATTTGTTGGCGGCTTAGCACAAATCAACTGTTCCAAAATATGGGTAAAATACAGAATGACAGGAAATTGAGTAATGAGGAGAAAGTGCAGAATAAGCAAAAGGGAGGATGTGAAGGAGGAGTTGGGAGAATGGCAGGACATTAATGACACAGGAAGTAATTTTCTTTTCCGACCATCAGTTAGGAACCAGAAAAAAAGGGCGTACTTTCATAAGCACTCTCAGAGTGAAATCAGTAACCTACAGCAGCCACAACCGCAACCACAGAGCAGGGCAAGGCCCATGTTACCAGTGAATGCCAAGGTGGGCCAGCAACACCAGAAGAAAGCGCGTAGCTTTCCCAGGAACAAAGGTCTCTCCCTGATCCAGAATGCCATCAATTTCTGGACATGCCATAGCAAAACTACCAAGAACTAGAATGGCAGGCTAAAGCAAAAATACATGAAAGTAAAACTGCAAGCAAAAGAAAAAGTACCATGAGAATGTGTTATTCCGTTCTTCCAAATATTTAAAATTATGCCCCTCATAAACTTCTTATTTCATGAAATTAAAATCTTGCAGTAGCACAAATAATATATTAGTGAATCAGCAACTCTTCAGTAGATAATCACTTTTCCTTCTGTGCGAAAAGTACCCTCGACTTCAAATGCGGACTGAAATATCTGACTGCGAAAATGGCGACAGCACTCAGTTGGCATCAGATGATTGCTGAATCAGAAAAACCGAGGCTGGGCATATCTGAACTATAATCCAGCAGGATGCCATCTATACTCTGCTCTTTCATATGCCTAATTTCCTCTTTCTGACCCTTTGTCATCTAACCTACACCAAGGAACGATTTACAATCATTAATTGACCTGTCAGTACAATTTTTCACAAGACTGTGTTTATTTCCTGCCTTTCAGATACATGCCCAAAAGCTCTTTAGAAGCTTCTGTTGCCACAACTTGTCTGTATCTGCCTACTCTAGTGGTTGCCATTTCTTCCTGCTTGGAATTGTTTATTCGTACGTTAACACCATAAGATAAGGGGAGCAGAATTAGGCCATTTGACCCATCACGTCTGCTCTGCCATTTCATCATGGCTGATCCATTCCCCTCTCAGCCCCAGTGTCCTGCCTTCTTCCCGTATTCCTTCAAGCTTTGACTAATCAAGAATCTCTGCCTTAAATATACTCAATGACTTGGCCTCTACAGCCACCTGTGACAATGAATTCCACAGAATCACTACTCTCTGGCTAAAGAAATTCCTCATATCCATTCCAAGTGGACATCCCTGCCTTCTGAGGCTGTGACCTCTAGTCGTAGACTCCCCACCATATGAAACATCCTCTTCTCATCCACTCTACCTAGGCTTTTCAGATAGGTTTCAGATATGAAAAGAAACAAGAACATCAGGAGGAGATGTACATAGACAGGGGAAACTCGCAAACCCTACACAAAAAGCTCTGGGGGGTGGTCAGAATTGAAACCAGGTTCCTTGAGCTCAGACATAATAGTGTCAATTACAGAAGTTTTTTTATATTCTACGCCAGATAACTGAGCACTAAGTTCAAGGCTGATCCTCTGGTGTAATCCTTAAGGAGTTCTGTTATATTTCAGTTGAAATGTTAAACTAAGGCCTACCCTGCTCTTTCAGGTGATTATTAAGAAATGAGGGAATTATCCTAAAAGTCTTGTCAACACTTTTCTCTCAACTCATACTTCTTATAGTAATGTAATCTTGTCATTATCATCTTGGGAGATTGCAACATTGTTGTACTACAGTACATCAGTGGCTAAATTTTTGAAGTACATCATTCACTGTCTTCATCGAAGTACTAGTTATAGTAAAATAGCCGGAGTTGGAGACACTGATTAAAATCAAAGATCACCAAAACTTTTACTGAAATTAACATAACACATACTTATATTAAAAAAAAGCTTAAACTGTATTCTTGGTAAAGTGGATGCTGAAAATGGCTGTGGTCACCTGTCTTGTAAAGACACTGCCCAGATGAAGACAAAGGCAAACCCCTTTATAGAAAAACTGGCCAAGAACAATCATGGTCATGAGACCATGATCACCCATGTCACAGGACATGGCACATGATGTTGATGATGATGGATGCATGAGGGACTGCAGATGCTGGAAATCTAGAGTGACCCACACAATGTGTAGAAGGAACTCAGCAGGTCAGGCAGCATCAATGGATGAGAAAACCCAGGAAGTGTCTCAGCCAGAAACACCAACTGTATTTTCCCATCCATAGATGCTGCCTGACATGCTAAGCTCCTCGAGCACATCGTGTGTGTTGCTCATGATGATGATGATGGATGCTGGAACAATATCATACCCAACTTGTACCGATTTCCATTCCAATTAATTATACCATTTCAAATATGAATACTGTATTTTACCAACATTGGCATTGCACTGAAAGTAAGAAAATAATATTTAATACTAACCTAACTTTTAATTAAGAGTAATATTTTACTAGTGAAACTCTAAAATCATTTGTAAAAAGCTGCTAACCTCTTGGCTATCTTCCACAATGGATGTTTTGTGCAGTAGCGTATAACACATTTTTCAAGTCATCAAATGCTGCATGGATCAGCTGTGACACTGTGATCTTTGACATTTTTGATCTGGAATAGGGAACTGAGCTGAGAATCCCTTCTGCCAATGGAGCTGTTTTGGAATAAACTTTATATTTATCAGTTGTCTACTTAATGTACTATTTACTAATTGGCTGGCACAAATGATAGTAAATGTATCCAACGAAGAGTAAATTACTCATTAACTAATAGGCAGAGGAAGCAGTGCCATACCACCTTTTCCTTCTGCATAAGATCAGAAGCGATCAGCATGCATGTATATGCGTGCATGTCCCTAATCTCAAGTTTGAAAAAACTCCAACATATTGAGATAATTTTTTTTCCTTCCTGACAGTAACAAAAATACCTGGATTCTCATGATTTTGGAAGTTTCCCTTGTGCCCATCAATGCAAAATTCCCACCACCACAATGCAATTTGCCATCCAGGACAGCCTGAGGTCCAGAAAACTATTTTCCATCGCAACAACAGAAAATGCTGGAGCAACTCAGCAGGCCAGGCAGCATCTATGGAAAAGATTAAACAAGTCAACATTTTCGGCCAAGACCCTTCATCGGGTCAGATGAATGAACCATCTTTCATTGCGTGACCGGCACTGCCACGGAAGGTGTGAATGAGAGGTGGAAGAATAATATGTTAAATAGAAGAAAGTCCAGAGATGCTGGGAATCCAAATCAACACACACAAAATGCTGGAGGAACTCAGCAGGTCAGGCAGCATCTATGAAAATGAATAAGCAGTCGACATTTTAGACTGGCACTGCCATGTAAGGTGGGAATGAGAGAAGGAA